>NC_044390.1:49256274-49856274 GCF_006542625.1 Nomascus leucogenys | reverse complement strand
GACGTGAGCCACCGCGCCCGGCCCTCCCATAAAATTTTAATGGGAGAAAACAGGAACTGGGAACCCCACGGACCAAAACTCTTCCAATTAATGAACCCGCACCCTGAGTCAGGATTCTCCAGTGACGCCTCTCCCGTGGTCCCTGCACAATCTGAGAGAGATGCGGCGCTGCCGGTACAGAGCTACCAGAGAGGGCTACAGGCCAGGGCACGCACAGTCACTACGCAGAGAAGAGACGGGACGCCCCGGGGCCTGGCTGTCAGCGCGCCGCCATCTTATGGCTGCAGGGGACTGAGGCCGAGCTGGGGAAGGAGAACTCGGGGTGCAGATCGTGGAGCTGACTGCGGGGAGGCCTGAGTCCCGCCATAGCCACTTCCCACCGGTTCCAACCAGCCCCTTTCCCCTCTCGGGATGTCGCACCCGGAACTCTCACCATTTCTAGGCTTCCAGGGGGTCCTGGAGTCTTAGCTGTGGATCTCCCAATTTCTGCAGGTCACAGGCCCACAAACGCTGGACCTTTACAAGTAGAGGACACAGAGCAATGAAGGCGAGACCTGGAGCTCCGGCTGCAGCGAGAGACAAAGGCGCCGCCAAATCCCGGAAGCCATCTTGTCTGCTCCAGCTGCGTGCCTGATTGGACGGTTCCCAGCCCAGCGTGCCTGATTGGACAACGTTTAAGGTCCTGACCCTTCAGGCCCTGAGTGACAGAAGATGTGATCAGACACTGGGCTGGGTGAAGAGTGACAGCCTACGCTGCAGCCTTTTCAGCCAGGGCTTCCTCTTTTAGCTGAGCCAGGCCCATCCCAGAGGGTATTTGTAGTTAACCTTGTGTATAAGGTCATATACATTTATAAATGATATATGGTTACTCACAAATAAAAATAATATAATAATAATTATTTTAGAATTTCAGATTTTATGACCTTCCTGGCTTCTGGTCCTTTTAGTAGGCAGCCTGAGAATTTTAAAAAGAGGCAATCCTCAAATAAAATGTGAGCTACATGTGAATTTTAAATTTTCTAGTAGTCAAACTTTAAAAAGAAAAAAACAAGTGGAATTGATTGTAACAATCTAATTAACCCAATATATCCAAAGTACTATCATTTTAATATGAGAGCAATATGAAATTATTAATGAAACACACATATATATGTGTGTATATGTATATACACACACACACACACAGACACTCACGCATATGGAACTAAATCTTTGAAAATAACTCTGTATTTTACCTAACACATTGCAATTCAGACCAGCCACATTCCAGGCACCCAGTAGCCACACGTGGCCAATAGCTGCCACATTAAAGTGCAGCTCTGATGTCAGGGGGGTGAAGAGCCTGAACATCCCTTTTTTGCCAGAGGTGAGGGGACAGCCTGTCTCTACCAACATCTCTCTTCAATTCCAAGGAAGAAACAGTTAGTGACCACAGAAAGAACAGAGGACAGATAGAATAAAATAACCACAGGTCGACCTGTGGTTACCTCTGGTTATTTTATTAACTACTGCTGCCCACCTGTTGCTCACCTTAATTCCAAACATCAGACAGTGAACAAAGAATGATGAAGCCATAAAACAAGAACACTGTATCTTCAGATGTATCCACAGTCTTAACCTCCGATGTTTAGATATGGAGAAAATAGATAAAAGGCAAACTTATTTTGCTGTTTGGCCTTGGCCCTAATGGTCAGCCTGTGGTTATCTGTTTTCTCCTGTGGTGTGGTGAACTGTGTGAGTATAAGCACCAATCACACGCAGACATGTCTACATGTATTTTTGCATTATTCAATATTCTCTTACAAGACATTGGACTTTAAATCAAGAATAAAGGTAATGTGAGTCTTTGTTCTTGCCTTGGTGCTGCCCACAGGGTGCATCGTGACATATTGCTAAGTTCTGCATTCAGGTTATGTGACTTTTTTCTTTTACCCAGGCCCAGAATATTTTGCACAATAGAACATATTACTAGACCCAACATATATAAAATAGGAGGCCCTCGCCTGGGCCCTTTTTACGGAGGGCCTTGTGACATATCTCTGCATCAATCACCTAAGAGATGCAACTCTCCATTTTTCCCTGCACTCTGCCCACAGGAAAAATTGTCTTATCACTAAGCCTAGGTACCAGGTGATGTGTCTCTCCTGCCTGGGCCTTGAACCGCAGAAAGCATTGTTACCTATTGCTGGGCTCAGCACCCAGGTGATGTGACTCTGCTGCCTGTGTCCTGCTGTCAGGAGAAGGTTGTAACATATTCCTGACTGAGTAGTCAGGTGATGTGACACTCCTGTCTGGTCCCTGCCCTCAGAAAATATTGTGACATATTCCTAGGCTGGGCGCGGTGGCTCACACTTGTAATCCCAGCACTTTGGGAGGCCGAGGCGGGCGGATCACGAGGTCAGGAGATCGAAACCACGGTGAAACCCCATCTCTACTAAAAAAAATACAAAAAATTAGCCGGGCGTGGTGGCGGGCGCCTGTAGTCCCAGCTACTCGGCGAGGCTGAGGCAGGAGAATGGCGTGAACCCGGGAGGCAGAGCTTGCAGTGAGCGGAGATCGCGCCACTGCACTCCAGCCTGGGTGACAGAGCAAGACTCCGTCTCATAAAAAAAAAAAAAAAAAAAAAAAAAAAAACATGTCCTTCAGCAACACTTCAGGACCTTTAACCTTGGGTACATCATCTCACAATTCAGAAGGGCCCTTCCAAACTCAGGAATGAACAAGTGGCTGTTGGCTGTCTAGGTTCTCCATGAGTTCACATTTATCATTGAATTTATGTCCGCTTAAATATCAGGTTTGTTTCTTCAATTTAGGTGTATAACTCTGATAACTGAGGGGTAATCATAGGTAATCTGACTTGAACCACAAAGTTTATTCAAATGTCACATCTAAAAAATTTTAGTACTGGCTTATTTAACATAAAAATGTGTCAGAGGCTGGGCGCAGTGGCTCTTGCCTGTAATCCCTGCACATTGGGAGGCCGAGGAGGGTAGATCACAAGATCAAGAGATCAAGACCATCCTGGCCAACATGGCAAAACCCCGACTCTACTAAAAATACAAAAATTAGCTGGGTGTGGTGGTGAGAGGTGACAGTGTGCTGGCAGTCCTCACAGCCCACACTTGCTCTCGGCGCCTCCTCTGCCTGGGCTCCCACTTTGGCAGCACTTGAGGAGCCCTTCAGCCCACCACTGCATTGTGGGAGCCCCTTTCTGGGCTGGCCAAGGTGGGAGCCGGCTCCCTCAGCTTGCAGGGAGGTATGGAGGGAGAGGCGCGAGCGGGAACCGGGGCTGCGCATGGTTCTTGCAGGCCAGCTGGAGTTCCAGGTGGGCATGGGCTTGGCGGGCCCCTCACTCAGAGCAGCCGGCCGGCCCTGTCGGCCCCGGGCAATGAGGGGCTTAGCACCCAGGCCAGCGGCTGCGGAGGGTGTACTGGGTCCCCCAGCAGTGCCAGCCCACCGGTGCTACGCTCGATTTCTCACCAGGCCTTAGCTACCTTCCCATGGGGCAGGGCTCGGGACCTGCAGCCCGCCATGCCTGAGCCTCCCACCCCCTCCATGGGCTCCTGTGCGGCCCAAGCCTCCCCGACGAGCGCCACCCCCTGCTCCACGGTGCCCAGTCCCATTGACCACCCAAGGGCTGAGGAGTGCGAGCGCAGGCGTGGGACTGGCAGGCAGCTCCACCTGCAGCCCCGGTGCAAGATCCACTGGGTGAAGCCAGCTGGGCTCCTGAGTCTGGTGGAGATGTGGAGAACCTTTATGTCTAGCTCAGGGATTGTAAATACACCAATCAGCACCCTGTGTCTAGCTCAGGGTCTGTGAATGCACCAATCAACACTCTGTATCTAGCTGCTCTGGTGGGGCCTTGGAGAACCTTTATGTCTAGCTCAAGGATTGTAAATACACCAATCAGCACTCTGTATCTAGCTCAAGGTTTGTGAACACACCAATCAGCACTCTGTGTCTAGCTCAGGGTTTGTGAGTGCACCAATCGACACTCCGTATCTAGCTGCTCTGGTGGGGCCTTGGAGAACCTTTGTGTTGATACTCTGTATCTAACTGATCTGATGGGGACCTGGAGAACCTTTATGTCTAGCTCAGGGATTGTAAATGCACCAATCAGCACCCTGTCAAAACAGACCACTCAGCTCTACCAATCAGCAGGATGTGGGTGGGGCCAGATAAGAGAATAAAAGCAGGCTGCCCGAGCCAGCAGTGGCAACCCACTCAGGTCTCCTTCCACACTGTGGAAGCTTTGTTCTTTCGCTCTTTGCAGTAAATCTTGCTACTGCTCACTCTTGGGGTCCACACTGCTTTTATGAGCTGTAACACTCACCGCAAAGGTCTGCAGCTTCAATCCTGAAGCCAGCAAGACCACGAGCCCATTGGGAGGAACGAACAACTCCAGACGTGCCGCCTTAAGAGCTGTAACACTCACTGGGAAGGTCTGTAGCTTCACTCCTGAGCCAGCGAGACCACGAATCCACCAGAAGGAAGAAACTCTGAACACATCCGAACATCAGAAGGAACAAACTCCGGACACGCCGCCTTTAGAACTGTAACACTCACCGCAAGGGTCCGCGGCTTCATTCTTGAAGTCAGTGAGACCAAGAACCCACCAATTCCGGACCCAGTGGCACATGCCTGTAGTCCCAGCTACTCAGGAGGCTGAGGCAGGAGAATCGTTTGAACTGGAGAGGCGGAGGTTGCAGTGAGCTGAGATCATGCCACTGAGACTCCAGCCTGGTGACAGAGCATAATTCCATCTCAAAAAAAAAAAAAAAAGTGGCAGACTATTTTCCTGATGTTCAACTATTTTTGTTTTTCCTGAATTAGCAGTTTTATGAGTCAGTGTCTTCTTTAGAATTCTCATAATCCTTACCCAGTCCAAACAATATAATTTTAAAATTATCAGAAACCTGTACTCAACTTGTCTGGGCTATTTCCATCTTTTCATGAACCTCCTTACAGACACAGTACTCTAGGATTTTGCATGCTTTTGAAGTTTATAGAAACTACATCAGAATTAAACCATTAACTGTAGAAATGACTTCAAATAATTATAAAGAAACAAATGAAACAAATTTATTATGTCTATGACCTGCAATAACTCATCATAACCATAATTATGACTAATAGCTTATACTCAGATATATGATTTTTAGAAATTTCATAATATTATGAAACAAATGTTAATAATATATATTAAAATAGAAGTTGAAGAAGATCAAACATTATCTTTAATTCAACAATGCTTTTCATGTTATTTAACATATCAAATAATTACATTTTTTACTCTTTTGGATGTTGCATAGACCCTCTGTAGCATCCAAAAGTTAGGGGTCTAGGCCGTGCGCAGTGGCTCATACCTGTAATCCCAGCACTTTGGGAGGCCGAGGCAGCTGGATCACCTGAGGTCAGGAGTTTGAGACTAGCCTGGCCAACTTGGTGAAACCCTGTCTCTACTAAAAATACAAAAAATTAGCAAGGCGTGATGGTAGGCGGCTGTAATCCCAGCTACTTGGGAGGCTGAGGCAGGAGAATTGCTTGAACCTGGGAGGTGAAGGTTGCAGTGAGCCGAGATCATGCCATTGCACTCCAGCCTGGGTGAAAGAGTGAGATGCTGTCTCAATGAAAAAGAAAAAAAAAAGTTAGGAGTCTAATAATACATAAAATTTGTGTTCAAGAGAAAATTGTTATACTTTTAAATTAGTGTATTATCAATGGTAAAGCTAATTTTAATAAAACCTTACAAATAAATTCATCAAATTTGTCATTTTTGGCCAATCTAGATTTCCATAAATATGTTATAATCTCTCGTAATTAATCGTTTAAACTTTTTATATTTTATTTTTATCTACTATTTTATTTTTTCAATTTGACACAACCATTAAGTAATTTCAAACTACACTAAATGTTTCTAACTTCCTTCATCAAAAGCATTTTTTGCTTTCGGTTCTACACTCTATGCAGAATTGTTTTTCATACATCTAATTGATTTAATTATATACAAATCACATTAACTCATTTTTTTTTAAGATGGAGTCTAGCTCTGTCGCCCAGGCTGGAGTGCAATGGTGGGATCTCAGCTCACTGCAACCTCTGCCTCCTAAGTTCAAGCGATTCTCCTGGCTCAGCCTCCAGAGTAGCTGGGACTACAGGCGCATGCCACTATGCCCGGCTAATTTTTGTATTGTTAGTAGAGACGGGGTTTCACCATGTTAGCCAGGATGGTCTCAATCTCCTGATCTCATAATCCTCCTGCCTCAGCCTCCCAAAGTGCTGGGATTACAGACTTGAGCCACGGTGCCTGGCCTCATTAACTCTTAACAACCTTTTAGTGAAATTCCTAGGAAGCAATTTTGAACTGTTTGTTTCAGTGTTTGTAGACAAAATTTATTTTATATTTTAAATAAAATATTTTTTTAATTTTTTTAAATAACAGGTCTAAATATATTTAGCTTTTTTATATTATATAAAAATAAGATTCTAATCAGGCATGGTGTCTCATGCTTGTAATTCCAGCACTTTGGGAGACCAAGACAGGAAGGCTGTTTAAGCCCAAGAATTCAAGACCAGCTGGGGCAACATGGCAAACTCCCATGTCTACAAAAAATACAAGAGTTAGCTGGGCATGGTTGCCCGCAGCTGTAATACCAGCTATTCAGGAGGCTGAGGTAGGAGGACTGCCTGAGTCCAGAAAGTTGAGGCTGCAGTGATCCATGATGAAGCTTTTGCACCCCATCCTAAGTAATAGAGTGAGAACCTTTCTTTAAAAAAGACCAAAGCATATGAACTTAATGTTATGGGGTTTTTTTTGGTTTATTATTATTATTATTTTAACAGTTTTGGGGGTACAGGTTAGGTTTGGTTACATGGATAAGTTGTTTAGTCGTAATTTCTGAGATTTTGGTGCACCCATCTCCTGAGTAGTGTACACTGTATCCAATGTGTAGTCTTTCATCTCTCACCCACCTCCCACCCTTCCACCTCAGTCCCCAGAGTTCTGTGTATAATTCTTATGCCTTTGCATAAGAGCTTAGCTCCCACTATAAGTGAGAACATATAATATTTGGTTTTTCATTCCTGAGTTACTTCACTTAGAGTAATTGTCTCCGACTTCATCCAGGTTGCTTCAAATGCCAATATTTTGTTCCTTTCTTGACTGAGTAGTATTTCATTGTTTGTGTGTGTTTGTGTGTGTGTGTATATATATATAGTGATATATATGCGTGTATATATATAATGTGATATATATATATATGCACACATATATATCACATTTCTTTATCCATTCATTGGTTGATAGGCATTTAGGCTGGTTCTGTATTTTTACAATTGCAAACTGTGCTGCTGTAAACATGTGTGTGCATGTGTCTTTTTAATATAATGATTTCTTTTTCTGTGTGTAGATACCCAGCAGTGGGATTGCTGGCTCAAATGATAGTTCTACCTTTAGTTTTTTGAGTTTTTTTTTTTTTTTTTGAGACAGATTCTCACTCTGTCACCCAACTGGAGTGCAGTGGCGCGATCTCAGCTCACTGCAACCTCTGCCGCCTGGGTTCAAGGGATTCTCCTGCCTCAGCCTCCCAAGTAGCTGGGATTACAAGCAGCTGCCACCACGCCCTGCTAATTTTTTCTGTATTTTTAGTAGAGATGGGGTTTCACCATCTTGGCCAGGCTGGTCTTGAACTCCTGACCTCCTGATCCACCTGCCTCAGCCTCCCAAAATGCTGGGATTACAGGCGTGAGCGACCCCGCCCAGCCCTACCTTTAGTTCTTTAAAAAATCTTCATACTCTTCATACTGTTTTTTTATAGTGGTTGTACTAGTTTACATTCCCACCAGCAGTGTAAAAGTGCTTTTGTTTCACCACATTTCTGTCAACAGCCAGTATTTTTAAATTTTTTAATTAAGACCATTCTTGTAGGAGTAAGGTGGTATCACATTGTGGTTTTGATTTGCATTTCCCTGATAACTAGTGATGTTTAGCATGTTTTTATATGTTTGTTGGCCATTTGTATATCTCCTTTTGAGAATTGTTTATTCATGTTTTTAGCTTATTGTTTCATGGGATTTTTTTTTCTGATTCTTTTGAGTTCCTTGTAGATTCAGAATATTTGTCTTTTGTTGGATGCATAGACTGAAGATTTTCTCCCACTTGGCGGGTTGTAAGTTTACTCTGCTGATTATTTCTATTGTGGTCAAGAATGTTTCTGGTTTAATTAAGTCCTGTTTATTTTTCTTTGTTTTTGTTTTATTTGCTTTTGGGTTCTTGGTTATGCACTATTTGCCTAAGCCAATGTCTAGAAGAGTTTTTCTGATGTTAGCTTCTACAGTGTTTACAGTTTCAAGTTTTAGATTTAAATCTTTTCTCCATATTGAGTTAATTTTTGTATAAGATAAGAGATGAAGATTCAGTTTTATTCTTCCACATGTGGTTTGCCAATTATCCCAGCAGCATTTGTTGAATAGGGTGTCCTTTTCCTACCTTACGTATTTATTTACTTTCTCAAAGATCAGTTGGCTGCAAGTATTTGGCTTTATTTCTGAGTTCACTATACTGTTCTATTTGTCTGTGTGTCTACTTTCATACCAGTGGCATGTTGTTTTGGTAACTATAGCCTGGTAGTATAGTTTGAAGTTAGGTAATGTGATGCCTCTGATTTTTTACTTTTTGCTTCGTCTTGCTTTGGCTATGTGGGCTTTTTTTAGGCTCTATATGAATTTTAGGAATTTTTTTCCTAGTTCTGTGAAGAATGATGGTGGTATTTTGATGAAAACTGACTTGTAGAATGCTTTCATCAGTAGGGTCATTTTTACAATATTGACACTACCTATCCATGAGCATGGGATATGTTTCCATTTGTTTGTGATATCTATGGTTTCTTTAAGCAGTGTTTTGTAATTTTCTTTGTAGATGTATTTCACCTCCTTGGTTAGGTATATTTCTAATTATTTTATTTTTTTGCAGGTTTTTGCAATGGGTTGAGTTCTTGATTCGATTTTCAGCTTGGTAGCTGTTGGTGTATAGCAGTGGTGCCGATTTGTATACATTGATTTTGTATTCTGAAAGTTTACTGAATGTATTCATTAGATCTAGAAGCTTTTTAATAAATCTCTAGAGTTTTCTAGGTATAAAATCACAAATTCAGAAAACAGTGACAGATTGACTTCCTCTTTACAGATTTGAATGCAATTTATTTATTTATTTATTTATTTTTATTGTCTAATTGCTCCAGCTAGGACTTCCAGCATTATGTTGAATAGAAGTGGTGTAAGTGACAATTCTTGTCTTGTTCCAGTTGTCAGGAAGAAAGTTTTAATTTTTCCTCATTCAGTATAATATTGGCCATGGATTTGTCACAGATGGCTTTTATTACCTTAAGGTATGTAACCCCGTGCCAATTTTGCTGAGAGTTTCAATCATAAAAAGATGCTGGATTTTAAATATGTTTTTCTCGTCTGAGTGTAGTGGCTTATGCGTGTAATCCTAGCAGTTTGGGAGGCTGAGGCTGGTGGGTTGCCTGAGCTCAGGAGTTCAAGACTAGCCTGGGCAACATGGTGAAACTCTTTCTTTACCAAAATACAAAAAATTAGCTGAGTGTAGTGGCGCACACCTGTACCTTTAATTTTAGCTACTTGGGAGGCCGAGGCATGAGAATCTCTTGAACCCGGGAGGCAGAAGTTTCAGTGAGCCGAGATCATGTCACTGCACTGCAGCCCAGGTGACAGAGATTTCATCTGAAGAAAAAACAAATGTTATTCTGCATCTGTTGAGATAATCATATGGTTTTTGTTTTTAATTCTGCTTATGTAATGTATCACATTTATTGACTTACTTATGTTAAACCATCCCTACATCCCTGGTATAAAATGCACCTGATCATGGTGTATTATTATTTGATATGCTGTTGTATTTGGTTAGCTAGCATTTTGTTAAGAATTTTTGCATCTATGTTCATCAGGAATATTAGTGTGTAGTTTTGTGCTATGTTCTTTCCTGGTTTTGGTATTAGGGTGATACTGGCTTCATGGAATGATTTAGGAAAGAACCCTTTTTGTCTATTTTTGAAATAGTTTTATTTGGGTTGGTACCAATTCTTCCTTAAATGCCTCATAGAATTCAGCTGTGAATCCATCTGGTCCCAGGCTTTTTTTTTTTTTTTTTTGGCAATTTTTTATTACTGTTTCAATCTCACTACTTGTTATTGGTCTATGTAGAGTTTCTACTTCTTTCTGGTTTAATCAAAGAGGGTTGTACATTTCCAGGAATTTATCCAACTCATCTAGGTTTTCTAGTTTGTGCATATAAAAGTATTCATAGTAGCCATGAATTACCTTTTGTATTTCTATGGTACTGGTTGTAATATCTCACATTTTGTTTCTAATTGAGCTTATTTAGATCTTCTTCTTTTCTTGGTTAATCTCACTAATGGTCTATTAATTTTGATTATCTTTTAAAAAACAAGCTTTTTGTTTCATTTGTGTTTTGTGTTATTTAAAATTTCAATTATGTTAATTCTTCTCTGATTATTGTTTTTTTTTGTTTTTTTGTTTGTTTGTTTTTGTTTTCTGCTGGGTTGGGGTTTGGTTTGTTCTTGTTTCTCTAGTTCCCTGAGGTATGAGGTTAGATTTTCTATTTGTGCTCTTTCAGACCTTTTGATGTAGGCATTTAATGCTATGAACTTTCCTCTTAGCACCACTTCTGCTGTATTCCAGAGGTTTTGATAGGTTGTTTAGTTATAAAAAAATTTAAATTTCCATCTTGACTTCATTGCTGATGCAACAATTATTCAAGAGCAGGTTATGTAATTTCCATGCATTTGCATGGTTTTGAGGAATCATTTTGGAGTTGATTTCCAATTTTATTCCAGTGTGGCCTGAGAGAATACTTGATATAATTTTGATTTTCTTAAATTTGGTAAGACTTGTTTTGTAGCCTATTATATGGTCTATTTTGGATAATGTTTTATGTGCTAATAAATAGAATGTATATTCTTCGGTTGTTGAGTATAATGTTTTGTAAATATCTGTTAAGTCAATTTATTCTAGAGTATAGTTTAAATTCATTGTATCTTAGTTGACTTTCCGTCTAGATGACTTTTCTAGTATTGTCAGTGGGGTATTAAAGTACCCCATTATTATTTTGTTGCTTTCTGTCTCCTTTCTTATGCCTAGCAGAAATTATTTTATAAATTTGGGAGCTCCAGTGTTAGGTGTATATGGATTTAGAATTGTGATCTCTTCCTGTTTGGACTAGTTCTTTTATTATTATATAATGTTATTCTTGTTTTTTTGTTTTGTTTCGTTTTTTTACCATTGTTGCTTTAAAGTCTGTTTTGTCTGCTATGAGAATAGCTACTCCTCCTTACTTTTTGTTTCCATTTGCATAGAATATCTTTTTCCATTTCTTTGCCTTAAGTTTATTTGAGTTTTTATTTGTTAGGCAATGCTCTTAAAGACAGCAGATACTTGGTTGGTAATTTTTTTTTTTTCTTTTGAGATAGAGTGTCACTCTTACTGCCCAGGCTGGAGTGCAGTGGCACGATCTTGGCTCGCTGCAACCTTTGCCTCTCAGGTTCAAGCAATTCTCCTGCCTCAGCCCCCTGAGTAGCTGGGATTACAGGTGCACACCACCACACCTGGCTAATTTTTCTATTTTGTAGAGATGGGGTTTCACCGTGGTGGCCAGGCTGGTCTCGGACTCCTGACCTCAGGTGAACCACCCACCTCGGCCTCCCAAAATGCTGGGATTACAGGCGTGAGACACCGTGCCCAGCCATAAATTTTTATTTATTCTGCCATTCTGCATCTTTTAAGTAGAGCACTTAGGTTATTGACATTTAATGTTAGTTTTGAGATGTGAGGTACTGCTGTATTCATCAGGTTAGCTGTTGCCTGAATATCTTTGAGGTTTTTTTGTTATTGTTTTATAGGCCTTGTGAGATTTGTGTATTAAGGAGGTACTATTTTGGTGTATTTTGAGGTTTTGTTTCAAGATTTAGAAGTTCTTTTAGCATTTCTTCTATTGCTGACTTGGTACTGGTAAATTCTCTCAACACTTGTTTTTCTGAAAATGACTTTATCTCTCCTTCATTTATGAAGCTTACCCTCACTGGATACAACATTCTTGGCTAAAAATTGTGTTGTTTAAGGAGGCTAAAGACAGGACTCCAGTCCCTTCTTACTTGTAGGGTTTCTGCTGAGTAAACTGTGTTAATCTGGTAAATTTTGTTTATAGGGTACCTGATGCTTTTCCTCACAGCTCTTATGATTCTTTTCTTCATTATGAATTTAGATAACCTAATGACTATATGAATAGGTGATGATCCTTTTGTGATAAATTTTCCAAGTGTTTTTTGAGCTTCTTGTGTTTGGATGTCTAGATCACTAGCAAGGCCTGAGGATTTTTTCTCAAGTATTCACTCATATAAAATTTCCAAACATGTAAATTTATCTTTTTGTTTTTTTCAGGATCACCAATTACTTCTAGGTTTGGTCATTTAACATAATCCCAATTTTCTTAGAGGCTTTGTTCATTTTGTTGATTCTTTCTTCGTCTTTGTCAGACTGATTTAATCTGAAAGACTTTTCTTCAAGCTCTGAAGTTCTTTCTTCGACTTATTGTAGTCTATTGTTTAAACTTTCCAGTTTATTTTGTATTTCTGTAAGTGTGTCTTTCATTTTTAGAAGTGGTGATTGTTTTTTAATTTATAGTATTTATTCCTTTGGAAATTTTTAAATTCATATCTTGTATTAATTTTTAAAATTTCTTTAAGTTGGTTTTCTTGTTCCTCTGGTTTCTCTAGTAGCTTAATAATCAACTTTCTCAATTTACTTTCTGGCAACTCAGACATTTCTTGTTGATTTAGAATGATTACAGAAGAGCTAGTGCAATATTCTGGGGGTGTTATAGAACCTTGTTTTGTCATATTGGAATTACTTCTCTGGTTTCTTCTCATTTGGTTAGACTATTTCAGTGGAAAGATCTTGGACTCAAAGGCTCCTGTTCAGATTCTTCTGTCCCATGGAGTGATTTCTTGATGTGGTGCTTTCTCACTTTTCCTAGGGATGGGCTTTCTGCAAGTCAGACTACAGTGATTGTTATTGTTCTTCTGGGACTAGTAAACCAGCGCAGCTCCACAGCTCCAGGCTGATATTGAGGAATGTCTACAAAGTGTCCTGTGGTGTAATCTGTCCTCAGGTCTCTCAGCCATGAATACCAGCACCTGCTTCATTGGAAGTGGCAGGGAAATGAAGTTGACTGTGTGAGAGACCTTGGTTGTAGTTTAATTTAGTGCATTGGTTTTCTCAATTGCTTGTTATGCAAGCAGTGAATTTGTCATGTGGACAGCCTCAGGACCTCCGGTTAGCCACGATGTTACAGGTGGTGGAATTAGTTTTTTTTTTTTTCCTTGGAGCAGGGCTATTCTGTTCCGAGTTGCTGTTATGGCTTGTGTCAGTTGGCCTCCAGCCAAAAGATGGTGCTTTCAGGAGAGCACCAGCTGTGGTAGTAGAAAGGGGGTATAGACTTGCCCTATGTTAACCAGGATACCCGTTCAGGATTCTCAGGTGATGGGTGGGACCACAGATCTTCCAAAAGTTAATTTATTTCACCTTCGGCTACCAGGTTGAGTAGAGAAAAATCATCAGGCAAAGGCAGGATTAGACTGGTCTGAGCTCAGACTCTCAGGGGGTGTGGCTTGCTGCAGCCACTGTTGGAGGAGAGGTGGTTCTCAAGCCAATGGAGTTATGTTTTAAGGGAGGTTATGGCTGCCTTTGTTGCTTCATACAGAGCACCAAGAAAAGTGAGAAAAAGCTGGCAGCGGCAGGCCTCACCCAGCTCCCATGCAGCCAGCAAGGCCAGTCTCATTCCATTCCCACCCTGTCCTGCCAAAAGCATGGAGTTTATATCAAGGCAGCCAGTGTGCAGAGTTGAGATCTTGCCCCAGGCTACATGCCTATCCCTGAGAAAGTCAGAAAGGCTTTCAGGCTTCACGCCTCCCCACCTGCCCACACCCTTCGCTGCACAGTTTCTGTGCTTGTATCTGCACTTCCTGTTCACTTCTGCAGACTCTGCGCAGTAAAATTTATGCTTGGTCAAAATTATTGCACAAGTCACTAAAAGCTTTTTAAAATTTTTTTGGCCCCTCCCTGATTCTGCTAGCTGCCTTTCGCAAAGACCCTTGTGAAATAAAGTCAAGAATGACTCCTTTGGTCTTGAGCTGGGGACTGGGAATGCCTATAGGCTCTTTCCCTGGCTTCTTCTTCTTTTGTATTTCACTCAGCTCCCTAAATTCATTTCACCTCTAGGTAAGGTTAAATACATTTCCTTTGATCTGGATTTTTCAGGTCCCCCAGTGGGGATGTGTGTTCAAAGGTAGACTTTCTTTCTCTCACACTTTGGGGAACTCACAGTTCTTCAGCTGTGTCACAGAGTTTGCAGTAACAAGCTGCTTCTTTCAAAGGGTCAGTGAAATCTTTTGTTTTTTCCTGGTATGTTCCTGCAGTGGTTATGTCAGAGGCGTTCGAAACAGAGCAACTCCATTTTGAGTGAGGGCTACAAAAATGAGGCTGAGACGCCGGGCGTGGTGGCTCACGCCTGTAATTCCAGCACTTCGAGAGGCCGAGGCGGGCGGATCACGAGGTCAAGAGATCAAGACCATCCTGGCTAACACGGTGAAACCCTGTCTCTACTAAAAATACCAAAAAATAGCCGGGCATGGTGGTGGGCGCCTGTAGTCCCAGCTACTCGGGAGGCTGATGCAGGAGAATGGCGTGAACCCAGGAGGCGGAGCTTGCAGTGAGCCGAGATCACGCCACTGCACTCCGGCCTGGGCGACAGAGCCAGACTCCGTCTCAAAAAAAAAAAAAAAAAAAAAAAGAGGCTGAGACTTGCTGGGCTGCATGCCCAGAAAATTAGGCATTCCTAGCCTCTAAATGTTTATGGTTAAGGGAACAAATTAATAATATTTACCAAACAGACTCAGACTTGGGAGTGTCCAGATAGCCTGATATCTGGAGAACAAATGCATTCCTAATTTTGCTTTAAAGAAAATAATATCGATTCTCACAAAATGTAGTAAGTAAGAAAATTAATTATGTATTACAAATCCTTGTAGCAGAACACATCTTCCCATATATACAAGCATTGTACCTAGGGGGGATGTGTTCCTTCTCTTACTTTCAGGAACGTCCTGTTTTGTCTATGCAGTAGCTGTCCTTTCACCACTTTACTTTCTTAATAAACTTGCTTTTGCTTTGCACTGCAGACTTGCCCTAAATTCTTTCTTGCGTGAGATCCAAGAACCCTCTGTTAGGGTCTGGATCGGTATCCCTTTCCTGTAACATGTTTCTGGTGACCACAGAAGGGACTATAGTGCAGAAACCCTGACCCAATGGCTACCTTTGCCTAAGTGTTGAGGTCCTGTAATATCTTTCTGGCCAACCATGGGACGATACTAAAGAAACCCTCCAACCCAAAGGAAATAGGCTGCAGCACTGATTGGATGACTTTGGGTAAGTGGTGGGGTACCCGCTTAAAGAATGGGATTGGGTTAGAGGCCCCTCTTAATAAAAGGAAAGAATGCTTGACTGACCCCAGGGTCAGATGCTTGATTTAGGAGAGTTAGAGTCCCTTCTAAGGTTTAGGGACCTCTCGGTAAAGTACCTCTCAGCTGAAAACTGGTTTGGCACTGAAGGCTATGCTCTTTGTATTAATCTGCCTTCTCCTTGCTGCATGAATCAATTTATTGGGTGCTGTCTCTGTTTCACTGATGTGATTTTATTTTATTTTATTTTATTTTTTATATGTGTCTCACTCTGCCCCGCAGGCTGGAGTGCAGTGGCAAGATCTCAGCTCACTGCAACCTCCACCTCCGGGTTCAAGCAATTCTACTGCCTCAGCCTCTCAAGTAGCTGGGACTACAGGCGCTTGCCACCATGCCTGGCTGATTTTTGTATTTTTGGTGGAGGTAGGTTTTCACCACGTTGGCCAGGCTGGTCTCAAACTCCTGGCTTCAGGTGATCCGCCCACCTTGGCCTCCCAAAGTGCTGGGATTACAGGTGTGAGCCACCGTGCCCGGTCTTCACTGTCATTTTCAGGAAACTGTAACTGATCTTAGGGATGTTAACTTATTCTTTTTCTATGTGCCTCCTGATTTCCGTCCATTTGCTTGTGAAACATTGGGAACAAAAAGCATTGAAGGCTCCATCTCCAAAATGGCTGATTGAGATTTAGTATTTAACAGCTATGAGCAATAAAATTACATAGATGTGATTATCCTTTGTTGCTACTATAGTGACTAGGTGTGAACGAGAAGCACTAGGATGGAAATCAGGGGACTTTTCTCCTTGCTGTTTTGTTTCATTTTGCACACTAAAAATACAATTCTTTCCTTTCTTGGATTCGGGCAAGCTGGCTCTGCTTGTTGAATCCACATTGTCGCTATTGCCCAGAACCTGCTTGCTCTGGTCATTCTCATCTAAATCTTCTTCATTTCCTTTGCCTTATTCGACATTTTTGTCAAAGTCCATTTGTGGTTTAAGATTCATGGCTTGGCTCACTTATGTTAGTTGGATAATGTGAAACATGTTTGATGAGAGAAAAAGAAGAAAAAGAGCTAGACATGCAAGATGATCCTTTAATGCAAGCCCCCCCTCGCACCCACCCCCGGTTCAGCCGGCAGTTTTGAGTGGAGCAGACCCTTCTTCTGTCACCTCTAAAGGTTCAGATGTGTCGGTCCTTTCTTCCTCTAGTCCACCTGAAAGTTCTGTTGATAATCCTTCATCTCCTCCTCCTTACCTGACTAGTCCCTCTCTACACCCACCACTCCCTGAGGAACTGAGCCCAGCGAGTACTACTCCTAGTGGAGCTGCCTATCAACCTCCAAAGGGAAATCTTTGTCCACTTACAGAGGTGGCAAATGGGGAAGAAGGGACTGTGAGAGGACATGTCCCCTTTTCTATGTCTGATTTGGCTTTATGTAAAGAGAAGTTTGGTCATTTCTCTGAAGATCCAGGAAAATTCCTAGATGAGTTGGAGAAATTAACTCTGACCTACAGTTTAACTGGTCAGGATCTGCACATTTTGTTGTCTCTGTGTTGTACAGTAAAAGAGAACGCATTTTGGGGACAGCTAGGGCCCATGCAGATGAGGTATTGGCTTGAAACCTGAACCATAATATATATCAGGCAGGAGGTTTAGCAGTTCAAGATCAAGATCCACAGTGGAACTATCAAAGAGGCAGTAAGGACTGGGGGTGGAAAGAGAATATGGTCACTTGTTTTTTGAAAGGGATGAAGAAATGTATGAAAACGCCTGTTGTGGGAGGCCAAAAGGGGCAGATCACGAGGTCAGGAGATCGAGACCAGTCTGGCTAAGATGGTGACACCCCGTCTCTACTAAAAATACAAAAAATTAGCTGGGTGTAGTTGTGGGCACCTGTAGTCCCAGCTACTTGGGAGGCTAAGGCAGGAGAATGGCGTGAACCCGGGAGGCGGAGCTTGCAGTGAGCCGAGATCACGCCACTGCACTCCAGCCGGGGCAAAAGAGCAAGACTCTGTCTCAAAAAAAAAAAAAAAAAAAAGAAAAGAAAAAGACAAAGAAAAATCCTGTTGACTATAAAAAGGTTAAGGAAGTTTCTGAGGGCAAAGATGAGAATCCAACTTTGTTCAAAGGCGTTTAGTTGAGGCAATTGGGAAATATACTAACATTGATCCTGCCCCAAGGGAAAGATGAACCCTTCTGGGAGTACATTTTATAACCCAGTCTGCCCTTGATATCCATAGAAAACTATTAAAAGCAGCTGTGAGTCCCCAAACTTCTAAGGAACAGCTTTGGATACGGAATTTTTAGTTTTTAATAACAGGGACAAAGCAGATGAAGCAGAAAGTGCAAGAAGGACCTCCCACAAGTACGGCTCTTGGCTGCAGCCTTAAGCTCACCTCAAATATGGGATTGCCTCCTGGCTCTTGGCCTGAACAAAGGAAGCTGAAAGGTGGGAAGCCCAAAGCTGGGCATCTGAGTTGCCATGCCTTTGGCATAAATCAGTATGCACATTGTAAGAAAACTGGCCATTGGAAAAGGGATTGCCCAGCATTCTGAAGGGAGCCATCAGCACCCAAACCCATGATGGCTGAAATAGCCAGGCAAGCCCAAGAGCGGTGGGACTGAGACCTTCTGCCACAGCTCCTGTTGGACAACTAACTGTATCTATGGAGGAGCCTTGGGTAACCCTTGATGTGGCAGGTAAGAATATTAAATTCCTTCTGGAATGCTAACTCTGTTTTGACCCACCATGTTTTACCTATCCTTTAAGCTGCTCTTCAGAGACTTTGAATGCCCCACCCCTTGTTGGGAAGGGATTTGTTAATTCAGAATAAATATCAGTGATATGGTTTGGCTGTGTCCCCATCCAAATCACAACTTGAATTGTATCTCCCAGAATTCCCACATATTGTGAGAGGGACCCAGTGAGAGGTAATTAAATCATGGGGACCAGTCTTTCCTGTGCTATTCTTGTGATAGTGATTAAACCTCACCATATCTGATGGGTTTATCAGGGGTTTCTGCTCTTGCTTTTTCCTCATTTTTCTCTTGCTGCCACCATGTAAGAAGTGCCTTTCACCTCCCACCATGATTCTGAGGTCTCCCCAGCCATGTGAAACTGTAAGTCCACTTAAAACTCTTTTTATTGCCAGTTTCAGGTATGCCTTTATCAGCAGCATGAAAATGAACTAGTACAGTAAATTGGTACCAGTAGAGTGGGGCACTGCTAACAGGATACCCAAAAATGTGAAAGAAGCTTTGGAACTGGGTAACAGGCAGAGGTTGAAACAGTTTGGATGGCTCGGAAGAAGACAGAAAAGTGTGATAAAGTTTGTAACTTCCTAGAGACTTGTTGAATGGCTTTGCCCAAAATGCTGATAGTGATATGGACAATAAGGTCCAGGCTGAGGTGGCCTCAGATGGGGATGAGGAACTTGTTGGGAGCTGGAGTAAAGGTGACTCTCGTTATGTTTTAGCAAAGAGACTGGTGGCATTTTGCCCCTGCCCTAGAGATTTGTGAAACTTTGAACTTCAGAAAGATGATTTAGAGTATCTGGCAGAAGAAATTTCTAAGCAGGAAAGCATTCAAGAGGTGACTTGGGTACCGTTAAAGGTATTTAGTTTTATAAGGGAAGCAGAGCATAAAAGTTTGGAAAATTTGCAGCCTGACAATGCAATAGAAAAGAAAAACCCATTTTCTGGGGAGAAATACAAGCTGGCTGCAGAAATTTGCATAAGTAGCAAGGAGCCTAATGTAAATCTCCAAGACCATGGGGAAAATGTCTCCAGGTCATGTCACAGACCTTCATGGCAGCCCCTCCCATCAGATGCCTGGAGGTCCAGGAGCAAAAAATGGTTTTATGGGATGGCCCCAGGGTTCCTGTTCTGTTTCCAGCCTAGGAACTTGGTGCCCTGTGTTCCAGCTGCTCCAGCCATGGCTGAAATGGGCCAATGTACAGCTCGAGCTGTGCCTTTAGAGGGTGGAATCCCCAAGCCTCAGCAGTTTCCATGTGGTGTTGAGCCTGCAGGTGCACAGAAGTCAAGAACAGAGGTTTAGGAACCTCTATGTAGAGTTCAGAAGATTATGGAAACCCCTGAATGTCCAGACAAAAGACTGCTGCAGGGGCAGGCCCCTCATGGAGAGCCTTTGCTAGGGCAGTGTGGAAGGAAAATGTGAGGTCAGAGTCTCCACACAGAGTCCCTACTGAAGCACTATCTAATGGAGCTGTGAGAAGAGGGCCACCATCTTCCAGACACCAGAATGGTAGATCCACCAACAGCTTGCACTGTGCACCCGGAAAAGCCACAGACACTCAATGTCAGCCCATGAAAGCAGCAAAGAGAAGGCTGTACTCTGCAAAGCCACTAGGGTGTAGCTGCCCAAGACAATGGGAACCCATCTTTTGCATCAGCATGATCTGGATGTGGGACATGAAGTCAAAGGAGATCATTTTGGAGCTTTAAGATTTGACCACCCCACTGGATTTTGGACTTGCATGGGGCCTTTGGTCCCTTTATTTTGACCAATTTCTCCCATTTGGAATGGCTATATTTACCCAATGCCTTTACTCCCATTGTATCTTGGAAGTAACAAAATTGCTTTGATTTTACTGGCTCATAGGTGGAAGGGACTTCTCTGGTCTCACATGAGACTTTAAACTTTGGACTTTTGAGTTTATACTGAAATGAATTAAAACTTTGGAGGACTATTTGGAAGGCATGATGGGTTTTGAAATGTGAATGTATGAGATTTGGGAGAGACCAGGGGCAGAATGATATAGTTTGGCTCTATGTCCACATGCATATCTCATCTTGTAGCTCACATAATTCCTCCCTCTTGTGGGAGGGACCCAGTGGGAGAGGATTGAATCATTGAATCATAGATGATTGAACAGCATCTTTTCTGTGCTGTTCTCATGACAGTGAATGGGTTTCATGAGATCTGATGGTTTTAAAAACGAAAGTTTCTCTTCACAAGCTCTCTGTCTGCTGCCATCCATGTAAGAAGTGATTTGCTCCTCCTTGCCTTCCATCATGATTGTGAGGCTTCCCAAGCCATGTGGAACTGTAAGTCCAATAAACCTCCTTCTTTTGTAAATTGCCTAGTCTTGGGTATGTCTTTATCAGCAGCAGCATGAAAATGGACTAATACATTAATTTATATTTTATTTAGTTAGAACATTACATTTTCATTTATTAATTAGAGAACCCTACATAAGCCTACATTTCTTTAGTTATTGTTCCTTTCACTTTTTATAAATGACGTAAGTAAATTTATTGATTGATTGAGCCAATTTGTTCAGGTAAGTACTAGGGAGACCTCGTAAGTCATGAGGATGTTTCTATACATAAATGCAGCAAACAAACATGACAGTGCTTGCTGTGTCACAGATGCTTTATAATACACCATAAATATTCCTGCTGGAGTTAGTTTGTAGCTTCAAGTCAAGGATGGAAAATAGCAATGGTGAAGAAATCACATTTATTCTTCATGTGGAGAGGACATGTTTTCCAGGCTGCAAAGCTGACTCTTGCTGAATTTAAAGATGAATTCTGCCTTTTTCCTTTCCTAATTATTCTCAGTTTTGTTTGTCTTATTATGTGGATTCCAAGAATGTATGCATCACAGCCCTTCTTTATTTACTGTGTATTGGTGACAGTTTTCTCACTGTTGTCTTTATGCCATGATATTTTACATGGTACTTTGTAGGTTCTAATTTAAAAGTTGGTACTTTTTATTGCACAGAAAATTGGTTTTAACTAGAAAATTTATTTAGCAATGTAACTTTCAGATTAGTTAATTAAAATAAGAGGCACATACTGTCCACAAGTGAGAAAATTACATCAGTTAGCACTGTTTTTCTTTGTCAAATAAAACTCTTATTCATTTCTTTTTTTTTCTTTTTTTGAGACAGAGTCTCACTCTGTCGCCCAGGCTGGAGTGCAGTGGTACAATCTCAGCTCACTGCAACCTCTGTCTCCCAGGTTGAAGTGATCCTCCCACCTCAGCCTCCCGAGTAGCTGGGACTACAGGCGCATGCCACCACGACCAGCTAATTTTTGTATTTTTAGTAGAGATGGGGTTTCACCATGTTGGCCGGGCTGGTCTTGAACTCCTAACCTCGTGATTCACCCATGTTGGCCTCCCAAAGTGCTGGGATTACAAGCATGAGCCACCGCACCCAGCCTAGATTCATACACAAAGTCTGGCAAATATAAAATTTGTGAGATAATATATCTTTGAAATTAGACTTTTGAGAGGGTTAATGATACGTAATTGTTTTAAATTTTTATTTCATTTTATTTTATTTTTGAGACGGAGTCTCACTCTGTTGCCCAGGCTGGAGTACAGTGATGTGATGTTGGCTCACCACAACCTCCACTTCCCAGGCTCAAGCAATTCTTCTGCCTCAGCCTTCCAAGTAGCTAGGACAACATGCGTGCACCACCATGCCCGGCTAATTTTTGTATTTTTAGTAGAGACGGGGTTTCACTATGTTGGCCAGGCTGGTCTCAAATTCCTGACCTTGTGATCCACCCACCTCAGCCTCTCAAAGTGATGGGATTACAGGCATGAGCCACCCTGGGTGTGATCTCGGCTGACTGTAACCCTGCCTCCCGGGTTCAAGCAATTCTCCTGCCTCAGCTTCCCGAGTAGCTGGGATTACAGGTGCCTGGCACCACGCCTGGCTAATTTCTTGTATTTTTAGTAAAGACATGGTTTCAGTATGTTGGCCAGGCTGGTCCCGAACTCCTGATCTCGTGATCCGCCCACCTCGGTCTCCCAAAGTGCTGAGATTACAGGCGTGAGCCACCGCGCCCCACCCAACTTATATCTTTATGCAGAGTCTTCTATTTTTACGTGTGAATGTTAAATGTTGCAAAACAATAAAATGAGCTCTGTAGATATGAAATTTGGGATAATATTTCTTTCACATATTGCTATAACAATATGAAGAAATTTCTCACTCTTGTTTTATATAATTTTTTTTGTGAGTGAAGTTCAGTCTACAGTTTTTACTGTTAGTCACCTAACTGTAGGTATCTCCTTGGTCACTGGTAAGTGACTGATTAGTAATGCCAATCTATTTCATTTTAGTCATGAAGAAAACAATATTTTTAAATTTTCAATAGAAAAAAGTATTATTATATTATTGTTTCTGAAACTTTCAGAAACTGTAGACCATTCAATCGATAATGACGTTGATGTAGACAACAAATTTTCTATATAATTATAAGCTCATTTTAGCTTTTAATGTAAAAATTCAGTATATTTTATAAGTAAAATTAGCAGCTCTTTTAAATCACTAGAGAAATATTGTTGTTAGAATCCATTTACCAAACTATTTGTGTTAGGCTTAGTAATGAGTACTTTAAACCAAAAATCAAGTTCTACATACTATCTAAGGGTTAAAAAAAAAAGTGGTTTTTAAGCTTCTTTTTATTTCTACTATATTATAAAATTCCAAAGCCGAAGTGTTAGGTCAGGAATGAAAGCAAGAATTGGGTATGAGGGTGTTGGGCACAATGGTTAAAACTTAAACTTGGTATCGGGTGGTTCCTGATTGCATCTCATGTCTGCCACTTGTGGGCTGTATGACCTGAATACATTTTCATGACCTCTCTGTGCTTGGCTCTTCAGTTGCACAGTGAGGATAATAGTGCCTAAATTCTAGGGTTTTGTAAAATTAAGGCAACTAATGCGGATAATGATGCCATAGGTACACCAAGCACATAACAAGTGTACAGAAAATTTATTAACTTTTACTTGTTAATTGTTACATCATAATAAATGTTAAGCCTGAAAAACAGGTGGCCACATCAGTGATTTGCAACCCATGTTTATTTTTTTTTTTTTTTTGAGACAGAGTCTCACTCTGTTGCCCAGGCTGTAGTGCAGTGGCATGATCTCAGCTCACTGCAACCTCTGCTTCCTGGGTTTAAGCGATTCTCCTGCCTCAGCCTCCCGAGTAGCTGGGACTACAGGCACCTGCCAACACTACTGGCTAATTTTCGTAGTTTTAGTAGACAAGGGATTTCACCATCTTGGCCAGGCTGGTCTTGAACTCCAGACCTTGTGATCCATCCACCTTAGCCTCCCAAAGTGCTGGAATCACAGGCGTGAGCCACCACGCCCAGCCACCCATGTTTATACTAATCAGCCAGTCTTGGGCTATAATGGTAATTAGATTTATTTTATTTTATTTTTGAGACAGAGTCTTGCTCTGTCATCAGGCTGGCATGCAATGGCACTATCTCAGCTCGCTACAACCTCCTCCTCCCGGGTTCAAGTGATTCTCCTGCCTCAGCCTCCTGAGTAGCTGGGATTACAGGCGAACGTCACCACGCATGGCTAATTTTGTAGTTTTGTTAGAGATGGGGTTTCTCCATGCTGGTCAGGCTGGTCTCAAACTCCCGACCTCAGTTGATCTGCCCTCCTTGGCCTCCCAAAGTGCTGGGATAACAGGCATAAGCCACTGCACCCAGCCAGTGGTTGAGTGTTTTTAATACTATCCTTGGAAAATTCCCATATATTTACATATATCACGGATATAAATATTATAAAAAGAGTTCTCATTGAGTATTGCTCATTAGCACTCCAGTAACACTAGATAAATAAGCAGTTAAGGCCGGGCATTGTGGCTCACACCTGTAATCCCAGCACTTTGGGAGGCAGAGGAGTGCAGATCACGAGGTCAAGAGATCAAGACCATCCTGGCTGACGTGGTGAAACCCCGTCTTTACTAAAAATAGAAAAAATTAGCCAGGCATGGTGGCATGCACCTATAGTCCCAGCTACTTGGGAGGCTGAGGCAGGGGAATCGCTTGAATCTGAGAGGCGAAGGTTGCAGTGAGCCAAGATTGCACCACTGCACTCCAGCCTGGTGACAGAGGGAGACTCCGTCTCAAAAAATAAAATAAATTAAATAAATAAACATAAGCACTTAAATATTGAGCATTTGCTAGTTTTAAAATGAAAGTAGGCAAATTGTTTCCTTACTTATTTAACAAATTTCTAATTGTCAAGTATCTATGTTGATTTGAAAAATTGAAATGTAGTGTAAAAATATATTTAAATACCTTTATTTCCTAACAAATAAATCATTTATTTAGAGAGAATTTTACTCTAAACAATTGCTTTAGAGTCTGTCTTTTAAAGTATTATATTATTTTGAACATTAAAAATAAAGATAATGGGCCAGGCGCAGTGGTTCACGCCTGTAATCCCAGCACTTTGGGAGGCCGAGGTGGGTGAATCACCTGAGGTCGGGAGTTCAAGACTAGCCTGGCCAATGTGGTGAAACTCCATCTCTACGAAAAATACAAAACATTACCCGGGCGTGGTGGCACATGCCTGTAATCCCAGCTATTCAGGAGTCTGAGGCAGGAGAATCACTTGAACCCGGGAGGCGGAGGTTGCGGTGAGCCGAGATCGCGCCATTGCACTCCAGCCTGGGCAATGAGCAAGACTCTGTCTCAAAAAAATAAATAGAAAAATAAAAATAAAGATAATTTATTCCTGACTACTGGGTTCAGACTATTCATAATATTAGAAGTTTTCTCATCTACATCACTCATTCAGTAAGCCATTTCAAAGAAGAAAAATACTTATGTTTTCTGAAATTTTAAGATTGAAAAACACTGTTTTCTCTGGCCTAATTTTTTTTTTCTTTTTTTCTTTTTCTTTTTTTTTTTTTTTTTGAGACACAGTTTTGCTCTTGTTGCCCAGGCTGGGGTGCAATGGCTCAATCTCACTGCAACCTCTGCCTCCTGGCTTCAAGCTATTCTCCTGCCTCAGCCTCCCGAGTAGCTGGGATTACAGGCATGCACCACCACACCTGGTTAATTTTGTATTTTTAGTAGAGACAGGGTTTCTCCATGTTGGTCAGGCTGGTCTTGAACTCCCAACCTCAGGTGATCTTCCCACCTCGGACTCCCAAAGTGTTGGGATTACAGGCGTGAGCCACTGCGCCCAGCATCTCTGGCCTAATTTCTTAAAATTTACTTCTCAATTTTTAAAAATAATGTATTAATAGTATTTTTGATTGGCAAATTATAGTCATATACATTGATAGTGTAAAATGTGACGTTTTATTATATGTATACAATATAAAATGATTAAGTCAAGTTAAATAAAATATCTAACAACTTGCTTACCTATCATTTTTTGTGGTGAGACATTTGAAATTTAGTTATTTTGAAATTTACAACACATGATTGTTTACTGTAGTCACCCTGCTGTTCAATAGATGTCAAAACCTATTTACTCTGTCTATGTGAAACTTTGTACCCTTTGATAAACAATCTGTATTTCTTTCTTTCTTTCTTTCTTTCTTTCTTTCTTTCTTTCTTTCTTTTCTTTCTTCTTTCTTTTTTTTTAGATGGAGTTTTGCTCTTGTTGCACAGGCTGGAATGCAATGGCACAATTTCAACTCACTGCAACCTCTACCTCCTGGGTTCAAGCAATTCTCCTGCCTCAGCCTCCCAAGTAGCTGGGATTACAGGCACGTACCACCACACCCGGCTAATTTTGTATTTTTAGTAGAGATGGGGTTTCTCCATGTTGGTCAGGCTGGTCTCGAACTCCTCACCTAAGGTGATCTGCCCACCTCAGCCTCCCAAAGTGCTGGGATTACAGGCATGAGCCACTGTGCCCAGCCACAATTCTCTATTCCTTTCCCACCACCCTCAACCTCTGATAACTATTATTCCACTTTCTGCTTTTTTGAGTTAAACTTTTCTAGGTTTAACATATAAATAGGCCAGGCGTGGTGGCTCACGCCTATAATCCCAGCACTTTGGGAGGCCGAGGCGGGTGGATCACGAGGTCAGGGGTTCGAGACCAGCCTGACCAACATGGTGAAACCCTGTCTCTATTAAAAATACAAAAAAATTAGCTGGGCATGGTGGCAGGTGCCTGTAATCCCAGCTACTCGGGAGGCTGAGGCAGGAGAATTGCTTGAACCCAGGAGGCGGAGGTTGCAGTGAGCCAAGATTGCACCACTGCACTCCAGCCTGGGTGACAGAGCAAGACTCTGTCTCAAAAAATATATATATAATATGTATTATTTATATAAAATCATTAATCAATTATTAATATTAATAATTAATTATTAATTATTAGTGCATAATATATAATATAAATATTAATATATTATTAATAATACTAATTAATTATTAATATATATTTGATAATTATATAATTATATAATTATTAATTAATTATTAATTAAAATTATTATTATAATATTATATATTTAATATATAATATATTATATATATATATATATATAATATATTATATATTATATATTAATATATATTATATATATTAATTATATTATTAATTTATTATATATTATATATTAAATGTATAATTTATATATACTTTTTTTATTTATTATATATTTATTTATATATAATATATATATATAATTTTATATATATATATAATTATAATAATATATATATTTATATATATATAATATATATATATTATATAATATATATATATAATATATATATTATATAATAATATATATATATATTATTATATATTATTATATAATAATATATATATAATAATATATAATAATATATATATAATAATATATATAATATATAATATATATATATAATATATATATAATATATAATATATATATATAATTTAATATATTATATATTTAATATATTTAATATATAATATATAATATATTTAATATATAATATATAATATATTTAATATATAATATATTATATATTATATATATAAACAAATTATGCAGTACTTATCTATTTGTGTCTGGCTTATTTTATGTAGCATAATGTCTTCTAAATTTATCTCTGTTGATTCAAATGATGATATTTACCCACTTTTAAGGCTGAATAGCGTTCCATTGTTTATACTACATTTTTAAAAGAATTAATTTTAATATATATCTGTTGATGGAAAAACTCATGTTATGAAAGAATATTTCTATGTTAAAGCATGTTAGTATAATTTTCAGCCTATATCTTATTAAAAGTAGTTAATTTATACAGAGCACTAATCGTAACACTATGTATGTGTTACTGAATTCAATTTTCACAGTAACTTAATAACATAGGTCTTATTATTATTCTCATTTTACAGAGGAAGAAACAGACCCACTGAGAGAAAAGACTTGGTCACACTAGCAAAGCCAGTATTAAAACACAAATAGTGGCCGGGAGCTGTGGCTCATGCCTGTAATCCAGCATTTTGGGAGGCCAAGGTGGGCGAATCACTAGGACAGGAGTTGGAGACCAGCCTGACCAACATGGTGAACTCCCATCACTACTAAAAATACAAAAATTAGCTGGGCATGATGGCGTGCACCTGTAGTCCCAGTTGCTCAGGAGGCTTAGACAGGAGAGTTACTTGAACCCAGGAGGTGGAGGTTGCATTGAGCCGAGATCGTGCCACCATACTCTGGCCTGGTGACAGAGCAAGACTCCATTGGAAACAAACAAACAAACAAACAAACAAAAAAACACAGGCAGCTTGGTATCCAGAGATAACCCTCTTCAGTACAACAATAAAAACTCTCTTCAAGCAGAAAAGACATAATTATTTTTAACACTCATTTTTAATAAACATTTTACAAAAATTAAATAATTGGATGCATTTTTATTGTTCTATGTGTGTATTAGTATATAAAATGGTACATAAAAAAAGAAGCCAGAAAACAATAGTTAATATTTGCAATAAATATAACTGGAAAGTAGTTAACTATCATTTGCAGATGATATCTTTGTTTACTGAGATAATAAAAGCAATTGAAAGACTTTTAAAAGTCTATTCAGGGCCGGGTGCGGTGGCTCACGCCTATAATCCCAGCACTTTGGGAGGCCGAAGTGGGTGGATCACCTAAGGTCAGGAGTTTGAGACCAGCCTGGCCAACATGTTGAAACCCTGTCTCTACTAAAAATATATATATATATTATATATATGAACAATTAGCCGGGCGTGGTAGTGGGCGCCTGTAATCCCAGCTACTCAGGAGGCTGAGGCAGGAGAATTGCTTGAACCCGGGAGATGGAGGTTGCAGTGAGCCAACATGGTCCTACTGCATGCACTCCAGCCTGGGTGTCAGAGTGAGACTCTCTCAAAAAAAAAAAAAAAGTCAATTCAGGTGGGAACAAAAAATTCTAAGATAATCGTCAAGATTCTCAGTATGTTGTACACCTGTAATCTTTCATTTTCTTGCAAGAAAATGTGACTGTGGTGGGAAATCACTCATGAAATTAGGTTACTATTGGGTAAACTAAATCAGAGGTGCTTTTATTTATTTTATTTTATTTTATTTTTTTTTTTTTTTTTTTTTTTTTTTTTTTTTTTTTGAGAGTTTCTTGTAACTAGTGATATCTAGTACTGAGTGCTGGTTGCATTTGTCATTCTAGTCTACCCCCCCCCCCCCTATTTTTTATTTTTATTTTATGTCTATTTGAGTGATCGGCCGGAGTTTACAGCGTGACCGTCGGATTTGCTCTTGTTGCCCAGGCTGGAGTGCAATGGCGTGATCTCGGCTCACCGCAACCTCCGCCTCCCAAGTTCAAGTGATTCTCCTGCCTCAGCCTCCCTAGTAGCTGGGATTACAGGCAGGTGCCACCACACCCAACTAATTTTGTATTTTTAGTAGAGACAGGGTTTCTCCATGCTGGTCAGGCTGGTCTCAAACTCCTGACCTCAGGTGATCCGCCTGCCTCAGCCTCCCAAAATGCTGGGATTACAGGCATGAGCCACTGCGCCTGGCCAGAGGTGCTTTTAATAGAAAGAGACACATCATAGAAAAACACTACTTGGCCTGGAAGTAAGTGACTTCCAGCTGGGCCACGTTGTCATCTGCTCATAGTGGCCACATGGAAGGAAATATATTTGTATATTCTCATTGTATCTGCCTCCTACATATTGCTTCAAGTAGGGAGAACAGGAGGATCCCATGGAAGAGGAAAAAAAGGAGGTCTCATTTGTGTGAGAAATAATCACCTCTAATCTGGAATAGCTTATGATAAACAGAAGAGACCACAACATGACCACATCAATGGGAGAAAAGAGGCAACCTGGTTAAAAGTGCTCCTGGCATTTTTAGGCAGCATTTAGTAAGGCTTAGTGAATGATCAGCCTCTGGAATACCAACAGTCTACCAACAAGGCTGAACTCATTCTGGTTAAATCAGCTGAAATGTTCAGTGGCCCAGTTTTACACTACTCATTACGGAAATACTATGGAGACGAGTGGGTACCCTGCTAGAACTGGCCTTATTGTGAAAAAGCATACCTAATTATTTGTTTTCACAATTTAAAAACCTTGAAAATGACCAGGTGCAGTGGCTCATGGCTGTAATCCCAGCACTTTGGGAGGCTGAGGGAGGTGGATCAAGAGGTCAGGAGTTCAAAACTAGCCTGGCCATGATGGTGAAACCCTGTCTCTACTAAAACTACAAAAATTAGCCAGGCATAGTAGCAGGCACCTGTAATCCCAGCTACTCGGGAGGCTGAGGCAGGAGAATTGCTTGAACCTGGGAGGCAGAGGTTACAGTGGGCCAAGATCGCGTCACTGCACTCCATCCTGGGTGACAGAGTGACTCCATCTCAGAACAAACAAACAAAAAACCTTGAAACATCATGAATTTATTAAAAATGTACTTCTGCTAATTGTGGAGCATTCTACTATACTGTAATATAATATTGAACTTTAAGCACCTTAATATGAATGTTTCTTGAATGCATGAAGAGTTATGTAGATGGTTTCTTTTAAATTAACATGAGAGAAATAATAGAGAGAAGATTTGAAGTGGAATAAATAATCTAAAACACATTTTTTTTCAAAGGCTTGGCATAATCGCTATGCTTTTTGAAATGGTCATATTACTAACCAGAAGCAAAAACAAGATTTTTGTTTTTCCCAATCAGTATGTTTTTGATCTTTTGAAATTTAAAATGCTGGCTAAAGGATTTGATTTTAGTAAGTGGCTTACTAAAGTATTCAAGGCAATCCAAGGATAATTTTTATAGGTAGGAAAATGCATAATATATACATGCATTGCTCTTCCCTGTTTGCTTTTTTTTTTTTTTTTGACACGGAGTTTTGCTCTGTTGCTGAGGCTGGAGTGGAGTGGCACTGCAACCTCTGCCTCCTGGGTTCAAGGAATTATCCTGCCTCAGCCTCCCGAATAGCTGGGATTACAGGCGCATACCACCATGCCTGGCTAATTTTTGTATTTTTAGTAGAGACAGGGTTTCACCATATTGGCCAGGGTGGTCTCAAACCCCTGACCTTGTGATCGACCCACCTCAGCCTCCCAAAGTGCTGGGATTACAGGCATGAGCCACCGCGTCCGGCCCTCTGACTTGCTTTACATTGAGAGACTGCAGATTGCAAATCTAGTCTCTTGATTTGGAGTAAATTAACAAAAGACTTTTCAGCCAAATAATTGTATAAAATCAATGGATAGGGTCGAGCGGTGGCTCATGCCTGTAATCCCAGCACTTTGGGAGGCTGAGGCGGGTGAATCACAAGGTCAGGAGTTCAAGACCATCCTGGCCAACATGGTGAAACCCTGTCTCTACTAAAAATACAAAAAATTAACTGGGCGTGTGGCAGGCGCCTGTAATCCCAGCTACTCGGGAGGCTGAGGCAGGAGAATCACTTGAATCCGGGAAGCGGAGGTTGCAGTAAGCCGAGATCATGCCACTGCACTCCAGCCCAGGCGACAGTGTGAGACTCCATCTCAAAACATAATAAAGAGTAACAGATGCCCAGATGCCATTATCAGCCAAAAAAATAATATGACTAGATTTAGTAAGTATCCAGCCACCCATATAACAGCCCAATTAAATTAAGACCCTAATAAGTGCATGTGGAAAGCATATATGTGCAGCGTGGTGCACATCCACTCAGCACCTGCTTCTGCCTCTTTAGAGATATACCAATTTTCCCTGAGTGACTCAGGGTGACTACTAGGAACTGAGACTTCTGTGTTCAGAGGGATTACTGGAAACATGGTTAATACACTTTTTTAATATAATAAAATTTTATGAATCTTACTCTGCTTCACAGTCTTTTAGTAAAAAATTGTTTATATGTATACTCAATTTGGATTTATGGAAAATTTCAATATTCCAGGTAAGTCAGACACACTTAAATGTCAACCAAATTTCATAAAACATATTCAAATCAGATTCAAATATGTTTACTCATATGTAATCATGAGCCATATGTCATCAAATATGTTTACTCATATTACCTGGTGAATCAAAACTGAGAGAAGAATAACTTATTTGTTAAAGTTAGAGATGTAGGGAAGACCCATTACTTTTGACCAACATCTCCTCCACCCCTAACCACAGGCAATTATCATTCTACTCACTGTTTCTATGAATTTGATTTTTTAATATTCTACACAGAAATGAGATTATGTGACATACTTTTATTCTGCGCTGGCTTATTTCACTTAGCACAATGTCCCCCAGGTTCATCAATGTTGTTGGAAATAAGACTTCCTTCTTTTTAAGGGCTGAATAGCATTCCATTGTGTAAATATACCACATCGTCTTTATCCATTCACCTGTTGATGGACACTTAGGTTGATTCCATACCTTAGCTATTGTGAGGAATCACTTCCTACTCTTTCATTTGTTTGTATATCTTTTCTTTCCTTCCTTTGTTATTTCTAGAAGTATTTTAATATTAAAATATAAATTACAAGTCTCAAATAACTTCATTTCTATGCCTGCTATTGGTTAATATTTTGGCTGACTGAACAAATAAGATTTTTAAAAATTACTTGGAACAAGGCCATTACTTCATATTTAACATAATTTGAGACAAAACAGTAATGAAAATCAACACTAATTAGTGAAACAATGATTATCTAGCCTCTGGTAATAATTTTCTCTCCCATTCATCATAAAAGCTGTCTTTGTGTCATCTCTCCCAGTTGTAAGAAAGAGGCTTCTGATCCAATTGGTCAACATAAAATATTGTAAAATTTAACTTTTTGGTCCCAAATTAAGCTGCTTATTAACAGAAAAGTTGATTTTTATATATATTATTTTATTGTATTATATTTAAATTCTTCAGAAAAACTAAACTGACAACACATATATTTAAAATTCTCTGAAAATTAAAAATGCTTAAGAAACATTTTTATAGAAACTAAATCTAAAATAATTTTAGATTCTTAGAGAACATTTCCCAAATACTTCAAGTTCTCCTGTTCTGACAGTAGCTATATACTTTTCCATATTGCTATAATAGAGCTTTGGCTGTTCTTTGTGTCTAAATCCACCATTTCTATTCTATTTTGTTGTGTAGTATTTATGTTATGCATTTTACATTTTAAAAGTTGTAGTCCATTCAATGCAATTTTAAACAATTGACAAACGTTTATTTCATGTAAAATTCTGTGCTTATTCAGCAGTCACTTTATTTTCACTCTTCAAACGCATTCTAACTGCCTGAAAAGCAAAGTGACAGTTCAAGTGAGTGTGCTGAGCTGGAATGTTGTGGGAAGTCAGGGACCCCAAATGGAGGGACCAGCTGAAGCCATGGCAGAAGAACGTGAAGATTTCATGGACATTTATTAGTTCCCCAAATTAATACTTTTATAATTTCTTATGCCTGTCTTTACTGCAATCTCTAAATATAAATTGTGAAGATTTTGTGGACACTTATCACTTCCCCAATCGATATCCTTGTGATTTCCTATGCCTGTCTTTATTTAATCTCTTAATCTTGTCATCTCCTAAGCCGAGGAGGATGTATGTCACCTCAGGACCCTGTGATAATTGCATTAACTGCACAAATTGTAGAGCATGTGTGTTTGAACAATATGAAATCTGGGCACCTTGAAAAAAGAACAGGATAACAGCAATGTTTAGGAAACAAGAGAGATAACCTTAAACTACGACCGCCAGTGAGCCGGGCAGAACACAGCCATATTTCTCTTCTTTCAAAAGCAAATGGGAGAAATATCGCTGAATTCTTTTTCTCAGCAAGGAACATCTCTGGGAAAGAGAATACGCACCTGAGGGTGGGTCTCTGAACTGGCCCCCCTGGGCATGGCCGTCTTCCATGGTTGAGGCTGTAGGGGTGAAATAGACCCCAGTCTCCCATAGTGCTCCCAGGCTTATTAGGAAGAGGAAATTCCTGCCTAATAAATTTTGGTCAGACTGGTTGCTCTCAAAACCCTGTCTCCTGATAAGATGTTATCAATGACAATGGTGCCCAAAACTTCATTAGCAATTTTAATTTCTCCCCAGTCCTGTGGTCCTGTGATCTCGCCCTGCCTCCATTTGCCTTGTGATATTCTATTACCTTGTGAAGTACTTGATGTCTGTGACCCACACCTATTTGCACACTCCCTCCTCTTTTGAAAGTCCCTAATAAAAACTTGCTGGTTTTGTGGCTTGTGGGGCATCACGGAACCTACTGACATGTGATGTCTCCCCCGGATGCCCAGCTTTAAAATTTCTCTCTTTTGTACTCTGTCCCTTTATCTCTCAAGCCGTCTGATGCTTAGGGAAAATTGAAAAGAAACTACGTGACTATCGGGGCAGGTTCCCCGATACTGGAACTCTCCAGTGTCAGTCTATTCACGCTCATACAGGTGATATTCTGGTGAGAGTGGACTTCAACAGCAATATCACAGCAATGTGGAACAGATGTAATAAAATGAAAGATGAAACACTGCTTTTCAGGAAAATGAGCTAATCTTTCTTACTCTGTGTATGTGATTATGTGATGGTTGTAAGTTTTAAAATAAAGACTAGGCCAGGCGCGGTGGCTCATGCCTGTAATCCCAACACTTTGGGAGGCCAAGGTGGGCAGATCACAAGGTCAGGTGTTCGAGACCAGCCTGGCCAACATGGTGAAACCCCATCTCTATTAAAAATACAAAAAAACTTAGGTCATAGTGGTGGGCGCCTGTAGTCCCAGCTACTCAGGAGGCTGAGGCAGGATAATCACTTGAACCTGAGAGGTGGAGGTTCTCTCTGTCACCCAGGGTGTAGTGCAGTGGCATAATCTCAACTCTGGGGTTCAAGCCTTCGTCTCCCAGGTTCAAGTGATTCTCCTGCCTCTGTCTCCCTTGTAGCTGGAACTATAGGCATGTGCCACTATGCCTGGCTAATTTTTGTATTTTCAGTAGAGACAGGGTTTCACCATGTTGGCCAGGCTGGCCTCAAACTGCTGACCTCAGGTTATCCACCCACCCACCTTGGCCTCCCAAAATAGTAGCATTACAGGCGGGAGACGCCATGCCTGGCCATTGCATGCTTTTTTTTTTTTTTTTTTTTTTGAGATGTAGTCTTGCTCTGTCACCCAGGCTGGAGTGCAATGGCACAATCTCGGCTCACTGCAAACTCCACCTCCCAGGTTCAAGCAATTCTCCTGCCTCAGCCTCTTGAGTAGCTGGGATTACAGGTGCCCACCACCATGCCTGGCTAATTGTTGTATTTTTTAGTAAAGACGGGCTTTCACATGTTGGTCAGGCTGGTCTCGAACTCCTAACCTCAGGAGATCCACCCACCTCAGCCTCCCAAAGTGCTAGGATTACAGGCGTGAACCACTGTGCCTGGCCTAACATCCCTCTTTTTAAACAACCAGTTATTCTCTTTAGAACAAAACTTTACCATACAAGATCCTTTCTTATATACAAGCTGTTTGTCTATGTAATCTTTTTTGCATAGCTAGGGTGTGACATATTACCAAACCCAGTATGAATTTTTTTTTTTTTTTTTTTTTTGAGACGGAGTCTCGCTCTCTCACCCAGGCTGGAGTGCAGTGGCGCGATCTCGGCTCACTGCGAGCTCCGCCTCCCGGGTTCACGCCATTCTCCTGCCTCAGCCTCTCCGAGTAGCTGGGACTACAGGCGCCCGCCACCACGCCCGGCTAATTTTTTGTATTTTTAGTAGAGACGGGGTTTCACCGTGGTCTCGATCTCCTGACCTCGTGATCCACCCACCTCGGCCTCCCAAAGTGCTGGGATTACAAGCGTGAGCCACCGCGCCCAGCCCTACCAAACCCAGTATGAAGTCTTAGCAGACTCAGTGATTGTAGACTATTATCCCTGCTCTAAAGATAATAATTAGGCCGGGCGAGGTAGCTCACGCCCGTAATCCCAACACTTTGGGAGGCTGAAGTGGGCGGATCATGAAGTCAGGAGATCGAGACCATCCTGGCTAACACAGTGAAACCCCGTCTCTACTAAAAATACAAAAATTAGCCAGGCATGGCGGCGTGTGCCTGTAGTCCCAGCTGCTGGGGAGGCTGGGGCAGGAGAATGGCATGAACCCAGAAGGCGGAGCTTGCAGTGAGCGGAGTTTGCGCCACTGCCCTCCAGCCTGGGCAACAGAGCGAGACTCCGTCTCCAAAAAAAAAAAAGAAGATAATAATTAAGCGAAATACTACAGCAATTGAGATTCTTTGTTTGATATTCCACTCTGGGGGGTGCTATGGTATATAATCCCACTGCAAAAAGTAAAGTGAGTATAACAATTCCCTGCCCAGTGCGATGTTCACACCTGTAATCCCAGCACTTTGGCAGGCTGAGGCAGACGAATCACCTGAGGTCAGGAGTTCGAGACCAGTCTGACCGACATGGAGAAATCTCGTCTCTACCAAAAATACAAAATTAGCTAGGCATGGTGGCGCATGCCTGTAATCCCAGCTACACAGGAGGCAGAAGAAGGAGAATTGCTTGAACCCAGGAGGCGGAGTTTGCAGTGAGCTGAGATCGAGCCATTGCACTCCAGCCTGGGCAACAAGAGGGAAACTCCATTTGAAAAAAAAAAAAAAAGCCGGGTGTAGTGGCTCACGCCTGTAATCCCAGCACTTTGGGAGGCTGAGGCAGGCGGATCACAAGGTCAGGAGATCGAGACCATTCTGGCTAACATGGTGAAACCCCGTCTCTACTAAAAAGTACAAAAAATTGCCAGGTGTGGTGGCGGGTGCCTGTAGTCCCAGCTACTCAGGAGGCTGAGGCAGGAGAATGTCGTGAACCCAGGAGGCAGAGCTTGCAGTGAGCTGAGATCGCACCATTGCATTCCAGCCTGGGTGACAGAGACAGACTCTGTCTTAAAAAAAAACCAAAAAAACAAGAAAAAACAATTTGCACAAGGGTGGTGTAGTAGATAATTTCTATCTAAAATTTTACTCACCAATTTATAGAATTTCCCTTTGGGGGTCTATGAAGTTACAAATGTAATCCCATAAATAATCAAAATTTCCCTGCAAATATGCATCAAAAAGAAGTTATAATAGTTGATGGCAAATCTGGACAGGAAAGGTAGGAATGACTGAAGTATTTGGTAAGGTAAGAATGGGACTGAGTAGAATGAGTAGGCCTCACTTTTGTACTTGTCTTTTATAATTTTTAGCTTAAGATCTCCTATTTCTTCGCATTAATATCTGGGACTTTCTTCTAGGCTGTTCAGGGTTGCTCCCTCAGCTTTCCAGGTTTAACTGAGTATGACGTATCCAAGAGTCAATTCCTGTAACTTTCATTGCAAATAGGGTTCAAAGAAGAACAGTGTAAGGTCCTTCCCAGTTTGTGCTTAGGGAGAGAGAGAGAGGGGAGAGCTTTCACCAATATCAAATCTGGGCTAAATGAACGTGTTCTTATTTTCTGAGGTTGAGACTCTGCTAAATGTGTTAATTCCTGTTGAAAGTGAGCAAGAGAGGTTACATGCTTAACCAATTCAGAGGTCTCCTGGTCTAATAGAAACCATTGTAAGAAAAGGCCATTCATACAGCATCTTGAAAGGGCTCAGACCTAACTTTGAAGGGGTATTTCTTACTCACAGTAAAGCCGTGGAAAGAAGTGACCCAAGAAAGGTGAGTTTTTTGGGGACAGTATTTATTTATTAATTTTTTTTTTTGAGACGGAGTTTCACCTTTTGTTGCCCAGGCTGGAGTGCAATGGCATGATCTCGGCTCACCGCAACCTCCCTTTGCCTCCTGGGTTCAAGTGATTCTCTTGCCTCAGCCTCCCGAGTTGCTGGGATTACAGGAATGTGCCACCACGCCTGGCTAATTTTGTATTTTTAGTAGAGACAGGGTTTCTCCATGTTGGTCAGGCTGGTCTGGAACTCCCGACCTCAGGTGATCCACCTGCCTTGGCATCCCAATGTGTTGGGATTATAGGCATGAGCCACTGCGCCCAGCCTGGGACTGGGCCATCTCTCAAGGGTATGCTTTCCAGCCCTCAGGATGGCAACAGTCAGATGGGTATTAGGCCCATCCGGCCTAATACATGTTTTAACATAGAAATATCTTCCCACAATACAAAAGTTTTTCAAAGAATAGATGAACGTATTTAAAGTAACTTTTAAAAATGTAGCATAGATTCACAATGGAATACTATTCAGCTTTGAAAGACAAGATGTCTTTTAATAATATCATTTATCTTTACCTTTCCTGAGTACTGGGATCTTTAAGCACAGTGGAGATAATACTATATTCCCAGTGCTTTTGAAACCCACTGTGTGATGGCTGCCTTAAATGAGGTGCCATTGTCACTTTGGAGGTACTTAGGTAGACAAAAGTCGGTAGTAATTTCATTAATTAACAGTTTTATTACCTCAGAGGTCTTTTCTGTATGGCATGGAAATGCTTCTACCCAATTTGTGAAAGTATTAATTCCAGGAGGTATTGCATGCCCTTTGTCTTTCGCATGTGGGTAAAGTCTATCTGCCAGTCTTTTCCTGGTTAGCTTCCCATCCTTTGGATTTGAGAAGAAAGAAGTGGCCTGTTGAGATTATCTTTCAGACAGACTTTGCAAGCATTAACCTGTTTGACTGTTTTTAATAGACTCTTTCCTGGCAGAGAGCGGTGCGTCTTGCCTGTAATCCCAGCACTTTGGGAGGCCAAGACAGGCTGATCACGAGGTCAGGCATTCGAGCCCAGCCTTGCCAACATGGCAAAACCCTGTCTCTACTGAAAATACAAAACAAAAACAGAAACAACAAAACCCCAAAAACTAGCCAGGTGTGGTGGCGGGCGCCTGTAGTCCCAACTACTTGGGAGGCTGAGGCAGGAGAATCGCTTGAACCTGGGAGGCGGAGGTTGCAGTGAGCTGAGATAGTGCCACTGCACTCCAGCCTGGGTGACAGAGTGAGACTTCATCTCAAAAAAAAAAAAAGGTATTTCCTGAAAACAATCTCTGAGGACACTGATAAATTTTATTCTTTCCCAAGTGAAATGTTTGATGGATTTTAAGGACTTTCCGTTGGCTGGAGGCTGACAAGTGGAATTTGCCATTCTCTGACTGTAGCCATCCTGAGGGCTGGAAAGTGTACCCTTGAGAGATGGCCCATTTTATCTTTTCAGGACTACTAAAGCTTAATTTCTTTTATGGAGCCTTCATAGATGAGAGAGGCTTCAACTGTGTTGATGCCTGGAGGCTTCCTTGCAACTGACTAGGCTTCCCGATTAGTTAACTTGTTTCTTTCCACTATTTTATCTGTTCCCTTCTGAAGGGGTGGGTTGCCCCTCCACACCTGTGGGTGTTTCTCATTAGGCAGAACGAGAGACTTAGAAAAGAAAGAGACAAAGAGACAAAGTATAAAGAAAAAGGGGGCCCAGGGGACCTGCGTTCAGCATACAGAGGATCCACGCCGGCACCGGCCTCTGAGTTCCCTTAGCATTTATTGATCATTATCGGGCATTTCCCAGAGAGGGGGATGTGGCAGGATAATAGGATAATAGTGGAGAGAAAGTCAGAAGGTAAACATGTGAACAAATGTCTGTGCATCATAAACAAGGTAAAGAAAAAAGTGCTGTGCTTTTGATGTGCATATACATAAACATCTCAATGCCTTAAAAAGCAGTATTGCTTCCAGCATGTCCCACCTCCAGCCCTAAGGCAGTTTTCCCCTATCTCCGTAGATGGAATATACAATTGGCTTTACACCAACACATTCCATTATCCAGGGACAAGCAGGAGACAGAAGCCTTCCTTTAATCTCAGCTGCAAAGAGGCGTTCCTTCCTCTTTTACTAATCCTCCTCAGCACAGACCCTTTATGGGTGTCGGGCTGGGGGATGGTCAGGTCTTTCCCTTACCAAGAGGCCATATTTCAGACTATCACAGGGGGAGAAACCTTGGACAATACCTGGCTTTCCTAGGCAGAGGTCCTTCCGCCGTATTTTGTGTCTCTGGGTACTTGAGATTAGGGAGTGGTTTCAGATTAGGGAGTGGTGATGACTCTTAACGAGCATGCTGCCTTCAAGTATTTGTTTAACAAAGCACACCCTGCACAGCCCTTAATCCATTTAACCCTGAGTTGACACAGCACATGTTTCAGGGAGCACAGGGTTGGGGGTAGGGTTACAGATTAACAGCATCTCAAGGCAGAATTTTTCTTAGTACAGAACAAAATGGAGTCTCCTATGTCTACTTTCTACACAGACACAGTAACAATCTGATCTCTCTTTTCCCCACACCTTCTGATGTCTCTTACATTGCTATTTCTTATGGAAGAAAAAATGAGAAAAATAACCTGTTAATTTTACGATTGTCTCCATTTTCCATTGGCTTTTTGCACTCCTAATATTGGAGTGATGCAGGGGTTGTTACAGGGTTTGAGGAGGCCCTGTATTTTCAGATTAATAATGGCTTCTAGTCCTTTCCTAGCCTCTGGCTTTGGCGGATATTGTCTCTGGTTAGGAAAAAAAGTGGGATCCTTAATGAGAGGTGACAGCGTGCTAGCAGTCCTCACAACCCTCGCTCACTCTCGGCTCGTCCTCTCCCTGGGCTCCCACTTCGGCAGCACTTGAGGAGCCCTTCAGCCCACCGCTGCACTGTGGGAGCCCCTTTCTGGGCTGGCCAAGGCAGGAGCTGGCTCCTTCAGCTTGCAGGGAGGTGTGGAGGGAGAGGCGCCAGCGGGAACCGGGGCGGGCGCGGTGCTTGCGGGCCAGCTGGAGTTCCGGGTGGGCGTGAGCTTGGCGGGCCCAGCACTCGGAGCAGCCGGCCGGCCCTGCTGGCCCTGGGCAATGAGGGGCTTAGCACCCAGGCCAGCGGCTGCGGAGGGTGTACTGGGTCCCCCAGCAGTGCCAGCCTACCGGCGCTACGCTCGATTTCTCACCGGCCCTTAGCTGCCTTCCCATGGGCCAGGGCTCAGGACCTGCAGCCCGCCATGCCTGAGCCTCCCACCCCCTCCATGGGCTCCTGTGCGGCCCGAGCCTCCCCAATGAGCGCCGCCCCCGCTCCACGGCGCCCAGTCCCATCGACCACCCAAGGGCTGAGGAGTGCCGGTGCACAGCACCGGGACTGGCAGGCAGCTCCACCTGCAGCCCCAGTGTGGGATCCACTGGGTGAAGCCAGCTGGGCTCTTGAGTCTGGTGGGGACGTGGAGAACATTTATGTCTAGCTCAGGGATTGTAAATACACCAATCGGCACTCTGTATCTAGCTCATGGTTTGTGAACACACCAATCAGCACCCTGTATCTAGCTCAGGGTTTGTGAATGCACCAGTCGACACTCTGTATCTAGCTACTCTGGTGGGGCCTTGGAGAACCTTTGTGTCAACACTCTGTATCTAGTTAATCTAGTGGGAACATGGAGAATCTTTATGTCTAGCTCAGGGATTGTAAACACACCAATCGGCACCCTGTCAAAACAGACCACTTGGCTCTACCGATCAGCAGGATGTAGGTGGGGCCAGGTAGGAGAATAAAAGCAGGCTGCGGAGCCAGCAGTGGCAACCCGCTCTGGTCCCCTTCCACACTGTGGAAGCTTTGTTCTTTTGCTCTTTGCAATAAATCTTGCTACTGCCCACTCTTTGGGTCCACACTGCCTTAAGAGCTGTAACACTCACTGCGAAGGTCTGCAGCTTCACTCCTGAAGCCAGCGAGACCACGAGCCCACCAGGAGGAACGAACAACTCCAGACGCGCTGCCTTAAGAGCTGTAACACTCACCACGAAGGTCTATAGCTTCATTCCTGAAGCCAGCGAGACCACGAGCCCACCAGAAGGAATAAACTCTGAACACATCTGAACATCAAAAGGAACAAACTCCAGATGCGACACCTTAAAAGCTGTAACACTCACCATGAGGGTCCGCAGCTTCATTCTGGAAGTCAGTGAGACCAAGAACCCACCAACTCCGGACACACTTAAGATGGGTCTGGACTGGCCTAGTAGTTATAATTTGGCATATTTTTCCTTGAATTGCCCGTACTTTTGGATTAACATTAGCTTCCACCAGGGAAAGACAAAGAGTTTGTTCCAGGGCTTATCATAAAGATGCTGACCCCATGTTAACTAAAATTTCTCTACCTAAAAAGAAGTGGGACTTTCTGGCGTGATTAACACACTTGAATAAACTTTTTTTTTTTTTTTTTTTTGAGACTGTCTTGCTCTGTCACCCAGGCTGCAGTGCAGTGGCATGATCTTGGCTCACTGCAACCTCCGCCTCCTGGGTTAAAGCGATTCTACTCCCTCAGCCTCTTAAGTAGCTGAGATTACAGGCACCCATTACCACGCCCACCTAATTTTTGTATTTTAAGTAGAAACAGGGTTTCACTATGTTGGCTAGGCTGGTCTTGAACTTGTGACCTCAGTTGATCTGCCCACCTCAGCCTCCCAAAGTTCTAGGATTACAGGCATAAGCCACCATGCCCTGACAGAATAAAGTTTTAAAATAGTCTTTTTGTTGCTGTTGTTATCTAAGTAAACAAAGATATCACCTGCAAATCATAATTAGCTACTTCATAATTGTACTTATTACAAATATTAAATAACATCTTTTTTCGGCTTAAATTTTTTATGTACCATTTTATACATTTACACACATATAAAAGTGAAAACATATTCAATATTCAATATTCAATTTTTGTTAATCTTTAGTAAAAATGAGTGTTAAAAATAATTATTTCTTTTTTTTTGAAGGATTTTTATTGTTGTACTCAAGAATGTTATCTCTGGAGGCAACATTGCCTGTATTTTAATATTAACTCTGCTATTGTGAGCAAGTAATTTCTCTCTGTGCCTCTATTTTTTCCTCTGTAAAATGAGAATAATAATACCTATGTTATTAAGTTACTGTGAGAATTAAATTCATTAACATACAGTGTTATGGTTAGTGCTCAGTAAAGATTAGTTATTAATAAAATATGTACATGCTGAATTAAATTAAGACTTCCTTTTTTGAGATAGAGTTTCATTCTTTTTGCCCAGGCTGGAGTGCAATGGCCCAGTCTCAGCACACTGCAACCTCTGCCTCTGGAGTCAACCAATTCTACTGCCTCATCCTCCTGAGTAGCTGGGATTACAGGTGCCCACCACCATGCCTGGCTAATTTTGTATTTTTAGTAAAGACAGAGTTTCACCATGTTGGCCAGGCTGGTCTCGAACTCCTGACCTCAGGTGATCCACCTGTCTCGGCCTCCCAAAGTGCTGGGTTTACAGGTGTGAGCCACTGCACCCAGCCTAATACATGTTTTAACAAAGAAATATCTTCCCATAACACACGAGTTTTTCAAAGAATAGATGAATATATTTAAATTAACTTTTTAAAGTGTAGCATAGATTCACAATGGAATACTATTCAGCTTTTAAAAAGGGTAAATTCCATCATTTAGACAGACAAATAAAGACAAATACTGCATGATCTCATTTATATATAGAACAAAATTTAACTCAAAAGAGTAGAAAGTGGATTAATGGTTACCAGAGGCTATGGGTAGTGAAAAGGAAACAAAAAGTTGTGGATCAAAAAGTACAAAGTTTCAAATAGGGTAAATAGGTTTTGAGATCTGGTGCACAGCAGCATGATCATAGTAAACAATAATGCATTTTATATTTCAAAATAACTAAGAGTAAATTTCAAATGTCTCACCACACAAAATGATATGTAAGCAAGTTGATAGATATGTTATTTAACTTAATCACTCCGTATATATATACAAATATATATTTTTTATTATATTTATTTTATATATATATATATTTAATTTTTTCCCTTTTTTTTTTTTTTTTTTTTTTGAGACAGAGTCTTGCTCTGTCACCCAGGCTGGAGTGCAATGGCGCGATCTCGGCTCGCTGCAAGTTCTGCCTCCTGGGTTCACGCCATTCTCCTGCCTCAGCCTCTCCGAGTAGCTGGGACTACAGGCGCCTGCCACCAAGCCTGGCTAATTTTTTGTATTTTTAGTAGAGACGGGGTTTCACCATGGTCTCGATCTCCTGACCTCGTGATCCGCCTGCCTCGGCCTCCCAAAGTGCTGGGATTACAAGCGTGAGCCACCGCGCCCAGCAATTTTTTTTCCTTTTTGTGGAGAACAGGGTCTCGCTATATTTCCCAGGCAGTTCTCAAACTCCTGGGCTCAAGCTATCCTCCTGCCTCTGCCTCCCTGAGAGCTGGGATTACAGGCGTGAGCCACCACGCCTAGCAATCACTCCATATTATATACGTATATTCAAACATCACATTGTATCCTATAAATGCATAAAACTCTGATTTGCCAATAAAAAATACTATTAGGCTGGGTGCCGTGGCTCATGCCTGTAATCCTAGCACTTTGGAAGGCTGAGACAGGTGGATCACCTGAGGTTGGGAGTTCAAGACCAGCCTGACCAATATAGTGAAACCCCATCTCTACTAAAAATACAAAATTAGCTGGGCGTGGTGGCGCATGACTGTAATCCCAGCTACTTGGGAGGCTGAGGCAGGAGAATCGCTTGAACCTGAGAGGCGGAGGTTGCAGTGAGCCAAGATTGCACCATTGCACTCCAGCTTGGTGACAGAGTGAGACTCCATCTCAAAAAAACAAAAACAAAAACAAAAAAACAAAAAATTATTAATCCATTTTTACTAAAAAAAGAAACTTTAAAAAATTGGGCTAGATAATAAAGGGTCTTATCTTAAATTTCCAGAAAATATATACATATATTTTTTATTTCAAATGGCTTGCACATTTAGCAACGCAGGTAAGTAAACTTTTTTTTTTTTTTGAGACAGAGTCTTGCTCTGTTGCCCAGGCTGGAGTGCAGTGGTGCAGTCTCAGCTCACTGCAACCTCTGCCTCCCGGTTCAAGTGATTCTCCTGCCTCAGCCTCCTGAGTAGCTGGGATTACAGGTGTGCACCACCACACACAGCTAATTTTTGTGTTTTAGTAGAGACGGGGTTTCACCATGTTGGCCAGGCTAGTCTCGAACTCCCGACCTCAAGCGATCCGCCCGCCTCAGCCTCCCAAAGTGCTGGGATTACAGGCGAGAGAGCCACTGCGCCCGGCGTAAGTAAACTTTTAATATCATGAATAGTCTGAACCCCACACTCAGGATAAAATATTTTGATTATTTTTTTCTGTTTTTGAGATGGAGTTTTGCTCTTGTTGCCCAGGCTGAAGTGCAATGGCACAATCTAGGCTCACTGCAACCTCTGCCTCCCAGGTTCAAACGATTGTCCTGCCTCAGCCTCCCAAGTAGCTGGGATTACAGGAATGCGCCACCATGCCCGGCTAATTTTGTATTTTTAGTAGAGATGGGGTTTCTCCATGTTGGTCAGGCTGGTCTTGAACTCCCGACCTCAGGTGATCCGCCCCCCTTGGCCTCCCAAAGTGTTAGGATTACAGGCGTGAGCCACTGTGCCCAGCCAGTTTTTAATGTTCAAAATAATATAATACTTTAAAAGACAGACTCTAAAGCGACTGTTTGGAGTCTCTAAATTGTCTCTAAATATTTAATGATTTCTTTCACTTGTTAAAGTAAAACATGATTTAAATATGTATTTTTAAATTACATTTAAGTTTATCAAATGAACATAAATTACCTGGCAATAAGAAATTTATTATTTATTATAAGTAGATGAGGAAATAATTTGCCTCCTTCTCTAATTTTAAAATGGACAAACCCTCCGTATTTAAGTGTTTACTTATCTAGAGTTACTGGAGTGCTAAAGAGAGTACTCAATGAGAAATCTTTCCATAATATTCATATCCATGCTCTATGTGAATATATGGGAATTTGCCAAGGATAATACTAAAAACATTCAAGCCCCAGACTGATGAGGATGAACATGGGTTACAAACCACTGATATGGCCAGTTTGTTTTCAGGCTTAACATTGATCATGATCTAACAGAATAAAAAAATAAGAGCTAATAAATTTCCTGTACACTTACTATGTGCTGGGCACTCTTTGGCCACCTTTATTTGTATCAATTGCTTTAATTTTACCAAAACCCTAGGAGTTATGCAGTATTATCCTCTCTCCACAGCTGAAGAGTCAAGCACAGAGAAGTCAAAACAGCCCATAAGTGGCAGAACTGGAAACCACCTGATACCGAATTTCAACTTTAACCACTATACTCAACACTCTCTTACCCAATGCTTGTTTCCATTCCTGACATAACATTTTGGCTTTGAAATTTCTAATTTAGTAAAAACAAAGAAGAATTTAAAAATCACTCTTGTTTACCGTTAGATAGTATGTAGAACTTGATGTTTTGTTTAAAGCACCTATTACTAAGCCTAAACCAAATACTTTGGTAAATGGGTTCTAACAATGATATACCTCATGACTTAAAATTGCCACTAATTTTACTTTTGAAATATATTAGGTTTTATATTAGAAGCTAGGATGAGCCTATTATGATATAGAAAATTTGTGGTCTGCAGGAACATCATTCATCGCATGGTCTACAGTTTCCGAAAATTTCAGAAACACTAACATAAGAATACTTTTTTGATTGAATAATTTAAGGATATTAAGTCTTCTCAGTGACTAAAATGAAATAGATTAGAGTTACTAATCAGACACAATGTGGTTTTAAGTGTTATTTAATGAACACATGTAAAGTTTCTTTTAAACATGTTAACAACTTATTTCTATTGATTCTTCATTTCTATTATCAAAAATATTAAAATGTCTGTGACTACAAACGTATAAATTTCATTCAAATCTAAACAGTGCTAATCTTAAAAGTTCTGTATACTTAGAATTATAGAAAGCCTATTCTCTATTTATACTTAGAAGATAAAAAAATTGCTTTTCAGCAAACCCACTGGAACAATCATAAGCTCACTATCATAAGCTATTATAATATTAATACAATCATCTAGAGAAAACTTTTAGGTATCTGGATGTTCAAGTTGTTTAACTTATATGACTCAGAAACTATGATTTATTTATTTATTTAGGAGATGGAGTCTCACTGTGTCACCCAGGCAGGAGTGCAATGGCACAAATTCAGCTTACTACAAAATGTGCCTCCTGGGTTTAAGCGGTTCTCCTGCCTCAGCCTCCCATGGTCTCAAACTCTTACCCTCAGGTGATTCAACCACCTCAGCCTCCCAAAGTGCTGGGATTACAAAAATGAGCCACCATGCCCAGCCCAGAAAGTATAAATTTTTATTAAGTATAAAAAATTAAAATATATCAATTTCTTTTTCTCAGTCTCTAAATACTGTCATTATTTCTAGTCGACATAACAAGAGAATTTAAATGCTGTGGCTGTAGAAACTAGAAATGTGGGCTGGACATGGTGGCTCATGCCTGTAATGCCAGAACTTTGGGAGGCTGAGGTGGGCGGATCACCTGAGGTCAGGAGTTCGAGACCAGCCTGGCCAATGTGGTGAAACCCGGTCTCTACTAAAGATACAAAAATTAGCCGGGAGTGGTGGCAGGCACCTGTAATCCCAGCTACTCAGAAGGCTGAGGCAGGAGAATCGCTTGAACCCGGGAAGCAGAGGTTGCAGTGAGTCGAGATTGCGCCATTGCACTCCAACCTATGGGACAAGAGTGAGACTTCATCTCAAAAAAAAAGAAGGTGGCGGGAGGGGGGAGGGATAGCATTAGGAGATATACCTAATGTTAAATGACGAGTTAATGAGTGCAGCACACCAACATGGCACATGTATACATACGTAACAAACCTGCACATTGTGCACATGTACCCTAAAACTTAAAGTATAATAATAATAAAATTAAAAAAAAAAAAGAAACTAGAAATGTGATCGTTGACTCTGGTTTACTTTCTGCCTTTTTATTTTATAGAAACAAAGCAGCATAACGAAGGCCAGAAATAATACATTTTGATTGCAAACACACCAATGCCCATCTAGAGAGAATATATTTCTGAGCATATTAATTTGAAATTCACGGCATCTTTTGTAGAAGTACAGATTAGTATATGGCAAACAATAAACACAAATAAAAATTTAAGACTGCAATAGAATTAGAAAAGTATTCTAAAAATAAATTCTGATCAATTATTTTTTTTTTCCACCAGAATAGTTGTGATGAAATGGTTGTGGCAGTGTGATCTTAAGTAACCAACACTCTCATCATTCTTGGGCTATGGCCATTAGACTTTGATGCCTTTTTTCTCTATAAAAATATTTTTTTCATAAGTCAGGAATTTAACCGGATCTGCAAAGCCACTCATTTTCTTTTTTTTTTTTTTTTTTTTTTTGAGACGGAGTCTTGCTCTGTGCCCCAGGCTGGAGTGCAGTGGCGTGATCTCAGCTCACTGCAAGCTCCGCCTCCCGGGTTCACACCATTCTCCTGCCTCAGCCTCCCGAGTAGCTGGGACTACAGGCGCCCGCCAACACACCCGGCTAATTTTTTGTATTTTTAGTAGAGACGGGGTTTCACTGTGTTAGCCAGGATGGTCTCGATCTCCTGACCTCGTGATCCGCCCGCCTCGGCCTCCCAAAGTGCTGGGATTACAGGCTTGAGCCACCGCGCCCGGCCTAAGCCACTCATTTTCAAAAATAGTTTATTCCAAAAAACAAACGCGTTTTTTTTTTTTTTTTTTTTTTTTTTTTGAGACAGAGTCTCATTCTGTCACCCAGGCTGCAGTGCAGTGGCACGATCTTGGTTCACTGCAACCTCCACCTCACAGGTTCAAGCAATTCTTCCACCTCAGCCTTCTGAGAAGCTGGGATTACAGGCATGCACCACCACACCCGGCTAATTTTGTATTTTTAGTAGAGTCGGGGTTTCACCATGTTGGCCAGGCTGCTCTTGAACTCCTGACCACACGTGATCCACCCACCTCGGCCTCCCAAAGTGCTGGGATTATAGGCATGAACCACCACACCCAGCCTCAGAAATGCGGTTTTAAAACCACATTTTTTTTCTAAAAACAGTAGAGTAACAAATTAACTCTGTAGTCTAGTGTACAGTTAATTAGTTAAAAATAAAGATGTGGAGTCATTTACTTTAGCCACCCAGTTAAGAATAAAACATTTTTTGGGCTAAAAACTTTCAGAGATGTTAGCTTATAGGATGTGGGAGACCTGGCATAGAAACATTCACTCTTATGCCCAAAGGGAAAATAATTCTGTGTATTTCAACCCAATGTTAACTTTGAACCAATAATTGGAAAAATGTAACATGTCCTTATACTACAAGGCATTTTATTATTTTTATTATAGATTCAGGCGTACACGTACAGATTTGTAGCATAGGTATACTGCCTGTTGTTGAGGTTTGGACACTTAATAATCCCATTGTCCAAGTGGTTTACAATATACCTAATGAGTAATGAGAATTTTTCTGTTTTTTTTTGTTTGTTTGTTTGTTTGTTTGTTTGTTTTCTGAGATGGAGTCTTGCTCTGTTGCCCAGGCTGGAGTGAAGTGGCATGATCTTGGCTTACTGCAACCTCTGCCTCTCGGGTACAAGCGATTCTCCTGCCCCAGCCTCCCAAGTAGCTGGGATTACAGGAACCCGCTACCATGCCTGGCTAATTTTTGTATTTTTAGTAGAGACAGGGTTTTGCCATTTTGGCCAAGCTGGTCTCAAACTCCTGACCTCAGGTGATCCGCCTGCCTTGGACTCCCAAAGTGCTGGGATTACAGGTGCGAGCCACTGTGCATGGCCCACTTTTTGACTTTTTCTTTTTTTAATTTTTTGAGACAGCGTATTGCTCTGTTGCCCAGGCGGAGGGCAATGGCCTGATCTCGGCTCACTGCAACCTCCACCTCCCAGGTTCAAGCAATTCTCCTGCCTCAGCCTCCCGAGTAGCTGGGACTACAGGCGCATGCCACCACGCCTGGCTGATTTTCTGTATTTTTAGCAGAGATGGGGTTTCACTGTGTTAGCCAGACTGGTCTCAGTCTTTTGACCTCGTGATCTGTCCATCTCAGCCTTCCAAAGTGGTGTGAGCCACCACGCCCAGCAACTTTTTGATTTTTTAGTAAGAGCCATTCTAACTGGCATGAGATGGTATCACAGTGCCATTTTGATTTGTATCTCTATTGATTTGGGATGTTGAACAATTTTTTGCATGTTTATTGGCTGCTTTTATGTCTTCCTGTGAGAAGTGTCTATTCATATCATTTGCGTTTTTCTTATTAAATTCCTGATAGATTCTATATGTTAACACTTTGTTGCATGCAGTTTGCAAATATTTTATACTGTAGGTTGTTTGTTTACTTTGACAATAGTTTCTTTTACAGTGCACCTCTGTAGTTGAATTAGGTGCTAATTTTTATTTTTGTTGTATTCACTTCTTTTTTTTTTTAGAGACGGAGTCTCGCTCTGTTGCCCAGGCTGGAGTGCAGTGGCGCAATCTTGGCTCACTGCAAGCTCCGCCTCCCGGGTTCACGCCATTCTCCTGCCTCAGCCTGTCCGAGTAGCTGGGACTACAGGTGCCCGCCACCACGCCCCGCTAATTTTTTTTGTATTTTTAGTAGAGACGGGGTTTCACCGTGGTCTCAATCTCCTGACCTTGTGATCCGCCCGCCTTGGCCTCCCAAAGTGCTGGGATTACAAGCGTGAGCCACCGCGCCTGGCTGTTGTATTCACTTCTAAGGTGTTAGTTATAAATGCTTTCTGGAGGCCAGTGTCTAGAAGAGTACTCTGGAGGCCAGTGTCTAGAAGAGTGCTCTAGGATTTTTATAGCTTGAAGTTTCACAGTTAAGTCTTTAATCTACCTTGAGTTATTTGGTTTTCTATATATAGTGAGAGGTAGGGGTCTAGTTTTCTTCTTCTGCATAAGACTAACCAATTTTCCCAGTGCCATTTATTGCACTGGGAGTTATTTTCTCTGCTAATTTCTGTTGACTTTGTCAAAAATAAGTTGCTTGTAGAAGTGTAGCTTTGTTTCAGGGCTCTCTCTTCTGCTCAATTGGTCATTATGTATACTTTTGTACCAGAACCATGTTATATTGGCTACTGTAGCTTATAGTATAGTTTAAAGTCAGGTAATGTGAGGCATCCAAGTTGATTCATTTTCACATTGCCTTGGGTTTTTGGCTTTTTAATTTCTTATGTGAATTTTAGAATACTTTATCTGAATTCTGTGAAAAATGGCATTGATAGTTTGATAGAAACAGCACTTAATCTGTAGATTGCTTCAAACAGCATGGACATTTAATTATATTGATTCTTCCAATCCATTAGCATAAAATGCTTTTTGATTTATTTGTGTTTAATTTTCTTCAGCACTGTTCTGTAGTTTTCTTTGTAGAGATATTTTATCTACTTGATTTAATGTATTCTTAGGTATATTATTTGTTTGTGGCTATTGTAAACAGAACTGAGTTCTTGATTTTGTTCTCAGCTTGAATGTTATTGGTGTACAGAAATGCTACTCATATGTATATGTTGGTTTTGTATGGTCAGACTTTGCTGAAGTCATTTTTTTGTCTTAGGGGTGTTTTAGTGAAATCTATAAAGTTTTCCAGGTAGAGAATTATTTCACCTGTGAAGATAATTTGACTTCCTTTTTTTCCTATTTGGATGACTTTTATTTCTTGATCTTGTTGAATTGCTCTGGCTAGGACTTTTAGAACTATGTTGAATAGGAGTATTTAGGGTGCATATTTTTGTCTTATTTTCATTCTTATGGAGAATGCATCCAGATTTTGCCCATTCAGTATGATTTTGGCTGAAGATTTGTCATAGATGACTCTTATTATTTGGATGTATGTTTCTTCTATGCCCAGTTTATTGATATATATATATATATTTGAGATGGAATCTTACTCTGTCACCCAGGCTGGAGTGCAGTAGCATGATCTCGGCTCACTGCAACCTCCGCCTCCCAGGTTCAAGTGATTCTCCTGCCTTAGCCTCCCTAGTAGCTGGGACTACAGGCGCCCGCCACCATGCCTGGCTAATTTTTGTATTTTTAGTAGAGACAGGGTTTCTCTTTATTGGCCAGGCTGGTCTTGAACTCCTGACCTTGTGATCCGCCCACCTCGGCCTCCCAAAGTGCTGGGATTACAGGCGTGTGAGCCACCGTGCCCGGTCTTTTTTTTTTTTGAGACGGAGTCTCGCAGTCACCAGGCTGGAGTGCAGTGGCTCACTGCAACCTCAACCTCCCGGGTTCAAGCGAGTCTCCTGCCTCAGCCTCCCAAGTAGCTGAGACTGCAGGCATCCACTACCATGCCCAGCTAATTTTGGTATTTTTTGTAGAGAAGGTGTTTCACCATGTTGGCCAGGATGGTCTCCATCTCTTGACCTCATGATCCACCCGCCTCAGCCTCCCAAAGCGTTGGGATTACAGGCGTGAGCCACCGACCTCGGCCTTGTTGATAATATTTTTATGAATACTGGATTTTCTTGAATGCTTTTTCTGCACTTATTGTGATAATTATGATTTTTTGCTTTTATACTACAAGGTGAATCACACTTATTGATGTGTATATGAGCATTTTGGCATTCATAAAATAAAGCTCACATGATAGTGGCAAAATAACTTTTTGATTTGCTTATGAACTCAGCTTGCTAGTATTTTTTTTTTTTTTTTTTTTAGATGGAGTCTCCCTCTGTCGCCCAGGCTGGAGTGCAGTGGTGCGATCTCGGCTCACTGCAAGCTCCGCCTCCCAGGTTCACGCCATTCTGCTGCCTCAGCTTCCTGAGTAGCTGGGACTAACAGTGCCCCCCACCACGCCCGACTAATTTTTTTGTATTTTTTTAGTAGAGACGGGGTTTCATTGTGTTAGCCAGGATGGTCTGGATCTCCCGACCTCGTGATCCGCCCGCCTCAGCCTCCCAAAGTGCTGGAATTACAAGCGAGCCACCAGGCCTGGCTGACAATGGTTTCATATAAGTTAGGGAGGAATCACACCTTGATTTTTTTGAACACATTCAGTAGGATTAGTACCAGCTCATCTTTTTGTAATATATATGGTAAAATTCAGCTGTGAATTCATCTGATTTAGGGCTATTTCGGTTGGTAAGTTTTTTATTACTAATTCAACTTTATTATACATTTTAGACATTTCTGTTTTGTTCAAGATTTTTGTTTCTTTCTGGTTAAATCTTGGGAGGTCGTGTGAATCCAGTAGTTTATTTATTTTCTCTGAAGTTTCTAGTTTGCAAGCGTAGAGATGTTCATAGACGTATCTGAGGATGTTTGTATTTGTGTGGTATTAATTGTGGTTTTACAACTGTAACGTTTAAATTGATGCTGGATAAAAGTTCTAGAAAAGTCACATTCCCTCACAATAAATTTCTGAAAAGCATAAGTATAAAAAAATGCACTGCAAGCCAATAAATGCCACATATAACTTAAAAAAATTCACAGCTAACAACATACTATATGAGGTAATGTTGTAAGCTTTTATGCTAAGAGCTAGAATAATACAAAAATGCCCACTTTCTCCAGTCTTACTAAACATAGTACTAAATGTCCAAAACAAAAAAATTAGAGAATAAATCAAAGTGTATTATTCTGTTCTCTTGCAGCTAATAAAAACATACCCCAAACTGGAAAACTTTATAAAGGAAAGAGGTTTAAAGAACTCACAACTCAACATGGCTGGGGATGGCCTCACAATCATTATGGAAGGTGAAAGAGGAGAAAAGTCACATCTTACATGGCGATAATGGAGAGCATGTGCAAGTAAATTGCCCTTTATAAGACCATCAGATCTCATGAGGCTTATTCACTATCATGAGAACAGCATGGGAAAACCCACTGCCATGATTCAATTACCTTCCACTGGGTCTTTTCTATGACCTGTGGGGAGTATGGGAGCTACAATTCAAGATGAGATTTGGGTGGAGACACAGCCAAATACCATAAAAGCATCCAGATGGAAAAGAAAAAGCGAAATTATTCCTGTTTGCTGATGACATAATTTTAGGTATAGAAAAGCCTAAGAATTTACTAAGAACTACTAGAATAAACAAATTTGTTAAACTTGCAGAATAAAAAATCAATGTACAAAAGTCAATAGCAGTTTTATACACTAACAATTAACTATCTCAAATTGAAATGAAAAAAGCAATTCCATCTACAATAGCTGTAGTAACTATACTTTGAAATAAATGTAGCCAAGAAGTTTCAACATCTTACAATCTAAAAAACATTTAAAAACTAAATAATACACAAATATATTACACACTCATGAATCGGCATATATACACACACACGTGTATATATATGTGTGTGTATATATATATATATATTTATTTATTTATTTGAGACAGTGTAGCGCTCTGGCACCCAGGCTGGAGTGCAATGGCATGATCTCGGCTCACTGCAACCTCTGCCTCCTGGGTTCAAGGGATTCTCCTGCATCAGCCTCCTGAATAGCTGGGATTACAAGTGTGTGCCAACACGCCTGGCTTTTGTATTTTTAGTAGCGACGGGGTTTCACCATATTGGCGAGGCTGGTCTCAAACTCCTGACCTCATGATCTGCCCCCCTCAGCCTTCCAAAGTGCTCAGATGACAGGCGTGAGCCGCTGCACCCGGCCAGCATTAATATTCTTAAATAGCTGTATTACACAAAATAATCTACAGATATAATACAACCTCTATCAAAATGCCAGTTGTTGGGAGCAAACCCCCCAAAGTCTGGCCATAAACTGGCCCCGAAACTGGCCATAAATAAAATCCCTGCAGCAATGTAATATGTCCATAATGGCTGTAACGCCCAAGCTGGAAGGTTGTGGGTTTACGGGAATGAGGGCAAGGAACATCTGGCCTGCCCAGGGTGGAAAACCGCTTAAAGGCATTCTTAAGCCACAAAAGCCTGAGCCATCTGTCTTAAGAGAGTGTTCCTGCTGCAGTTAACTAACCCAACCTATTCAATTAATTCGGCCTATCCCTTTGTTTCCCGTAAGGGATAGTTTTAGTTAATTTAGTATCTATAGAAACAATGCTAATGGCTGGTTTGCTGGTTAATAAATATGTGGGTTAAATCTCTGTTCAGGGCTCTCAGCTCTGAAGGCTGTGAGACCCAATTCCTCACTTCACACCTCTGTATTTCTGTGTGTGCGTCTTTAATTCCTCTAGCACCACTGGGTTAGCGTCTCCCCAACCGAGCTGGTCTCAGTAGCCAGGGACATACTTAATATAAATTTTGTAAAATATATGTAAAATTCATATGGTACCACAAAAGACCAAGAATAGCCAAAGCAATAAAAAAGTAAAAAAGGCTGAGTATCACCGACTTTGCAACATACTGAAAAACTATAGTAACCAAAAGTGTGGTACTTGAATAAAACTGGATACATAGGGTAATGTAGCTGAGGAGTGTGGAAATATATCCATGTATTTACAGCTAATTGATTTTAGATATATGTGACATTTTCTTAGAGAAAGGACAGTATCTTCAATAAATGGTATTGAGAAAACTTTCTCTTTTTTCCTTTCTTTTTTTTTTTTTTTTTTTTTTTTGTTGAGAGGGAGTTTTGCTCTTGTTGCCCAGGCTGGAGTCAATGGCATGCTCTCAGTTCACTGCAACCTCCACCTCCGCATTGTTCAAGCTTGCCTCAGCCTTCTGAGTAGCTGGGATTACAGGCATGCACCACCACACCCGGCTAATTTTTGTATTATTAGTAGAGATGGGGTTTCTCCATGTTGATCAGGCTGATCTCAAACTTCCAACCTCAGGTGATTTGCCTGCCTTGGCCTCCCAGTGTTGGGATTACAGACATTAGCCAACGCGCCCACTGAGAACACTTTCTAGCCACATGCAGAGCAATAAAATGAGACCCTCATCTCATACCATATATAAAAATTAACTCAAAATAAATTAGATATTACAATGTAAGGTTTGAAACTCTGAAACCACTACAAAAAAAAATAGAGTGAAAGACCCATAACAGTAGTTTGGGCAGTGGCTTTTCTGATATAACCTCAAAATCCCAGGGAACCAAAAGAAAAATAGATTAATCAGATTACTTCAAATCAAAAAATTGCTGCAAAGAATCTGAGACAATCAACAGGATCAGACAACTAAAAAATGGAAAAAATGTGCAAATCATACATGTAACAATGTGTTAATACCAAAAATATGTAAGAATCTCAAATGACAATACAACAAAAAAAGTACTATTAAAAATGAGGAAAAGGCTTAAATATTTTCAAAAATAGACATACATAGTCAAAAGATATATTTAAAAATGCTCAATATTAATTATTATCAGGGAAAGGAAAGCAAAAAAATAAAAAAAGATGATATATCAACTCACTCCTGTTAGAATGACTCTTATTAAAAAGAAAACGAGTATTAGTAAAGGTGTGAAGAAAATAGAATGCTTGCACAGTTGGTTTGAATATAAATGAGGGCAGCCATTAAGAAAAACAACATACAGATTTCTTTAAAAATTTAAAATCAAACTATCATACAGCAATTTCAATAATGGATACATATCTCAAAATAATTAAATCAGAATGAAGAAATATTTGTAACGTTCTTCACAATTGCCAAAATATAGAATTAACACTTCAACATCTAATGAGTAGATAAAGACAATGTGGTATATATACACAATGGAATACTATTCATCTTTAAAATAAAAAAATTTATTATTTTCAATTACATAGATTAACCAAATTATTTCACTTACACGATTCTAGAAAAATTAATCTAATTGAAGTAGAGAATAAAATGGTGACCAACAGATGCCAATGTATTTGGAAAAAAGAAGGGTTTAGAAAGTTGTCTGTCAAATACATAATTACAGTTGAATAGGAGAAATAAGTTCAAAAAAGCTTTTGTATTGCATGGTGCCTATAGTTCTTTTTTTTTTTTTTTTTTTTTTCAGATTTTTTTTTTTAATTAATTTTTTTTGCACACAAAACAATAAACATTTTCTAAAAATACATACAAACAAAAAGATGCGTATCAAACATATTAGGAAGGTTACACATGGGAAGTCGGGGAATAGAAATGGGGGGTGGGAGTTAAAATAAATGAGAGAGGGACTTTATATGGATCAGTGATAATAACTCAATCCTCTATTTGACAAAGAAGAGGGAGTAGGAAGAGGAAGAAAAAGAAAGTGGGATAAAGGATCAGAAAGGGAGGAAAATAGAAAAAATTAGAGTATAACTCCAGGGTAGACCTGTTTTGTTGTCACTGAGTTGGTTGGTTGGTTTGTCTGTTGTATTTTTCATGTTTCGCCAAGTTGGCCAGACTGGTCTCGAACTCCTAGCCCGAAGTGATCAACCCGCCTCGCCCCCCAGAGTGCTGGGACCACAGGCGTGAGCCACCACGTCCAGCCCCCACATTGCTTCTGGCCTCCGTGGTAGACCTCCCAGACGGAGCGGCCAGGCAGAGGAGCTCCTCACTTCCCAGATGGGGCGGCCAGGCAGAGACGCTCCTCACTTCTTCCCAGACGATAGGTGGCCGGGCAGAGGCTCTCCTCATTTCCCAGACGGGGCGGCCGGGCAGAGGTGCTCCTCACTTCCCAGACGATGGGTGGCCGGGCAGAGGCGCTCCTCACTTCCCAGACGGTGGGCGGCCGGGCAGAGGCGCTCCTCACTTCTTCCCGGATGGGGCGGCCGGGCAGAGGCGCTCCTCACTTCTTCCCGGACTGGGCGGCCGGGCAGAGGCGCTCCTCACTTCCTCCTGGACGGGGCGGCCGGGCAGAGGCGCTCCTCACTTCCTCCCGGACGGGGTGGCTGGGCAGAGGTGCTCCTCACTTCCCAGACGATGGGTGGCCGGGCAGAGGCGCTCCTCACTTCCCAGACGATGGGTGGCCGGGCAGAGGCGCTCCTCACTTCCCAGACGGTAGGCGGCCGGGCAGAGGCGCTCCTCACTTCCCAGAGGGGGTGGCCGGGCAGAGGCGCTCCTCACTTCCCAGACGGTGGGTGGCCGGGCAGAGGCGCTCCTCACTTCCCAAACGGTGGGTGGCCGGGCAGAGGTGCTCCTCACTTCCCAGATGGGGCGGCCGGGCAGAGGCGCTCCTCACTTCCCAGACGGTGGGTGGCCGGGCAGAGGCGTCCTCACTTCCCAGACGGTGGGTGGCCGGGGAGAGGCTCTCCTCACTTCCCAGGCGGGGCGGCGGGCAGAGGTGCTCCTCACTTCCCAGAGGGTGGGTGGCCAGGCAGAGGCACTCCTCACTTCCCAGACAATGGGTGGCCGGGCAGAGGCTCTCCTCATTTCCCAGACGGGGCGGCCGGGCAGAGGTGCTCCTCACTTCCCAGACGATGGGTGGCCGGGCAGAGGCGCTCCTCACTTCCCAGACGGGGCGGCCGGGCAGAGGCGCTCCTCACTTCCCAGACGGTGGGTGGCCGGGCAGAGGCGCTCCTCACTTCCCAGATGGTGGGCGGCCGGGCAGAGGCGCTCCTCACTTCTTCCCGGATGGGGCGGCCGGGCAGAGGCGCTCCTCACTTCTTCCCGGACTGGGCGGCCGGGCAGAGGCGCTCCTCACTTCCTCCTGGACGGGGCGGCCGGGCAGAGGCGCTCCTCACTTCCTCCCGGACGGGGCGGCTGGGCAGAGGTGCTCCTCACTTCCCAGACGATGGGTGGCCGGGCAGAGGCGCTCCTCACTTCCCAGACGATGGGTGGCCGGGCAGAGGCGCTCCTCACTTCCCAGACGGTAGGCGGCCGGGCAGAGGGCTCCTCACTTCCCAGAGGGGGTGGCCGGGCAGAGGCGCTCCTCACTTCCCAGACGGTGGGTGGCCGGGCAGAGGCGCTCCTCACTTCCCAAACGGTGGGTGGCCGGGCAGAGGTGCTCCTCACTTCCCAGATGGGGCGGCCGGGCAGAGGCGCTCCTCACTTCCCAGACGGTGGGTGGCCGGGCAGAGGCGCTCCTCACTTCCCAGACGGTGGGTGGCCGGGAGAGGCTCTCCTCACTTCCCAGGCGGGGCGGCCGGGCAGAGGTGCTCCTCACTTCCCAGAGGGTGGGTGGCCAGGCAGAGGCACTCCTCACTTCCCAGACAATGGGTGGCCGGGCAGAGGCTCTCCTCATTTCCCAGACAGGGCGGCTGGGCAGAGGTGCTCCTCACTTCCCAGACGGTGGGTGGCCGGGCAGAGGCGCTCCTCACTTCCCAGACGGGGCGGCCGGGCAGAGGCGCTCCTCACTTCCCAGACGGTGGGTGGCCGGGCAGAGGCGCTCCTCACTTCGCAGACGGTGGGTGGCCGGGCAGAGGTGCTCCTCACTTCCCAGATGGGGCGGCCGGGCAGAGGCGCTCCTCACTTCCCAGACGATGGGTGGCGGGGCAGAGGTGCTCCTCACTTCCCAGACGGGGCGGCCGGGCAGAGGCGCTCACTTCCCAGACGATGGGTGGCCGGGCAGAGGTGCTCCTCACTTCCCAGACGGGGCGGCCGGGCAGAGGCGCTCCTCACTTCCCAGACGATGGGTGGCCGGGCAGAGGCACTCCTCACTTCCCAGACGGTGGGTGGCCGGGCAGAGGCGCTCCTCACTTCGCAGACGGTGGGTGGCCGGGCAGAGGCGCTCCTCACTTCCCAGACGGGGCGGCCGGGCAGAGGTGCTCCTCACTTCCCAGACGGGGCGGCCGGGCAGAGGCGCTCCTCACTTCCCAGACGATGGGTGGCCGGGCAGAGGTGCTCCTCACTTCCCAGACGGGGCGCCCGGGCAGAGGCGCTCCTCACTTCCCAGACGATGGGTGGCCGGGCAGAGGTGCTCCTCACTTCCCAGACGGGGCGGCCGGACAGAGGGGCTCCTCACTTCTTCCCGGACAGGGCGGCAGGGCAGAGGCGCTCCTCGCTTCTTCCCGGATGGGGCGGCCGGGCAGAGGCGCTCTTCACTTCCCAGACGGGGCGGCCAGGCAGAGGCGCTCCTCACTTCTTCCCAGACGGGGCGGCCGGGCAGAGGCGCTCCTCACTTCCCAGACGGGGTGGCCGGGCAGAGGCGCTCCTCACTTCTTCCCAGACGGGGCGGCCAGGCAGAGGCGCTCCTCACTTCCCAGACGATGGGTGGCCGGGCAGAAGCGCTCCTCACCTCCCAGACGATGGGTGGCCAGGCAGAGGCGCTCCTCACCTCCCAGACGATGGGTGGCCGGGCAGAGGCGCTCCTCACCTCCCAGACGATGGGTGGCCGGGCAGAGACGCTCCCCACCTCCCAGACGGGGCGGTGGCCGGGCAGGGGCTGCAATCCCAGCACCCTGGTAGGCCAAGGCAGGCGGCTGGGAGGCGGAGGCTGCCGCGAGCCCAGACCACGCCACCGCACTCCAGCCCGGGCAACACCGAGCACCGGGTGAGCGAGACTCCGTCTGCAGTCCCAGTACTCGGGAGGCTGAGGCGGGCAGAGCACTCGGCGTCAGGAGCTGGCGACCAGCGTGGGCAACATGGCGACGCGCGCCTGCAGCCAAAGGAGAAAAAGCCGGCAGCGGTGGAGCGCGGCGGCAGTCCCAGGTAGTCCGTGGCGCGGGCAGCAGTGAGCCGAGTAGATTGCAGCCTGGGCCACAGAGGGGAAAAAGAAGAAGAAGAGAAGAAGAAAGAAGAAAGAAAAAGAGAAGAAGAAGGAGGAGAAAGAAGAAGAAGAAGAAGAAGAAGGAAGAGAGGAAGAGAGGAGAGGAAGAGGAGGAGGAGGAGAAGAAGAAGAAGAAGAAGAAGAAGAAGAAGAAGAAGAAGAAGAAGAAGAGGAGGAAGAGGAAGAAGAAGAAGAAAGGGTGCCTATAGTTCATAACAACGTATCTGCATTTCTGAAAAATGCTAAAACATTGTCATGTGCTCTTACCACAAAAATGTTAACTATGTGAGGTAAAGCATTAATTATCTAGAACGAAGAATTTGACAATGTGTATATACTTCAAAATGTCATGCTTCACAGAATAAATGCATAATTTATATATTACAGATGGTAATGGTATGAAAGACACTAAAAGGGCAGCTGTTTCTTATGGTCTCATGACTGGCCACTCTGAACACAGTAAACAAGTTTGCACGCAAAATAATAGAAAATGTTTTAATCCAAAAGCTGCCATGATCTTCGAATGTTTTCCAGAGAATATGACCAAGAAGTTGGCTAGAGTTAGGTGACTAAATGTAAAAACTGTAGACTGAACTTCACCCACTAAAAAAATCATATAAGACTGAGAAAATTTCTTCAAATTGTAATATGAATATAGAAAAGAAATATTACTCCAGGTTTCAAATTCACAGAGGTCATTTTACTATTTTGCAATGTTTAAAGTTCACACTTATAAATAGAATATTTTTCATGGAAACATACATTGTGGTATAAGTATACTGTAGAAAATTAAATTAAAAGTTTAATTTCTAAGATATATTTTCAAGCAAATTTTATATTTGCCACACTTTGTGTAAGAATTAGTAAGATTATTCTTTAACAAACAGAGAAAAACAATGCTAAATGATTTAATCCTTTCATCTGTGGACATTGTATGCTTTTTGTCTTAATTTAACTGATCAGAAAGTTATATTGATAAGGAAAATCTCCAGTTAAAAACAATCTTGCAGTGCATTAAAAATACTGATTTCTCATCAAAACCTACAATATACCATATGAAATGACATGGTGTGAAGAGAACAGTGAGAAAACTGTAGGCACAGCACAGCAAAAAGGAGGGCTGTGATGCATACACAGCTGAAATACATATAATAAGACAAACAAAACTAAGACAATTAGGAAATAAAAGAAGCACAATTTTTTAATTCAGCAAAATTGAGCTTTGCAGCCTGAAAAAAAATGTCCTCTCCACATAAAAAATCAACGTTATTTTTCACCATTGATATGTTCCGCCTCTGTCTTGAAGTTACAAACTAACTCCAACAGGAATATTTATGGCTTATTATAAAGCATCTGTGACACAGAAAGCACTGTCATGTTTGTTTGCTACATTTATATATAAAAACATCCTCATGATTTAGGAAGCCCCCCTAGTACTTACCTAAACAAATGGGCTCAATCAATATTTACTTGTTTTCATTATAAAAAGTGAAAGGAACAAAAACTAAAAAAAGTAGGCTTATATAGGGTTCTCCAATTAAAAGAACAAAATAAAATATTCTAACAACATAAAATATAACAATACACTAATTTTGAAATTACATCTAAATTTTTTTGCACTAATTCTATAAAAATTATTTTTATAATCTCTGACCAGCTCACATAGCGTCTTACATAAGAGAAAAAAATGTAAGACACAAGAAAATTATGGGTCTAGCCTAAGAATCAGGCAAGTAAAAACAAAAATTTGCATAGGGAGATTCTGAATTATAAGCCATACAATTTTACAGTAATCAATTCAATACAGAGAGTATGGATTTGTTTTCAGCATTTTTAAGTTTTTTTAGTTTTGTAGTAGTCATCTAATTAAAATACTTTGATTTGTTTCAATATTGCTCTTCTGAAACTAGGTAGAAACTCACACTCACAAAGAAGGCATTTATTTACTCCATAATTTTTTTTTTTTGAGACGGAGTCTTTGCTCTGTCACCCAGGCTGGAGTGCAGTGGCGCAATCTCGGCTCACTGCAAGCTCCGCCTCCCGGGTTCACTCCATTCTCCTGCCTCAGCCTCTCCAAGTAGCTGGGACTACAGGCGCCTGCCACCACGCCCGGCTAATTTTTTGTATTTTTTTTAGTAGAGACGGGGTTTCATCATGGTCTCGATCTCCTGACCTCGTGATCCACCCACCTCGGCCTCCCAAAGTGCTGGGATTACAAGCGTGAGCCACCGCGCCTGGCCTCCATAATTGTTTTAAACCCAAGCTTTATCTTTAAAGTAATATATGTACATATTTAACTCCGTGTAAATCAAAACTAATTGTATGTGCTCACAGGCAGAGAGGCAACATGTTTGAAGAAAAATATGTAACAATTTTTTAATGTTAATTCAGGTCTCAGAAATGTATGCATTTTGTTTATATTGTTTTCTTATGACCATAAAAGAGACCCTGTAGCCAATAACAATTTAATGTACATTTAAAAACAACTAAAAGTGGCTGGGCGTGGTGGTTCACACCTGTAATCCCAGCACTTTGGGAGGCCGAGGGGGCTAATCACGGGGTCAGGAATTCAAGACAAACCTGGCCAACATAGTCAAACTCTGTCTCTACTAAAAATACAAAAATTAGCTGAGTGTGGTGGCATATGCCTGTAGTCCCAACTACTCAGGAGGCTGAGGTGGGAGAATCACTTGAACCCGGTAGGTGGAGGTTGCAGTGAGCAGAGACCATGCCAATGCACTCCAGCCTGGGTGACATAGTGAGACTTGTCTCAAAAAAAAAAAAAAACCCGAAAAGTGCAGAATTAGTTTATAATACAAACAATAAATGCTGCAGGTAATGAATATTTCATTTACCCATATGTAATTATTACATATTATATACCTGTATCAAAATATGCCATATATGCCATATTTACACATACTATGTACCCACAAAAATTAAGAAAAATAAGTTTAAATAAGAAAAAATGAATAATAATTCAACCTACAGGAATAATATTCTCTGACTTATTTGCAATTTAAAGCCACTGGCAAAATAGATTACTAGAAATGTTAGTCCATTATCTTATTAAATAGTGTATTGTTACCATCATTTACCTATATCCTTGAGTAAGATGAGATAAGTTAAATTTAATGGCATAATAATGCTTCATTGAATGCACAATGGTCTTAACATGTTTTTTAAAAAGCCTGATTAATAAGTTCACAGATTATCTAAAAATTTTTAAATGTACTACATTTTATTACATATGAGTACAACTGGCCAGGCATGGTGACTCACACCTGAATTCCCAGCACTTTGGGAGGCCGAGGTGGGTGGATCACCTGAGGTCGGGAGTTCGAGACCAGCCTGACCAACGTAGAGAAACCCCATCTCTACTAAAAATACAAAATTAGACGGGCATGGTGGCACATGCCTGTAATCCCAGCTACTTGGGAGACTGAGGCAGGAGAATCCCTTGAACCTGGGAGGTGGAGGTTTCGGTGAGCCAAGATCACACCGTTGCACTCCAGCCTGGGCAACAAGAGCGAAACTCTGTCTCAAAAACAAAAAAAAGAAAGTACAATTAGTAAAATGATATACCAAAAAAATTTTTTTCTCAATATAACACAGGATATTTCTCTGAACACTTACCTCATGCATCAGTCAATATTATAAATTAACCAGAAAGAGCCTCTCCACTTACATTTTCATCTTGCATCTTACATTTTAATGTCCTTACTGTCACTAAAAAAGGTCGTAATGCACGCCTAACAAAGAATCTCTCATCTTTGATGCAGCAACAATTAGTCACATGCTTTCACATGTGAATACAATAGGAATGAAGAGCATAATTTGAGTTAATGACATTATTCACTTTTTATAAAACCTAATTTTTTCAAAGAAAAAAGTATACTTTGAATGTAATTATAACTGCAAAAATTTGCTACTTCTTATGTTATATACAAATAATTCATTTACCAACTTTAGTTTTAGATTCCTTTCTATACTCAGCAATGTTATTTAGTGTAATGTCTGAAGTGTCAGTGCCTTAAATATTTCTACTGTGAATTATCTGATATTTACAAAGAATTTTGGATTAAATATTTTTTCATATTTACTGCATCTGCAAAAATAGATTTTAGTATGAACCCTCTAGTGTTTTCTAAGCTGTCATTTTTGAAAAAAAGTTTTCCCAAATTTATTACATTTACAGGGTTTTTCTCCAATATATATTTCCCTATGTTGCACAAAGTTTAAGCAATTGCTCCAGGGTTTTTCTCTAGTACAAAATGTGTACAATGAGATCTGTGATACAAGCAAAGGTTACTACAACCCTCCTTATGTTCATAATGTGTGTCTTCAAAATGAATACTCTTCACTTTAGAGGCTTCTATTTTCTGAAAGATTTTTGACAGTAATTGCATGTATAATGCTTTTATTAAGTATGAAATCTCTGATGTTAAGACGTGAACAGATATTAATGGCTTTTTCACATTCTGTATATTTGAAATTTTTTTTCTAGTACAAATGCTTTCCTGTGCAATAAGGTGTGAGCACTGGTTAAAAGTTTTGCCACATTCTTCACACTTATAAGTTTTTTTTAGTATGAATTATCTTATGTACAATCAAGTGTGACAACCTTTAAAGGTTTTGTTATATTCTTCACATTTCTAAGATTTCTCACCAGCATAATTTCTTTTATGTTTAGAAAACTTTGAAGTGTTTTCAAAATCACTGTTACATCTTTTAGGTTTGTAGAGTTTCTCACCACTATGAATTTTCTTATGTCCAGTAAGGTTTGAGGACTGGTTAAAAGCTTTGCCACATTTTTCACATTGGTAGGGTTTCTCTCCAGTATGAATCCTCTTATGTCTAGTAAGGTGTGAGGACTGGTTAAAGGCTTTACCACATTCTTCACATTGGTAGGGTTTCTCTCCAGTATGAATTACCTTATGCGTAGTAAGGTGTGAGGAATGGTTAAAGGCTTTGCCACATTCTTCACATGCGTAGGGTTTCTCTCCAGTATGAATTTTCTTATGTTCAGTAAGTTTTGAGGATCGATAGAAAGCTTTGCCACATTCTTCACATTTGTAGGGTTTCTCTCCAGTATGAATTCTCTTATGCGTAGTAAGGATTGAGGACTGGCTAAAAGCTTTGCCACATTCTTCACATTTGTAGGGTTTCTCTCCAGTATGAATTCTTTTATGTGTAGTAAGGTTTGAGAACTGGTTAAAGGCTTTGCCACATTCTTCACATTTGTATGGTTTCTCTTCAGTATGAATATTCTTATGTTCAGTAAGGTTTGAGGATTGGTTAGAAGCTTTGCCACATTTTTCACACTGGTAGAGTTTTTCTCCAGTATGAATGCTCTTATGTCTAGTAAGGTGTGAGGACTTGTTAAAAGCTTTGCCACATTCTTCACATTTGTAGGGTTTCTCTCCAGTATGAATTATCTTATGTGTAGTAAGGTGTGAGGACTGCCTAAAGGCTTTGCCACATTCTTCACATTTGTAGGGCTTCTCTCCAGTATGAATTATCTTATGTCTGGTAAGGTGTGAGAACTGGTTAAAGGCTTTGCCACATTCTTCACACTTGCAGGGTTTCTCTCCAGTATGAATCATCTTATGTCTGGTAAGGTGTGAGGACTGGTTGAAAGCTTTGCCACATTCCTTATATTCATTGAGTTTCTCTCTGGTATGAATTATCTTATGTGTAGTAAGGGTTGAGGACTGATTAAAGGCTTTGCCACATTCTTCACGTTTGTAGGGATTCTCTCCAGTATGAATTATTGTATGTGTTGTAATGTGTGACGACGGGTTAAAGGCTTTGCTACATTCTTCACGTTTGTAGAGTTTCTTTCTAGTATAAATTATCTTATGTGTAGTAAGGTTTGTGAACTGGTTACAGGCTTTGCCACATTCTTCACATGTGTACGGTTTCTCTCCAATATGAATTCTTTTACGTTTAGTAAAGATTGAGGATCCATTAAAGGCTTTTCCACAGTCTTCACATTTGTAGAAATTTACTCTAGTACAAATTATTTTATGTTGAGTTAGGTTTGAAAACATGCAAAATGATTTGCCAAATTCTTTACATTTAAAAGGTTTTTTTCTGGTGTGTCTTACCTTATGTCCACTTAAATTTGAAAATTTATGAAAGATTTTCTTATATTTATCACATTGAAATATTTTGCTCTGGGTAGTTGGCAAACATTGGTTAAGTCCATTATAACCTTTTTGCACCTTGCACTCATCCACACTTTTACTTAACTGTAAATTCTCATGTTCACATTTTCCATATCTTCTCAGTGTCACTTTTTGGAAGGAATCTTTTATGTTCTGCTCTGGTGAAAAGTCTTGGGCAAAATGAGAACAAATAACTGAAAGAAATAAAAATAACAAATGACTCCACTTGATAGACTCTAAATATACTTTACAAATCCAACCTATACAATTATACAAATTACATAAGCAAGATGGTATAGCAAAATACCAAAGGCCTTAATTTCTTTCTTTTTTTTTTTTTTCCTGAGACGGAGTCTCAATCTGTCACTTGGGCTGGACTGCAGTAGTGTGATCTCAGCTCACTGCAACCGCTACCTCCCAGGTTCAAGCAACTCTCCTGCCTCAGCCTACTGAGTAGCTAGGATTACAGGCATGCACCACCATGTCCAGCTAATATTTGTATTTTTAGTAGAAACGGGGTTTCACCATGTTGGCCAGGCTGGTCTCAAATTCCTGACCTCGTGATCTGCCAACCTCAGCCTCCCAAAATGCTGGGATTACAGGAATGAGCCACCGTGCTCGGCCCAAAGGCCCTGATTTCTTAATAGAAATATAAATGTAACAAAAACATATTGACCAAAATATATTTGTGGAAAATTTACAAATTAGTTAAGTGTGTGCAATGACCCAGGTGAGCAGAATGCAAAGAGCCACATAGAAAGAAAATAAAAGTCTGTTACATTTACCCAAAATAGACCTTTCTGCTCCCCAATATAACATAATACCTTTAAAAGTAAATTGCCAACTTCAATTATTTTGCATACAGAGGCATACCTGAGAGTGGATAATTTATAAAGGAAAAAGGTTGGCAGGGTGCGTTGGCTCATGCCTGTAATCACAGCACTTTGGGAGGCCAACACAGGCAAATCAACTGAGGTCAGGATTTTGAGACCAGCCTGGCCAACATGGTGAAACTCTGTCTCTACTTAAAATACAAAATTAGCCAGGCATGGTGGTGCATGCCTGTAATCCCAGCTACTCGGGAGGCTGAGGCGGGAGAATAGCTTGAAGCCGGGAGGCGGAGGTTGCAGTGAGCCAAGATTGTGCCACTGCAGTCCAGCCTAGGTGACAGAGTGAGACTGTCTCAAAAACAAAACAAAAAACAAACAAAAAAAAAAAGAAAAAAGAAAAAGTTTATTTGGCACACAGTTTGGCAGACTGTACAAGAAGTGCGTGCCAGCATCGACTTCTGGTGAGGGTCTCACAAAGCTTACAATCATGGTGAAACACAAAGAGTAACTGAACATATCACATGGTAAGGGACAGTGCCAAGTGTGAAATAAAGAAGCCAGGTAATTTTAATGAACCAGCTCTCATTTAAATTAACAGAGGGTAAACTTTCTGATTACCAAGAGGGTAATGCCAAGCCATTCATGAGAAATTTGCCCCCATGACTCGAACACCTCCCACCAGGTTCTGCATCCAACACTGAGGACTGCATTGCAGCATAATGTTTGGGGAACGTGAACATTCAGGTTATACCACAGATCAACTAGGCTTAACAGACATGTAAACAACTTTCCAGTTAAAAGCAAGAAAATACACAATATTCTTATTTGCATCTGGTGTATTCTGTTAGGATACACAACAAGTCTTATTAAATTTAGGAATACCAGGTGGGTGCTGTGGCTCATGCCTATAATTTCAACACTTTGGGAGACCAAGATGGGAGGATCTCTTGCGGCCAGAAGTTTGAGACGAGCCTAGGAAAACAGTAAGACTCCGTCCCTACAAATAATCAAAAAATTAGCCAGGCATGGTAGTGCATCTCTGTAGTTCCAGCTACTAAGGAGGCTGAGGTGAAAGGAGCACTTGAGCCCCAAAGGTTGAAGCTGCAGTCACTGCATTCCAGCCTGGGTAAGAGAAAAAGATCCTGTCTCAAAACAACAACGACAACAAATAAATGTAAGAAAATAAAAATTGTACACTGAATGTTTTCTGGCTAAAACTGAATGAAACTGGAAATTGAGAGCACAAGTAAAACTGGCACATTCAAATATATATGAAAATAACACATACTCTTCAACATAGTTTTACTCAAGGGTCAAAAAATTTAAGTTTTCAAAGATGTCTGTACAACTTACAGTGATGAATACATTCAATATAATTTCTATAAAAATCCCCAAAGCACAAGTTTTACAAGAAAATTGTTTAAAATTTTTAAATTTGATTTTAAACTATAGCCAAACACTCATGAAAAAGAACAAAGAGGTGTTATACTTCTGGATTTTAAAAAATATTAATAGCTACAAAAACAAGGTGGTACTGACAGACAGCTAAACAGATTAAAAAACAGAAGAGAGAGCCCAGAAATAAACTCTTCAGTATATGATTAAATAATCTTTTACAATGTTGCCATGAGCACACACTAGAGAAAAGACAATCTCTTCAAAAAATCATTTTGAAAACTGGACACCAACACTGATAAAGCTGGATTCTTTGAATCATATACAAAAAATATTTTAAATAAAATACTTAAACATATAAAAATAACAAATCTCTTAGAAAAAAAGAGAAATGACATGACGTTGGTCTTGGCACCATTTTTTTTTGATATGATATTAAATGCATGAGCATCAAAGAAAAAAGTAACTACACTACACTTCAAAATTTCCACACATCAAAAAAACATTACAGTGACAATGCTTTGTAGAAAATAAGTAAAAACATTTCAAATTATATGTGATAAGAGTTAATTGTAGGGAGCTAAAGGCCTGAGGATCATGACCAACTCAGCATTCCATTGAAGGCTATGTGATCAAACAGCAAACTGTTTATCATGAATGCAGGATGTGGGCAAACTCACATCTGTGCCTGCCACCAGAAGGTTTGCTGAGGGTAGTCATTCCCTGGTGCCATGCTCCTTGAGGTTATCTACTGGAACATCTGGAGACTACTGTTCAAAGAATGCAGTCGTGCAAGCCTGCACTAAGTAAAGCAGCTGACTGACAACCACCCCCTTCTCCCTATCTCCTTTACTCAATACATACAAAGGGCTATAGAAGTTCAGGGCCCTTGTTCACTAGAAGCAAGAAGCCCCCTGACCCCTTCTTCCAAATATACTCTTTTGTCTTTGTCTTTATTCCCACGTTCATCCTCCTTTGTTCAGTCCAGCAAGGTCCATGGCAGTTAATATTGAGAATATATAAACAAGTCTTAAATGGACTAATAACAGAAATAAATTTTCATCAAAAAAATACAAAAATGGGAAAAAGCATTTGAAAAGACACAGGAAATTACATTTGTAGAGAAATGCATAAAAATCACGTGAAAAAAATCAACTCAAACCAATTAGAATGGCCACTATCAATTTTTTTAAAACATTAAATCTGTTGATGATGAAATGAAAACCCGTTATTTGTTGGTGTAAAACAAGGATGCAGCCACTGTTTTAAAATGTTATGTTACCCAAATAATTAAAAATGGAATCATTAAATACAATAATTCAATTTGTAAATCTATATGCACACTCTGCAATGCAGGAGCTAGAAGGCATATTTGAACATTGATGTTTACTGTACCAGTATTCACAAAAGCCAAAAGACTGAAGCAACCCTTTCTTGACTTATAAATACATGAAAAAATGTAACATATAAATACAATGGAATATTATTCAGCCTTAAAAAAAATCTTGTCACACTTTAAGACAAACTTTGAGAATTATTATGTCACCTGAAATAAGCCATTAACAAAATGATGGATACTATATGATCCCATTTATAGGAGATATCTTAAGTACTCACACTCATAAAAACAGAAAGTAGAAGGATATTTGTCAAGGGCTGGAGAGAGGGTAAAATGTTCAGCTGTTACTTAATGGATATTGAGTTTTAGTTTTATTAGATGTAAAATTTTTAAAAGTCTTTTGCATAACAATATGAATACACTTAACATGTCTGAAATGTACAGCTTTTTTTTGAGACAGGGTCTCATTCTATCATGCAAGGTAGAGTGCAGTGGCACAATCATGGCTAAGTGTAACCTCAAATTCCCAGACTCAAGTAATCCTCCTCCCTCAGTCTTTCAAAGAGCTGGGACCACAGGTGCACACAACCATGCCTGGGTTAAAAAAAAAAAAATTTGTAGAGCGGGAATCTCCATATGTTGCCCAAGCTGGTCTCAAACTTCTGGGATCAAGCAATCCTCCTGCCTTAAGACCCCCAAATTCTGGGATTACACACGTAAGCCACAACCATGCCTGGCCCTGAAATGTATACTTCAATAAATTTAAGATGGTAAATTTTATGTTATGTGTTTTTACAATTAATTTTTCTCAAAATCTGAAAAAATTCAAAATCATAAATCTTTTCATAAATTACCTTCAAATCACAAAAGTGTTTCTCTCACACACAGCAAATACATATTCATCATTAAACACATGGTGAAAATAAAACTATTTCCATGACTACTCAATTAGACAAGATAAAACAATCACTGAAAATCACCTAAGAAAAAAAAAAAAGGGGCCGGGCATGGTGGCTCACGCCAGTAATCTCAGCACTTTGGGAGGCCAAGGTGAGTGGATCACCTGAGGTCGGAAGTTCGAGACCAGCCTGGCCAACACTGTGAAACCCCATCTCTACTAAAAATACAAAAATTATCTGAGTGTGGTGACATGAGCCTGCAATCCCAGCTACTCAGTGGCTGAGGCTGGAGAACTGCTTGAACCCGTGAGGTAGAGGTTGCAGTTAGCCAAGATCACGCCATTGCACTCCAGCCTGGGCGACAGAGTGAAACTCCACCTCAAAAAAAAAAAAAAAAAAATCAACTAAGAAAGAATATATACAAGATAAGTCATAACCAAAGTTGTGGTTATATTTATAGATAAACACACAAACATAGACATATGGCTGATGTATCTCTTAAGTAAACCCCACACTGACTTAAAGTGTACAAACAGAATTGCAAATTGTCTAAAATTATAATACATATGTAAAACTAAAAAGCACAAGAAACTAATATTAAGAAACCTACACTAAAAAAAACACACTAGTAGGCCAGGCGCGGTGGCTCATGCCTGTAATCCCAGCACTTTGGGAGGCCGAGGTGGGCAGATCATGAGGTCAGAAGATCGAGACTATCTTGGCTAAAACGGTGAAACCCCGTCTCTACTAAAAATAAAAAAAATTAGCCAGGCATGGTGGTGGGCGCCTGTAGTACCAGCTACTCAGGTGGCTGAGGCAGGAGAATGGTGTGAACCCGGGAGGCAGAGCTTGCAGTGAGCCGAGATTGCGCCATTGCACTCCAGCCTGGGCAAGAGCGAGACTCCGTCTCAAAAAAAAAAAAAAAAACACACTAGTATGAACTGGAAAACAATAATGAGAGAAATGTTTACTCAAAATATGGTTTGCAGCCAGGTGTGGTGGCTCACGCCTATAATCCCAGCACTTAGGGAGACTGAGGTGGACAAATCACTTGAGGTCAGAAGTACGAGATCAGCCTGGCCAACATAGGGAAACCCCGTCTCTACTAAAAATACAAAAATTAGCCAGTCCTGGTGGCATGTGCCTGTAGTCCCAGCTACTCGGGAGGCTGAAGTGGTAGGATCCCTTGAACATGGGAGGCAGAGGTTGCAGTGAGCCAAAATCACTCCACTGCACTTCAGCCTGGGCAAGAGAGTGAGACCGCATCTCTAAAAAAACACACTAGTAGGCCAGGCGTGGTGGCTCACACCTGTAATCCCAGCACTTTGGGAGGCTGAGGTAGGTGGATCATCTGAGGTTGGGGGTTCGGGACCAGCCTGACCAAAATGGAGAAACCCTATCTCTACTAAAAAAAAAAAGTATAAAATTAGCCAGGCATGGTGGCACATGCCTGTAATCTCAGCTACTCGGGAGGCTGAGGCAGGAGAATTGCTTGAACTTGGCAGGTGGAGGTTGCAGTGAACCAAGACTGTGCCATTGCACTCCAGCTTGTGCAATAAGAGCAAAACTCCACCTCAAAAAAAATAATAATAAATAAATAAAGATCTGGTTTGCAATACCGATGTACCATTACGAATTTATCTAAATAGGCCAGGTGCGGTGGCTCACACATGTAATCCCAGCACTTTGGGTGGCTGAGGCAGGCGGAACACCTGAAGTTGGGAGTTCAAGACCAGCCTGACCAACAGAGTGAAACCACGTCTCTACTAAAAATATAAAATTAGCTGGGCGTTTTGGCACATGGCTGTAATCCCAGCTACTCGGGAGGCTGAGGCAGCAGAACTGCTTGAACCCAGGAGGCGGAGGTTGCAGTGAGCTGAGATTGCGCCATTGTACTTTAGCCTGGCAACAGAGTGAGACTGTCTCAAAAAAAAAAGAAAAGAAAAGAAAAAAAATTCTATTCTCTAAATAACTATAACATGTGACTGTGTACTCACAGAAGGCAGGTATTTTGAATAATTGGCATGTGCTCCATGGCAGTAAAATTTCAAAGAAAATGGAGTGTAATCATAAACAGAAGATTCTAATGAGAAACTTTTAATAAATAAGCATTTAAAAGAAACCAGAGACAATTTTATTTATTTATTTATTTATTTATTTTTGAGATGGAGTCTTGCTCTGTCACCTAGGCTGGAGTGCAGTGGCACAATCTCAGCTCACTGCACCCTCTGCCTCCTGGGTTTACACCATTCACTTGCCTCAGCCTCCCGAATAGCTGGGACTACAGGCACCTGCCACCATGCCTGGCTAATTTTTTTTGTATTTTTAGTAGAGACGGGGTTTCACCATGTTAGCCAGGATGGTCTCGATCTCCTGACCTCGTGATCTGCCCATCTCGGCCTCCCAAAGTGCTGGGATTACAGGTGTAAGACACCGTGCCCGGCCTGAGGTTGGAAAATTGCTTCAGGCCAGGATTTCAAAACCAGCCTGGGTTATGTAGCAAGACCTAATCTCCAAATTAAGCACCTTTAGGAGAGCTTTGAGATCCAGGGAGGGAGTTGTGAAACTGCTAATGCCCAATTCTGAGTAGTGCTATTTTTCAGAAGGCAGGTGGCAAACTACAGAACTCCTGTTTTTTAGTATAGACCAGGAAATGGCCTACCCAACTTGGTCCTACTGATAATTCTGAAGTTACTCTGTAATCATCTCAGACTTTTCCCAGCCACAGTCTGTAAGAGGTCATACCCTTTCAGAGACCTTGAGAAAGACACCCACTTATAGCCATGCAGCAGGCCTGCAGACCTTGGCCTTTACTGTGGTCCCTGAAGCAATTCAATGACTCAGTTTCACATCCCTGAGCCACAGTTCACAGCCAGTTCTGCCTATGTTAAAGCCCACTCAGTGACCTGGAAAAATCCTCTCTGACACACAGTGAATGCCATACTCACCCACATTCTTAAATAAGACTTACTATATACAGATCTGACTGCAGAAACCTGCCCTAGTGTCTGCCCTACAGGTCAAAGCCTTGAGAGAAATTCAGTCTGTCCAAAAAATAAAATGTGAATTACAACTACCCAAGCCCCTTGTAACAAGCCAACTAAAGGTGGACCCTAGTGCAGACCCAGCAGCCTTGTGACCAAGCTACATGCCCTCTCCACTACAAACCCAGAGGGCATCTCATTACCCTGGGGGCCCAACAAAAGACATTTACCTTCTGAAAACAGGTTATAAAAACTTGAGGAAGCTTTTGCTTTTTCAAGTTTAAAGACACTAATACAAAAATATATTTTGCCTATTGTCAATGCTTCTCTTTTAACAAAGAACTGTAAGTATGTGGCAAAAGAATTAGTCAAAAAAATGAAAAAGAGCCATTGAAATTGAAGACAAGTAAGTAAAAAGTTGCTGGTTGTAGATCATATGATCATATATATATATATTTTAAAAGTACATTAAATCCTGTCTAAACTAATAAATACGCTCAGTAAATTAGCAAAATATTAAATTAACACACAGGCCGGGTGCGGTGGCTCATGCTTGTAATCCCAACACTTTGGGAGGCCGAGGTGGGTGGATCACGAGATCAGGAGATCGAGACCATCCTGGCGAACACGGTGAAACCCCGTCTCTACTAAAAATACAAAAAATTAGCCGAGCGTGGTGGCGGGCACCTGTAGTCCCAGCTACTCGGGAGGCTGAGGCAGGAGAATGGCGTGAACCCGGGAGGCGGAGCTTGCAGTGAGCCCAGATTGCACCACTGCACTCCAGCCTGGGCGACAGGGCGAGACTCCGTCTCAAAAAAAAAAAAAAAAAAATTAACATACAAGTTATGGTTCCATACACTTAAGCTATCGGATAAAATATTTAAAAAATCTTATTTACAGCCAGGCATGGTGGCTCACGCCTGTAATTCCAGCACTTTGGGAGGCTGAGGCAGGTGGATCATCTGAGGTCAAAAGTTCAAGACCAGCCTGGCCAACATACTGAAACCCCATCTAAACTAAAAATACAAAAATTAGCCAGGCATGGTGGCACGTGCCTTTAGTCCCAGCTACTTGGGAGGCTGAGGCAGGAGAATCCCTTGAACCCGGGAGGCAGAGGTTGCAGTGAGCCAAGATTGCGCCACTGCACTCCAGCCTGGGCAACACAGCAAGACTCTGTCTCAAAAAAAAATCTTATTTACAATAGCATTAAAATAAATTTCTGAGAAGAAATTTAATCAAAGAGGTAGAAAATCTTTACAATGAAAGATATATCAATGAGAGAAATTAGAAAAGACACAAATAAATTTAAAAATATTTCATGTCTATAGATTGAAAGAATAAATACTGTTAAAGTGCCATGTTGGCCAGGCATGGTGGCTCACACTTGTAATCCCAGCACTTTGGGAGGCTGAGGCAGGCAGATCACGAGGTCAAGAGATGGAGACCATCCTGGCCAACATGGCGAAACTCTGTCTCTACTAAAAATATAAAAATTAGCTGGGCCTGGCGGTGAGCACCTGTAGTTCCAGCTACTAGGGGGGCTGAGGCAGGATAACAGCTTGAACCTGGAAGGGAGAGGTTGCAGTGAGCCGAGATTGTACCACTGCACTCCAGCCTGGAGAAAGAGCGAGACTTTGTCTCAAAAAAAAAAAAAAAGTGCCATGTCATTCAAAATGATCTATAGATTCAATAAACTCCCCATCAAAATTCCAGTGGCATTTTACAGTAATGAAAAATACAAGTCTAAAATTTATATATGAAACTACAATAAACTTTGAATAGTGAAAGCAATCTTGAGAAAAAAAAACAAAGCTGAACGACATCATACTTTATAATTTCAAACTATATTTGAAGACTATAGTAATACAAACAGGATGGAATGTGCAGAAAAATGAACAAAAACCTACTACTCTCACACATTTCAGAGATGATGCAAAAAAAGAACTTAAAAAATAGTTTAACAGAGTTTCTCAAAATTATGCAGATATTTGTGTGTCCCCCAAAACAATGGAAAAGCAGTCAGATTGTGCAGTCTCTTATATGCCATTAAGGAGACTTTGGCTCTCACTGTAAACTAGAAGGCAGACCACTGAAGGGAAAGCAGAGTCCTGAGAGAACTTAAGAGCATAAGACAGAAGACTCCCTTATGTGAGAGCAAAATAGAAAAACTCGGCAGGGTGGTGTGGCTCATGCCTGTAATCCCAGCACTTTCAGAGGCCAAGGTGGGCAGATCACCTGAGGTTAGGAGTTCGAGACCAGCCTGGCCAACACATAGTGAAACCCTGTCTCTACTAAAAAAATACAAAAATTAGCTGGGCGTGGTGGCGCACACCTATAGTCCCAGCTACTTGGGAAGCTGAGACAGAAGAATTGCTTGAACCTGGAGGTGGAGGTTGCAGTGAGCCCAGAATGTGCCACTGCACTCCAGCTTGGGTGACAGAGTGAGACTCCATCTTTCAAAAGAAAAAGAAAAGAAAACAAAAACTCGGGCTTTCCAGAAACTATTTCCTTTGGAATACAGCTTCCCAAATCACATTATAAGGACTAGCTTTTTCTTTGACCTTTGAACCGGTCATCTATGTTATCTGTTGTATTCACTTTCACTCTCACCTACCTGGGAGTTCGGCCACCATCCTACGTCTCTTTCTAGACCAAGGCTCTTTTTCTTGCTCCAGACAGATGATCAGGTCTGGCTTAGAGGCAGCAATACCTGTTTTATTGAGAATAAATAACATAAATCTTGCTTATATTCTCTAATCACCAACACGGCAATGCAGTCAGTAAAGAGGGTGAAATAGAATATTCTTGTAAATCAATCCCAAAATACTGATTTACAAAAGAAATTTCTAAATATTTAGAAAATATTTTAAATTTGTTAGTTCTTAATTTCACTGTCCAGTACAACAAATCAAAAATTGATGTTGGCAATTAGATTTTAAAGTGTGAGCAATAATATTTTATGCCACTAAACTTCTGGAATTACCACTCTAATCTAGAGTGAACAATACAGATTAGCTCAGGAATGCAGAAAATTCAGGTCAAGATGAAATATCTTAAAGAAATTCTTTTCTACAGAGATGAATCCCTAAGATTTTTATAAAAACAGGGATCTGAAACTCACTTATGCAAAGCATAAATGACCTAAAAACATTATATAAAAAAGAAAAATGAAATCTTTAGGGTATAATAGGAATAGTATATTGAAGTTATCCTCACCCAAGAAGACCAGGTTTCTGTAGTTCTCTAACATCACATTCCTATATAAATTCTGCTGTATACTGTCCAGGCATTGCCACTCCTCCAGAGAGAATTCTATGGCCACATCCCTAAATTTCAATGGTTCCTGAAAAACACACACATACACACACACACACACACACACACACATTTACAAAGTGGCCATGGAAAGAATTTATAATTTGATTCAAGGTAAAATAAAAAAGTGAAGAGAACTGGTTCTGACTTACAGAAATAACTGAAATTATCCAATAAAATAATTTTTTTTACACAGGAACATTCTCTAACCTGTTCTACAACCATGAGAAAAGAAAGTGGCATTAGATCTATAACACCAGGCCTAAATAAATTGCCAGTCAGAATGGCGATTATCAAAAAGTCAAGAAACAATAAATGCTGGTGAGGCTGTGGAGAAATATGAATGCTTTGACACTGTTGGTGGGAATGTAAATTAGTTCAACCATTGTGGAAGACAGCGTGGTGATTCCTCAAGGATCTAGGACAAGAAATACCATTTGACCCAGTGATACCATTTCTGAGTATATACTCACAAGAATATAAATCATTCTACTATAAAGACACATATGTGGCCGGGCGCGGTGGCTCAGCCTGTAATCCCAGCACTTTGGGAGGCTGAGGCGGGTGGATCTTGAAGTCAGGAGATCGAGACCATCCTGGCTAACCTGGTGAAACCCCGTCTCTACTAAAAATACAAAAAATTAGCCGGGCGTAGTGGTGGGCACCTGTAGTCCCAGCTACTCGGGAGGCTGAGGCAGGAGAATGGCATGAACCCAGGAGGTGGAGCTTGCAGTGAGCTGAGATGATGCCACTGCACTCCAGCCTCGGCGACAAAGCAAGACTATGTCCCCCCCCCAAAAAAAAAAGACACATGTGTTATTGAATCACTATTTACAATAGCAAAGATATGGAACCAACCTAAATGCCCATCAATGATAGAATGGATAAAGAAAATGTGGTACATACACAACCATGGAATATTATGCAGCCATAAAAAAGAATAAGATCATGTATTTTGCAGGGACCATGGATGCAGCTGAAAGCTATTATCCTCAGAAAACTAACACAGGAACAGAAAACCAAACACTGCATGTTGTCACTCATTAGTAAGAGTTGAACAACGAGCACACATAAACACAAGGAGACAAACCATACACACCAGGGCCAGTCGGGGGGTGGCAGGACAAGGAGAGAAAGAGCATTAAGATAAATAGCTAATGCATGCCAGGTTTTTTTTTTTTTTTTTTGAGACGGAGTCTTGCTCTGTGGCCCAGGCGGCAGTGCAGTGGCGCGATCTCGGCTCACTGCAAGCTCCGCCCCCCGGGTTCATGCCATTCTCCTGCCTCAGCCTCCTGAGTAGCTGGGACTACAGGTGCCGCCACCATGCCCGGCTAATTTTTTTGTATTTTTAGTAGAGACGGGGTTTCACCGTGTTAGCCAGGATGGTCTCGATCTCCTGACCTCGTGATCTACCTGCCTCCACCTCCCAAAGTCCTGGGATTACAGGCGTGAGCCACAACGCCCGGCCTGCATGCCAGGTTTAAAACCTAGATGATGGGTTGATAGGTGCCGCAAACCACCATGACACATGTATACCTATGTAACAAACCTACACGTTCTGCACTTGTATCCCAAAACTTAAAGTAAAAATAGAAAAAAAAATTTTTAAAGACTATACTTAGAAATAAATGATAATAAAAATTATACAAAAAAAAATTTTTTTTTTTTTTGAGTTGGAGTCTTGCTCTGTCACCCAAGCTGGAGTGCCATGGCGTGATCTCGGGTCACTGCAACCTCTGTCTCGTGGGTTCAAGCAATTCTCCGACCTCAGCCTCCAGAGTAGCTGGGCTTACAGATGTCCGCCACCACGCCTGGCTAATGTTTGTATTTTTAGTAGAGATGGGCTTTCACCATGTTGGCCAGGCTGATCTCTTTGCCAGGCTGGTCTCAAAACTCCTCACCTCGTGATCCACTCACCTCGGCCTCCCAAAATGCTGGGATTACAGGTGTGAGCCACCTTACCTGCCTTATAAAAGTTATACAAGCTAAAAGTGCTGAGATACAACAAAAGTAAAAAGAAAAAAGATTATGTTACAGGGCACTGTGCCTGGGATAACACATTATGTAACTTAATTTTTATAACACCCTGGGAGCTGGTACTGTTTAATAATTCCCAGGATTTAGATTTAAAGCCTGGCATTTTTATTTCTTCTGTTTCTCTGTCATTGATTTAAAAAAAAATACAATAAAAGCTAAATATAGACAGAGAGGAATGCAGAAAGAATTTAAAGTATTTTAGAGAAATTTATATTGTGTCTATGTTTACTTTTTTGTGACTTGTGGAGCAACTACTAGATCTGTAAGAATAGAAAACAAGTTGCTAGATAGAATGCAAGCACTAGTTTTAATAAAAAATTATAACCATAAAATATACACTTTATTTTTTAAATTTATCTGCTTTTGTGTTTCAGGAATTGTAAGCACCAGCCCTAGAAAGGCAGCAGAATTCACCAGCCAAAACTCTGATCTCCACTAATCAGTTCTATGAGGCAACACTTCAGGGTAGGGCCAGACCTAAATAAGGCCTCCAAAAAGGTGAACCTGAGCAGAACTGGGGCAGGGAGTGGACTCTATGTAGAATTCTGTTCTCTATGCCACGGGGGTATTTCCAGTTCTGTTTTTCCTAAACTTATCTTAAAAAAAAAAAAAAGCCTTAAATCTCAGAGTTTGTATAATTTTAATCTTTCTTAGACCCTGCCCTATCAATTATATAACATATACTAATAAGCAATTTGAACAAATTTATAAAGGTTTTCTAGGATAATTTTATTAAAAGATAAATATGTATTAACAAGGTAAAAGAAATAGAAATAATAGTTCTGTCTATAAATACTCCTTCAGGTGATGACATCACAAGTCACAATTATATAAAGTGGCACAAATAGAGCCCAAGTTTTCTGCACACATCTATTTATTGTACCAATTATATGATGCTTAATTTAACCATTTATCCAGTTGCTAGACTAAAAGCTCCTGGATTGTAGGGACCATGACTGCTTCATCTATTTTTCTAATGGCCATATGAAGAGAAAACAATTTAGCCGCGCGTGGTGGCAAATGTCTGTAATTACACCTACTCGGGAGGCTGTCTCGGCCTCCCAAAGTGCTGAAATTACACGCGCGAGCCACCGCGCCAGGCCTTTTGACTCTCATAAATTTTTAATGAAAGGAAAGAGAAACTGGGAACGCCACGGACCAAAGCTCTTCCCATTCATGAACCCGGCACCCATCAGGATTCTCCCCTGACGACCCTCCCGTGATCCCTGCACAATCTGGGAGAGACCCGGCGCTGCGGGTGCAGAGCCACCCAGAGAGGGCTGCAGGCCAGGACACAGTCACTGAGCAGGGATGAGAAAGGACGCCCGGGGGGCTGGCTGTCAGCGCAGCCGCCATCTTATGGTCGAAGTGGACTGAGGCCGACCTGGGCGAGGAGAACTCAGGGCGCAAATTGTGGAGCTGACTGCGGCGAGGTCTGAGTCCCGCCACAGCCCCTTCCCCTCTCTCGGGATGTCGGACCCGGCATTCTCACCATTTCTAGGTTTCCGGGGGACCTGGCGTCTTAGCTATGGATCGCCAATACCTGCAGGTCACAGGGCCACAGAGACTGGGCCTCTAGAAGCAGAGGACACAAAGCAGTGAAGACGAGACCTGGAGCTCGGGCTGGAGGGAGAGACAAAGACCCCGCCAATACCGGAAGCCGCCCTGTCTGCTCCAGCTACATGCCTGATTGGACAGTTCCCAGCCCAGCGTCCCTGATTGGATAATGATTAAAACCCCACCCCTCAGGTCCTGAGTGACAGAAGATGTGATCAGATGCTCGGCTGAATGAAGACTAACAACCTGAGTTGCAGCCTTTTCAGACAGGGCTCCCTCCCTGAACTAAGCCAGGCCCACCCAACAGGGTATTTGCCTTTAACCTTCTGTGTAAGGTCACATGCATTTCAAATAATATACTAGATAGCTATTCAAAAATAAAAATATATATAATAACAATTATTTTAATATTTCAGCTTTTATGACCGTCCTGGTTTCTGGCAGCCATAGTCCCTACCCCGACAGCCCCCAGCCAGATGGCATTCAAATCTTCCTGGATGGGCTTGATGCCTGTCACTCACCCGCTCTTTAGCACTGCCTTGTGTTGGTTACTCAGGCCTGGGAGAGGTGGTGGGGATCGTAGATCCAGGGTAGGAACCACCTCACACCCAGAGTTCACCTGGCCACATGCCAGCAAGGAAGCCCATGAAGCACAGCCCTAGACACTGAGCCTCGGCACCTCCAGCTGCACTTTCTATTTATATATCAGTTTTTTTTCTTTTTTGAGACGGAGTCTTGCTCTGTTGCCCAGGCTGGAGTGCAGTGGCGCAATATCAGATCACCACAACCTCTGCCTCCTGGGTTCAAGTGATTCTCCTGCCTCAGCCTCCCGAGGAGCTGGGACTACAGGTGAGTGCCACCATGCCTGGCTAATTTTTGTATTTTTAGTAGAGACGGGGTTTCACTATGTTGGCCAGGCTGGTCTTGAACTCCTGACCTCGTGATCGGCCTGCCTCAGCCTCCCAAAGTGCTGGGGTTACAGGTGTGAGCCACTGCGCCCGGCCTATATATCAGGTTTTTAAAACCGTAAATAAACAGACACAAAAGCAGCCACTTTGATTGAGGAGAAAGTGGGAGCCTAAAGCAGCTGACCCTTAAACATCTCCATCAAGCCCCAGGCCAGGCCATCTGAACACTCCAAGGCCACATGATAGTTACAGAGGATGATAGTTCCCACAGGTACTTGTCAAGCACTGTGCTAGCTTCTCAGTCACAGAGTCTCATAATTTCTCCTTGCCAATACCCTGTGAGGGGAGGCCCTGACTCACTAGAGCACAGGAGGTTCCTAAGCTCTTCCCAGGAAATGGTTAACAAAGTGTGGAGCTGGGGGAAAGCCCATTCAGAACAAGTGACTTCCCAGGGTCTCCCTAGACTCCATCCCCACCTCCACATGGGGCCAGGAGGTGAAGCGAGCAGCCTCCTAACCCTCTCTATTCCACTCTATCCTCAAAGTGGCTGTTTTTGTGTTTGCGTATTTATGGAATTTCAAAAGGCTGATTTTTTATTTTGAGTAGTTTCAGGCTTGTATGTGTGTATTTGTAGAGGCTTTATTAGAAGGAAGAGCTTAAGACAATAACATTTTTAAAATGTCTCAGTGGGGAATAGACTTACATGTCATGAACGATGATTTTGACCTCCTTCTGCTGTCTTTGTACAAAGTATAAATAGTGTGAGAATTGGCATGTGCTGGGTTGTGGTTTCAGTGTGGGAGGGCAGTTCCTTAAGATGGAAACCAAATCTCACCGAGCTGTAGGAGCCAAACTCACCTTTTATCACATTCCCCACCATAGTCTTTCACTTCTCTTCTGTGCTTAAATTTCTTTCAACATACTTTTTTTTTTTTTTTTAAAACAGAGTCGTGCTGTGTTGCCCAGGCTGGAGTGCAATGGTGCAATCTTGGCTCACTGCAACCTCCACTTCCCAGGTTCAAGCAATCCTCCTGCCTCAGCCTCCTGAATAGCTGGGATTACAGACGTGTGCCACCACGCCGGGCTAATTTTTGTATGTTTAGTAGAGTCGGGGTTTTACCACGTTGGGCAGGCTGGTCTCGAACTCCTGACCTCGGGTGATCTGCCCACCTTGGCCTCCCAAAATGCAGGGATTACAGGTGTAAGCCACCACGCCCGGCAAACATACATAGTATTTTGATTATATATATATGGTGTATAAATATATATATATAGGGTATATATATGTGTATATATATGTTTGTGTGTGTGTGTATGTGTGTGTGTGTGTGTGTGTGTGTTTTGTGTGTGTACACATAGAGGTCTCACTCTGTCACCCAGGCTGAAGTGTAGTGGCCTCAACCTCCAGTGATCCTTCTACCTCAGCCTTTGAGTAGGTGGGACTATAGGCATGCAACACCACACAAGGCCAATTTTCTAAATTTTTTTAGAGACTGAGTCTCACTACATTGCCCAGACTGGTCTTGAACCCCTGGGCTTAAGCAATCATTCCACCATGGCTTTCCAAAGTGTTTGGATTACAGGTGTTTGCCATCAAACCCAGCCAACAATATTTTTTAAAGAGCTGTTACAACCAAATTATGAGCTATGGTTGCGCCACTGCATTCCAGCCAGAGCACCAGAGTGAGAACTTGTCTCCAAAAACAAAACAAAACAAAAACACTTATGACCAAATTAAAATTCTAAGGTTGTGTCCTCTGTGTCCCCTTCTTGCCCTGTAAGCTATCACTGTTAAATATAATGGGTATTGAGAAAACTGTTAGATATTATTAAGAGATTCCTATATATCTTCTAAGTGAGATAAGGTATTCTGATGTGGCCCAATATTTCCTCACCCCTACCTCCAGGGCCTAAACTAGCAAATCAAGTCAGGACATCCACAAAGGACAGTTGGTCATGTTCAATTAGAAAATTAAATATCCCCGTTAGTGAGAGTAATCCAGTGATTTTAAAAAAGAGAAGTCAAACTGAAATGCAGCATCGTCAGGGCACAATTACCCTGGAATAGCCACTTCACACAGGATGACTGAGGAGCCTTTCTAAGATGAACAAACTTGGGTAACATAATTCTTTCTTTTTTTTTTTTTGAGACGGAGTCTCGCTTTATCGCCCAGGCTGGGGTGCAGTGGCATAATTTGGGCTCACTGCAACCTCCGCCTGCTGGGTGCAAGCAGTTCTCCTGCTTCAGCCTCCCGAGTAGCTGGGATTACAGGCGTGCGCCACCACGCCCAGTTAATTTTTGTATTTTTAGTAGAGACGGGGATTCACCATGTTGGTCAGGCTGGTCTCGAACTCCTGACCTCGTGATCAGCCCGCCTCAGCCTCCCAAAGTGCTGGGATTACAGGCGTGAGCCACCGTGCCTGGCCCGGTAACATAATTCTTTCTAAACCATTCTCAGCCTGGGCTGCCCCCCACCCCCGCCTTATTTCTAATGGCCATCCCACGATGTGGTCAGCAGTGTGTGTGGTACAGCATGGTGAGAGAGGGGCTCAGGGATGGGATGAGGGTCTTTCCCGCACTATGAAAATGATTACAAAATGATTTAAAAATGTCCAAATGGGCAGGGCGCGGTGGCTCATGCCTGTAATCCCAGCACTTTGGGAGGCTGAGGCGGGCGGAACACCTGGGATCTGGAGTTCGAGAGCAGCCTGGCCAACGTGGTGAAACCTCATCTCTACTAAAAATACAAAAAGTACCCAGGCGTGGTGGCATGCGCCTGTAATCCCAGCTACTCGGGAGGCTGAGGCAAGAAAATCATTTGAACCTGGGAGGAGGAGGTTGCAGTGAGCCAAGATGGCACCACTGCACTTGAGCCGGGGCAATGAGACGGAAACTCGGTCTCAAAAAAAAAAAAAAAAAAAAAAAAAAAGTCCAAATGTTCTTTCTTACCCTTAAGTAGCAAATAAGATGCATTATACAAGACCCTAGGTAAGGAAAAGAGCAAGTGCATTTCATGTCTCACCTTACTTCTTAATTAGCTGTAATTCCCTGTGCATGTTACCTTACCTTTCCTGTCCATAAAATGCCCTAATACCGAGCGGGGCGGGTGGTGGTAGGGGAGAATGCTGTTGCTTTATCCAATCAGTGGCGCTGGTGAGGGAGCCGCCCAATCAGGGGCGCAGCCGGAGAGGAGGGCGTGGCTTCCGACTTTCGGCTGGGTCTTGCTCCCGCCAGAGTTTTGGATCCGTCTCTACTGTTCCGCGTCCTCCACCCCGGAGCCCCTGGTGACTGTGTCACAGCCTCTGTTGCCTTATGATCTGCAGGGAGACGCACAGCCAGGACATCCTGGAACCTGGAAAAGGGTGAGTGTGCGGGGTTGGGCAACCCGAGAGGGGAGACCAGGCTGTGAAACCAGCAGGACCGGCCTCTCCACAGTCGCTCCCGGGTCCCGACCTGAGTCCCCGCTGGCACAGCTCTGTCCCAGGCCCCTCTGGCTGCAAGATGGCGGCTGGGCCCACAGTCAGGACCCCAGCGTTCAGCCCGGTCCGTGCGGGGCCATGTCTGGAGCTCCCTGAGCAGCTCTTCACGCAGCCCCGAGTATTTCCCAGATTGTTTAGGGATGCCAGGCGGGTCATCAGAGCAGAATCCCGACCCGGTGTTTGCGTGGGAAGAACTGCAGCCTGTGGGGCTCCCAGTGTCTTTTGTTAAACATTTTGTTTGAGACGGAGTCTTGCTCTGTCGCCCAGGCTGAAGTGCAGTGCGTGATCACGGCAACCTCCGCCTCTCAGGCTCAGGAGATTCTCGTGCCTCAGCGCCCCCCGAGAAGCTGGGATTACAGACCTGCGCCACCACGCCTGGCTAATTTTTGTATTTCTAGTACAGAAGTGGTTTCGCCATGGCGGAAGGTGGTCTGGAACTCCTGGCCTCAAGTGATCCGCCAGCCTTGGCCTCCCAAAGTGCTAAGATTAGGAGCATGAGGCACTGCGCCAAGCCTCTTCTCTTAAAAATTAAAGGGAGTCAATGTTAAAACGTTAAAGAGGTTATTTGAGCAGTGATTGGTGAAATGGAAAGCACCCCAGCCATAGTATGTGGCCCACCCGAGAGACATAAAGGAAAGGGTTTTATAAAGGGCATGTGAGAAGGCAAACCAAATTCAAGAATTGGTTACAGTTATGTAGTCACCTTATTTATATGATTCAGGTGGAAATTTCCTGGTTATGTAATCAGAGGTTAATTGCAGGTTTATGATTGGTTAAGCCTGAATTTTGTTTCCGCCTAAAATAGTAATTTATAAGATATAAACTCGAGTTAGGTTTTACATTTTTTACCTATGAACACAGGGCACTAGAGCCACTTCAGTCTAATTTCCTGCTTTTTAATTACTTTAACACTCCACAGGAAGACTGGTTTTCCTCTGTGACTTCCTAATGTATGGCAAGAAGGACTTCTAATCCACTACCCTCTTCCCCTAGCTTAACTAAGACTTGCAGTAAAATTATAAATTTCCACTTTCTTTCCTACATTCTCAAATGTAGGAAATGAGGACAAACAACTGCCTCTCTCCAATTTACAAAACTATCAACTATTTGTCCTTTATTGTGTGTTTCAGACACAGTGTTTTAATTGTTAATCATGTTTTTACACTGCAGTGGATGGCAGGTTTTTAAAGATTTGTTTTCTCTTTGTAAACACTTTTTTTGTAGACAGAGTTTCATTCTTGTTGCCCATGCTGGAGTGCAATGGCATGATCTCAGCTCACTGCAGCCTCCGCCTCCCAGGTTCAAGTGATTCTCCTGCCTCAGCCTCCCAAGTAGCTGGGATTATAGGCTCCCACCACCGTGCCCTGCTAATTTTTATATTTTTAGTAGAGAGTGGGTTTTGTCTTGTTGGCCAGGCTGGTCTTGAACTCCTGACCTCAGATGATTCATCCGCCTCAGCGTCCCAAGTCTGTAAACATTTTACGTGACAAAAAAAGTAGAAAATAATCCTCTGGAACTCCACTGTAAAAAAAAAAAAAAAAAAAAAAAGTCTGCGCCTCTCCTTCTTTTATCTTCCCTAGGCACACATACCCTACTAGTACGTCTTAGGGTTGAAGTTTTGCTTTCGAGAAATTACAGGGCCCTTTACAGCAGCCCTTTAGTCTATTCTTGGTAATGAGTTTCAGAACTGTCTGGGATAACCCAAGATACCCACAGTGGCCATATATCTTGGAGTGTCTAATGAATATCATCCCCTGAGTCGTCTCTCAGAGGACAGCCTGAGGAGTAAGAGTGTAGCCTCTCAGAAGAGCAACTGGATGGCCTACGCCTGCGGAAAATTTCCTTGTATACTATTTGTCTAAAAAGCTAACCTCTTAGAAAATTAAAATTATTTTTTCACAAAGGAATGCTTATACACTGTTGGTGGGAGTGTAAATTAGTTCAACCATTATGGAAGACATGGTGGGAACTCCCTGAAGACCTAAAGACAGGAATACCATTTGACCCAGCAATCCATTATTGGGTATTTACCCAAAGCAATATGAATTATTCTATTATAAAGACACATGCATGCATGTGTGCATTGCAGCACAATTCACAATAGCAAAGACATGGAATCAACCTAAATGCCTATCAGTGATAGACTGGATAAAGAAAATGTACATATAAAACATGGAGTACTGTGCATCCATAAAAAAAAAAAAATGAGATTATGCCCATTGCAGGCACGTGGATGGAACTGTAAGCCATTATTCTTAGCAAACTAACACAAGAATAGAAAACTAAATACCACATGTTCTCATTATAAGTGGGAGTTAAATAATGGGAACACATAGACCCGTAGAGGGGAACAACACATACTAGAGCCTATTGGAGGAGGGAGAGGATCAGGAAAAATAACTAATGGGTAGTAGGCTTAATACTGGGGCGATGAAATAATCTGCACAACAAACCCCCATGACGCACATTTACCTATGTAAAAAATTTGCAATGTACCCTTGAACTTAAAAGTTAAAAAAATAATTTGTTAGCTTTTCCAATAATTCCCTGCTACCGTTTTGATTTTATGTGTGTATGACACCTATTATGTATCAGAAATTTGGATTACACAGATGAACAGGGTTCAACATACCTGCCGAGTAGGAGTTTATAGTTCATTAGCGTGGATAGGTGTGTAAACAATTAATTTATTCAGGAGAATAATACTTGTACATAAAAAGACTTATAAGGTATTGAGCTGTAAGGTAATAGTGATCAATTCTGCCACTAACATAGCAGTGGGAATATCAAGGAGGGCTTTATAGAAGAGGTGACATTTGAGTGGGTGTCATTGTTTAACAGAACTTTTTGTGTTAATGTTGCTGGTGTGGATATTTCATTTCCTTTTTTTTTTTTTTTTTTGAGACGGATTCTCACTCTCTTTCCCAGGCTGGGGTGCAGTGGTGCAGTCTCGGCTCACTACAACCTCCACCTCCCAGTTGCAAGTGATTCTCCCACCGCAGCCTCCCGAGTAGCTGGGATTATAGGCATGAGCCACTGTGCCTGGCCTCAGAGTGTACCCTTTAAAAAATTATTAAAAAAAATTTTTACCTCTTGACTTTGAAATATATTGAAAGGTCTTCCCCAATGACATAAAAATGAACAAGTGTGTAAACAGTTAAGAAGTTTTTTCTCAAGCTAATTTTTTTTTTTTTTTGAGACAGAGTCTTGCTCTGTCACTCAGGTTGGAGGGCAGTGGCGCGATCTCCTCGGCTCACTGCAAGCTCCGCCTCCCGGGTTCACGCCATTCTCCTGCGTCCGCCTTCCTAGTAGCTGGGACTATAGGCGCCCATCACCTCACCCGGCTAATTTTTTGTATATTTAGTAGAGACGGGGTTTCACCGTGTTAGCCAGGATGGTCTTGATCTCCTGACCTCGTGATCCGCCCGCCTCGGCCTCCCAAAGTGCTGGGATTACAGGTGTGAGCCACCGTACCCGGCCGAATTTTTTTTTTTTTTTTTGAGATGGGAGTTTCGCTCTTGTTGCCCAGGCTGGAGTGCAGTGTCGTTATCTTGGCTCATTACAATCTTCACCTCCTGGGTTCAACCAATTCTGCTACCTCAGCATCCTGAGTAGCTGGGTAGCTGGGATTACAAGCGCCTGCTGTCAAGGCCGGCTAATTTTTTGAATTTTTGTTTGTTTGTTTGTTTTGTGTTTTTGGGAGACAGAGTCTTGCTCTGTCATCCAGGCTGGAGTGCAGTGGCATGATGTCGGCTCACTGCAACCTCTGCCTCCCGGTTTCAAACCATTCTCCCTCCTCAGCCTCCTGAGTAGACAGGTGCGTGCCACCACGCCCAGCTAATTTTTGTATTTTTAGTAGAGACGGAGTTTCGCCATGTTGCCCAGGCTGCTCTCGAACTCCTGACCTCAGATTATCCACCTGCCTCGCCCTCCCAAAGATTTGGGATTACAGGCGTGAGCCATGGTGCCCGGCCTAATTTTTTGTATTTTTAGTACATACGGGGTTTCATTATGTTTGCCAGGCTGGTTTCTTAACTCATGACCTCAGGTGGTCCATCCGCCTGGGGCTCCCAAAGTTCAGGGAGTACAGGTGTGAGCCACCACACCTGGCCTCTCAACCTGATTTTTATTTTTAGTAGACATATTGGTGATGAGACAATCAGATGTTCGCATTGATGAGAAAAGGCAGAAATGATTTTTGTTCTCTGGATTCTTGAAATAAAATTTTTTCCAAAGGACAAGAAGATCCCATCCCAGTAAGGCAATGCAAGAACCTGCAAGCAAAATGTACCTGAGACTCACAGTGGGGTACAATACAGTGTCTCCTGGGAAGGTGGTCACTGAGTAATTTAATGGGCAGGATGGGGATGAAAGAATATTTTCAGGGATATTATGGTCTGACTTGACAGTGGAGTCAAGACATGTTTGTGTCCCAGTCAGCACTGCCACTTCCTGAGTTTGTCACCTTGGAAAGATTTTTTCGCTTATTTCAATTTAATTTTTTTTTTTTTTTTTTTGAGATGGAGTCTAGCTCTGCCGCCCGGGCTGGAGTGCAGTGGCACAATCTTGGCTCACCACAACCTCCGCCTCCTGGGTTCAAGCTATTCTTCTGCCTCAGCCTCCCGAGTAGCTGGGATTACAGGCGCCCACCACCATGTCCAGCTAGTTTTTCTATTTTTAGTAGAGATGGGGTTTCACTGTGTTGGCCAGGCTGGTCTGGAACTCCTGACCTTATGATCTGCCCACCTCAGCCTCTCAAAGTGCTGGGATTACAAGCGTGAACCACCATGCCTGGCCCAATTTCAGTTTTTTAATAACTGTAAATTACATTTCATCAGAAGAGCTTAAAAGATGTTTAAAAAGTCAAAGACTATGAAAGGTGTATTTCAGAAAAATCTAGTGATATGTTTTATTTGTTAAATTTATGTTTTTTTTCTGGTTGTGGAATTTTAAATAGAACCCCAGGGGTTTGCTTTGGGAATGCTACCAGAGAAGAGAAATAGGAAAAATCTTTTTTCCATTATGGCTATAGAAAGTGAATACATTTCCACAAGCAAATATGATAGATTAATTGGTGCATTATGTATATATTTCTCAAACCATCATCTCCTCTTTTTTGCAGGGTCTAGACTTTGTAATGGTGGATATCTCTGTTCTGTATTCTGTTGTCTAGATGTCCAAGTTTAATGCAAAATTTTATGATATGGAACTTGACACTTTTCTAGGAATGTTCACATATGGTTGTTCATTAAATTATCTCTCATGAAAATATGCAAATGACATGTTTATTGTCTGAAAAGGACAGATATTTAAGCTTTTTTTTTTTTTTCTTTTTTTTAGAAAGAGTCTCGCTCTTTTGCCCAGGCTGGAGTGCAGCGGCACAATCTCGAGTCACTACAACCTTCACCTCGCAGGTTCAAGCAATTCTCCTGCCTCAGCCTCCCTAGTAGCTGGGATTACAGGTGCACACCACCAGGCCCATCTAATTTTTCTATTTTTAGTAGAGACGGGGTTACACCATGTTGGCCAGGCTGGTCTCAAACTCCTGACCTCAGCCAATCTGCCCACCTCAACCTCTTAAAATGATGGGATTACAGGTGTGAGCCATTGTGCTTGGCCCCCTTTAACTATTTTATGTGACTCTTCTCTCTTACCTGAACATTGCCCAAAAAGAGATTGTGACATATATTTGGGCCCAGCACCAAGGTGATGTGACACTTCTCTGCCTGGGCCTTGCCCACAGAAGAGAGAGTGACTTATTGCTGAGTTTAATATACAGGTGATATGATTCTTCTGCTGACTCCCAGAAGTCATTGTAACATATATCTGGTCCTTCACTGAGATTGTGTGACTGTCTTCTCCCTGGGACCTGTCCACAGTGGGGATTGTGACATATTGCTTGGCCAAGCACCTATGTGATATGATTCTTTTCTTATGCCTGGGCCCTGCCCACTGGAGTGATTTTGACACATTGCTGGGCCCAGCTCAAAGGTTATATGTGACTTCACACTTCTTCCTGAGCCCTACCCATGAGAGGCACTGTGTCTTAACTCTGAGACACTTAATTAGGTGATGTGACTCTTTTTTTTCGAGATGGAGTCTGGCTGTGTCACCCAGGCTGGAGTGCAGTGGCACAACATTGGCTCACTGCAACCTCCGCCTCCTGGGTTCAAGTGATTCACCTGCCTCAGCCTCATGAGTAGCTGGGATTATAGGCGTGCACTACCACAGTCAGCTACTTTTTGTATTTTTAGTAGACATGAGGTTTCACCATGTTGTTCAGGCTGGTCTCGAATTCCTGACCTCAAGTGATCCACCTGCCTTGACCTCCCAAAGTGCTGGGATTACAGGCGTGAGCCACCATGCCCGGCCGATGTGTCTCTTTTGTTTGGACCCTCTTCTTGGGATATTGTGACATATTGCTGGGCCCAACATCTAGGTGATGTGACTCTACTCTTCGGTCTCTGCCCAGAAAGGGATTGTGGCATATCACTGGGTCAAGAACCTAGATGAGGTGACTCTCCTCTCCAGCCTGGGACCTGCACACATTGTGTTTTGAGACATATCACTGGGTCTAACACCTAGGTAATACAACTCTTCCTGCATGGGCCCCGCCCACAGAGGTATTATGAAATATCTTTCTATTAATCACCTAGGTGATGTGACACTCCTCTTCTGCCTGGGAACTACGAAAAAAGTATTATTACATATCACTGGGCCTAGCACCTAGGTGATGTGACTCTTTGCTCATGCATGCGCTCTGCGAACTGGGGTGTTTGTTACATATAGTTGGGCCTAAACCCTAGGTCATGTGATTCTTTCATTTTCCTGAGCCGTACTCAGAGCATTTTGACATATTTTGGGGCCCATAATTTAGATGATGTGACTCTCTTGGATGGGCCCTCCCCATAAAGGGTAGTGTGACATATTGCTGAGCCCAGTACATAGGTGATGTGACTCATAGTTCTCTATGGATTAGGCTTTGCCCAAGCAGGGATTGTGATGTGTTGCTGGACTCACCACCTATGTGTTGTGACTCTCCTCTTCTGCCTAAGCCCTGCATGCATTGTGTGTTGTGACATACGCCTGGATTCAACACCTAGGTGATACAACTTTATGACATGGGAACTGCCCACAGAAGTATTATGACATATCTCCTTTCCATCAACTAGGTGATGTGACCCTTTTATTTTTCCTGTTTCTGGCATATTTTGGGTATAGTGACATATCATTGAGTTCAACATCCATGAAATGGGAGGCCTCTGCCTGAGCCCAGCACATAAGTGGCCTTGTGACATATCTTTGCATGCATTATTTAGGAGATTTAACCCCCTTTTTCTGTCTGCACCCTCACCACTGGAAGATTGTGATGAATCACTGGTCTCAGCAATCAGGTGATCAGTTTTTCCTGCCTGGTCCTTGCCCACAGATCATTGTAACATATCACTGGGCCTAGCATCCAGGTGATGTGACTCTGCTGACTGTATTCTGCTTTCAGGAGGAGATTTTAACATAACCCTAATCGAGCACCCACGTATGGGTGTGATACTTCTGTCTTATCCCTGCCCTCAGAGAAGATTGTGACATATCACTGCCCCAAAATGCAGTAATGTGAGTCTACTGGCCAATCCCTATTCACTGGTGGGATTGTGATGCATATCTTATCCAAACTTACAGGGGCAATATGACTCTCATACCTTTAAACAACCAGTAGCAGATGTAGTTTCTCTCACAGCCAGGGTCAGGAAAATGAGTAATATCCTGGGCCTCCTCTTTGTATGAAGGTCATAAAGAATTAACACTCTCTCACATACTGTGTAAAGTTGTCAAGAGGTACAGAGAATGTCCTAACAGAACTCAGCACACAGGGGAGGTTGTGACACTCATATGCGAAGACTGCCAACAGTAAAGACTGTCATCCTTCCACATAAACACAGCTCAATGTTGAGGTTCTGAATCTCATACCCAGCTGCAGTCAAAAGTTGGAAAATTGAATCTCATATGTTAATTCAGTCCATAGAGAGGATAGTGTCACTGAGACCAAGATTCAGCACACCTGTGAGTTGCTGACCTCAATAAATGACACAATTTGCAGGAGGGATTGAGGTTCTCATACACAAATCCAGACCGTCATTGAGACTATCGTTCATGTACTTATACCCAACATACAGAAGGTATTATGTCTCATACCTAGAACTAAAAAATTTGTGAAATTGTTAATCTTATACCTCCACCTTCATCCAGATGTGATTGTGACATACAATTCTGCCCAGCACCTGAGTGATTTGACTCTCCTGCCTGGGCCCAGCATACAGACGGGATTGTGCCGTATTGCTGGACCCAGCATTTAGGTGATGTGAGTCTATTCTTTTGCCTTAGTGCTTTTCACAGAGGGCATTGGACATATCACTGTGAGTAATGTCCAGGTGATGTGACTTTACTTACTGAGCTTTTCCCAAGAAGGGATTGTAATATATTTCTGGGTCCAGAACCTAGGTGATGTGACTCTCCTCTCCTACCTGGTTTCTCTTGTACATTGTGTATCGACATGTGGCTGGTTCTAACACCGTGGTGATGTAAATCTCCTGTATGGGCCCTGCCCACAGAGGTGTTACATCTTTTCATTCATCACCTAGGTCATGTAATTCTCTTTTTCTGCTTGGGCCCTGCCGGAAGGGAGGATTGTGGCATATCACTGGGCCCAGCACCTAGGTGATGTGATTCACCCGTTTTTCCTGTGCCTCACATATTTTGAGTATTGTAAAATATTACTAGACCTAGCACCTATAAGATTGCATGCTCCTGCCTGGGCTCTGCCCACAGGGACCTTGTGACATATATCTGCATCCATGACATAAAAGATGTGGCACTTCTTGCCTGCACCTTGCCCTGCACAGGAAAGATTGTGACATATCCCTGGAACCAGACACCAGGTGATTTGGCTCTTCTGCCTCTGTCTTGCCCCCAGGGAGCATTGTGACAGTGCTGAGTTCAGCACCCAGGTGATGTGACTCTGTTGCCTGTGCTGTGCTTTCAGGAGAGAATTGTAACATATCCCTGGCTGAGCACCTAGGTAATGTGACACTCCTGCTTGGTTCCTTCCCTCAGGGAAGATTGTGAGATACCGTTGGCTGAAATCCCAGGTGATAGGACTCTCCTGCTAACTCCCTACCTACAGGTTAAATGGTGACATATACTATAGTCAGCTTATAAGTGCGATGATGACTCGCATAACTCAAGTCAGCTATTAGAAGAAATAGTGTCTCTCATAGCTTGCCTTAGATGAGTCACGTCCTTGGTCTTCTCTTTTTATGAAGGTCATAAAGAATTACCACATTCCCACATATCATATAATACCCTTGAGTGTTACAAAGAGTGTTATCCCAGGGCACAGCACAAAAGTGAGCTTATTTCTAATATGCACACCTCACCAACCATTAGGATTATCACCTTCACACATGGAAAGAGCCCATTGCTGAGGTCTTGAATCTCAAATGCAAACACTGTCCACACTTGAAATTGTGATTGTCATATACGAGCCTCTAGCCACAGTTGAGAAGGTGTCACATTTCTAAACTCAGAACATAGCAGATGAGGACTCTACTATCCAAACCAACTGGAGAGATGTTTACCCCAATACCTGGGCTTAGGGCCACAAGTATGGCCATGGGTGCTTACAAACATGATTTTAGAGTAAATTGTGACTCTCATTTATACTGGATAAAGCGTTTGAGTAGTACAGAGAGTGTACTAGCCAGGTTGCATTGAGTTGAGATCATGCCACTGCACTCCAGCCTGGGTGACAGTCTGAGACTGTCTTTTTTTTTTGGGCGGGGGGGCGCGGAGTATCGCTCTATCGCCCAGGCTGGAGTGCAGTGGCACGATCTCAGCTCACTGCAAGCTCTGCCTCCCAGGTTCACGCCATTCTCCTGCCTCAGCCTCTCCCGTAGCTGCGACTACAGGTGCGCCACCATGCCTGCCTAATTTGATATATATATATATATATATATATATATATTTTTTTTATTTTTTTTTTTTTTTAAAGGCAGAGTCTCACTCTGTCACCCAGGCTGGAGTGCAGTGGTGCAATTTCAGCTCACTGCAACCTCCGCCTTCTGGGTTCAAGTGATTCTCCTGCCTCAGCCTCCCGAGTAGCTGGGATTACAGGCACACACCGCCATGCCCAGCTAATTTTTGTATTTTTAGTAGAGATGGAGTTTCACCATGTCGACCAGGATGGTCTTGATCTCTTGACCTCATAATCTGCCCGCCTCAGTCTCCCAAAGTGCTGGGATTACAGGCGTGAGCCACTGCAGCTGGCCTGGAGATTTTTACTGTTGTATGAACACAGATCAAACAGCATACGTCATCATTTTCTCACATAAACACAGCCTACTTTTGAAGTTCCGAATCTCGCACATAGAGGAAGTCAGAAGTGGAAAAATTGACTCTCTCATATGTGGATCCAATTCGCAGGTGAGTTGATGACAGAGCAAGATTCAGCACACCTATGAAGCTGTGACTTCACTAATTAGATAAAGTTCACAGGAGGAGTATTAGCTGTCACGTACAAATTTAGTTCATCGTTGAAATTGTAACTCCTGTTCTTAGACACAATATATAGGAAGGGTTAACTTCCTATTCCTAAAACCAGAACATGTGTGGGATTGTTAATTTCATCCCTGCACCTACCCGCAGGTTTAATTGTAATGTTTTTCTCTGCCCAGCACCTGAGTGATCTGACACTCTTGCCTAAGACCAGCCCACAGATGGAATAGTGACATATTGCTGAACCCAGAACTGAAGGGATGTGACTCTATTTTTCTGCATTGGTGCTGCTCACGGGACATTGTGACATATTGCTGGGCCTTGCACTTAGGTGATGTGAGTCTCCTCCTTTGCCTTGGCACTGCCCACAGAATACATTGTCACATATCTCTGGGCCCCACACCCAGGTTATGTGACTCTCTTGCCTGTCCCCTGACCACATACACAATTATGACATATTGCTGGGTCCGACTCTCTGGTATAACTCTACTGCCAACAAGGAGCATTGTGACATATGTTTCCACCTATCATCTAGGTGATGTGACTCTCTTCTCCTGCCTGGTCCCTGCTCACAGAGGGAATTGTGACATATCCCTTGGCTCCATGCCAAACAAGTGTGATTCTTCTTCCATCATAAGTTCTGCTGGCAAGGGAGATTGAGACATATTGTGGGGCTCTACGCCAATGTGACATTACTGTTTTGCCTTGGCCTGGACCTCAAAAGGCATTATGACATATTACTGGGCCCAGCAACAAGGTGACTGACATGAGTCTTCTGTATGGACCTTGACAACAGAGCATTGTGACATATCTTTAAGAGCATCAACTATTTGATGTGACTCTCCTTTTATATCAAGGCTTCCCTCATAAGAGATTGTGACATACCTTCTGGCCCAGAAATCAGGTGATGTGTTTCTTCTGCCTGGGCTTTGCTTACAGGGAGTATTGTGACATATCACTCGTCTCAGCACCCATATGATGTGACTCTACTGTCTGTGCCCTGATTTCAGGAGGAAATTTAACATATCCTTGACTAAGCACCCAGGTTTTAACTCTTCTGCCTGGTGTCTGCTCTCAGAGAAGATTGTGACATATCCGTGGCCTGTTACCCAGATGATGTAACTCTCCTGCTCATTCCCTATCCACAGGGGAGATTGTGATATATATCTTTGTTCAGATCATAGGTGTGATGTTTACTCTCATATCTAAAATCAGCCAATAGGAGACATACTATCTCTCATATGTAGGCTTAGGAAAATGGGTAAGATTCTGGCTTTCCCCTTTGTAAGAAGGTCAGAGAGAATTACACTGTCACATATTGTATAAAGCCCTCAGGTGGTACAGAGAGTGTCATAACAGGGTCCAGAAAACAGATGAGACTGTTTTTATGTATGCACACTTTGCCAGTTGTTAAGATTGTCACCTTCATCCATGGACAGAGCCTACTGGTGAGGTCTTAAATGTTACAGGTGGGGCCGGGCGCGGTGGCTCACGCTTGTAATCCCAGCACTTTGGGAGGCCGAGGCGGGCAGATCACGAGGTCAGGAGATCGAGACCACAGTGAAACCCCGTCTCTACTAAAAATACAAAAAATTAGCCGGGTGTGGTGGCGGGCGCCTGTAGTCCCAGCTACTCGCAGAGGCTGAGGCAGGAGAATGGTGTGAACCCCGGAGGCAGAGCTTGCAGTGAGCCGAGATTGCGCCACTGCATTCCAGCCTGGGCACAGAGCGAGACTCCATCTCAAAAAAAAAAAAAAAATGTTACAGGTGGATGCAATGCAGAGTTGAAATTTGTGACTGTCATATGTGAATGTCAGGCAACAGCTGAGGTGGTGACTCATTAGTAAGCCTAGCTTATAGGTAGGTGACAACGCTCATATCTGGGCATAGAGCCACAGGTACGATCATGGGTCCATAGCAGCACAAATGTCTCCCAGTCACAAAAGATTGCAACTCTCATGGGAACCTTATAAATTCCTCAGTTGGTACAGAGAGTGTTCTAACTAGGCTCATTGTACAGTTGAGGTTCTCACACTCATACACACCCAGCCGACAGTAAAGATTTTCATCTTTTCACATGAACACAGTCCACTGGAGGTTCTGAATCTCATATGCAGAGATAGTCGCAATTTGGAAAATTTACTCTCATAAGTGAATTCAGTCCAAAGGTAAGTTGGGGACTTTCAGATGAAGATTGAACACACCTGTTAGTCTGTGAGTCCACTAAGGTGACACGCCAGTAAGAGGGATTGAGTCTCTCATTCAGTGATTCAATTCATTCTAAAAATTGTGACTTGTTTACTTAGATCCAACATGCAGGAGGTGTTGACTTTCATACCAAGAATTGGGGTATATACAGGATTGTTAATGTCATCCCTGGTCTTCCCTGCAGGTGTGATTTTGGCATACACTTCTGCCCAGCACCTTAGTAATGTGGTTCTTCAGAACTGGCCCAGCCTACAAATAGGATTGTGCCACACTGCTGGACCCAGCACCTAGGTGATGTAACTCTGTTCTCCTGCCTTGGTGCTACTCGAAAAAGACATTGTAACATATCTCAGAGCCTTACACCCAGGTAATGTAAGTCTCCTCTCATGCCTTGGTGCTGCACACAGAAGCGGGATATGCACAGGATTGTTAATCTCATTTTGGACCTTCCTGCATGTGTGACTGTGACACATTCCTCTGTGTAGAACCTGAGTGAGTTTACTCTCCTGTCTGGATTTAACCCACAGATGGAATCTGTAACACAGAAACTAGGTGATGTGACTTCATTGTCTTGCCCCTATGCTTTCCACATGGGGCATTTGGACATATGACTGTGCCTTGCACCCAGGGGTTGGGAGTTTTCTCTCCTGCTTTGGTGCCATCCACAGTGAACATTGTGAAATATTGCTGCCATCCCACCTAGGTTATGTTACTCTCCTGCCTCTGCTTTGCCCACATGGGTCATTGTGACAGTGTGACATACTGCTGGGTCAAAAACTCAGGTAGTGTAACTCTCTTGTTTGGGTTCTGCCTGCAGGAGCCATTGTCACATATCTCTGTGCTCATCACCCAGGTGATGTGACCCCCTTTTACTGCCTAGTTCCTTCTCACAAAACATCTTGTGACATATTGCTAGGCCCCATACCTAGGTGGTGTGACTCTTCTTTTCTTTTAGGTTCCACCTGCTGCAGAGATTGTAACAAATCGCTTGGCCCAGCAGCATAATGATATTACTCTTTTGCTTTGGGCCTCAGAAAGCACTGTAACGTTCATGGGCCCAGCGTCAAGGTGATGTGTGTTTTCAGCCTGAACCTTGCCCACAGGGGGCATTGTAACATATCACTTGGCCCATCAGATGTTTGATGTTATCCCCTCCCCTCTCCTACCCTGTGTTTGCCTATAAGAGACATTGTCACAAGTTTCTGGGCCCAGCACCTAGGTGATATCTTCCTGGGACCTGACATATGGGGATTGTGATATATTGCATGGCCCAGTACTTACTTGATGTGACTCTCCTCTCATGCCTAGGCCCTGCTTACAGATGTGGTTGTGACACATAGCTTGGCCTAGCCCCTAGATTATGTTACTGTCTTCTTCAGTTATTTTCACAAGGGGCATTGTGACATATTGCTGGACTGGGAACCCAGGTGATGTAACTCTCCTCTACTGCCTGAAATATACCCAAAAAGAGAGTTTGATATATTGCTTGGCCAGGATCCTAGGTGATGTTACTCTTTTCTCCTGCCTAAACCCTGCATACATTATGTATTTTGACACATCGTTGGGGCCAATACCTAGGTGTTGTAACTCTCCTGCATGGGCTTTGCCTACAGGGGTATGATGATGTATCTTTTCATTCATCACCTAGGTGGTGTGACTCTCCACTTATGCCTGGACCTTGATGAAAGAGAAATTGTGACATATCCCTGGACTTAGCACTTAGGTGATGTAACTCATCTTTATTGCCAGGGCATGGAATATTATGAGTATTGTGACAAATCTCTTGGCCTGACACCTAGGGGATGAGAGGCTCCTGCCTGGGCCCTGCCCACAGGACGCTTTGTGGCCTGTCTTCTGGTTTTATTACCTAGAAAGATGTGACTTTCCTCTTCTACCTGCATTCTTCCCATAGAGAAGATTGTGACATCACTGGACCCAGCAATTAGAAGATGTTTCTCTCCTGCCTGAGCCTTGCCCACAGGAACATTGTGACATATCCTTGGGCTCAGCACCCAGGTGATGGAACTCTGCCACATGTGCCCTGTCTACTTAGGCTAGTGTGAAGTATAGCTGGTTTCAATACCCAGGTGATGTAACTCTCCTGCCAGGCCACTGCCTTCCAGGGATATTGTGACATGTCTTTGTGCCAATCACCCAGGTGATGTGAATCTTTTCACCTGCCTGGTCCTTGTTCACTAGGGGATGATGATACATATTGCTGGTTTCAGGACCGAGCTGATGTGACTTGTCTCTTCTTCGTAGATTCTACCCTCCAAAAAACTGACATATCACTAGGCCCATCAGCAAAGTTATTTTGCCTGGTCCTGTCCTTAAAAGACATTGTGACATATTGCAGTGACCAGAACCAATGTAATTTGTCTCTTGTCTAAACCCTGCCTACTGGGGGAATTGTGATAGATCTCTTGGCCAATCAACTATTTGATGTGAGTTTCCTTTGTGGGTTTTTTGTTTTGTTTTTGATGGAGTTTTGCTCTTGTTTCCCAGGCTGGAATGCAATGGCGCAATCTCGGCTAACCGCAACCTCTGCCTCCCAGGTTCAAGTGATTCTCCTGCCTCAGCCTCCCAAGTAGCTGGGATTACAGGCATGCACCACCACGCCTGGCTAATTTTTTGTATTTTTAGTAGAGACAGGGTTTTACCATGTTGGTCAGGCTGGTCTCGAATTCCTGACCTCAGGTGATCTGCCCACTTCGGCCCCCCAAAGTACTGGGATTACGGGTGTGAGCCACTGTGCCTGGTGACTCTCCTTTTTTACCTGGGCTTTGCCAATAGTAGAGATCGTGACCTATCTCTGGGCCCAGCACCTAGATGTTATTGAGAGGTGACAGTTTGCTGGCAGTCCTCACAGCCCTCGCTTGCTCTCGGCGCCTCCTCTGCCTGGGCTCCCACTTTGGCCGCACTTGTGGAGCCCTTCAGCCCACCGCTGCACTGTGGGAGCCCCTTTCTGGGCTGGCCAAGGCGGAAGCCGGCTCCCTCAGCTTGCAGGGTGGTGTGGAGGGAGAGGCGCCAGCGGGAACCCGGGCTATGCGCGGCACTTGCGGGCCAGCTGGAGTTCTGGGTGGGCGTGGGCTTGGCGGGCCCCTCACTCAGAGCAGCCGGCCAGCCCTGCCGGCCCCGGGCAATGAGGGGCTTAGCACCCAGGCCAGCGGCTGCGGAGGGTGTACTGGGTCCCCCAGCAGTGCCAGCCCACTGGCGCTGCACTGGATTTCTCACCGGGCCTTAGCTGCCTTCCCTCGGGGCAGGGCTTGGGACCTGCAGCCCGCCATGCCTGAGCCTCCCATCTCCTCCATGGGCTCCTCTGTGGCTGGAGCCTCCCTGATGAGCGCCACCCCCTGCTCCATGGTGCCCAGTCCCATCGACCACCCAAGGACTGAGGAGTGCGAGCGCACGGCGCGGGACTGGCAGGCAGCTCCACCTGCAGTCCCGGTGCAGGATCCACTGGGTGAAGCCAGCTGGGCTCCTGAGTCTGGTGGAGATGTGGAGAACCTTTATGTCTAGCTCAGGGATTGTAAATACACCAATCAGCACCCTGTGTCTAGCTCAGGGTCTGTGAATGCACCAATCAACACTGTATCTAGCTGCTCTGGTGGGGCCTTGGAGAACCTTTATGTCTAGCTCAAGGATTGTAAATACACCAATCAGCACTCTGTATCTAGCTCAAGGTTTGCAAACACACCAATCAGCACCCTGTGTCTAGGTCAGGGTTTGTGAGTGCACCAATCGACACTCCGTATCTAGCTGCTCTGGTGGGGCCTTGGAGAACCTTTGTGTTGATACTCTGTATCTAACTGATCTGATGGGGACGTGGAGAACCTTTGTGTCTAGCTCAGGGATTGTAAATGCACCAATCAGTGCCCTGTCAAAACAGACCACTAGGCTCCACCAATCAGCAGGATGTGGGTGGGGCCAGATAAGAGAATAAAAGCAGGCTGCCTGAGCCAGCAGTGGCAACCCGCTCTGGTCCCCTTCCACACTGTGGAAGCTTTGTTCTTTTGCTCTTTGCAATAAATCTTGCTACTGCTCACTCTTTGGGTCCACACTGCTTTTATGAGCTGTAACGCTCACCGCAAAGGTCTGCAGCTTCACTCCTGAAGCCAGTGAGACCACGAGCCCACCGGGAGAAATGAACAACTCCAGATGCGCCACTTTAAGAGCTATAACACTCACTGTGAAGGTCTGCAACTTCACTTCTGAGCCAGCGAGACAACGAACCCACCAGAAGGAAGAAACTCCAAACACATCCGAACATCAGAAGGAACAAACTCCAGATGCACCACCTTAAGAGCTGTAACACTCACCGTGAGGGTTGTGGCTTCATTCTTGAAGTCAGTGAGACCAAAAACCCACCAATTCCGGACATATTATGACTTTCCTTTCCTGCCCAGTCCATGCCCACAGAAAAGAGAGTGACTCATTGCTAGGCTCAACACAAAAGTGATTCGATTCTTCTGCATGATCCCAGCCCACACTGCTTATTGTGACATCTCTAGGCCCATCACCTAGATGATGTGACTCTTCTTCTTGGGAACTATCCATAATGAGGATTGTGACACATCACTTGGCCCAGCACTTATGTGATAAGACTCTCTTCGTTTGCCTGGGCCTATCAGTTTGGGCGACCGTGTCATATAGCTTTACTCAGCACCTAGGTTATGTGACTCTCCTGTTTTTCCTGAATCCTACCCACAGAGGTCATTGCAACATATTTCTGAGCCCCTAATTTAGGTAATTTGACTGACTCTCCTGCCTGGGCCTTCTGCTCGGTGATTTTTGTGACACTTTTTTTGACTCAGCACCTAGGTAATAAGACTCTTCTCTGGACTCTGTCACAGAAGGTATTGTGATGTATCACTGGGCCTAATACTAGGTGAAGATACTGTCTTCTGCCTGGACACTGCATAAATTGTATATTTTGATATGTTTCTGGGGTTTACACATGGGTGATTCAACTCTCTCACATGGATCATAAGCTTGGGGTTATTAGCACATTTGTTTTTGCTAATCACCTAAGCGATATGACTCCTCTCCTCCCTGAACCCTGTCAAAAGGAAAGATTGTGACATATCACTGAAACCAGAACTTAGGTGATACGACTCTTCTGTCTAGCAACCACGTATTTTGGGTATTGGGACATTTCACATGGCCAAACACCTAGAAGAATGGGAGACTTCGGCCTCATCCTGTCCACAGGGTTTCTTGTGACATATATCTGTATCCATTATGTAAAAGATGTGATGCCTTTTCTATCTGTACCCTGTCCACAGGAAAGATTCTGACATAATTCAGGCCCCAGCCACCAAGTGATGTGCCTCTCCTGAATGTGCATAACTTTCAGGAGAAAATTGTAACATGTCACTGGTTGAGAACCCAAATGATGTGACTCTCCTGCCTTGTCACAGTCCTCAGGGAAAAAAAATTGCATATCAGTGGCCCAGCATCCAGGTGACGTCGCTCTCTTGGGTGATTTCTGCCAAGAAGTTCGTTGGTAACATACATCTCAGCCCAGCTCACAGGTCTGATGATAACTAATAACTTTTACCGGTCAATAGAAGAGATACTGTCTCTCACAGCTAGGCTTACAAAAAGGAGTAAAATTCTGGGTCTCCTCTCCATATGAAGGTTATAGAGAATTACCACCTTCTCGTATATTGTATAAAGCACTCGGATGGTACAGAGCATGTCATCATAGGACCCAGGAAACAGATCATGTTTCGCGTAAACACTCCCTGCCAATTTTTAGAATTGTCATCCTCACACATGGAAAAGCCCACTGATGAGGTTGTAAGTCTCATGCACAGATGCAGGTCACAGTTAAAACTGTGACTATCGGCTGGGCGCGGTGGCTCACGCCTGTAATCCCAGCACTTTGGGAGGCGGAGGCAGGCGGATCATGAGGTCGGGAAATCGAGACCATCCTGGCTAACGTGGTGAAACCTCGTCTCTACTAAAAATACAAAAAATTAGCTGGGCGAGGTGGCGGGCACCTGTAATCTCAGCTACTTGGGAGGCTGAGGCAGGAGAATGGCATGAACCCGGGCAATGGAGCCTGCAGTGAGCCGAGATCGTGCCACTGCACTCCAGCCTGGGCAACAGTGAGACTCCATCTCAAAACAAAACAAAACAAAACAAAAAACTATCATTTGTGAATATGTGGCCACATGTGAGATGGTAACTCATTTCTAAACCCAGCTCAGAGGTGGGTGAGGATGCTCCTCTCTAGGACCCATCCAACTGGAGAAATGTTGACCATATAAAATCATGGGTCCAGAGCAGCACAACGTTCTCAGAGCAGGTTGCAACTCTCATGCACACCGTATACAGTCCTCAAGAGAGTGCTCTTACAGGGCCAAGCACACAGGTGAGATTGTGAAACATATTCACACCCAGTCAATAGCAAAGATTGTCATCCACTTAAATACAGCCTGCTTTTGAGGTTCTGAACCTCACTTTTGGAGGTAGTTGAATTGGAAAATTGACTCTCATTTGTGGATTTTGTCCACAGTTCGGTTAGTGACTTTTTTCTTTGAGACAGAGTCTCGCTCTGTCACCCAGCCTGGAGTGCAGTGGCACGATCTTGGCTCACTGCAACCTCCACCTACCAGGTTCAAGCGATTCTTTCACCTCAGCCTTCAGAGTAGCTGGGACTACAGGAGCATGCCACAATGACTGGCTAATTTTTGTATTTTTACTAGAGACAGGGTTTCACCATGTTGGCCAGACTGGTCTCGAACTCCTGACCTCGTGATCTGCCCACCTCGGCCTCCCAAACTGTTGGGATTACAGGTGTGACCTCCATGCCTGGCCTCGGGTTAGTGACTCTGTAACCAAAATTCAACACACCTTTGTGACTGTAACCTCACTAAGGAGAATAATTTATTTATTTATTTTGAGATGGAGTTTCGCTCTTCTTACCCAGGCTAGAGTGCAGTGGCATGATCTTGGCTCACTGCAACTTCTGCCTCCTGGGTTCAAGTGATTCTCCTGCCTCAGCCTCCCGAGTAGCTGGGATTACAGATGCCCACCACCACTCAGGCTAATTTTTAGTAGAGCTGGGGTTTCACCATGTTGGTCAGGCTGGTCTGGAACTCCTGACCTCAAGTGATCTGCCCACCTTGGCCTCCCAAGGTGGTGGGATTACAGGTGTAAGCCACCATTCCCAGCCTAAGGCACATAATTTGCAAAGGAAATTGAGGCTCTCATGCGCAAATCCAGTCCACCATTGAGATTGTAACCCCTGTACTTAGACCCAACATACAGGAGGTGTTGATTCTCATCCCTTGACTCAGGACATGTGTGTAATTGTTAATGTCATCACAAGACCTTTCTAAAAATGTCTTGTGACATACGCCTTGGCCCAGCATCTGAGTTATTTGTCTCTTTTTCCTGGGCCCAGTTCACAGTGCTGTATCACTGAACCCAGACCCTTGGTAATGTGATTCTATTCTGCCTTGATACAGCCCACAAGGGTCATTGTGACATATCACAGGGTGTTGCACCCAGGTGATCTGAGTCTCCTCTTCTGCCTTGGTGCTACCCACAGGTGTAGCACCTGTAGATGCTACATATTGCTGGGTCTATGTTATGTGAATCTTTTGCTTTTGCCCTAAACACATAGGCCATTGTAACATTGCTGAGTCCAACATCCAGGTGATGTAATGCTTCATCCTGGACCTGTCTACAGAGGGGATTGTACTGTATGTCTTCACCAATCACCCTGGAAATGTGATTTGCTTTTCCTGCCTCTTCCCTAATCACAGGGGGTATTGGGACATACTATTGGGTCCAGCACCTAGTTGATGTGACACTTTTCTTTTTTTAAGGTTCTGCCTAGAAAAGAGATTATGACATGTGACTCTTCCTAACACTAAGGTGATGTAACTTCTTTTGTTTTGGCTCTGCCCTTAGAAGGCATTGAGACATACTACTGGGCCTAGCACTAAGAAGATGTGAGTCCTCTGCCTGAATCCTGACTACAGGGAGCATTGTGACATACTTCTTGACCCATTACAATCTCTCCTGTAGACCAAGCTCAGGTAAATGCCCTTTATACCTACGTGATGTGACATTCCTCTTCTGCCTGGGCCATGCCCACAGAATAGAGAGTGACTTATTGCTGGGGCAAGAAAAACAATGATGTAATTATTTTGCCTGGTCCCTGCGCAGAGGAGTCACTGTGATATATGTTTGGGCCTCCCACCTAGATGATGTGACTCTTTTCTTCTGGGGTTTGTCCACAGTGGGAATTGTGATATGCCACTTAACATAGTTCCTATGTGATGTGACTTCTCTTCATTCTTGGCTTCTTCCAACTGGGGTGATTGGAACATAAAGCTGAGCCCAGCACCTGGGCTATGTCTCTCCTCTTGTTTATGAGCCCTACCCACAAGGGACATTGTGACATATCTCTAGGCTTCTCACCTAGGTAATGTGACTTGTTCACCTAGGCCATCCCCTCAGGGGTATTGTGAAATACTGCTGGACCAAGAACCTGGGTGATGTGACTCTCTGCTACTGCTTGGGGCATGCTTAAGGAGAAACTGTGATGTGCATTTAGGTGCATCCATGACCTACATGGTGTTACTCTCCTCTCCTGACTGAGACCTGCATGCATCATGTATTTCTTCTAATTAATTAGTTAATTAATTGTTCTGAGATGGAGTTTTGCTCTTGTTGCCTAGGCTGGAGTGCAATGGCACCATCTCAGCTCACCACAACCTCCATCTCTCAGGTTCAAGCAATTCTCTTGGCTCAGCCTCCCGAGTAGCTGGAATTACAGGGCTGCGCCACCACTCCCACCTAATTTTGTATTTTTGATAGAGACGGGGCTTCTCCATGTTGGTCAGGCTGTTCTCGAACTCCTGACCTCAGGTGATTTGACTGTCTTAGCCTCCCACAGTGCTGAGATTATAGGCAGGTGCCACCACACCTGGCTGGAATCATTTATTTCAATATATCTCTGGGTCCAACAACATGGTGATGTGACTTTCCTGCATGGGCCCTCCCACAGAAATATTCTAATACATCTTTTCGTTCATTATCTTGGTGATGTGACTTTTCTATTCTGCTTGAGCACTGCCAAAAAAAAAAAAAAAATTGTGACAGATTTCTTGACCAAGCACCTAGGTGATGTGACTTTCCTCACTTGCCTGAAGCCTGCATATTTCGGTTATTGTGACATATCACTGAAACAAACACCTAGGGGTTGGAAAGTTTCTGCCTGAGCCCTTCCCACAGAGGGCCTTGGGATGTATTTTTTTTTTTATCCATCACCTGGGAGATGAAACCCTCTACTTCTGCCTGCATTCTGCCCATAGAGAAGATTGCGACATGTTGCTGGGTCGAGCAACCAGGTGTTTTGTCTGTCCTTCTGGACTTTGCCCACAATGAGTCTTATGGCATATATCTGAGCCCAGCATCCAGGTGATCGTACTCTTCTTCCTGTGCCCTGCTTTCAGGAGAGGATTGTAACATCTCTGGTTGAGAACCCTGTGAAGTGACTCTTCTGCCTGGTGCATGCTCTCAGGGAAGATTGTGACATAACCCTGGCCCAGCACACAGTTGATGTGACTCTCATGTTTGTTCTCTACCCACAGGTGGAATTGTGACATATAACTTGATGAAGCATGCAGATGTAATGATGACTCTCACCTCAAAGAAGCCGGTAGGAGAGATAGTGTTGCTCATAGCTACATTTAGGAAAACAAAGAAGATCCTGGGTCTTCTTTCTGTACAAAAGTCATAGAGAATTAACACTCTCTCACATCTGTAAAGCCCTAGTGTGTTACAGAGAATGTCATAACAGAGTCCACCATGCAGATGAGTTTGCATTTGTCCTATGCACAGCCCACCAACCTTTAGAATTGTCACCCTCACACATGGACAGAGCCCACTGGGTGAGGTCCTGAATCTCACATGAATGCACTCCACAGTTGGAACTTTGACTTTCATATGTGAACATCTGGCCGCAGTTGAGATGGTGACTCATTTCTAAACCTAGCTCATAGGAAGGTGAGGACTCTATTATCTGGACTCAGCCAATGAGAGAGATGTTGACTCTGGGCTTAGAACCACAGAAAAGTTCTAGATTTCCTTCTTGTATGAAGGTCGCAGAGGATCACCACTGTTGCTTATTGCATGAAGCCCTTAGGTGACACAGAGAATGTCATAGGAGTACACAGCACACAGGTGGATAGTGTCTCTTGCATGCACACTCAGACAACAGTGAAGACTATCATTCTCCCACACAAACATATCCCACTGTTGAGGTTCTGAATCTCAAATATGGAGTCTGTTAATAGTTGCAGAACTTAGTCTCATATATGGGCCTGGTCAACAGGTGGACTGGTGACTCTCAGACCAAATTTCAGCACACATATGAGGCTGTGACTGCGCTGACAGAACACAGTCTGCAGAAGATACTGTGGCTCTCTTGCAAAAATTCTGTCAGCTATTGAGATTGTTACTCATGTACTTAGACCCAACATACAGGAAGTATTGACTCCCATATCTAGAACGTGGACACGTATGGAATTTCTAATCTCATTCCTGGACTTTCTTTCAGGTGTGATTGAATGTGTCTGCTAAGCATTTTAATGATTTGACTTTTCTGCCTTAGCCCAGCCCACAGATGAGATTGTGACATATCTCTTGACTCTGCACCTCAAAGAAGTGACTCTTTTCCCAGCCTTAGTGTTGCCCTCAGGTGGCATTGTGACATATGGCTGGGCCTTCCACTTAGGTGATGGGAGTCTTTTTTTCTTGCCTTGGTGCTGTGCACAAGTTGCATTGTGACATATTGCTAAGATCTGCACTCAGGTTATGTGAATTTGCTTTCTTTTCCTAAGCCCTGAATATTTTGCAAGTTAGGACATATTACTAGCCCCAACACCTATAAAAGGGGAGGCTTCTGCTTGGGCCCTTTGTACAGACGGCCTTGTGACATATCTCTGCATCAATCATCTAGGAGATGTGACTCTCCATTTTTGCCTAGCTCTGCCCACAGAAAAAATTGTGAGTTATCACTAGGCCCAGGTACCAGACAATGTGTCTTTCCTGCATGGCCCTTTACCATAGAAAGCATTGTTACCTATTGCTGGGCTCAGCACCTGCTGCCTGTCCTGCTATCAGGAGAAGGTTATAACATATTCCTGGCTGAGTATTAAAGTGATGTGACACTCCTGTCTGGTCCCTGCCCTCAGTAAAGATTATGATGTATTCTTGGCCAAAAACCCAGGTGATGTGACTCTCCTCCTCTCTGCCTGTTCACAGGTGGGATTGTAAAATATATTTTGGTCTAGCTCACAGGTGCAATGGTGACTCTCATACCTCAAACCATCTAATAGGAGAGGTGCTGTCTTTTATAGCTAGGCCGAGGGTAATGATTAAGATCCTCGGTCTCCTTTTTTGTACAAAGTCATACGAAATTACCACTTTCTTGTATACTATATACATCTCTTGTGGTACAGTGTCATTCCAGGTTTCAGCACACAGGTGAGATTGTGGTTCTCATGTGCACACCCCACCAGTTGTTAGAATTGTCACCATAATACAATCCACAGTTAAAATTGTGACTGTCATATGTGAACATCCAGCCAGAGTTGGAATGATGACTTATTTCTAAATCCAGTTCTTTAGCAGGTAAAAATTCTATCTGGACCCATGAATAATTTACCTGGGCTTAGGGCCAGAGTAAACACAGTTTACAGGAGGAATGAAGGCTCTCATGCACCAATCCAGTTCACTGGTGAGATTATCAGTACTGTACTTTGACCCAACATAGAAAATGTGGTGATTCTCATACCTAGAACTGGGACCTGTGCGGGATTGTTAATTTATTACTGGACTTTCCTGTGGGAGTGATTATTACATATGCCTGTGTTCAGCACCTGAGTGATTTGATTTTGCTGCCTGGTCCCAGTCTGAAGGTAAGATTGTGATTTATCACTTGATCCAGCACCCCGGTGATTTGACTCTCTTCTTTTTTTTGGGACCCCACAAATTTTAAGTATTGTCAATTTTGGGTGAATCCTGCACCCATGTTATGTTACTCTCCCAAATGTGCCTTACATGTTGTGCCATATTGGGGCTCAATATATCACATTAGACATTGTTACATATTGCTGGGTTCAACACCCAGGTGATGTAACTTATTTTTTTTCTGGGACTGCCTGCAGGGGACCTTGTGACATAACTCAATGTCCATCACCATACTGATGTTACTCTCTTCTCCTGCCGGGTCTCTGCTCACAGAGAAATTGTGACAGATTACTGGCCTAGCATCTAGGTGATGTGACTCTCCTCTTTTTTTCAGGCTCTGCATATTTGGGTATTGTGACATATTGCTGAACTCAACACCTAAGGGATGAGAGTCTCCTACCTGTGCCCTTCCTACAGGGGGCATTGTGACAGGTCTCTGCATTCCTCACCTAGGAGATGTGACTCTCATCTTCTGCATGCACCCTGCCTACATGGAAAGCTGTGGCATATTGCTGTGGTCAGCAACCAGATGATGTGTTTCTCTTGCCTGGGTCTTTATTACAGGAAAGATGGTTGACATATTACTGGGCCCAGCATCCAGGTGTTGTGAGTCTCATATTCTGTCTGGTCCCTGCTTACAGAGAAATTGTAGCATATTGCTACACCCAGCACCTAGCTTATGTGACTCTTCTCTTCTTTTAGGTTTTGCCTTCAGGGGACATTGTGACATTGCTGGGCCCTGCATTGACAATTTGTGACTCTTCTGCCTGTGATTTGCACACTTGGGCCATTGTACATATTACTGGGTTTGACATTCAGGGGATGTAATTTTTATGCCTGGGCCTTGCCTATAGGCAGCATTTTGAAATGTCTTTGTGGCCGGGTGTGGTGACTCATGCCTGTAATCCAAGCACTTTGGGAGGCTGAGGGAAGCAGATTACAAAGTCAGGAGTACAAGACTAGCCTGCTTAATATTGTGAAACCCTGTCTCTACTAAAAAACAAAATACAAAAAGCAGCCAGCCATGGTGACCGGTGCCTGTAGTCCCAGCTACTCGAGAGGCTGAGGCAGGAGAATTGGTTGAATTTGGGAGGTGGAGGTTGCAGTGAGCCAAAATCGTGCCACTGCACTCCTGCCTGGAAGATAGAGTGAGATTCCATCCCCCCCCCAAAAAAAAAACAAAACAAAAAAAACAAACAAGAATGAATGAATGTCTTTACACCAATCCCAAAGGTGATGTGACTCTCTTGTGTTACCTGGTCTCTGCTCACAGGAAGAATCGTGACCTTTCACAGCATATGGTTGATTTTTTTCTTTTATTTCTTACTTTTTCCTGCAGGAAAGATTGTGAAATATGACTGAACTAAGTACCAAAGAGATATTACTTTTTTTCTTGGACCTGCCTACATAATACATTGTGACATATTGCTGCACCCTGCCCCTAGATTATATGAGTTTTCTGCCCATCAACTATCTTATGTGACTCTCCTCTTTTATCTTTGCTTTCTCCATAGGTTAGATTGCAATATATCTTTGGGCCTGGGTCATGCTAACAGAAGTGACAGTGACTTATTACTGGGCACAGCCCACAGGGTTGTGATACTTCTGCTTGATTCCTGCCCAAGTGGTCATTTTGACATATCTCTTGGCCAGTCGCTTAAATGATAGGTCTCTCCTTATCTTTCTGGACCTGTCCACAGTAGGAAATGTGACATATCTCTGGGCCCAGCACCTATGAGATGTGACTCTCCTCTCATGCCAAGGCCTTGCCTACTGTAGTGATTGTGCCATATAGCTGGGCCCAGTTCCTGTGTTATCTGACTGTCGTTTTCTTCCTGAGCCCTATGAAAAGATAGCATTATAACATCTTTCTGAGCGTTTTACCAAGGTGATGTGACTTTTCTTCCTTGGTTGTCCTCTCAGGGTATTGTGACATGTTGCTGGATGCAGCATTTAGGTGATGTGACTTCCTCTACTGCTTGGACTCTGACCAAAAAGGGATTGTGAGGTATCACTTGGCCCAGCACCTATGTGATGGGACTCTTTTCTCTTGTCTGGGCCCTACAAACATTTTGCATTGTAACATATAGCTGGGTCTGCCACCCAGGTGATGTGAGTCTTCTACATAAGCCCTGACCACAAGAGTATTATGAAATATCTTTTCATTCATCACCTAGGTAGTGATGTGTCTCTTCGTCAGCCTCTACCCTGCCATAAGGGAATTGTGATGTATCACTGGACTCAGCACCTAGATGATGTAACTCATATTTTGACTGGACCTTGCATATTTTGCATATTGTTACATATCTTTGGGTCTGACATTAGGGGATGGGAAGCTCCTCCCTGGGCCCTGCCCACAGGTGGCCTTGTGACATATTTTGGATCCATATCCTATGAAATGTGACTGTCCTCGCCTACATGCTTCATGCACAAAGAAAAGATTGTAACATATCACTGGGATCAGCCACCAGGTGTGTGTCTCACCTCTCAGGGTGTTGCTCACTGAGAGTTTTGTAACATGTCACTGGGCCCGGCACCCAGATGATGTGACTTGTGGCCTGTGCTCATCTTTTCTTTTTTTTTTTTTTTGACAGCCATGTTGGAGTGCAGTGATATGATCTTGGCCCACTGCAACCTCCACCTCCTGGGTTCTAGCGGTTCTCCTGCCTTAGCCTCCCAAGTAGCTGGGATTACAGGCATGCATCACCACACTGGGCTTATTTTTGTATTTTTAGTAGAGGTGGGACTTCACCATGCTGGCCAGCGTGGTATCAAACTCCTGACCTCAGTTGATCCACTTGCCTTGGTCTCCCAAAGTGCTGGGATTACTGGCATGAGCCACTGCACCCAGTCTGCCTGCCACCTGCAGCCATCTTATAGAAATAGATTTTAATGCATCCCTGACCAAGTACCTAGGTGACGTGATATGACTCTCCTGTCCAGTTCTTTCCTCCAAAAAAGATTGTAACATCTTTAGACAAGCCCCAGGTGATGTGACTCTTCTGCTCACTCTCTACTCACTGATGTAATTGTGACATATGTCTTGCCCCAGCTTGCAGTTGCTATGATGATTCTCAGACCTTGAACCAGGCAATAAAAGAGTTACTCTCTCTCCTAGCTAGGCTTAGGAAAACAAACACGATCCTTAGTCTCCTCTTTCTGCCAAGGTCATAGAGAATTACCACTCTCTCACATATTGTATGTGAGACATACAACATTTTGCATAAAGCCCTCGGGTGGCACAGACAGTGTCATCAAGGAGCAAAATCACAGATGATATTGTGTTACTTTTTTTTTTTTGGAGACAGAGTCTCGCTCTGTCACCCAGGCTGGACTGCAGTGGCGCACTCTCGGCTAACTGCAGTCTTAGTCTCCTGAGTAGCTGAGACTACAAGCATGTACCAGGAAGCACAACTATTTTTTGTATTTTTAGTACAGATGGGGTTTCACTATGTTGGCCAGGCTGGTCTAGAACTCCTGACCTCAGGTGATCTGCTGGCCTCAGGCTCGGAAAGTGCTGGTATTACAGGCATGAGCCACTGCGCCTGGCCCCCAGCTTCTTTTTTGTATGTATATATTTATTTATATTTTGAGATGAAGTATTGCGTTGTTGCCCAGGCTGGAATGCAGTAGCATGATCTGGGCCCACTGCAACCTTTACCTCCCGGGTTGAAGCAATTCTCTGTCTCAGTCTCCTGAGTAGCTGGGATTACAGGCGCCCGCCACTGTGCCTGGCTACTTTTTGTATTTTTAGTACAGCCGGTGTTTCACTACCTTTGTCAGGCTGGCTTGGAACTTCTGACCTCGTGATCCGCCTGCCTAGGCCTCCCAAAGTGGTGAGATTACAGACGTGAGCCACTGGACCTGGCCTGATTTTCTCTTGAACAATAATTTTATGTATTGTTAATATACATAAAATATTTTAGTTCACATTTTGAATACATTGAAAAAAAGAGAAAGAAAAAAGAGAATTTCCCCATGTTCTGGGGTGGGCCTGGCTCAGTTCAGGGAGGAAGTCCTCCCTGAAAAGGCTGCAACTTAGGCTGTCACTGTTGTGTTAGGCTGATCACATCTTGTGTCACTCAGGGCCTGAGAAGGTGGGGTCTTGAACGATATCCAATCAGCGATGTGGGACTGGAAACTGTCCAATCACACACAAAACTGGAGCAGACAGGGCGACTTCCAGGATGTAGGGGGGTACTGTGTCTCTAGCGGCAGATGGCGCTCCAGGTCTCATCTTCACTGCTGTGTGTCCTCTGACTTAGAGCCCCAGCCTGTGTGGCCCTGCGACCTGCAGGTACTGGAGATCCGCAGCAAAGACGTCAGGACCCGCTGAAAGCCTAGAAATGGTGAGATTGCCGGGTCCGACATCCGGAGAGGGGCAAAGGCTGGTTGGAACTGGTGGGAAGTGGCTGTGGCGGGACTCAGACCTCCCCGCAGTCAGCTCCACAATCTGCACCCTGAGTTCTCCTTGCCCAGGTCGGCGTCCATCCCTTGCAGCCATAAGATGGCAGCTAGGCTGAAAGCCGGGTCCCCGGGCGTCCTGTCTTCCCGGTGCAGTGACTGTGCCGTGTACTGGAGCCCTCTCTGGGCAGCGCTGCACCAGTAGCGCCACATCTCTCCCAGATTGTGCAGGGACCACAGGAGAATCGTCAGGGCAGAATCCTGACTCAGGGTTATTAAAAATGTATGGGTGTCACAGTGAAAGTATTAAATAATTTAATCAAAGGGTGATTCAAAAATTGTAGAGCACCCAGCTATGGTTTTAATTTATGGTCTGTGGAAGGGGCTTCTCCAACTCCTGACCTCAGGTGATCCACCCATCTCGGCCCCGCAAGTGCTGAGATTACAGGTTTGAGCCACTGCACCTGCCCTAGTTTCTTAATTTTTACAATCAAGGTGGAAATATCTTGGTGATGTAATCAGAGTTTAATTGGCAGTTTATAGTTGGTTAAGCCTGAAGCTTGCTCTTGAGTTTAGATTATTTTTTAGATGTAGAAATCCGGGGACTAGAGCCACCTCAGTCTAATTGCCTGCCACTTAATTATTTTCACACTCCAATGGTGACTGATTTTTCCCTGAATTTTTCACATGTGTCCCAAGCAGGACCTCATGTCCACCCCTCATCCCCTATTCCTCTCGCCTAACTCTGGCTTGCAGTAAAATACTACATTTCCAGTTTTGTCTGATATTCCCAAATGCCAATTTCCCCTCCCTAATTCACTTTATCAACTATTTGTCCTTGAGTGTACATTTTTATAGTATTTTAATCTTTTCTTTCTTTTTTTTTTTTTTTCTTATTGAGATAGAGGGAGCCTTGCTCTGTCTCTGAGACTGGAGTGCAGTGGCGTGATCTTGGCTCACTGCAACCTCCGCCCCCTCGGTTCAAGCAATTATCCTGCCTCAGTCTCCTGAGTAGCTGAGATTATAGGTGCCCGCCACCACACCTGGCTAATTTTTGTATTTTTAGTTGAGACGAGGTTTCACCATGTTTGTCAGGCTGGTCTTGAACTCCTGACCTCAGGTGATCCACCCACCTTAGCCTTCCAAAATGCTGGGATTACAGGCATGAGCCACTGCGCCCTGCTGACTAATTGTTTACTACATGATTTTTAATACAAATAATAAAATAATACATTTATTGTCTGAAAGAAATAAATGATTTTGCTTTTCTTACTGAGATATAAAATGTAAGCACCTTAAAAGTTTCTTCCGTTATGTGAACACTGTGTTTGAGTAATATTGCTGAATTTTTCTTTTTTTTTTTTTTTTTTTTTTTTTTTTTTTTTTTTTATTATACTTTAGGGTTTTAGGGTACATGTGCACAATGTGCAGGTTTGTTACATATGTATCCATGTGCCATGTTGATTTCCTGCACCCATTAACTCGTCATTTAGCATTAGGTGTATCTCCTAATGCTGTCCCTCCCCCCTCCCCCCACCCCACAACAGTCCCCGGAGTGTGATGTTCCCCTTCCTGTGTCCATGAGTTCTCATTGTTCAATTCCCACCTATGAGAGAGAACATGCGGTGTTTGGTTTTTTGTCCTTGCGATAGTTTACTGAGAATGATGTTTTCCAGTTTCATCCATGTCCCTACAAAGGACACGAACTCATCATTTTTTATGGCTGCATAGTATTCCATGGTGTATATGTGCCACATTTTCTTAATCCAGTCTATCGTTGTTGGACATTTGGGTTGGTTCCAACTCTTTGCTATTGTGAATAGTGCCGCAATAAACATACGTGTGCATGTGTCTTTATAGCAGCATGATTTATAGTCCTTTGGGTATATACCCAGTAATGGGATGGCTGGGTCAAATGGTATTTCTAGTTCGAGATCCCTGAGGAATCGCCACACTGACTTCCACAATGGTTGAACTAGTTTACAGTCCCACCAACAGTGTAAAAGTGTTCCTATTTCTCCACATCCTCTCCAGCACCTGTTGTTTCCTGATTTTTTAATGATGGCCATTCTAACTGGTGTGAGATGGTATCTCACTGTGGTTTTGATTTGCATTTCTCTGATGGCCAGTGATGATGAGCATTTCTTCATGTGTTTTCTGGCTGCATAAATGTCTTCTTTTGAGAAGTGTCTGTTCATGTCCTCTGCCCACTTTTTGATGGGGTTGTTTGTTTTTTTCTTGTAAATTTGTTTGAGTTCATTGTAGATTCTGGATATTAGCCCTTTGTCAGATGAGTAGGTTGCAAAAATTTTCTCCCATTCTGTAGGTTGCCTGTTCATTCTGATGATAGTTTCTTTTGCTGTGCAGAAGCTCTTTAGTTTAATGAGATCCCATTTGTCGATTTTGGCTTTTGTTGCCATTGCTTTTGGTGTTTTAGACATGAAGTCCTTGTCCACGCCTATGTCCTGAATGGTATTGCCTAGGTTTTCTTGTAGGATTTTAATGGTTTTAGGTCTAACATATAAGTCTTTAATCCATCTTGAATTAATTTTTGTATAAGGTGTAAGGAAGGGATCCAGTTGCAGCTTTCTACATATGGCTAGCCAGTTTTCCCAGCACCATTTATTAAATAGGGAATCCTTTCCCCATTTCTTGTTTTTGTCAGGTTTGTCAAAGATCAGATAGTTGTAGCTATGCGGCATCATTTCTGAGGGCTCTGTTCTGTTCCATTGATCTATGTCTCTGTTGTGGTACCAGTACCATGCTGTTTTGGTTACTGTAGCCTTGTAGTATAGTTTGAAGTCAGGTAGCGTGATGCCTCCAGCTTTGTTCTTTTGGCTTAGGATTGACTTGGCGATGCGGGCTCTTTTTTGGTTCCATGTGAACTTTAAAGTAGTTTTTTCCAATTCTGTGAAGAAAGTCATTGGTAGCTTGATGGGGATGGCATTGAATCTATAAATTACCTTGGGCAGTATGGCCATTTTCATGATATTGATTCTTCCAACCCATGAGCATGGAATGTTCTTCCATTTGTTTGTATCCTCTTTTATTTCATTGAGCAGTGGTTTGTAGTTCTCCTTGAAGAGGTCCTTCACATCCCTTGTAAGTTGGATTCCTAGGTATTTTATTCTCTTTGAAGCAATTGTGAATGGGAGTTCACTCATGATTTGGCTCTCTGTTTGTCTGTTATTGGTGTACAAGAATGCTTGTGATTTTTGTACATTAATTTTGTATCCTGAGACTTCGCTGAAGTTGCTAATCAGCTTAAGGAGATTTTGGGCTGAGACAATGGGGTTTTCTAGATATACAATCATGTCATCTGCAAACAGGGACAATTTGACTTCCTCTTTTCCTAATTGAATACCTTTTATTTCCTTCTCCTGCCTGATTGCTCTGGCCAGAACTTCCAGCACTATGTTGAACAGGAGCGGTGAGAGAGGGCATCCCTGTCTTGTGCCAGTTTTCAGAGGGAATGCTTCCAGTTTTTGCCCATTCAGTATGATATTGGCTGTGGGTTTGTCGTAGATAGCTCTTATTATTTTGAGATACGTCCCATCAATACCTAATTTATTGAGAGTTTTTAGCATGAAGGGTTGTTGAATTTTGTCAAAGGCCTTTTCTGCATCTATTGAGATAATCATGTGGTTTTTGTCTTTGGTTCTGTTTATATGCTGGATTACATTTATTGATTTGCGTATGTTGAACCAGCCTTGCATCCCAGGGATGAAGCCCACTTGATCATGGTGGATAAGCTTTTTGATGTGCTGCTGGATTCGGTTTGCCAGTATTTTATTGAGGATTTTTGCATCAATGTTCATCAAGGATATTGGTCTGAAATTCTCTTTTTTGGTTATGTCTCTGCCAGGTTTTGGTAACAGGACGATGCTGGCTTCATAAAATGTGTTAGGGAGGATTCCCTCTTTTTCTATCGACTGGAATAGTTTCAGAAGGAATGGTACCAGTTCCTCCTTGTACCTCTGGTAGAATTCAGCTGTGAATCCATCAGGTCCTGGACTCTTTTTGGTTGGTAAGCTATTGATTATTGCCACAATTTCAGAACCTGTTATTGGTCTATTCAGAGATTCAACTTCTTCCTGGTTTAGTCTTGGGAGGGTGTATTTGTCGAGGAATTTATCCATTTCTTCTAGATTTTCTAGTTTATTTGCATAGAGGTGTTTGTAGTATTCTCTGATGGTAGATTGTATTTCTGTGGGATCGGTGGTGATATCCCCTTTTTCGTTTTTTATTGCATCTATTTGATTCTTCTCTCTTTTCTTCTTTATTAGTCTTGCTAGCGGTCCATCAATTTTGTTGATCTTTTCAAAAAACCAGCTCCTGGATTCATTAATTTTTTGAAGGGTTTTTTATGTCTCTATTTCCTTCAGTTCTGCTCTGATTTTAGTTATTTCTAGCCTTCTGCTAGCTTTTGAATGTGTTTGCTCTTGCTTTTCTAGTTCTTTTAATTGTGATGTTAGGGAGTCAATTTTGGATCTTTCCTGCTTTCTCTTGTGGGCATTTAGTGCTATAAATTTCCCTCTACACACTGCTTTGAATGTGTCCCAGAGATTCTGGTATGTTGTGTCTTTGTTCTCGTTGGTTTCAAAGAACGTCTTTATTTCTGCCTTCATTTCATTATGTACCCAATAGTCATTCAGGAGCAGGTTGTTCAGTTTCCATGTAGTTGAGCGGTTTTGAGTGAGTTTCTTAATCCTGAGTTCTAGTTTGATTGCACTGTGGTCTGAGAGACAGTTTGTTATAATTTCTGTTCTTTTACAGTTGCTGAGGAGAGCTTTACTTCCAACTATGTGGTCAATTTTGGAATAGGTATGGTGTGGTGCTGAAAAAAATGTATATTCTGTTGACTTGGGGTGGAGAGTTCTGTAGATGTCTATTAGGTCCACTTTATGTAGAGCTGAGTTCAATTCCTGGATATCCTTGTTAACTTTCTGTCTCGTTGATCTGTCTAATGCTGACAGTGGGGTGTTAAAATCTCCCATTATTATTGTGTGGGAGTTTAAGTCCCTTTGTAGGTCACTCAGGACTTGCTTTATGAATCTGGGTGCTCCTGTGTTGGGTGCATATATATTTAGGATAGTTAGCTCTTCTTGTTGAATTGATCCCTTTACCATTATGTAATGGCCTTCTTTGTCTCTTTTGATCTTTGTTGGTTTAAAGTCTATTTTATCAGAGACTAGGATTGCAACCCCTGCCTTTTTTTGTTTTCCAGTTGCTTGATAGATCTTCCTCCATCCCTTTATTTTGAGTCTATGTGTGTCTCTGCACGTGAGATGGGTTTCCTGAATACAGCACACTGATGGGTCCTGACTCCTTATCCAGTTTGCCAGTCTGTGTCTTTTGATTGGAGCATTTAGCCCATTTACATTTAACTTAATATTGTTATGTGTGAATCTGATCCTGTCATTATGATGTTAGTTGGTTATTTTGCTCGTTAGTTGCTATAGTTTCTTCCTAGTCTCGATGGTCTTTACAATTTGGCATGTTTTTGCAGTGGCTGGTACCGGTTGTTCTTTCCATGTTTAGCGCTTCCTTCAGGAGCTCTTTTAGGGCAGGCCTGGTGGTGCCAAAATCACTCAGCGTTTGCTTGTCTGTAAAGTGTTTTATTTCTCCTTCACTTATGAAGCTTAGTTTGGCGGGATAGGAGATTCTGGGTTGAAAATTCTTTTCTTTAAGAATGTTGAATATCGGTCCCCACTCTCTTCTGGCTTGTAGAGTTTCTGCTGAGAGATCAGCTGTTAGTCTGATGGGCTTCCCTTTGTGGGTAACCCGACCTTTCTCTCTGGCTGCCCTTAACATTTTTTCTTTCATTTCAACTTTGGTGAATCTGACAATAATGTGTCTTGGAGTTGCCCTTCTCGAGGAGTATCTTTGTGGCGTTCTCTGTATTTCCTGAATCTGAATGCTGGCCTGCCTTTCTAGATTGGGGAAGTTCTCCTGGATAATATCTTGCAGAGTGTTTTCCAACTTGGTTCCATTCTCCCCATCATTTTCAGGTACACCAATCAGACGTAGGTTTGGTCTTTTCACATAGTCCCAAATTTCTTGGAGGCTTTGTTCATTTCTTTTTATCCTTTTTTCTCTAAACTTCCCTTCTCTCTTCATTTCATTCATTTCATCTTCCATCAGCGATACCCTTTCTTCCAGTTGATCGCATCTGCTACTGAGGCTTCTGCAATCTTCGCGTAGTTCTCGAAACTTGGCTTTCAGCTCCATCAGCTCCTTGAAGCCCTTCTCTCCATTGGTTATTCTAGTTATCCATTCTTCTAATTTTTTTTCAAAGTTTTTAACTTCTTTCCTGTTGTTTTGAATTTCCTCTCGTAGCTCAGAGTAGTTTGATCGTCTGAAGCCTTCTTCTCTCAACTCATCAAAGTCATCCTCCATCCAGCTTTGTTCCGTTGCTGGTGAGGAACTGCGTTCCTTTGGAGGAGGAGAGGTGCTCTGTTTTTTAGAGTTTCCAGTTTTTTTGGTCTGTTTTTTCCCCATCTTTGTGGTTTTATCTACTTTTTGTCTTTGATGGTGGTGATGTACAGATGGGTTTTTGGTGTGGATGTCCTTTCTGTTTGTTAGTTTTCCTTCTACCAGACAGGACCCTCAGCTGCAGGTCTGTTGGAGTTTACTAGAGGTGCACTCCAGACCCTGTTTGGCTGGGTGTCAGCAGCAGTGGCTGCAGAACAGCAGATTTTCGTGAGACCACAAATTCAGCTGTCTGATAGTTCCTCTGAAAGTTTTGTCTCAGAGAAGTACCGGGTTGAATGAGGTGTCAGTCTGTCCCTACTGGGGGGGTGCCTCCCAGTTAGGCTGCTCAGGGGTGAGGGACCCACTTTAGGAGGCAGTCTGTCCGTTCTCAGATCTCCAGCTGCATGCTGGGAGAACCACTACTCTCTTCAAAGCTGTCAGTCAGACAGGGACATTGAAGTCTGTGGAAGTTCTTGCAGAGTTTTTGTTTGTCTGTGCCCTGCCCCCAGAGGTGGAGCCTACAGAGGCAGGCAGGCCTCCTTGAGCTGTGGTGGGCTCCACCCAGTTCGAGCTTCCTGGCTGCTTTGTTTACCTAAGCAAGCCTGGGCAATGGCGGGCGCCCCTCCCCCAGCCTCGGTGCTGCCTCGCAGCTTGATCTCAGACTGCTGTGCTAGCAATTAGCGAGACTCCGTGGGCATAGGACCCTCCGAGCCAGGTGCGGGACACAATCTCCTAGTGTGCCGTTTTCCAGGCCCGTTGGAAAAGCGCAGTATTAGGATGGGACTGACCCGATATTCCAGGTGCCGTCTGCTTCCCCTTTCTTTGACTAGGAAAGGGAACTCCCTGACCCCTTGCGCTTCCCGAGTGAGGCAATGCCTCGCCCTGCTTCGGCTCGCGCACAGTGCGCTTCACCGACTGTCCTGTACCCACTGTTAGGCACTCCCTAGTGAGATGAAACCGGTACCTCAAGCAGAAATGCAGAAATCACCCGTCTTCTGTGTCGCTGGGGCTGGGAGCTGGAGACCGGAGCTGTTCCTATTCGGCCATCTTGGCTCCACCCCAATATTGCTGAATTTTTCTAACACTTAGTTTCAGTTTCACAAACCAAGTTAATAACTCTGGCATGGAAATTAAAGCTTAAGCCCAGTGACTCCAAGCTGAGGCTGATATTGAGCCTGCAAAAGGAGGTTATTAAGGCCCAGTTAGTTCCTTTTGGGGAACCTCCCCTGCAGATTTCTCAGCCTGATTATCCAAGCCATGGAAGAAGCCTCTATACTGAGAGAAGCTACAGAGCCTTGGAATGCTGGGGATCTACAGGCAGACGCAGATAAGGTTAATATAAAGGAGATTGGGAGGGTCTTACTGAAGATGGAGTTGTTATTGTTTTGAGGCAGTTTCTAGACTTTTAAAAATAAAACAGATATATGTAAAAAATTGAATTTCAAAGGAGTATTGCAAAAGGAGAAAGTAGCAACTATAAGTTTTTTTGTTTTTGTTTTTGTTTTTTTGAGACAGAGTCTAGCTCTGTCGCCCAGGCAGCCTCTTGAGTAGCTGGAATTACAGGCACGCGCCACCAAGCCCAGCTAATTTTTGTATTTTTAGTAGAGACGGGCTTTCACCATGTTGATCAGGCTAGTCTCGAACTCCTGACTTCTTGATCTGGCCGCCTCAGCCTCCCAAAGTGCTGGAATTAGAGGCATGGGCCACCGCACCAGGCCAAGAGTTTTAAAGATTGCAAAGATTAGGCAGAAAAGGGCTTTGCTTTCCAGAGAAAAGCAAACAAGATTAGAAAGAGGTTGGAGGGGAATGTTTAAATGGAGTGTAATAAAATCAGATTTTAGATCAGAGAATGTTTTACCCGGACGTCAGTATGTTCTTAGGAGGGACATAAAATGGGGTTGTATGGTGGCTCAGACTGAGGGTAAGCTCAAAGTTCATGATCCTGTGGGAAGAAAATAAACCTAAGTTTGAATAAGAAGTATTTTATGTTGACCACTGAAGACAAAGTCAGCTTGTTTTCAGTGAGTAAAAAGAAAATGTACAAAGTGTTTTTCTGGCTGTGTGATAGGTAAGAAAAAAGAGCACCATTTCAGTCACAATGGAAAGAGGTTTTTTTTTTTTTTTCCCCTTAAAGTCTTCCTGCAGAACACAAAGGATGAGAATTTTATTGATCACAGCTGTTTATCATCTTTGTGCTTCATCTTTCCCACCTTTTTTCTTCGTTCTATACATTTATTTCACTTTTTTGGGGTTGTATCTTTTTTTTTTTGAGACTGAGTTTTGCTCTTGTTTTATTTGTATTTTATTGTATTGTATTTGTATTTTATTTTCTTTGTATTTTATATTATGTTATGTTATGTATTTTTTTTGGAGACAGAGTCTCAGTCTGTTGCCTAGGCTGAAGTGATCTTGGCTCACTGCAGCCTCAACCTTCCGGGCTCAAGCAATCTTCTTCTTTTTTTTTTTTCTTTTGAGACAGTCTCGCTTTTGTTGCCTAGACTGGAGTGCAATGGCGTGATCTTGGTTCAGTGCAGCTGCCTCCTCCGGAGCTCAGGTGATTCTTCTGTCTCAGCTTCCTGAATAGCTGGGATTACAGGTGCCCACCACCATGCCCAGCTAATTTTTGTATTTTTAGTAGAGACAGGATTTCACCATGTTGGCCAGGATGGTCTTGAACTCCTGACCTGGTGATCTGCCTGCCTCAGCCTCCCAAAGTGCTGGGATTACAGGTGTGAGCCATCCCGCCAGGCCAAGCAATCCTCTTGTACCTCAGACTTCCAAGTAGCTGGGACTACAGGCATGCACCACTACACCTAGCTAATTTTTCTTTTCGTATTTTTTTAGAGATGGGATTTTTCCATATTGCTCAGGGTGGTCTTAAACTTCTGAGCTCAGGCAATCCACCTGCCTTGGCCTCTCAAGGTGCTGGGATTACAGGCATGAGCCATTGTGCCCGATCATACCATATTTTCTTTATCCAGTCTACCATTGATAGACATTAAAGTTGATTCCACGTCTTTGTTATTGTGACTAGTGCTGCACTGAACACACTTGTGCATGCGTCTTTATGATAGAATAATTTATATTTCTTTGGTTATATACCCAATTATGAGGTAGCTTGGTGAAATGGTAATTCTGTTTTTAGTTCTGTAATTGCCACACTGCTTTTTACAATGGTTGAATTAATGTACACTCTTAACAGCAGTGTATAAGTATTCCCTTTTCTCTGCAACCTTGACAGCATCTATTTTTTGACTTTTTAATAGCCCTTCTCACTGGTGTGAGATGGCATCTCGTGGTTTTTCTTTGCATTTCTCTAATGATTATTGATAAGCATTTTATTACATGCTTGTTAGCCACATGTTTGTCTTCTTTTGAAAAGCATCTTTTTCATGTTTTTTGTCTACTTTTTAGTGAGGTCTTTTTTTTCTTGTAAACTTGTTTAAGTTTCTTATACATTCTGGATATTACACCTTTGTCAGAAGCATAGTTTGCAAATATTTCCTATTATTCTGTTGGTTGTCTGTTTACCGTGTTGATAGTTTCCTTTGCTGTGAAGAAGCTCTTTAGTTTAATTAGGTCCAATTTGTCAATTTTTGCTTTTGTTGCAATGGCTTTTGGTATCTTCATCATGAAATCTCTGCCAGTTTCTATGTCTAGAATGGTATTTCCTAAGTTATCTTCCAGGGTTTTTTATAATTTTCAAATAAATATTTCAGCCTTTAATTAATGTTGAGTTGATTTTTGTATATGGTGTAATAAAGTTTCAGTCTTCTACATACTGCTAGCTAGTTATTCCACCACCATTTATTAAATAGGGAATTCTTTCCACATTTCTATTGCCACCTTTGTTGAAGATCAGATGGTAGTAGGTATGTGGCATTATTTCTGGGCTCCCTATTCTGTTGCATTGGTCTATGAGTTTGTTTCTGTACCAGTTCCATGTTGCTTTGTTTACTGTAGCTCTGTAGTATAATTTGAAGTTAGGTAATCTAATGCCTTCAGCTTTGTTAGTTTTTGCTATTTGGACTCTTTTGGTTTTATATGAATTTTACAATAGTTTTTTTTTTTTTTAGTTCTGTTAAAAATATTTTGGTCATTTGATTAGAATAGCATTAAATCTGTAAATTTTGGGGTTAGTATGACCATTTTTAGGATATTGATATTTTCTACTTATGAGCATAAAGTTGTTTTCCATTTGTGCCATTTCTGACTTCTTTTTTTTTTTTTGAGACAGAGTCTCGCTCTGTCGCCCAGGCTGGGGTGCAGTGGTGCAATCTCGGCTCACTGCAAGCTCTGCCTCCCAGGTTCACGCCATTCTCCTGCCTCAGCCTCCCTGAGTAGTTGGGACTACAGGCACCCGCCACCACGCCCAGCTAATTTTTTTTGTATTTTTAGTAGAGACAGGGTTTCACCGTGGTCTCGATCTCCTGACCTCATGATCCGCCCGCCTCGGCCTCCCAAAGTGCTGGGATTACAAGCGTGAGCCACCGCACCCGGCCCATTTTTGACTTCTTTAAGCGTTGTTTTGTAATTCTTATAGCGATATTTCACCTTCCTGGTTAGCTGTATTCCTAGATATTTTGTTCTTTTTGCAGCAATTGTTAATGGCATTGTGTTTATAATTTGTATTTGGCATGGATGTTGTTGATTTACAGGGATGATACTAATTTTTGTACATTTATTTTGTATCCTGTAATGATACTGAAGTTGTTTGTCAGTTTAAAGAGTTTTTCCACCAAGACTATACAGTTTTCCAGACAAAAAGGGATAGCTTGACTTCCTCTCTGTTTAAGTTCCTTTTATTGTCATCTTTTGCCTGATTGCTCTGACCAGGACTTCCAGTTTTGTGTTGAATAGAAGTGTTGAGAGAAGGCATCTTTGCCTTGTGCCAATTTTTGAGGATTTGAGATAGAGTCTCCCTTTGTCTCCCAGGCTGGATTGCAGTGGCACAATCTTGGCTCACTGCAGCCTCTGCCTTCTGGTATATTCAATTCTCTTTCCACAGCCTGTCAAGTAATTGGGATTACAGGCACCCCTGGCTAATTTTTGTATTTTTAGTAGAGATGGGATTTTGCCATGTCAGCCAGGTTGATCTCAAACTCCTGACCTTGGGTGATCCACCTGCCTTGGCCTCCCAAAGTGCTGGAATTACAGGCATGAGCCACTGCACCCATCTGCTTCCAGGTTTTGTCCATTCAGTATGTTGGCTGAGAGTTTGTCATAAATAACTTATTATTGTAAAGTACATACTTTTAATGCCTAGGTTTTTGAGTTTTTAACATAAAAGATGTTATATTTTATCAAAAGCCTTTTCAGCATCTATTGAGGTAATCTTGTGGTTTCTGACTTTAGTTCTGTTTATGTGATGAATCACATTTATTGATTTGATTTGTGTATGTTGAACCAACCTTGCATTCCCAAAATAAATTCTACTTGATCATATTGGGTTAGCTTTTTTGATATGCTGCTAAATTTGGTTTGTCAGTATTTTGTTGAGGATTTTTGCATGAATGTTGAAAGATATTGGCCTGAATTTTTTTTTTTTAATCTCAGCCAGGTTTTGGTATCAGAATAATGCTGTTCTTATATAATAAGTTGGAGAAAAGTTACTTTTTCTTAATTTCTTAAAATAGTTTCAGTACAAATAATACCAGCACTTTTTTGTACACAGCTGTGAATCTGTCTGGTCCTTGGCTTTATTTGGTTGGTTGGCTCTTTAATTCTAATTCGATTTTTGAGCTTCTGACTCATCTATTTAGGGCTTTGATTTCTTTTTTGTTCATTCTTGGAAGGATGTATTTGTTCAATAATATTTTCATTTTTTCTAGATTTTCTCGTTTGTGTACACAGAGGTATTCATAGTAGACTTAAATATATTTTTGTGGGGTCAATAGTAATGTCTCTTGTTATTTCTAATTGTGTTTATTTGGATCATCCCTTCTTCCTTCATTAATCTAGCTAGTGGCTTATTTATCTTATTTTTTTTCATAGACTTAATTCCTGGATTTCTTGGTACTGATTTTGGTTATTTCTTGTCTGCTGCTAGCTTAGGGATTGATTTGCTCTTGCTTCTTTCATTCTTTTATTTATGATGTCAGGTTGTCAAATGAAGATCTTCCAAACTTTTTGAGCATTAAATGCTATAAATTTCCCTTTTAACACCACTTTAGCTGTATTGCAGATATTCTGATGTGTTGGGTTTTTATTTTTGTTTTTATTTATTTGTTTATTTATTTATTTTTTTGAGATGGATTTTTGCTCTTGCTGCCCAGGCCAAGTGCAATGGCATGATCTCGGCTCACTGCAACCACCGCCTTCTGGGTTCAAGTGACTCTCCAGCCTCAGCCTCCCAAGTAGCTAGGATTATAGGCATGTGCCACCACGGCGGGCTAATTTTTGTATTTTTAGTAGAGATGGGGTTTCATCATCTTGGCCAGGCTGGTCTCAAACTCCTGACCTCATGATCCACCTGTCTTGGCCTCCCAAAGTGCTGGGATTACAGGCATGAGCCACCATGCCCAGCCCTGGCCTGTTTTTTTGTTCTTATTTGTTTAAAAGAACTTCTTGGTTTTTGCCTTAATTTCATTATTTATCAAGAAGTTATTCAAGTGCAGGTTGTTTAATTTTTATGTAATTGTATGGTTTCAAGTTGTTTTCTTTTTGTTGAATTATATTTTTGTCAAGCTGAAGAGTTCTGTAGATGTCTATTAGGACTATTTGGTCAAGTGTTGAGTTTAGGTCCTAATGTTTTGTTAATTTTCTTCTTCAGTTGTCTGTCTATTAGTGCCTGTGGGATGTTGTGGTTTCCCACTATTATTGTGTCAGAATCTAAATCTCTTCATAGGTCTCTAAGAACTTGCTTTATTCATATGAACCCATGAATTTTATATAACACTTTTCTCTTTTCTGCTTTTTCTTCCATAAACATTCTTTCTTGTGTGCACAATGTGCAAAATTTAGGTGTCCACGAGTTCAAGATCATGTTTAGAGACCTGGCTGTTGTAAAAGAAAATATAAATTAGAAATAAGAGGCTTAATTAGTCCACATAAAAATAAGGGAAAATATCTTACTAAAATCTGTTTTCTTAAAACACTTAGATGATTTGTAGATTTTTATCTCCTTTTTTTGAAATATATGTAAATCATAGTAACAGCTAAATAAATCTTTGTTATGTATTTATTTTTTTTACTCACGATTGTCTTTATCTGGGACCTGAGATTAATTGCTTTGTTTTTGCTTTGGCAAAAGGTTGTTCTTATTATTTTTAGTCTTTTAAAGTTGACACAGATTTGTTCACAGTAAAACTCATTCCAAGAGCACACAAAAGTTTAGCATAAAAATAGGATTAAATTTAGCAAAACAGAATTATAAGGACTAAAAGATATTGAGTAATATGATTGACAGAAACCTGTTTATCCATTGTGATTATTTACAGGCTGAAGTACTTATACTACAAAAGCAAAAATAGTTCAGTTTATAAACTGAACAGTGGAGTATGTTGTCATACCTTGGTTTCTATTACTTCAGTACAATTAGCATAGTTACGTGTGGTGTTTAGACAACCTGCATTCATATATATTTAATAGTATTTTCTACAATAGTATGAATATAAAGCCACAATGTCTACTTTGAATGAATTCCTTAATTATTTTAATATTGTGGTTTATACTTTTGAAATGTAAAGTTTTTCAACTGAAATATAGTTACAGAAATTTTTTAAAAAATCCTACATACATTATGACTAGTATGTTAAAATTATTCCTACTTACATATTTATATCTAATATCCAAAGAAATTTTACTACCAAATTGTTACAGTAGATATTAGTCTGCTATGCTTATTAATTTAACCAAGAGATAATTATAAGTAAGCATAATTTTGGTGTCTTTCATTTCACAAATTGGAATGCTGCTATTATAGGACAAATAAAGGCAGATGATGTGGCCGCCCAAAAACTGTAGTAGCTCTCCATTTAGCTACCTTGCAGGTTCACATATATTCTACTATATTAACACAGTCAGATTTTAATTTTTTATCAAAAAGTGCTGGTGGAAGTTGTCAGATATATTTGAATATAGATTCTGCATTCAATGGCTAGAAAATTAGCAGCAGAGATAGAAAAAAATATTTTATGATTCTGCCTTATGATAATATACGTCTTTTCTTCATAGTACTTGTTTCTCATGCTGAGTAGCTATGCACTTTGGGTATTTTGAGAGAAATTGTTTTTGGAGGAATGTTTTCTGGCTGACTTGATCAATCTTATATCTAATTTCAGTTTTTTCTTAAGATGCTTTTAACTTCTTTGTTTCTCTCAATATAATCTTTCTCAGAGTGAGAGCTGTTTTTCTTTTGAATGCTTTGTGTATCTGTTTTAGAAGCCCTATTAGTATCCCATAATGTCTGTGAAAGATGTGGGCTGTCACAGTGAGAACTCTTGGAGCTATCTCTATCTGGATGTATGCTGGAAATCCAGCAGTATATTTTCCATGTCACCATTATAAATAGAAACTGTGGCTTAAATAATGCTCTCATTTCCATTATTGTGAAGGTGCAGTTCTACCCAGGGAGGCTCCTTCCTGCAGCTCAGGCTTCACTCTTTGATGTGACACTAAAGTGCTGCTATGGCAATTGGCGTTCACCTATGATGTGAGCTGCCAGCTGTGAGCCCTGTGCTGTGGGCTGTACCGCAGTGGCAGATGGTAGGAAACGAAAGAGGACACTGGCCACCAGAAGAGGGGAAGCTGGAGTACTGTAACCCCATCCTCAGGGAGGAGAGAGGTACTGCTTTAAAATGCAAGTAGCCAAAAAGATAGCACCCTATTCAACCACTTTTGTAGAAGAGTGAAAGTCTACCTTAAGCAGGCAGCTGGCTTCAAGTTGCAGAACTATCTTCTGTCATGAAGATGTGAAAAGCTTATTTTGTCACTGAATATAACCAATTAGCATACATGGATGACCTCCCCAATGACCAGGTGAATTTAGGATGAACTACCTATGACATGGTGCTGTGAATTCTTCTACTTGTGAACTATTTATGGTAACCATCTTTATGTCTTTTCAATCTCTTAAGCAGACTGACTGTAATACATGTGACATTCAGATTTAATTGTGTAATGAAAGATTTTTCTTTTTTTTTGAGACAGAATCTCACTGTGTTGCCCAGGCTGGAGTGCAGTGGTGCGATCTCAGCTCTTTGCAACCTCTGCCTGTTAGGTTCAAGTGATTCTCCTGCCTCAGCCTCCCAGGTAGCTGGGATTACAGGTGCATGCCACCATGCCTTTTTTTTTTTTTTTTTTTTTTTTTAATTTTAGTAGAGACGGGATTTCACCATGTTAGTCAGGATGGTCTCTATCTCCTGATTTCATGATCGACCTGCCTTGGCCTCCCAAAGCTGGGATTACTGGTGTAAGCCACCATGCCCAACCTCTTTCTTTTCTATTATTGTGGTTTCTCTGGGGCTGAAGAGAATTTTTTTTAAATTATATTTCCTAGGCCGGGCGCGGTGGCTCAAGCCTGTAATCCCAGCACTTTGAGAGGCTGAGGTGGGCGGATCACGAGGTCAGGAGATCGAGACCATCCTGGCTAACATGGTGAAACCCCGTCTCTACTAAAAATACAAAAAAAATAGCTGGGCGTGGTGGTGGGCACCTGTAGTCCCAGCTACTCGGGAGGCTGAGGCAGGAGAATGGCGTGAACCCGGGAGGCGGAGCTTGCAGTGAGCCGAGATCGCGCCACTGCACTCCAGCCTAGGGGACAGAGAAAGACTCCATCTCAAAAAAAAAAAAAAAAAAAATATATATATATATATATATTTCCTAGAATTACCAGACATAATATAAACAAATAAGGTGCCAACCAAGCTTTACTCTAGAGGGGACTTTCCCTCTCAGGCTTCCAGCCAATTCACAATTATGCTGTAAAGTGCATGCTGTCACCTAAATATGCAGGCAGAATTGTGTCTCTGCCTATTTGGTATCTATAGTCCTCCACAGTCACTTCTAGAGAGGCTAGAGCAGATTTCTACAAACTTTTTTTTGTTTTCTTAGATGGAATTTCGCTCTTGTTGCTCTGGCTGGAGTGCAGTGGCACAATGTCAGCTCACTGCAGCCTCCACCTCCTGGGTTTAAGTGATTCTCCTGCCTCAGTCTCCCGAGTAGCTGAGATTACAGGCATGCACCACCAAGCCTGGCTAATTTTGTATTTTTAGTAGAGACAAGGTTTTTCCGTATTGGTCAGGCTGGTCTTGAACTCCTGACCTCAGGTGATCCACCCACCTTAGCCCTCCAAAGTGCTGGGATTACAGGTGTGAGGCACCTCGCCTGGCCTAGATTTCTACCAACTTTATAGGGCAGATATTAACCATTTTACTTCTTTAAATGACTCTTGTATCTTCAGACCTGAAACTGATTCAGAGACCATGGAGCCTAGAAACCCAATCAGTGTAACAAGTGTGCATTGAGTAGACATGGAGACATGAGAATCTCCACTTCTCTTTCTCTCCCCTTGCTAAAATGCTCACAATTGCAGGTAACACCTGCTGCTACTCCACCCATCCAGGACCTAAATCTGCAGCTCCAAATTCTAAATCTAGGTCTAGAAATTAAAAAACAAAACAAAACAAAAGTTTCATTTGAGAAATCAAGTCTTTTTTTTTTTTTTAGGGGGGTTTGAGGGGGATGGATTCCTGCTCTGTCACCAGGCTGGAGTGCAGTGGCATCATCTCGGCTCACTGCAACCTCCTCCTCCCAGGTTCAAACTATTCTCCTGCCTCAGCCTCCTGAGCAGCTGGGATTACAGGCATGTGCCATCACACCTGGCTAATTTTGTATTACTTTTTTCAGTAGACATGGGGCTTCACCATATTGGCCAGTATGGTCTCGATCTCTTGACTTCGTGATCCACTTGCGTCGGCCTCCCAAAATGTTGGGATTACAGGCATGTGCCACTGTGCCTGTCTGCCAGTCTTTTTACTTATAAAACTCAGACATTAAAATAAGAGCACAATTATGTCTTTCTCTCTAGTTTCAACTGTATATTCATCTCTTGAAGCTGTTCACTATTGCCAAAAGTAGGTATAAGTTAAACCAATGATAAGTTATTTATTTAAACAAATAAGAATTTCTCACAAACTAGTTTGTGTCACCCCACTGTCTGTCTCTCTTCTTTTTTTTCCTTCACAAATCCACTTGTAATTGCTGCTAATCAGTGTAGATTCCAGGCATCTTGAATATTTCTTCTCAAGTTACAGTGCTTAAGCTTGGCCCCAATAAACTGTCTACTTATATTCATGTTGTGTCAGCTTTTTTTTTACGTAAAATATTATTTAGAATTTTCTAGAGCAGCCTCTGTGAGTAGATTTCTCCTTTGATTGTACTTGCTGTAACAGCCAAAAATGCAAAGTGATGTTGGTTTTATCTAGAATCTGAACATAAGGTCTGATCTCTGCCTGGAATTTACAAAACATGGCCAGATTTTAGATTGAGAACATACAGAAAACCAACAGGAGGCATTTTCTGCATTGTGAGATGTCAACATAGACACTTCAGATCCCTCCTTTGAGAATGTGGCTCTTTGACCTGTTCACATCGCAACCTTTATGTGAGAGGCTACAGGTTTAAATACAATCTGATGGCAGAATCTCTAAATGTAAACAAGCATCCTAGGAGTGAGAGATCAAGGCCACAAAGTAGCCAGAGCCGTGAGCACAACTATAGCTACCTGGAAAATGTGATACTAGAGTGTTATTGTCCTTCTACATACTCAAAAGCTAGCTAATCAGGACAGGTGATCCAGGTTCTGCAGCTCCACCAGGATAGTTTCATTTTCTTTTTAGAATCAGCCTGAGTCTCTCCTGCTGGCTTATTATTGGTCCATCAGCCCAGGGTCACTGGAAATGCTCTCACAATCACCTAGGCATCTGAGACATTTGAGAATCTCCAGAACAGATTTGTGTCAGTCTGACAAGGGTGGTTAATTTTGCTTCTGTCTTAGTGTAAAAGAAATGAATCATCTGGTGTGTGTTCCTCCCATCATACAAGTGATGTCTTTGGTTAGTACCCAGATGAGAGTTTCTCTGGTTCTCTGGTACTTGGGTGAAAAACAAGGAGGAGGTCTGGAGACTCAAACAGATATACAAATTGATTCCACTTCATATAGTCATTAGAAAAATAGATGAAGCAGTCATGGTCCCTACCATGCAAGAACTTTTAGTCTTGACTATCAGCTGCATAAGTGGTTTAATTATGCATCATATGGTGGGTACAATAAATAGACATATGCAAAAATATGGGATATATTTGCACCATTTTCTTTATATTGTTGAGAATTCTGATGTCTACACTGGAACATATATTTATAAACAAGAGTTATTATTTGTATTTTTTTTAGCTTGCTAAGAATACTTATCTTCCAAAAAACTATTTTAGAAAACCTTAAGAGATTTGTTTAAATTGCTTATTAGTATGTAATATAACCTTGAGAGGGCAGTGGGGATTAATAAGATTAAAAATTATACAAACTCTGAGATTTAAGTTTTTTTTTTTTTGGTACACTTAAAAAATGAAACAGAACTGAAAATACTCCCCAGTGGCATAAAAAACAGAATTTTACATTAGCTCTACACCCTGCCCCAGCCCTGATCAGATTCACCCTTTTTGAAGACCTTATTTAGGTGTGGCCATACTCTGGAGTCTTGCCTCACAGAACTAACTAGAAGAGATCAGAGTTTTGGGTGATGCATCCTGTTGCTTTTTTAGGGTTGGTGCTCATGATTTTCTGAAACCCAAAAGCAGATAAATGGAAAATATAAAATATAATTTATAGGGTCTTACATTTTTTTTAAAACCATTGTTTGCAGAGACACTACATTTAGCAACTCGTTTTCTGTACCTGCAGATATAGTAGTTGATTCACAAATCACAAAATAGTAAATATAAACACAACAAAAATTCATCTAAATTATATGAAACTCTATCTGTATCCCTCTCATCTGTCTATATTTGTATTCTATACATTTTTTTAAAAAATCAGTGACAGATAAACAGAAGAAGAAATAAAAATGCTGGGTTCTTATTCTAAATCCTTGGAATTATTGAACGCTTAGTATAAACTCACAGGGTTTTATCAGAATTAAATAATGGGTCATCACAGTGCTCTGTAACATCTTATTGAGCACACAGTACCTGCTTAATAAACATTGCATTAGTACACGTGTACATGTTGTTTTCTAAATGCAGACTTACTCAGAAATTGCTGCTTTCTGTTTTCTCTGTAAACTTTAAAGAGCCAGCAAATAATATACTTTAAGATAAAGGATGGTTGTCTTCATTTGTATCAAAAGTATTTGTGTTGTGACAAGACAGAGGAATATAAGGGACTCTGTGCTGTGCCTCATTTTTCTTTTCTTTTTTTTTTTTTTTTTTTTTTTCCTTTTTGGAGACGGAGTCTTGCTGTGTCGCCCAGGCTGGAGTGCAGTGGTGCCATTTCAGCTCACTGTAAGCTCTGCCTCCTGGGTTCACGCCATTCTCCTGCCTCAGCCTCCTGAGTAGCTGGGACTACAGGCACCTGCCACCACACCCGGCTAATTTTTTGTATTTTTAGTAGAAATGGGGTTTCACCGTGTTAGCCAGGATGGTCTCGATCTCCTGACCTCGTGATCTGCCCATCTCGGCCTCCCAAAGTGCTGGGATTACAGGCGTGAGCCACCGCGCCCGGCCTGTGCCTCATTTTTCTAACCAGTGCTAATAATGAGCCCAGAGAGAGCGACATCAACACTGACAGAGGACTTCTTTAAAACACCCATTTATGGACCCTTTCCAAACCCACAGAATCATATTACATAGAGTGGGGCCAAATTTACGAAGTGATTTATAAGCTCATTAAAGCTTGAGTAGCAATGCTTAGGTAAGTAGTTTTAAGCCCAGGCTTCTAATTAGAATCACATGGCCAATTTGCAGAACTCTCTTGTGCCCTTTAGACAGTTTGCTTAATGTTCTGGGTGAAAGCGTCTATTTGTTTTAATTAAGTGCCTCAGTGACTCTAAGGTGCCAGAATCAAGTATGACGAGTTCAAGATACATTTGTGAGAGTTAAGTGCCGCCTTTGCACTAAAGGGTGGTCCAGGAACCTGTTCTGTTTGGGTTTGGTAATGACAGGACAGTGTGGCCAATATTTCTATTACTGTAGCAGAAATTGCTAGTGTCTGTAGCAGAGAACCTGAGGACCAAAAAAATAAAAAACATATACACACACACACACACAGACACACTTTTTTCTTTTTTTTTTTTTAAAGATGGAGTTTCACTCTTGTTGCCCAGGCTGGAGTGCAATGGTGCAATCTCGGCTCACTGCAACCTCCACCTCCTGCGTTCAAGCGATTCTCCTCCGCCAGCCTCCTGAGTAGCTGGGATTACAGGCATGCGCCACCACGCCCTGCTAATTTTCTGTTTTTAGTAGAGATGGGGTTTCTTCATGTTGGTCAGGCTGGTCTCGAACTCCCGACCTCAAGTTGTCCACCCACCTCGGCCTCCCAAAGTGTGGGATTACAGGCATGAGCCGCCTTGCCCAGCTGCAGAGAAACTTATAGTTCCTAAATCCTTTCTGTTATAAAGGACAGAAATGGGTAGAGTTTTTCTGTCTTGGGCTTTCTGCCTTTGGGTGTGGTGGTAAGAGATGAACATGTGGTACTCAAATTTTTAAAGGCATATTCTAAAGATGCAGGCATAATTAGTCCAGAAAATGTCACTGAGAAATAATTCTAGAGGAGGAGAAAGAGAAAAAATGACTTTTTTTCAGCTAAACATTTCTGATATCAAGAGCTGTGTCCACTGTGCCTCCTGGATTGCCATGTGCTTAGTACTTACTTGCAAATCTTTACTTCTATACTTGTGTTTGTTCTCCCTAGTGAGTTTTTCTTAACTACTTTTATAAATGCTTATGATAGTTAAGGATCTCTGAAAAATATTTCGTTTCTGTATATCACAGCTTCTCTACGTCACGGCTTCTTATATGTCATGCAGAATTCTCACCATGAATTCGTGATCTGCAATATTAAAAATGTTGTCTTTGGCTGTTGAACATGGATAGGTGTAGATAATCTATCTATCTATCTATCTATCTAATCTATCTTTCTTTCATTTTTTTTTTTTTTTTTTGAGATGGAACCTCACTCTGTCGTCCCGGCTGGAGTGCAGTGGCATGATCTGGGCTCACTGCAGCCTCCACATCCTGCGTTCAAGCAATTCTCCTGCCTCAGCTTCCTGAGTAGCTGGGATTACAAGCATGCATCATCACACTCAACTAATTTTTGTATTTTTAGTAGAGACGGGGTTTTACCATGTTGGTCAGGCTGGTCGCAAACTCCTGACCACGTGATCCACCCGCCTCAGCCTCCCAAAGTGCTGGGATTATAGGCATGAGCCGCAGCATCCAGCAATTATACTCTAGATTTCTATGGGGAAAACCTGGGGTTCTTGGTAAAGATGGAGAACATGTAATGTTGAGGTTATTTCTGTGTTCTTTATTATTTCGAGGCATTACACCATTAAGAAAATGCTCATTTAAACAGAATGGCATTTATTACCCAAAAAGTTCTGAAAAAAGTGGCTGGGCGATGTGGCTCACGCCTGTAATCCCAACACTTTGGGAGGCTGAGGCGGATGGATCACGAGGATAGGAGATTGAGACCATCCTGGCTAACACGGTGAAACCCCATCCCTACAAAAAATACAAAAAATTAGCCAGGCATGGTGGCACACGCTAGTAGTCCCAGCTACTAGGGAGGCTGAGGCAGGAGAATCACTTGAACCTTGGAGGCAGAGGTTGCAGTGAGCCAAGATCACACCATTGCACTCCAACCTGGGCGACAGAGCGAGACTGAGTCTCAAAAAAAAAAAAAAAAATTACCAGGAGATACCTGCTTATTTGGGTGCTAAAGAAAGACTACTTAAAGTCACTATTAAAAATTGTAGAACATGGAAAATATCTGTATCTTGAACTTTCCATCCAACCGGTGTTTTCTTATGGTTAAATTGAGACTGTAATTTACTTTAGTGGGGGCAGTATCTCAGTAGTGATGCTGTGTCCTGGGTGCATCAGCACACTATAGAAACTTGTTCTAGTGTATTTGATGTTAATAACTCACTTGCTTAATAAGCTCTCTTACAGATTTTTACACTATAGAGTTTTTTTTTTCCTCTTCATCATTAAGTATCTGTATGCAGCTGATGTCCATAAACCATCACATTTAATCTGGCAGCTGCCCTGTTTTTGAGGTTTTCTTTGTATTTATCTTTCTTTGGTAAATGAAAGCTCTCATCTTTGTTTACAGGCCAGAAGAACTGAAAAAGACACAGGCTCTTCCACTTACTGGATGTTTGACAAAATGATCTTTTGGGGCCAAAACATTGGCATTACTGGTAAACTTGGTAGAGATTCAGTAACTCAGACTTTATTTCAGAGCTCCTGAAAAAATAATCTGCATTAACATGATGTCCAGTTTATTGTACACATTAAAATTTGAGTGGTACCTTCTAAGTCAACATGTCTATTTTGTCTGAAAAATGTAAACAACTATGTCTTTTTCATCTGAAAAACGTATACAACTCATTCTGTATTATGTAAATACAGTACTCAAAAATGTACCTTAGTGTTTATGTCCTCAATTTTATACTTTATCATCCAGACAAGCATCATATATACACTGATGTGGATATTATGCCACTCTTTTCTCAGAGTTAGAGAATACATTAGAAAAGGTTTGTGTGTTGACAATTATTTTATTGGATAATTTCAGTCACTCTTATAAGTCAGAACCAGTTTTATTCACTTTCTCATTTTGCCTTGAGTCAAATGGAAAATTCTGCCAATGGCCACTTTGTAAATATGTGTGTTTGTGTGTCTTTTCCAGGGACTGTTGACATTTAGGGATGTGGCCATAGAATTCTCTCTGGAGGAGTGGCAGTGCCTGGACACTGGCACAGCAGAATTTATAGAGGAATGTTATGAAAACCTGGCCTTCCTGGGTGAGGATAACTTTAATACAAAATTCCTTATATAAACTAAAGGTTTCATTTCTCTTTTGTAGAATTTCTCTTTTGTTTTCTGGTAATTTATGCTTTCAAATTTCTGTTTTCAAGAAAATCCTGGGGATTTGTCTGTTTAGAAAAGAATTTCTTCAAGATGTTTCATCTTGACCTGAACTTTACACATTCCTGAGCTGATCTGTGTCCTTCACTTTAGATTATTGGTAATTTCAGAAGTTTAGTTGCATAAAATATTGTTACTCACACCTTAAAATCTAATTGTCATCACCAATTTTTGATTCAGTAGTACCAGGCAGTGAAATTAAGAACCTCCAAAATTAAATTTTTTTTTTTTTTTTTTGAGGTGGAGTCTTGCTCTGTCACCCAGGCTAGAGTACAGTGGCATGATCTCGGCTCACTGCAACCTCCGCCTCCCAGGTTCAAGCAATTCTCCTGCCTCAGCCTACTGAGTAGCTGGGATTATGGGCACCCACCACCATGCCCAGATAATTTTTGTATTTTTAGTAGAGATAGAGTTTTACCATCTTGGGCAGGCTGGTCTTGAACTGCTGACCTCGTGATCCTGGCCTCCCAAATTGCTGGGATTACAGGCATGAGCCACCGCACCTGACCAATAAAAGTATTTTCTAAATATTTAAACATTTCTGTTATAAATTAGTATATTGGGATAAATTTATTAGAATATTCTATTATATCCTCTTTACTGAGCACATTACTAAGTTGGTAATTGGAGAATGGGAGCAAGATTCATGTTAGTTATTTTTAATAAAACAGATATTGCTGTCTCTAAGCCAGACCTGATCACCTATCTGGAGTAAGAAAAAGAGCCCTGGAATATGAAGTGACATGAGATGGTGGATGAACCCCCAGGTAGGTGAGAGTGAATACAACAGACGACATGGATGAGAGGCCCAAAGTCAAGAAGAAAGCAAGTCTTTAAAGTGATTTGGGAAGCTGTGTTCCAAAGGAAATAGTTTCTGGAAAGCCTGAAATTTTTTAAAAATTATACTCTCACATAGGGGCATCTTCTGTCTTATGTTTATAAAATTTCTAAGAATTCTAATTTCCCTTCAATGTTCTTCCTTCAAATTTACAGTGACAGCTAAAGTACTGTTCATGACATACAAAAAGAGTGCACAATCTGACTTTTTTCTTCTTTTTGTGGACAGAGAGATACCTCCATAATTTTGAGATACTCTATGTTAAACTATTTTTTAAGTTGTCTTTTTACATCACGTCTGAAATGCACGAAAGTGGTGGTTTCTGTTTCATTGTTTTTCTTGTTCATTTTTTCTGCACATTTCATCCTGTTTTCATTACCATAGTTTTGAAATATAGTTTGAAATTATGAAGTATGATGTCCTTCTGCTTTGTTCTTTTTTCTTAAGATTGCTTTGGCTATTCAAAGTTTATTGTAGTTTCATGTATATTTTAGGGTCGTGTTTTTCATTGCTGTGAAAAAAAAACACTGGAATTTTGACAGGGAGTTTATTGAATCTAGAGATGACTTTGGATAATATGGCAGTTTCACAATACTTATTCTTTCAGTAGAAATAAAATATTTTCAAATTTATTTGTGTCCTCTAATTTTTTTCATTGATACATCTTTCACGTAAAAGATTTACAAGCTCCTTGTTTAAATTTGTTCTAAAATTAATTATTTCATTGCTATTGTAAATAAGATTTTTTTTTCTCTCTTTTATCAGACTGTTTGTTTTAAGTGTATGGAACCATAACTTATACTTGTATGTTAATTTTATATTTTTAGTTTAAACAAGTTTTAATGTACTATTTTTTGTTTTTTCTTTTTTCTTTTTTTATATAAGATTACATGATCTACCAACAGCAACGTTTTACTTTTGGTCTTCAATTTCAATGACTTTAAATTTTTCTTTTGACTATTTCTTCATCCACATACTTTCAGTGCTATATTAAAATAGAAGCATTGACAATAAGAAACGATTGTTTTGCAATGGGGTCTGTAAATTTAAAGGAGCAAACACCTCTTCAAGATTTTATAAACTGGTTTCAGAAAGTAAAAATAAATTTTTGTTTGGCCCCCAATGTATAGAATGCCCTCTGGGTTTGTAGTGAAGAGGGGTTGTAGGTTGGTCTTAAGGCTGCTGGGTTTGCACAAGGGTCCACCTTTAGTTGTCTTGTTAAAAGGGGCTTGGATAGGCTGGGCGCGGTGGCTCACGCCTGTAATCCCAGCACTTTGGGAGGCCGAGGCGGGTGGATCACGAGGTCAAGAGATCAAGACCATCCTGGCTAACACGGTGAAACCCCGTCTCTACTAAAAATACAAAAAAATTAGCCAGGCATGGTGGCGGGCACCTGTAGTCCCAGCTACTCAGGAGGCTGAGGCAGGAGAATGGCGTGAACCCGGGAGGCGGAGCTTGCAGTGAACCAAGATCGCGCCACTGCACTCCAGCCTGGGCCACAGAGCGAGACTCCCTCTCCAAAAAAAAAAAAAAAAGGGGGGCTTGGATAGTTGTAGTTCTCATTTAATTTTTGGACAGAGTGAATATCTTTCAGGACTTTGCTGTGCATTGCAGACCCAGGGGCAGGTTTCTGCAGTCGGGTCTGCATATGGTGTTCTTTATATCAGGATGTGGATGAGCATGGCTTTCACTGAGTACAAGAGAGAATTTTCCCAGGTCACTTTGGGTTTCTACGTAGGCAGAACGGGCCATGAACTGTGGCTCAGGGAGCTGGAAATGAGTCATGGAACTGCCTCAGGGACCACAGTAAAGGCCAAGGTCTGCAGGCCTCTCAGCATAGCTGTAAATGGGTGTCTTCCTCCAGGCCTCTGGAAGGACAGGACCTCCCCCAGACCGTGACTGGGAAGAGTTTGAGATGGTTACAGAGTAAGTTCAAAATTCTCAGTGGAACCAAGTTAGGTGGAACATTTTCTTGTCTGTAGCCAACAACAGTAGTCCTGTAGTTTGCCACCTGAATGAGGGCCTGCCTTCTAAACAGAATTACCTTCAATCTTGGGCTTTAGCAGAGTTTCACAACTCCCTTCCTGGATCTCAGAACTCTCTTAAAGACACTTTTTTTTTTTTTTTTTGAGATGGAGTCTCGCTCTGTCACACAGACTGGAGTGCAGTGGCAAGTGCAGTGGTGTGATCTTGAGTCACTGCAACCTCCATCTCCCAGGTTCAAGTGATTCTCCTGCCTCAGCCTCCTGAGTGGCTGGGATTACAGGTGCCCGCCACCACCCAGCTAAATTTTGTGTTTTTAGTAGAGATTGAGTTTCACCAGGTTGGCCAGGGTGGTCTTGAACTTTTGACCTCAGGTGATCCACCTCAGCCTCCCAAACTGTTGGAATTACAGATGTGAGCCAATGTGCCTGGCCAAAGGCACTTATTTTTGACATGGGGTCTTGTTACATAACCCAGGCAAGTCTTAATATTTTGACTGCAGGCAATTCTTTAATGTATCATGTAGCTGTCATTACCGGTGTAAACCATGATGCTTGATTCTCTTAAAAAGGCATTTTCGTCAGGAATGGCTGACAAATTTTCTTGCTGTCAGGGGATAAGAAAATAGGGTGCCTTTTTTAAAATTTTATCTTGTTAGTCACTCTCCATATAAATTTTTACTTTCTATTTTCTACTTTAAATTTGTCTGCAATTTTAGATTCAGACATTTAGCACAATATACTAGAACTTGCATGTTGTGCCTGAATTAAATTAGATAATTAGTATGCAGGCAGGCAAAAAGGAATTATAAAATTTTCAACCACTTTTGTCAGCCTATATCTAAATAATAACATAGTTTATTCCCCAAATATTTGTTTTATGTATGAGGCTCTAACCATATTCTGCTAAGTATATGTATAATTTAGCAATGTAAGGTATTATTTGCTTCTAAATTTGGATTACAGTAGTTTTGTGTAAAAATAGCAAACATTTAAAAGAAAAATTGGCACTAGTTTCTTTTAAATCCTTATCTATTAAAAGTTTCTCATTAGCATCTCCTGTTTATGATTGTATTTCCTTTTCTCTGAAATTTTATTGTCATACAAGAGATACCAGTAATTTCAAATGCCTGCCTTCCGGGAATGCACAGTTACAGTCAAACATTGCAGTTATCTAGACAAATTATTTGTTAATGTACATTGATGTTGCCAACTAGATTTTATGAGTAAGCATTTATTATTGTCTTGTAGTTCTATATTGTGGTTTTTTACTGTAAATTTCTTAGTATCAGTTTATTGTGTTTTTGGTTTTACTTATGTATTATAATTTTAGATAACTGGCAATTCTGTTTGTATACTTTAAGTTAATGTGGGGTTTAATTAAAAGATAAATGGGCCATATGTCTATCACAATCAGATATGTGTGTGTTTGTATCTGCAAATGTGACCCCAATTTTTGTTGTAGCTTGTCTTAGCTCATTCTCTTTTTTTTTTTTCTGTTTTTGAGACAGGGTTTTGCTCTTGTTGCTAAGGCTGGAGTGCAATGCACTATCTCGGCTCACTGCAACCTCTGCCTCCAGGGTTCAAGCAATTCTCCTGCCTCAGCCTCCCAAGTAGCTGGGATTATAGGCATGTGCCACCACACTTGGCAAATTTTGTATTTTTCTTTATTAGAGACGGGGTTTCTCCATGTTGGTCAGGCTGGTCTCGGATTCCTGACCTCAGGTGATCTGCCCACCTCAGCCTTTCAAAGTGCTGGGATTGCAGGCATTAGCCACTGTGCCCGACCTCTTAGCTCATTTTCGATGTTGGTTTTATCTTGTCTAAGTGAGTAGCCTTGGAAATAGTCTCATTTTTGTCATGTGTTTAATGATGAATATGTATTTCCTTTGTGTGAGACAAACACTTTGTGATTTGGAGGTAATTTTTAAAGATTTAAAATTTGGTATTTTTTTCAGTTTTTTAAAAAGTAATTGTTGTGAAAACACGTAACATAAAATTTAGCTTCTTAAATCTATTTAAATGTACATGTCACGGCCAGGCATGGTGGTGGCTCACATCTGTAAAACCAGGATTTTGAGAGGCCAGGACTGGAGGATTGCTTGAGCCCAAAAGATTGAGACCAACCGGGCAAAATGTGGAGACACCCTCTCTACAAACATTCTTTTTCTAAGAAATAGCCAGGAAGGGTTGTGTGTACCTGTGGTCCCAGCTACTTGAGAGAATGAGGGGCAGGGTTACTTGAGCCTGGGAGTGTGAGGCTGCAGTGAGCCATAACTGTGCCATGCACTCAAGCTTGGGTGACAGATTGAGACCCTGTCTCAAAAAAAAAAAAAAGTTGTGTATTTCAGGTATATTAACTATATTCATATTGTTATGCAAAAGACTTCTAGAAATTTTATATCTTGTAAAACTAAGACTCAGTATCCATTAAATAACATTTACTCATTTTATGCTTTCTCCAGCCCTTAACAAACACCCTTCCACTTTCTGTTTTTATGAGTGTGACTATTTTATATATCTTACATAAGTGAAATCATAATATCTATGATTTCATTACTGGCTTATTTCAGTTGACATAATATTCTCAAAATGTATCTTTAAATGTGACAAGATTTTTAAGATTTTTTTTTAAGGCTGAATAATATTCCATTGTATCAAATATGTCTTGAAGGTCCTATGTTGCATATTTTAGATATAGATTAATAAGTGGAATTGTTGTATTTGATAATAATTTTATTTTTATTTATAAGAAGTACATTTATAACATAAAATAATGGATGCCTCCTTGTTTTCTACCGACAATCAACATGGTTGTTTTTTTTTTGAGACAGAGTCTCACTCTGTTGCCCAGGCTGGAGTGCAGTGGCATGATCTCAGCTCACTGCAACCTCTGCCTCCCAGGTTCAAGCGATTCTCCTGCCTCAGCCTCCTGAGTAGCTGGGATTACAGGCACGTGCCACCACCCCCGGCTAATTTTTGTATTTTTAGTAGAGATGGGGTTTCACCATGTTAGTCAGTCTGGTCTCGAACTCCTGACCTTGTGATCTGCCCACCTCGGCCTCCCAATGTGCTGGGATTACAGGCGTGAGCCACCGCGCTAGCCTGTCCAACATGGTGAAACCCCATCTCTACTAAAAATATAAAAATTGGCCAGGCATGGTGGCGGGCGCCTGTAATCCCAGCTTCTTGGGAAGATGAGGCAGGAGAATTGGTTGAACCTGGAAGGTGGAGGTTGCAGCAAGCTGAGACTGTGTCACTGCATTCCATCCTGGGCAACAGAGCAAGACTCCATCTCAAAATAAAAACAAGAAAAAAAAAAGAAGTTATCTTCTATGTCTGATTAAAAGATTTTTCACTTATGGTTTCAGGAAATAATCAAACTTAATTTTATCGTGTGGATATTCAGTATGGGTAATTCAGTATGGATATTCAGTATGGATAATTCAGTATGGATATTCAGTTTTAAAATTATCTTTTTTCTATTGTGTGCTCATGTCAATTTTGTGGGAGATTATTTGGCCATATTCAGAAGGGTTACTTCTGGGCTTTTTGTTCTTTCATCTGTTCATCTGTCTTTTTTTCAGTACCACATTGTGTCTGTTATTGCTGCTTTTAATATGTTTCAAAATCAGAAATTATAATGCATCTTTGTTCTTTTTCATGGGTGTTTGGCTAGAGATCATAATAAAATTTTAACATTTTAAACAATATTTCTTTAAAAAACTGCTATTGGGATTTTTATGAAGATTATATTGAATTTGTCTACCACTGTAAGTTGTATTGACGTCTTTGAAAAATTATTATTTTTTGATTCCTGAGCAAATATATGTTGAAGAGTGTGTTTTATTTTCATGTACTTTTGGATTTTTTTTAGTTTTAATTTCTAGCTTAATTCAGTTTTGGTCAGAAAACACAAAGTGTGTAATTTTGGTCTTCTTAAATGTATTTGTTATTGTTGTGTTTGTTGTTTTTGTTTGGAGACAGGATCTTACTCTGTCAACCAGTCCGGAGTGTACTGCCATGATTCTGGCTCACTACAGCCTCAACCTACCAGGTTCAAGTGATCTTTCCTCCTCAGTGTCTCATGTAGTTGGGACTACAAACATAAAGTACCATGTCTGAATAATTCTTTGATGATTTGTAGGGATAGAGTCTCACTATGTTGCCCAGGCTGGCCTCAAACTTTTAACTCCAAGTAATCCTCCCGCCTTGATCTCTAAGTGTTGGGATTATAAGCATGAGCTACACCACCCAGCTGGCATTCTTAAATTTAATAAAACTTACTATGTGTCCTAACAGAATACACCAGGTGCAAATAAGAATATTGTGTATTCTCTTGCTTTTGACTGGAAAGTTTTGTACTCATCTGTTAAACCTAGTTGGTCTGTAATATGGTTTTGATGTTCAGGATGTGGGACCTGGTGGGAGGTGTTTGGGTCATGGGAGCAAAGTCTTCATAAATAGCTTGGCACCATCCTCTTGGTAATCAAAATGTTTACACTCCATTAATTCAAATGAAAGCAGGTTTATTAGGAGAACCAGGCTCCTTCACCTCATACTTGCTCTGTCTATTATTATGTGACAGGTACAGTTACTCTTCGCCTTCAACCATGATTGTAAGCTTGCTGAGACACTCACCAGAAGCAGATGCTGGCACACGCTTTTTGTACAGTCTGCTAGATTGTGAGCCGTATAATTATTTCTTTATAAATTATCCACTCAGGTATTCCTCTGTATGCAAAATGATTAATACAGTCTCTAATGTCGTCTAGGTTTTGTTTTCTTGTTGATTTTTTAATCTGAATTTTCTATTATTAAAAATGGGGTCTTGATGTCTACAATTATGTTCTATGTATTTCTTGCTTTACTTTTGTCAATATTTACTTTATATATTTTGGAGACCTTATGTTATATATACGTATACATACAGACAGGTAGATAGATTGATTTACTACATTTTATGAGTCTGTAATGTCAATGTTTGTCTCATGTTAGCACTTGACTTAAAACATACTATATCTAATACACAATTGTAGTTACTATTTCCATAAAGTATAGTTTTTTTTTTTTTCACTCTGTGGTTTTCAGCCTATTTGACTTAGTGCTGAAATGATTCCCTTGTAGGCAACATAATGTTTGCTTTTTTCTTAAGCCAGTAAAGCATTTTATTTTTTCTTTTTATAATTTTATTTATTTACTTGTTTATTCATTTATTTTTGAGATAGGGTCTCACTCTGTCAACCAGGCTAGTTTGCAGTGTTGTGATCATGGCTCACTGTAGACTCAACTTACAAACTCAGAAGATTCTCTCATTTCAGCCTCTTAGGTAGCTGGGTTAAAAGTGTGTAGTATCATGCCCAGCCAGTTTTTTGTGTATTTTTGGTTGAGACAGAGTTTTGCCACATTGTCAAGGCTGTTCTCAATCTTCTGAGATCCAGTGATCAGCCCGCCTTAACCTCCCAAAGTCCTGAGATTACATTTCTTTTTATTAAGTAATTTAATTAATTTATATTTAAAACTGCTTCTTAAAAATGAAGTTACTGGTTTTATTGTTACTGTTTTATGTGTTCCCGAGTGGTATGTTTTTTCTTATTTACTGTTTTATTGCCTTAAATTTTATTTTAATTGTGTAGTGATGTGCTTCAATTATTTTTCTAATTTTGTTTTGCATAGTTTCTTTAAATATTATCTTTATAATCATGTTGTCTATTCATGTGTTTTCATGCTGCTGATAAAGACGTACCTTACCCTGGGCAAATTACAAAAGAAAGAAGTTTATTGGACTTACAGTTTCATGTGATTGAAGAGACCTCACAATCATGGTGGAAGGTGAAAGGCATGTCTCACATGGTGGCAGATAGAGAGCTTGTGCAGAAAAACTCTGCCTTATAAAGCCATCAGATTTCATGAGGCTTATTCACTATCATGAGACCAGTACAGAAAAGACCTGCCCCCATGATTCAATTACCTTCCACCACATCCCTCCTAAAACATCTGGGAATTAAAGATGAGACTTTGGTTGGGACACAGCCAAACCACATTATCTTAAAAAAATGGAGTTTACATTAAATATCTTAAAATTCAAACAATATACTTTAATTTCATGACAACTTCAATTGAATATAAAATTATACCTCCATAGTTTTCAGTTTGTTATTAACATTAAAATTTTTTAGGCTGGGTGCAGTGGCTCATGCCTGTAATCCCAATACTTTGGGAGGCTGAGGTGGGCGGATTACCTGAGGTCAGGAGTTTGAAACCAGCCTGACCAATGTGAAGAAACCCTGTCTCTACTAAAGAATACAAAATTAGCCAGGCATGGCGGCGCATGCCTGTAATCCCAGCTACTCGGGAGGCTGAGGCAGGAGAATTGCCTGAACCCGGGAGGGAGAGGTTGCAGTGAGCCAAGACTGTGCCGTTGCACTCTAGTCTGGGCAACAAGTGCGATACTCCATCTCAAAATAAAGTAAATAAAAAAATTATTTTGTGTATTTATTAACATTTATGCAGATTGTATTCTGTTTTAAATATTCTACAGAGGAGCTTTAAGGGTTTTATGCATCATTATGGACTAAGACAGAGCTTGTCTTTTATACATGCATGGGCCATCTAGTGGCACAAAGCTCGTGGTGCAAGCAAGCAGGCTCACAGAAGCAGAACAGAGGCAGTTAATCAAACAGTGACAGGTTATGCTGACCTTGCAGCTTCATTGGAAGGTAAATGTGCATGTGTCTTTGTTCACTCACAGGGCCTGGGAACGAATTCCCAAAGGTAGAGTTCAACAGGGATCTTTTGTAAATGTACAACAAGGGCCCTGGGAGCCATTTGTTGAATTTATCAATTATTTAACCCAGATAACAGTGGAATGTACCCATTCCACCCTTAAGAGTATGCTTAAAAAACCAAAAATGGGGAATATGAGTAGGAACCCTACAACACTACTAGCACGAGCCTTATTTACCTTAAATTTACCTTATTTACCTTATTTTACCTTTAAATTGACCTTTTATTTACCTTATTACCTTATTTTACCTTTTATTTACCTTTAAATTTACCTTATTTACCCTAAATTTCTTAAATTTAGATAATAAATTTCAGTCAGCCATAGAAAAACACTTTGCAAAAACCTCTCGAGTTTTATGGAAAGATGTAAATAGTTGTTGGGAACAAGCCCCCAAATCTGGCCATAAACTGGCCATAAACAAAATCTTTGCAGCACTGTGACATGTTCATGATGGCCATGATGCCCACGCTGAAAGTTTTGGGTTTACTGGAATGAGGCAAGGAACACCTGGCCCACCTAGGGTGGGAAAGCCACTTAAAGGCATTCCTGAACCACAAACAATAGCATGAGCAATCTGTGCCTTAAGGATCTGTTCCTGCTGCAGATAACTAGACAGAGCGCATCCCTTTTTTTCTCACAAGGAATATTTTTAGTTAATCTATAATCTATAGAAACAATGCTTATCACTGGCTTGCTGCCAATAAATATGTGGGTAAATCTCTGTTCGGGGCTCTCAGTTCTGTAGGCTGTGAGACCCCTGATTTCCCACTCCACATGCTATATTTCTGTGCATGTGTCTTTAATTCCTCTAGTGCCACTGGGTTAGGGTCTCCATGACTGAGCTGGTCTCGGCAAATAGTAATGTATAGTGTGGTCCAAATTATTTGTTAATCTGGGGAAGAGGATATGCTTGTGTTCACACCCCCTCAGGTCCTCTTTGGATTCCAGTGTGACACACCAAACCTTACCACGGCATGGCTAGGACCCAACCCAGTACCAAAAATGAAGGAAATGATCCTGCAGAACATGCAACCCCAGACAATGCCACTTCCTTGGACATCACAGGCCCCAGACATTACCTGGGGGATGCTGAAGAAGACAACTCAGGAGGCTGAGTGAATTCTGCTGCAGAAAAAGAAACCATTCCCTCAGATAATGTATTCCTTTCTATGCTTTCTGTTGTACATTGCAACTCTTGTAGGGTATTGATTCTTCTTACTCTCACTTTGCCTGCAACCTGTACCTGCTATACTCTATTGGGCCCATCTTCTAGATCTGCCTTTCTTCCACACTGTTACTTGGGCAGAGACCCTCTTCCTAGCCTCTAAAAATGTGACTGATTGGCTGGGAGGAATTGACATACCTCCGGTGGGGGTCCATCAGTAATGGCATACATTGGACTGAGGTGGCAAGTACCACTACATATTACTCCTTGATTGTAAAAGAATAATACTGATTATTTTCATGTTTGTTTTATATTATTTACTGGTTCTAAGATGCAAAGCTGGAACACAAGCTGTAACCACTATGCCAGTCACTGCTCACATCTGTATGTTTCAATCATCAAAACCTGATGCAAAAAAAAGGAGGGGAAATTGGGTGGGGGGGGTGCAGTGAGAGTGGTGAAAAATCTATAGGGAAAGAATGCAAACCTCCTGAAAGTTCGGAAGGTCCTGAAGAGCCCCAGGGGATAATGGCTGAAGGAACCTGTTCTATAACCTTGAGTCAGGGGGTGAGGAGTAAATACAAGGAAGGGTGGGGAACTTTAGCTTAAAGAGGCTTGTTTACTTATGTTGACCAGGAACTGACCTTTGATCACTTGCACACGTGGTGTTTCTTGAAAGGGGGACAATAAATGTTAATTACCTGCAGATTGTATTGGCTCCAGGTTTTTGGCATTGTGCCTGCACTGAATAAGAGAAAGCAGCCCAGCTTCTCCGGGCTGCACTCTGTCCAATATAGCCGGGCAGTCGCCTAGCTGCTCTTACACTGCATACCTGTGTCTGAGTACTCATTTCATCCATCAGCCAGGGTCTGTGGGACAGACCCAGCAATAAAGCCCTCAGGTAATATATTGAATGCCCTTATATGGTCCAGCACACAGGTGACATTGTGATACTGGTATTCACAACCAGTCAACAGTAAATATGTCATCCTTTTAGATAAACACAATCTACTTCTGAAGTTCTGAATCTCATCCCTGGAGGAAGTGGAAAGTTGCAAAATTGACTCTCACATGTGGATCTGGTCCATAGCTAGGCTGATGACTCAGATCAAGATTCAGCACACCTGTGAGACTATGGAGTTTACTGAGGAGACACAGTCTGAAGGAGAGAATGAGGCTTTTATTCATGAACCCATCCACATTGAGACTGTGATTTGTGTACTTAGACCCAACCTCCAAATGGTCTTGAATCTCATACCTAGAATGAGAATATGTGAAATGTTATTCATGCTATCCCTGAGCCTTTCTGCATATGTGATTGTGACACACATCTCTGTTCATAACCTGAGTGATTTGACTTTCCTGCCTGGGCCCAGCACACAGATGGGATTCGGACATATTGTTGGAACCAGTATGTAGATGATGTGACCCTAAACTCATGCCTTGGTGCTGCCAAAGAGGGCACTGCAACATATCACTGGTCCCTGCACCCAGGTAATGTGCTTGTCCTTTCTGTGCCCTGCCCACATCGGCTACTGTAACATATTGCTGGGTCTAACACCCAGGAGATATGAATCTCTGCCCTAGACCCTGGCTACCCTGCCATATCCCTGGACCCATCTATTTGATGTTACTTTCCACTTTTACATGGGCTCTTCCCTAGGAGACATATATAATGTTTCTCTTTTCTCCTATCTGGGCCCAGACCACAGAAGTGAGAGTGATTAATCCCTAGTGACAATTCACAGGTGATGTAATTTTTCTGCATTATACCTGTCCACAGAGGACATAGTGAATGTCCCTGGCCCACTAAACTAGATTATATGACTTTTTATTTTTGTCTCAGACCTGTCAACAGTGGGGATTGTGATAGATCACTCTTCTCAGCATTTACATAATATTTTTCCTATGCTTGGGCACTGCCCACTGGGGTGATTGTGACATATAACTAGGTGAAGGCCCTAGGTTATGACTTTTCTCTTCTACATGAGCCTTGCCCACACAGGGTGTTTTGACATATCTCTGAAGCTCTAATTTAGGTAGACTGCCGCATGGGCTCTTCATTTTCCAGGAAGTATTGTCCCATAATTTTTTGACCTAGCAATAAGGTGATGTTACTGTCTTCTAGTGCTTGGGCTCTGCCCAAAAAGGGCATATTTCAAAAGTCACATCACCTAGGTGTTAGGTCCAGTCACATTTAAATATACAAATTGTATATTGTGTATGTTAAAAACTGTGTATATTGAAATATGGCTGGGTCCAACACGTACATGATCTAACTCTCCCACATGAGCCCTTCCAATAGGGGAATTATGACATATTTTGTTTATCACCTAAGTGATGTAACTCTCCTTTTCTACCTGAGCCCTGTATAAAGGGAGGATTGTGACATATCACTGGACCCAGCATCTGGTGATATCACCCTCTTTTTTCTTTTATTTTTTCTTTTTTTTTTTTGAGATGATGTCTCACTTTGTATCCCAAGCTGGAGTGCAGTGGTGTGATCATGGCTCACTGCGACCTCCATCTCCCAGGTTCAAGTGATTCTCCTGCCTTAACCTCCCAAGTAGCTGGGATTGCAGGTGTGTGCTACCACAGCTGGCTAATTTTTGTATTTTTAGTAGAGATGGGGTTTTGCCATGTTTGCCAGGCTGGTCTTCAACTCCTGACCTCAAGCGATCTGCCAGCCTCAGCCTCCCAAAGTGCTGGGATTGTAGGTGTGAGCCACTGAACCAGCCCTTATCACTCTCCTCTTTCAAATTGGCCCCATGTATTTTAGGTATTAAGACATATTGCTGGGTCAAATCAAGTGGGTGAGAGGCTCTAGCCTGGGCCCTGCCCACTAGAGGCCTTGTGACATATCTCTTCGTCCATTACTTTGAGGTGTGACTATCCTCTTGCATCAGCATCATGCCCACACAGAAGTTTGTGATATACCTCTGGGTTCAGCAACCAGGTGGTGTTTTTCTTGTACCCAGGTCTTACCTGCAGAAAAAAATTGTGACATATAGCTGGGCCCACTACCCAGGTAATGTGTCTTTGCTGTTTGTGCCCTGCTTTCTGGAGAACATTGTAACATAACCCTGGCCAGGCAACCAGGTGATATGACTCTCTGCCTGGTCTCTGCCCTGGAAAAATTGTGACATATTTCTGACCCAGCTCCCAGGTGATGTTAGTCTTTTGTTTTCTTTCTACTCACAGTTTGGGTTGTGGCATATACCATACCCAAGCTCACAGTTGTGATCATGACACTAATACCACGGATCAGCCAAAAGGAGAGATACTGGCACTTGTAACTAAACTTAGAGAAATGGGTATATTCCTGTGTCTTCTCTAGATAATAACATCACAAAAGATTACCATTCTTTCACATTTATATTATGTCTTTGGATGGTACAGAGAGTGTCATCACAGGACCAAGCACACAGGTGAGACTGTGTTTCCCATATGCACAACCTACCAAATGTTAGCATTGTCACCCTGACACATGGACAGTGCCCACTGGAGAGATACTGATTTCACAGGTGAGTGTAGTCCACAGTAAAAATTCTGACTGTCATATGTGATCATGCCCCCAGAGTTAATATAGTGACTCATTTCTTTCTTTTTTTTTGAGACAGAGTCTTGCACTGTTGCTGGGCTGGAGTGCAATGGCACAATCTCAGCCCACTGCAACCTACACCTCCTGGTTCTAACAATTCTCCTTCTTCAGCCTCCAGAGTAGCTGGGATTATAGGTGCATGCCACTAGGCCTGGCTAATTTTTTTTTTTTTTTTTGTATTTTTAGTAGAGATGAGATTTCACCATGTTGGTCAGACTGGTCTTGAAATGTTGACCTCAGGTGATCCACCCACTTTGGCCTCCCAAAGTGCTGGGATTAGGGGCAATTGCTTAAAGACATTTTGTTTCTGACTAGCAGTCTCACCCATTATTTCTTTATTCTGAAATTTCTAAAACAAAAGAATATAGGTAGCCAATCAATAGCTTATGCATTTCAGTATGAATTCTTGGTAAACAACTTAGAGACTGGCTTCTCACTTTTTTGAAAAGACTCACTTTCAATGGCTGTTAATTGAAATATATATTCAGGGCAACTTAAATCTGTCCTCCTGGTGGCCATGCTCAATATCAGACCTTGAGTAAATATATTTCAGATTACATTTTAACTTTTTGATTATTTTAAGTTGATGCAGGGCTGGCCTGGAACATTCTCCTGGGTGTAAATACTCTGACTATAAGCTACCTGCTCAGTAGAGGAAACTAATCAACAGCAGGGCCTAGCATAGTTCAAAGACACATGTGGTGAGAAGCTCATTGGGACCTGGCTCCTAATTGCAAAGACAGTTGCACAAGTGTGTCTGAATGCTTGGCAAGCCTGGCCTTTCCTCACCCAATGTCTCTCACCAGCCGTTTCAACCACATCTTGGCCTTTTGTATTCTGTTCTCTGGGGTGAAAACTCATCTTCAGGGATGTCTACAACAAAAGAGAAACATCAGGTTACCAAAACCTCAAGAACAGGGATTACAGATTGGGTTAAGAGTGTGCGCTTTCTTAAGGATGATATGCATGGAAAATCAGCAAATAATTTCAGAATGATACAAGAAAAAATGCCACTAATGAGTACTTATACTATAGTTCAACTCGATTTGTTCTGTATGTGGTAGGGAAAATGGGATAAAATATCATAAGTTCAAGCATTTTTGCTGCTCAGTCAGAATGAAACCCTGCAGGAGGCATGGGCATGTTTCATGAGAGAAATAGAATAAAAAGAGTTAGACAATATGATCCTTTATTGCAAGCCCCCTGCCACTTGATTCGGTGAGCATTTTTGGGTGAAGCAGAACCTCTTTCTGTCGGGTCTGAAGGTTCAGATGTGTTGGTCCTATCTGCCCCTAGTTCAACTGAAATTTCTATTGAGAACCCTTTGTCCCTCCTCTTTACCCTTCTAGTTCCTCTCTACACCCACCATGCCCTGAAGAATGGAGCCCAGCAGGTACTACTAGTAGTGGAGCTGCCTATCAACCTCCAAAAGGAAATCTTTGTCCACTTAGAGTGGTTGCAAATGGGGAAGAAGGCATTGTGAGAGGACATGTCCCCTTTTCTATGTCTGGTTTGGCTCTATAATAAGACAAGTTTGGTCATTTCTCTGAAGATCCAGAAAAATTCATAGATGAGTTTGAAAAGTTAACTCTGACCTATACTTTAACTTGGCAGGATCTGTATGTTTTGTTGTCTCTGTGTTGTACAGTGGAAGAGAAACAATGCATTTTGGGGACAGCTAGGACCCATGCAGATGAGGTATTGGCTTGCAGCCTGAACCATAATATATATCAGACAGGAGGTATAGCAGTTCCAGATCAAGATCTACGATGGAATATCAAAGGGGCAGTGAGGACTTGGGAGAAGAGATCATATGGTCACTTGTTTGTTGGAAGAGATGAAGAAATGTAAGAAAAATCCCATTAACAATGAAAAGGTTAAGGAAGTTTCTCAGGGCAAAGATGAGAATCCAGCTTTGTTTCAATAGCATTTAGTTGAGGCAATGAGGAAATATACTAACATGGATCCTGCCTCAAGGTAAAGATAAACCCTTCTGGGAGTCCATTTTATAACCCAGTCTGCCCCTGATATCCATAGAAAACTAGTAAAAGCAGCTATGGGTCCCAAAACTTCTATGAACAGCTTTGGATATGGCATTTTTAGTTTTTAATAACAGGGGCAAAGTGGAGGAAGGAGAAAGAGGAAGAAGGACCTCCACAAGGTGCAGCTCTTGGCTGCAACCTTAAGCTTACCTCCCATGTGGGGTTGCCCTCCTAGGTCTTAGCTTGAACAAGGGAAGCTGAAAGGTGAAAAGCCCAAAGCTGGGCATCTGAGTCACTGTGCTTTGGGCATAAATCAGTGTGCACGCTATAAGAAAACAGGGCATTGGAAGAGGGATCGTCTAGTGTTCTGAAGAGAGCCGTCAGCACCCAAACTAATGATGGGTGAAACAGCCAGGCAAGTGCCCAAGAGTGACGGGGCCTGAGACCTTCCACCACAGCTTCCATCAGACAACTAGCCATGTATCTGGAGAAGCCTCAGTAACCTTTGCCATGGCAGGTAAGAATATTAACTTTTGCCAGGTGTGGTGGCTCATGCCTGTAATCCTAGCACTTTGGGAGGCCAAGATGGGAGGATCACTTGAGGTCAGGAGTTTGAGAGTAGCCTGGCCAACATGGTGAAACCCCATCTCTACTAAAAATACAAAAAAAAAAAAATCTGGAAATTGCTTGAATCCGAGAGGCGGAGGTTGCGGTGAGCTGAGATTGTGCCACTGCACTCCAGCCTGGGCAAGAGAGCAAGAGACTATCTCAAAAAAAAAAAAAAAAAGAAAAGAAAAAAAATAATATTAACTTTCTCCTGGATGGCTTACTCTGTTTTGACCCATTATAATGGGTCTCTGCTGCCCCAAAACTTCATGGTCACAGGGGTAGACTGACAAGCCCATAGATGCTATTTTACCTATTCTCTATGCTGTTTTTCAGAGACCTTGGTTTTCTTACACAACTTTCTTATCATGCCTGGATGCCTCAGGGCAGTTGCAGCAACTTCTCTTTTGGTAGATGAATCCAATAAACTGGCTTTAGAACAACACCTGGAAGTTAAAACCCACACCAAGTACAAGGAGTCCTAGAAGCTAAAGGATACTGGTGGATGACAGGGGGACACTTATTGAAACAGCAGGCATTTTGCTAGACACTCCTGATAAACTATTGATATGAGGTGCTAATCAATAAAAAATGGTTAAACATTTGCATGACTCTACCCATTTGGGAAGAGATTCCCTGTTTCAAATAATGTCTTGGCTTTTTATAGAAAAAGGATTACTTAAAACAGTAAACCAGGTTACTTGAGCCTGTGAACTATGTGCCTGGAATAACCCAAATAACCAATGTTTACCTCCTCCTTTAATAAGGCCTGTTCAGCATAGAGGAACATACCCTGGTGAAGATTGGCAAATAGACTATACTCAGATGCCCCCATGTAAAGGGTTTAAATATTTATTAGTATTCATTGACACCTTTACCGTTTGGATCAAGGCTTTTCCTACCCAATCTGAAAAGGCACTTGAGATTCCCAAACTCCTACTAAAAGAAATAATTACATCCTTGGGTGAGGTGGCTCATGCCTGTAATCCCTGCACTTTGGGAGGCTGAGGCGGGTGGATCACCTGAGGTCAGGAGTTCAAGACCAGCCTGGCTAACATGATGAAACCCCCGTCTCTACTAAAAACACAAAAAATTAGCCAGGTGTGGTGGCAGGCACATCTAATCCCAGCTACCTGGAGGCTGAAGCAGGAGAATCACTTGAACCTGAGAGGCAGAGGTTGCAGTGAGCTTAGAGTGTGTCACTGCACTCCAGCCTGGGCAACAAGAGTGAAACTCTTTGCAAAAAAAAAAAAAAAAAAAAAAAAAAAAAGAGAAAAGAAAAGAAAAAATTCCTAGATTTGGGCTGCTGAAGAAATTACACAGAGATAGTGGCCTATCTTTCACAGTGACAAATACACAAAACATATCTTGAGCCCTAGAAATTTAGTACTGCCTTCACTCAGCATGAAGGCCACAGTCTTCAGTGAACGTAGAAAGAGCTAATCAAACTCAAAAGAGGACTCTTGCTATGCTATGCCAAGAAATATCAAAGACCTGGCTGTCTTTACTATCTGTAGCCTTATTACAGATTCCAGTGGCCTCTAAGGGAAATCTGCAGCTCAGCTCTTTTGAAATAACATATGCAAGGCCTTTCTCAGCTACATGCCTTCTTTACTGTGCCTAATAGACATGGATACTTTCAAGTTACAGAATTATGTGACAAGTGCAAAACACACTCTGAATGTGGAAATCAAAGACTCCTTTCCCCAAATAAGGAAGATAATCTTGTTATAACCCAGCCAGAAAATTGGGTCCTATTAAAAACTTGAAAAGAAGGATCCCCAGCAGGTCAACTTTCCCCAAAGTGGAAGGGACCCTATCAAGTTCTCTATAGTACCCCAACTGCAGTTAAAATTCTGGGAATAAATAGCTGGGTCCACTTAACTCGAATTAAACCTGTCTCTTATGAAGTCCTACAGCCCCGCAGAACACAAGAGATTGATCCTGTTTATCCCCATGAGCCAGTGACCTCCGACTCCTGTTCAGAAGAAATGAAAGGGATGGGTAACATAAAGATATAGACTGGCTTTCTACTTTTGGGTATTAGTTGAAATCATGCAGAGGGTAACTTATTTACTGAGTGGGCACAGACTTCATCCTCTCTACATAATTGAACAAGCTGTTCAGGTATGCAGACATTTAAACAGAGACTCAAAAGGAAACCTATGCTTTGATCAAAACCAAATGTTTTGTGTGTGCTCCAGACTATTTACATAACATTACCCAGGCCATAAAAGTTTTAGGCACTCACATCTCTGCCATTTATGTGTTATCAGTCAACCATACATCAGTTTGGTTCCAACAACTGCCCACTTCCTGAAAGGCTTTCCTGTTTAGTTTACTTGGAATAATTTTACTAATTTTGCTTTGCTGTTGTGGAATATATTGTGGTTGTACTCTTTGTGTAGGAATGGAAGATAAGCTCGCTAAATGCTTTCTTATATTGGACGCTTATTAGTCTTCCAGATATCACCTTCTTTTGGAACTCGAAGTTATGAACGACCTTCACCATACCAACACTGTCTGACTGAATTTCTCTCTACCCTGAATGCAAGAGACCAATGGTTAGGCAGGAATATTATCGCCCCTAATCAGCCTGAAAAAGTTACAGAAGACGAATCTTTGTCTCTCTGCAACTCTTAGGATTAAGGGTCCTCTTGTAAAAGAAGGCGAAAAATATGTCAGAATCATTTGAACCAGAGCGACTCCATTTTGAGAGAGAGCTAGGAAAATGACGCTGAGACTCGCTGGGCTGCATTCTCAGTAAGTTAGACATTCCTAGCCTCTAGATATTTATGGTTAAGGAAATGAATTAATAATGTTTACTAAGCAGAACCAGATGGAGGAGTGCCCAGATATTCCAACATCTGGGGAATAAAGGTATTCCTAATTTTGCTTTAAATATAGAGTCGGCCAGGCGTGATGGTTCACGACTGTAATCCCAGCATTTTGGGAGGTCGAGGCGGATGGATCTCCTGAGGTCAGAAGTTCGAAACCATCCTGGCTAACGTGGCGAAACCCCATCTCTACTAAAAACAAACAAAAATTAGCCCGGTGTGGCGGTGTGCACCTGTAGTCCCAGCTACTCTGGAGGCTGAGGCAGGAGAATCGCTTGATCCGGAAAGCGAAGGTAGCAGTGAGCCAAGATCACGCCATTGCACTCCAGCCTGGACAACAAGAGCGAAATTTCGTCTCAAAAAAAAAATTATGCACATATTTAATACATTGAAAAAAAGAGCAAAGAAGAGATAGAATTTTTCCGTGTTCTGGGATGGGCCTAGTTCAGCTCAGGCAGGAAGCCCCGCCTGAAAAGGCTGAGGCTTAGGCTGTCAATCTTTCTTCATTCAGCCCAATGTCTGATGACATCTTCTGTCACTCAGGGCCTTAGAAAGCGGGGTCTTAAACGTTATCCAATCAGAGACGCTGTCCTGGAAACTGTCCAATCAGGCACGCAGCTGGAGCGAACAGGGCGGCTTCCGGGATTTGGCGGGGCCTTTGTTTCTAGCTGCGGCGGGAGCTCCAGGTCTCGTCTTCACTGCTCTGTGTCTTCTGCTTTTAGGGGCGCAGCCTCTGTGGCCCTGTGACCTGCCCCCTGGAAGCCTAGAAATGGTGAGAGTGCCGGGTCCGACATCCCGAGAGAGGGAACGGGGTTCGCTGGAACCGGTGGGAAGCGGCTGTGGTGCGACTCAGGCCTCCCCGCAGTCAGCTTTACAATCTGCGCCCGAGTTCTTGCCCAGCTCGGCCTCAGTCCCTTCAGCCATAAGATGGAGGCTGCGCTGACAGCCCGGGTTCCCGGGCGTTCTGTCTCTTCCCTGCGCAGTGACTGTGCCCTGGCCTGGAGCCTTCTTTGGGCAGCTCTGCCCCAGTAGCCCCGCCTCTCTCCTAGATTGTGCAGGCACCATGGGAGGAACCTCAGGGCAGAATCCTGACTCCGGGTGCGGGTTCATGAATGGGAAGAGCTTTAGTCCGTGGGCTTTTCAGGCCATTTTTTCCTATTAAAAATTTATGGGCCGCACTGCAAAAACATTAAATAATTTAAAGTGTGATTCAAAAATTTTAGAGCACCTTGTTGTGGTTTGTAATTTGTAATCCATGGAAGGAAAGGTTTTTATAAGTTTCATGATAAAGAAAACCAAATTCCGTAATTGGCTAGGTACGGTTATGTAGATTTTGTTGTTGTTGTTTTGTTTTCATTTTCTTTTGTTTTTTTTGAGACAGTCTCTGTTGCCCAGGCTGAAGTGCAGTTTCGTGATCTCAGCTCACTGCAACCTCCCGGGTTCAAGCGATTTTTCTGCCTCAGCCTTCCGAGTAGTTGGGACTACAGGCGCCTGCCACCACATTTGGCAATTTTTTTTATTTTTAGCAGAGACAGGGGTTTCACCGTGTTGGTCAGGCTGGTCTCGAACTCCTGACCTCAGGTGATCCACCCACCTCGGCCTTCCAAAGTTCTAGGATTACAGGCGTGAGCCACTGCACCCCTCCTAGTTCTTAATTTTTACGATCAAGGTGGAAATATCCTCGTTATGTAATCAGAGCTTAATTGGCAGTTTATAGTTGGTTAAGCCTGAATTTTGTTTCTGCCAATGTAGTAATTTACCAAAAAATGCTCTTGAGTTTAGGCTTTTTTTGTAGAAGTAGAAATCCAGGGACTAGAGCCACCTCACTCTAATTTCCTGCCACTTAATGGTTCTCACACTCCACAGGGGACTGATTTTTCCCTGAATTTTTCACAAGTGTCCCAAGCAGGGCCTCAAGTTTGCCCCTCATCCCCTATTCCTCCAGCCTGACTGGTTTGCAGTAAAATACTAAATTTCCAGTTTTGTCTGACGTTGCCAAATGCCAGTTTCTCCTCCCTAATTGACTTTATCAACTATTTGTCCTTTAGTGTACATATTGATACCTATTTTAATGAATCTGTTTTTTTTTAAAGTATTTGAGACAGAGCCTTGCTCTGTTGCCCAGGCTGGAGTGCAGTGGCATGACTTAGGCTCACTGCAGCCTCCGCCTCCTGGACTCAAACGGTTCTCATTTCCGTCTCCCAAGTAGCTGGAATTACAGATGCCTGGCACCACGCGTGGCTAATTTTTGTATTTTTAGTAGAGACGGGTTCACTATGTTAGCCAGGCTGGTCTCGAACTTCTGGTTTCAAGTCATCCGCCTGCCTCGGCCTCCCAAAGAGCTGGGATTACACATGTAAGCTACTGTGCCTGGTGAATTAATTATTTTTTGACAAAGCATTTGATGGCACATTTAAAAAGATTTTTTTCTAAATATTTCCTATGAGAATAAAGCAAAGAATAATCTGACACTATTGTAAAATATCTCTGTGTTTTTTTCTTTTATTTTCCCTAGTCACAGATATCTTAGAATGTTTTGGGGTCAAGATTTTTTTTTTTGGAAACTTCATAGGGTGACGTGTCTTCAGTCACACTTCAGTTTTAGCTTGGACCTGGGTTTCAGTACTGTATGAGGATAAACCACGATACCCACTGTGGCTATGTCTGCTAGTGTCTAGTGAATATCAGCTGCTGGGTCATTTTCTCTCATAGGACAACCTAAGGTATTGAGTGTAGCTTCTCAAGTGTTCAGGTGGATGCCCTGAGGCTAAGAGGCATTTCCTGGCGCACTTTTGTTTTTTAAAAAAACTTAATTCCTTGAGACATCAATATTGTCTTCACCCAACCCAGCTTTCATTTCTTGGAGACACATTGCTGGTCAGCCAATAGCTACAAGCATTGAGGAGAAAAATAATTTCTGCATCCTGGATTCCTTTAGGGGGCAGAAAAATAGTGCAAGAAAAATAGTAAAAAATTTCTAGAAAAAAAAATTAGTATTCCAAAAGACCAAAAAACCACCAAAACCCAAAAAACTGACTCCACTGTGGTGGGGTAAGAACTTGCAGAGTAAAATGCACCTGAGGCACTCACTGGGGCATAGTTCAGAGTCTCCTGAGAGGGGTTATTGAGCACTTAAGTGAGCAGGATGGGGTGGGACAGTCAACTAATTGAATGGCCTGACTTGACATATGAGTAAAACATATCTGTACCTTGAAAGGATTTGTTCATTTATTTTGACCTAAGGTTTATTTATGTATCTTTTTAAGACAGAGCTTCCCTCTGTCACCCAGGCTGGAGTAAAGTGGTGCCATCTCTGCTCACCGCAACCTCCAAATCCCGACTTCAGGTGATTGTCATGCTTCAGTCTCCCAAGTAGCTGGGATTACAGGTGTGCACCACCACACCCACCTAGTTTTTGTATTCTTAGTAGAAATGGAGTTTCACCATGCTAGCCAGGCTGGTGTCAAACTTCTGGCCTCAAGTGACTCACCTTCCTCGGCCTCCGAAAGTGCTATGATTACAGGCATGAGCCACTGTGCTCAGCTGACCTCAGTTTTTTAACTGTGTATTGCATTTTATTAGTAGAGCTTGAAAGGTAAGGAAATATTTACAAAGGGCATAAAAGGTGAGTTTCAAAAAAAATTAATAATATAATTTGTTGAAAACTTTTACTTTATCTTTCTCAGGAGTGAGTTTAGAAATTTTTTCAAGCATGTGCTTTTATGGCTGAGTCATTTCATACAGAATTCCATCTAGCTTTTAGAATGGTAGCTACCAAAGAAAAAAAGAAAAAAAAACTCTTCAATTTCAGCTGTAGACAATGAATACATTTCCCCCAAAAATGTGGTAGATAATTGGTGAGTTACATGTATTACTGAAAACTTCAGTTCCTTTTTTTTAGCAGGGTAAAATTTTGACAGTGAATATCTTTGTTCTGTATCCTTTTTTGTTTGTTTACTACATGATTTTTAATACAAATAATAATACATTTACTGTCTAAAAGGAATACATACTTTTGCTTTTCTTACTGAGGTATAAAATGTAAGCACCTTAAAATGTTCTTTCGTTATATGAACACTGAATAATTTTGCTGAATTTTTCTAACAGTTTTAGTTTCAAAAATGAAATTAATAACTCTAACATGGAAATTAAAGCTTAAGCTGCATGAGGGTGCCCCTCGTAGGTTGCCATGAGAGTACGCAGGAACAAAGGAAAGTAGGGGGGTTTTATTACCTCTAAGCAGCTTGTCCTTACTGTGTCCTGTCTCCATTGGCTGGAGTTGGATGGCACAATCCGGTTGGCTAAACCCCGTTGGCTAACTTGAAAAGTGCAGGAATGCGGTTATACCGGTGGGAAGGCAGGAAGATCAGTTTCGGTGGAAGTAGCCCTTGCGATGGGAGGGGTAATTCACAGAGTGGGTAGCAGGTGTGGGATGTGGCTCCATAGACGAGAACTGGCGAGAAGGTTGTTTACCAGGGAAGGGGAACACAGAGAGTAAGGAAGTCTGGCCTTGAAAGCAAGGGAAAAAAGGGCAAAGAAACTTAAGCAAGCTAAACTTTTGAAGAATAATTTCTTAGAGTATTCAACATCTATGCATTACAGGATTAAGAAAATGCTCATTTAAACAGGATGGCATTTATTACCCAGAAAGTTCTGAAAAAACTGTCGGGAAATACCTGCTTACTAGGGTGCTAAAAAAAGACTACTTAAAATCACTATTAAAAATTGTAGAACATAGAAGATATCTGTATCTTGGACTTTCCATAAAAGTGATATTTTCTTATGGCTAAATTCAGACTGTAATTTGCTTTAGTGGGGGTAATATCTTAGTAGTGATGCTGTGTCCTGCGTGCATCAGCACACTATAAAAACTTGTCCTAGTGCAGTTGATGTTAATTCAATAAGCTCTCTTACAGATTTTTTCTGTATGGAGTTATTTTTCTCTTCATCATTAAGTGTCTTTATGCAGCTGATGTGCATAAACCATCACACTTAATTGGCAGCTGCCTGTTTTTTTAGGTATTCTTTGCATTTATCTTTTGTTGCTGAATGAAACCTCTCATCTTTGTTTACAGGCCAGAAAAACTGAAAACAAAAACAAAAACAAAAAAAACCAGACTTCTACTTACTGGATTTTTGACAAAATAGTCTTTTGGGGCCGAAACATTGGCATTACTAATGAGCTTGATAGAGATTCACTAACTCAGACTTTATTTCAGATCTCCTGAAAAAATAATCTGCATTAACGAGATGTCCAGTTTATTGTACACATTTAAATTTGAGTGGTACTTTCTAACTCAACATGTTTATTTTGTCTGAAAAATATAAACAGCTGTCTTTTTCATCTGAAAAATATACACAACTCATTCAGTATTATGTAAATACTGCACTCAAAAATGTACATGTTAGTACATTTTTACACTTTATCATTCAGAAAAGTATCATATATACACTGATGTTCCGGATATTATGCCAGTCTCTTTTCTCAGAGTTAGAGAATACATTAGAAAACGTTTGTGTTTTGACAATTATTTTATTGGATAATTTCAGTCCCTCTTATAAGTTAGAATCAGTTCTAGTCACTTTCTGATTTTACCTTGAGCCAAATGAAAAATTCTGCCCATAGCCACTTTGTAAATATGTGGTTTGTGTGTGTTTTCCAGGGACTGTTGACATTTAGGGATGTGGCCATAGAATTCTCTCTGGAGGAGTGGCAGTGCCTGGACACTGCACAGAAGAATTTATATAGGAATGTGATGCTAGAGAACTACAGAAACCTGGCCTTCCTAGGTGAGGATAACTTTAATACAAAATTTTTAATATAAACTAAAGCTTTTATTTTTCTTTTGTAGTATGTTTTCTGGTAATTTATGCTTTCATATTTCTGTTTTCAAGAAAATCCTGGGGATTTGTCTGTTTAGAAAAAATTTCTTGAAGATGTTTCATCCTGACCTGAAATTTCCACATTCCTGAGCTGATCTGTGTCCTTCACTTTAGATTAGTGGTAATTTCAGAACCTTAGTGGCATAAAATTCTGTTACTCACACCTTAAAATCTAAGCGCCATTACCAATTTTTGCTTCAGTAGTACCAGGCAGTGAAATTAAGAACCTACAAAATTAAAATATTCTCTAAATATTTAAAAATTTCTGTTATAAATTAGTATATGGGATAAATTTATTTGAATATTATATCCCTTTTACTTTGCACATTACTAAGTTGGTAATTGGAGAATATGAGCAAGATTCATGTTAATTATTTTTAATAAAACAGGTATTGCTGTCTCTAAGCCAGACCTCATCATCTGTCTGGAGAAAGAAAAAGAGCCCTGGAATATGAAGCGACATGAGATGGTGGATGAACCCCCAGGTAGGTGAGAGTGAATACAACAGACGATCTGGATGAGAGGCCCAACGTCAAGAAGAAAGCCAGTCTTTAAAGTGGTTTGGAAAGCTGCGTTCCGGAGGAAATAGTTTCTGGAAAGCTTGAAAGTTTTTAAAAATTATACTCTCACATATGGGCATCTTCTGCTTAAGCTTATAAAATCTCTAAGAATTCTACTGTTCCTTCAATGATCTTCCTTAACGTTTACAGTGACAGCCAAAGTACTGTTCATGGCATATAAAGGAGCATACAATCTGACATTTTTTCTTGTTTTTGTGGACAGATAAATATCTGCATAATTTTGAGACACTCTATATTAAAATTTTATTTTTTGTTTTAGGAGTTTCACTTTTGTGGCCCACACTGGAGTGCAATGGCACGATCTTGGCTCACTGCAACCTCTGCCTCCTGGGTTGAAGTGATTCTCCTGCCTCAGGCTCCTGAGTAGCTGGGGTTACAGGTGCACACCACCACAACTGGCTAGTTTTTTGTATTTCTAGTAGAGACAGAGTTTCATCATGTTGGCCAGGCTGGTCTCAAACTCCTGACCTCAGGTGATCCACCCACCTCAGCCTCCCAAAGTGCTGGGATTACAGGTGTGAGCCAGCATGGCTGGCCTAAACAATTTTTTGAATTCTCTTTTTGCACGAGAGTAGTGGTTTCTGTTTCATTAGGGGGATTTTTTTTTTTCTGCTCATTTCATCCTGTTGTTTTTTTTTTTTCTTTCTTTCTTTCTTTTTTTTTTTATTAATTTTTTTGGCACACAAAAACAATAAACATTTTCTAAAAATACATACAAACAAAAAGATGCGTATCAAACATATTAGGAAGGTTACACATGGGAAGTCGGGGAATAGAAATGGGGGGTGGGAGTTAAAATAAATGAGAGAGGGACTTTATATGGATCAGTGATAATAACTCAATCCTCTATTTGACAAAGAAGAGGGAGAAGGAAGAGGAAGAAAAAGAAAGTGGGATAAAGGATCAGAAAGGGAGGAAAATAGAAAAAATTAGAGTATGACTCCAGGGTAGACCTGTTTTGTTGTCACTGAGTTGGTTGGTTGGTTTGTCTGTTGTATTTTTCATGTTTCGCCAAGTTGGCCAGACTGGTCTCGAACTCCTAGCCCGAAGTGATCAACCCGCCTCGCCCCCCAGAGTGCCGGCACCACAGGCGTGAGCCACCACGTCCAGCCCCCACATTGCTTCTGGCCTCCGTGGTAGACCTCCCAGACGGAGCGGCCGGGCAGAGGCGCTCCTCACTTCCCAGATGGGGCGGCCAGGCAGAGACGCTCCTCACTTCTTCCCAGACGATAGGTGGCCGGGCAGAGGCGCCCCTCACTTCCCAGACAATGGGTGGCCGGGCAGAGGCGTTCCTCACTTCCCAGATGATGGGTGGCCGGGCAGAGGCTCTCCTCACTTCCCAGACGGGGCGGCCGGGCAGAGGCGCTCCTCACTTATTCCCGGACAGGGCGGCCGGGCAGAGGCGCTCCTCACTTCTTCCCGGACGGGGCGGCCGGGCAGAGGCACTCCTCACTTCTTCCCGGACGGGGCGCCAGGGCAGAGGCGCTCCTCACTTCTTCCCGGACGGGGCGGCCAGGCAGAGGCGCTCCTCACTTCCTCCCAGACGGGGCGGCCGGGCAGAGGCGCTCCTCACTTCCTCCCAGATGGGGCGGCCGGGCAGAGGTGCTCCTCACTTCCCAGACGATGGGTGGCCGGGCAGAGGCGCTCCTCACTTCCCAGACGGTGGGTGGCCGGGCAGAGGCGCTCCTCACTTCCCAGACGGTGGGTGGCCGGGCAGAGGCGCTCCTCACTTCCCAGACGGGGCGGCCGGGCAGAGGCGCCCCTCACTTCCCAGACGGGTGGCCGGGCAGAGGCGCTCCTCACTTCCCAGACGGGGCGGCCGGGCAGAGGCGCTCCTCACTTGCCAGACGGGGTGGCCGGGCAGAGGCGCTCCTCACTTCCCAGACGATGGGTGGCCGGGCAGAGGCACCCCTCACTTCTTCCCAGACGGGGCACCCGGGCAGAGGCGCTCCTCACTTCCCAGATGGGGCGGCCGGGCAGAGGCGCTCCTCACTTCTTCCCAGACGGGGCTCCCGGGCAGAGGCGCTCCTCACTTCCCAGACGATGGGTGGCCGGGCAGAGGCGCTCCTCACTTCCCAGACGGGGCGGCCGGGCAGAGGCGCTCCTCACTTCCCAGACGATGGGTGGCCGGGCAGAGGCGCTCCTCCCTTCCCAGACGATGGGTGGCCGGGCAGAGGCACTCCTCCCTTCCCAGACGATGGGCGGCCGGGCAGAGGCGCTCCTCACTTCCCAGACAGGGCGGCCGGGCAGAGGTGCTCCTCACTTCCCAGACGGGGCGGCCAGGCAGAGACGCTCCTCACTTCCCAGACGGGGCGGCCAGGCAGAGACGCTCCTCACTTCCCAGAAGGGGCGGCCGGGCAGAGGGGGGCCGGGCAGAGGCGCTCCTCACTTCCCAGACGGGGCGGCCGGGCAGAGGGGCTCCTCCCTTCTTCCCGGACAGGGCGGCAGGGCAGAGGCGCTCCTCACTTCTTCCCAGACGGGGCGGCCGGGCAGAGGTGCTCTTCACTTCCCAGATGGGGCAGCCGGGCAGAGGCGCTCCTCACTTCTTCCCAGTCGGGGCGGCCGGGCAGAGGCGCTCCTCACTTCCCAGACGGGGTGGCCAGGCAGAGGTGCTCCTCACTTCTTCCCAGTCGGGGCGGCCGGGCAGAGGCGCTCCTCACTTCCCAGACGGGGTGGCCGGGCAGAGGTGCTCCTCACTTCTTCCCAGACGGGGCGGCCAGGCAGAGGCGCTCCTCACTTCCCAGACGATGGGTGGCCGGGCGGAAGCGCTCCTCACTTCCCAGATGATGGGTGGCCGGGCAGAGGTGCTCCTCACTTCTTCCCAGATGGGGAGGCCAGGCAGAGGCGCTCCTCACTTCCCAGATGATGGGTGGCCGGGCAGAAGCGCTCCTCACTTCCCAGATGATGGGTGGCCGGGCAGAGGCGCTCCTCACCTCCCAGACGATGGGTGGCCGGGCAGAGGCGCTCCTCACTTCCCAGATGGGGAGGCCGGGCAGAGGGGCGGCCAGGCAGAGACGCTCCCCACCTCCCAGACGGGGCGGCGGCCGGGCAGGGGCTGCAATCCCAGCACCCTGGTAGGCCAAGGCAGGCAGCTGGGAGGCGGAGGCTGCCGCGAGCCCAGACCACGCCACCGCACTCCAGCCCGGGCAACACCGAGCACCGGGTGAGCGAGACTTCGTCTGCAGTCCCAGTACCTCGGGAGGCTGAGGCGGGCAGAGCACTCGGCATCAGGGGCTGGTGAGCAGCGTGGCCAACATGGCGAACGCGCGCCTGCAGCCAAAGGAGAAAAAGCAGGCAGCGGTGGCGCGCGGCGGCAGTCCCAGGCAGTCCGCGGCGTGGGCAGCAGCAAGCCGAGTAGATTGCAGCCTGGGCCACAGAGGGGAAGAGAAAGAAAGAAAGAAAGAGAGAGAGAGAAAGAAAGAAAGAGAAAGAAAGGAAAGAGAGAGAAAGGAAAGAGAGAGAAAGAAGAGAGAAAGAGAGAGCTCTTTCTTTCTTTCTTTCGTTTTTTTAATATGGCCATTTTTACTTCCTGCAGAAAGGGTACACTCACCAGAAGTTTTGCCATGAGAGTACACTGAGCAAAGGAGACAGGGTCATTTATAACCTGATGTGTGCACTCCACTGCTGTGTCCAGTTTCCATTGGCTGGAACGGGCATCCTGTTTTCATTACTATAGCCTTGAAATATAGTTTGGGCCATGCGTGGTGGCTCATGCCTGTAATCCCAGCATTTTGGGAGGCCAAGGTGGGTGAATCACAAGGTCATGAATTTGAGACCAGCCTGGCCAACATGGTGAAACCCCATCTATACTAAAAATAAAAAAATTAGCTGGGCTCAGTGGTGGGCACCTGTAATCCCAGCTACTTGGGTGGCTGAGGCAGGAGAATCGCTTGAACCCGGGAGCCGGAGGTTGCAATGAGCTGAGATCATGCCACTGTACTATATAGCCTGGGCAACAGAGCAAGACTCTCTCTCTCTCTCTCTCTCTATATATATATATATATATAGTTTGAAATTATAAAGTATAATGTCCTTCTACTTTGTTCTTTTTCCTCAAGATTGCTTTGGCTATTCACAATTCCTTGTGGTTTTGTGTATATTTTAGGATTGTAATTTTCATTACTGTGAAAAACTGGAATTTTGACAGGGAGTTTATTGAATCTAGAGATCAACTTAGATAATATGGCAGTTTCACAATACTTACTCTTTCAATAGAAATAAAATATTTTTAAATTTATATTTGTCCTCTCTAATTTTTTTATTGATATATCTTTCACTTAAAAGATTTATCAGCTCCTTGGCTAAATTTGTTCTAAAATTGATTATTTTATTGCTATTGTAAATAAGAATGTTTTTTCCTCTATCAGAGAGATGGTTTTAAGTGTATGGAATGATAACTTATAATTGTTTGTTAATTTCATATTCTGCTAATCAACTGAGTGTCTTCATTAGTTTAAAGAGGTTTTAATATACTTTTTTATATATAAGATTACATAATCTACAAACAGTGACGTTTTACTTATTGGTCTTCAATTCCAGCGACTTTAAATTTTTGTTTTGACTACTTCTTTCACATACTTTCAGTGCTATGTTAAAATAGAAGCATTGACAATAAGAAACAATAGTTTTGCATTGGTGTCTGTAAATTTGAAGGAGCAAACACCTCTTCAGGATTTTATAAAGTGGTTTCAGAAACTAAAAATCTATTTTCGTTGTACCCCCAGGGTGATAGAATATCCTCTGGGTTTGTAGTGAAGAGGGGTTGTAGCTTGGTCTTAAGTCTGCTGGGTTTGCACAAGGGTCCACTTTTACTTGTCTTGTTAAACAGGGCTTGAATAGTTGTAATTCTCATTTAAATTTTAGAGAGAGTGAATATCCTTCAGGACTTTGCTCTGAAGGGCAGACCCAAGGGCAGGTTTCTGCAGTCAGGTCTGTATATGGTGTTCTTTATATCAGGATGTGGATGAGCATGGCTTTCACCCAGTACAAGAGAGGATTTTCCCAGGTCACTTTGGATTTCTACATAGGCAGAACTGGCTACGAACTGTGGCTCAGGGAGCTGGAACTGAGTCATGGAACTGCTTCATGGACCACAGGAAAGGCCAAGGTCTGAGGCCTGCCATCATGGCTGTAAATGGAAGTCTTCCTCCAGGCCTCTGGAAGGGCAGGACCCCCCACCCACCCCGCTGCCCGCCGGCTCACAAGACTGTGGCTGGGAAGAGTTTGGGATAGTTACAGAGTAAGTTTAAAATTCTCAGTGGAACCAAGTTAGGTGGAGCACTTTCTTGTCTGTAGCCAAAAACAGTAGTCATGTAGTTTGCAACCTGAACAGAGGGGCCTGCCTTCTAAACAGAATTACCTTGAATCTTGGGCTTTAGCAGAATTTCACAACTCCTTTCCTGGATCTCAGAGCTCTCTTAAAGGCATTTATTTTTGAGATGAGATCTTGCTACATAATCCAGGCAAGTCTTAATATTTTGACCTCAAGCAATTCTTCAACTGTAATGTACCATGTAGTTTTCATTACAAGTGTGAACCATGATGACTGGTTCTCTCATAAAAGCATTTTTGTCAGGAATGGGTGACAAATTTTCTTGCTGTCAGGGTATAAGCAAATAGGTCACCTTTTTTTATCTTATTAATGCCACTCTCCATATAAATTTTTACTTTCTATTTTCTACTTCAAATTTGTCTGTAATTTTAGATTCTGACATTTAGGGCAATATACTAGAATTTACATGTTCCTGAATTAAATTAGATAATTAATAGGCAGGCAGGCAAAAAGGAATTATAGAATTTTCAACCACTTTTGTCAGCCTATAACTAAATAACATAATTTATTCCCCAAATATTTGTTTTATATATGAAGCTCTACCCATATTCTGCTAAATATATATATATAATTTAGCAATGTAAGGCTATTCTTTGCTTCTAAACTTGGATTACAGTAGTTTTATTTTGTTTAAAACTAGCATATATTTAAAACATAAAAATTGACCCGAATTTCTTTTAAATGCTTATCTATTAAAAGTTTCTCATTAGCATCTCCTATTTATGATTGTACTGCATTTTCTCTGAAATTTTATTGCCATACAATAGGTGCCAGTAATTTTTTTTTTTTTTTTGAGATGGAGTCTCGCTCTGTCGCCCAGGCTGGAGTGCAGTGGCATGATCTTGGCTCACTGCAACCTCTGCCTCCCTGGTTCACGCCATTCTCCTGCCTCAGCCTCCTGAGTAGCTGGGACATAAGGCACCTGACACCGCACTTGGCTAATTTTTTGTATTTTTAGTAGAAACGGGGTTTCACCATGGCCTCAATCTCCTGATCTCATGATCCATCCACCTCGGCCTCCCGAAGTGCTGGGATTACAGATGCCAGTAATTTAAAATACCTGCCTTCCATGAATGCACAGTTACAGTCAAACATTGCAGTTATCTAGACAAATTATTTGTTAATGTACATAAATGTTGCCAACTAGTTGTAATGAGTAAACATTTCTGTTATTGTGTTGCAGTTTTATATTAGTGTTTTTTGTAGTGTAAGTTTCCTAACATCAGTTTATTGTGCCTGTTGGTATTATGTTTTGTATACTTTAAGTTAATGTGGAGTTCAATTAAAAGATAAATGAGCCATGTCTATCACAATCAAATTATTTATGTGTGTGCGTGTTCATATCTACAAATATGACCCCAATTTTGGTTATACTTTGTATATATTCTTTCTTAGCTCTTTTTTTTTCTTTGAGAGGAAGTTTTACTCTTGTTGCCGAGGCTGAAGTGTGATGCATGATCTTGACTCACTGCAACCTCTGTCTCCCGGGTTCAAGTGATTCTCCTGCCTCAGCCTCCTGAGTAGCTGGGACTACAGGCACGTGCCACCACACCTGGCTAATTTTGTGTTTTTTTTTTTTTTTTAGTAGATATGGTATTTCTCCATGTTGGTCAGGCTGGTCTCAAACTCCTGACCTCAGTTGAAATGCTCACCTTGGCCTCTGAAGTGCTGGGATTACAGGTGTGAGCCACCTTGCCTGGCCTCTTAGCTTATTTTCAATGTTGGTTTTATCTTGTCTAAGTTAGTAGCCTTGGAAATAGTCTTATTTTCACCATGTGTTTAATGATGAATATATATTTCCTTTGTGTGAGAATAATTCTTTTGTGATTTGAAGGTAATTTTTTAAAAAGATTCATAATCCTGTATTGTCTCCAGTTTTTTAATAAATAATTGTTTTAAAAACACATAACATATAACTTACCTCCTTAAATCTATTTAAATGTACATGTAAGAGCAAGGCATTGTGGTAGGTCCCTTCTGTAAAACCAGGATTTTGAGAGGCCAGGACAGGAGGATTGCTTGAGCCCAAAAGATTGAGACCAACCTGGGTAAAATATGGAGACACCCTCTCTACAAATATTTTTTTCTAAGAAATAGCAAGGCATGGTGGTGTGCACCTGTGGTCCCAGCTACTTGAGAGTTTGAGGGTCAGGATTACTTGACCCTAGGAGTGTGAGGCTGCAGTGAGCCATAATTGTCCCATTGTACTCAAACTCGAGTGACAGATTGAGACCTTGTCTTAAAAAAAAAAAGTGTATATTTCAGGCATATCATGTATATTCACATTGTTATGCAAAAGACTTCTTGAAATTTTACATCTTGTAAAACTAAAACTCAATATCCATTAAATAACATTTACCCATTTTATGCTCTCTTTAGCCCCTGAGAAGCACTTTTCCACTTTGTTTTTACAAGTGTGACTGTCTTATATATCTCATATAAGTGAAATCCTAACATCCATCATTTCGTTACTGGTTTATTTCAATTGGCATAATATTCTCAAAGTGTATCTTCAAATGTGACAAGATTTTTTTTCAAGGCTGAATAATACTCCATTGTATCAAATATGTCTTCAAGGTCCTATGTTACATATTTTAGATTAGATTCATAAATGGAATCACTGTATTTAATAATTTATATTTAATTATTTGAAGTACATTTATAACATTGTAAAATAATTGGTGCATCCTTATTTTCCACCGACAATCAACCCAACTAACTTTTGTATTTTTAGTAGAGACGGGATTTCATCATGTTGGTCAGGCTGGTCTCAAACTCCTGACATCGGGATTTGCCCACCTCTGCCTCGCAAAGTGCTGGGATTACAGGCTTGAGCCACCACGCCCGGCCAAGGGTTTTATTTTTATTGCATCATCAACAGATTTGGTGTTTTCACAAAAATTTGTAGTGGCCATTTGAGTGTGAGGGGATTTTGTTTTTCATTATGACTTTTATGCATTTCTGTACAAATTAGTTTTGAGTGGCCTTTCAAATTTTTGATGAAAATTTATTTCAATTTGTCTATTTCTAAATAAAGTTATTCAATTTTATTGTGTAGTTTTTTTTTTTTGGGGGGGGAGACAAAGTCTTGCTCTGTCGCTCAGGCTGAAATGCAATGGTGAGATCTCGGCTCCCTGCAACCTCTGCCTCCTGGGTTCAAGGGATTCTTCTGCCTCAGCCTCGTGAGTAGCTGAAATAACAGGCATGTGCAACCATGCCTGGCTCATTTTTGTATTTTTAGTAGAGACAGAGTTTCACCATGTTGGTCAGGATGGTCTGGAACACCTGACCTCGTGATCCGCCTGCCTCTGCCTTTCAGTGTGCTGCGATTACAGGTGTGAGCCACCACGCCCGGCTATTGTTTGGTTTTAAAAGTTTATAGTTTTTGAATATTGACTCCTATCACATGTGATTTGTAAATATTTTCACCCATTTTCTAGGAGGCATTATCCGTCTTTTAAATATTTATATGTGCAGAAATGTTGAAGTGTAGTGTAGTTAAATTTTTTGTTTTTTTCTTTGATGCTCATGCATTTAATTTTATATCTAAGAAAATGGCCCCAAGACTAATGTCATGTTTTCCCTATATATTTTAAAGAGATTAAGAAGTTATCCGGTCGGGCGCGGTGGCTCATGCCTGTAATCTCAGTGCTTTGAGAGGCTGAAGTGGGCGGATCATAAGGACAGGAGTTCAAGACAAGCCTGGCCAACATGGTGAAACCCCGTCTCTACTAAAAATACAAAAAAGCTAGCCGAGCATGATGGCATGCATGTTAATCCCAGCAACTCAGGAGGTTGAGGTGGGAGAATCACTTGAACCCAGGAGGCGGAGGTTGCAGTGAGCCAAGACCACACCGCTGCACTCCACCTGGGCTGCACTCCAGCCTGGGCAACAGAGTGAGACTCTGTCTCCAAAAAAAAAAAAAATTATCTTCCTATGTCTAATGAAAAGATTTTTCACATATGGTATAGGGAAATAATCGAACTTCATTTTATCAGTATGGATATTCAGCTTTCAACATAATTTTTTGAAAAGATTATCTTTTTTCTACTGTGTGCTCATGTTAATTTTGTGGGAGATTATTTGGCCTTATACAGAAGGGTTCATTTCTGGGCTCTCTATTCTGTTTTTTCATCTCTTTATCTGTCTTTGTGTCAGTACCAAATTGTTTTTGTTATTGTTGCTTTTAATGTGTTTCAAAATCAGAAAATATAATGTCTCTGTTGTTTTTCATGGGTGTTTGTCTATAGTTCATAATAAAATTTTAACATTTTAAACAATGTTTCCTTAAACCCTATTTGGATTTATATAAAAATTATTATTATTATTTTTTGAGATGGAGTCTTGCTCTGTTGCCCAGGCTGGAGTGCAGTGGCACGATCTCAGCTCACTGCAACTTCTGCCTCCCAGGTTCAAGCAATTCTCCTGTCTCAACCTCCAGAGTAGCTGGGATTACATGCCCAGCTAAATTTTTTTGTATTTTTAGTGGAGACGGGGTTTCACTGTGTTGCCCAGGCTGGTTTAGAATTCCTGAGTTCAGGCAATCCACCCGCTTCAGCTTCCCAAAGTGCTAGGATTACAGGTGTGAGCCACCTCACCCGGCCATAAAAATTATATTGAATATGTCTACCACTGTAGGTTGTATTGACATTTTGAAAAATTAATGATTTTTTGATTCCTGAGCAAAAATATGTTGAAAAGTGTGTTTTATTTTTATATATTTTATATTGTTCAGTTTTTTAATTTCTAGTTCAGTTTTGGTCAGACAGCACAAAGTGTGTAATTTTGGTCTTCTTAAATTTATTTTTTATTGTTGTTGTGTTTGTTGTGGTTTTTGTTTGGAGACAGGATCTTACTCTGTCACCCAGGCTGGAGTGTACTGGCATGATTTTGGCTCACTGCAGTCTCAACCTACTGGGCTCAAGTGATCTTTCCACCTCAGTGTCTCAAGTAGTTGGGACTGCAAACATAAAGTACCGTGTCTGAATAATTCTTTGATTATTTGTAGGGATAGAGTTGCCCAGGCTGGCCTCAAAGTTTTAACTCCAAGTGATCCTCCCACCTTGGTCTAAGTGTTGAGATTATAGGCATGAGCTACACCACCCACCTGGCATTCTTAAATTTGATAAAACTTAGTATGTGTCCTAACAGAATACACCAGGTGCAAATAAGAATATTGTATATTTTCTTGCTTTTGACTGGAAAGTTCTATACTCATCTGTTAAACCTAGTTGGTCTATAATATGGTTTTGATGTTCATGTCCTGCAAACCTTGTGATTAAATGTAATTTTTAATGTTGGATGTGAGACCTGGTGGGAGGTGTTTGGGTCATGGGGGCAAAGTCCTCGTAGATAGCTTGGCACCATCCTCTCGGTAATGAAAATGTTTACACTCCATTAATTCAAATGAAAGCAGGTTTATTAGAAGAACCAGGCTCCTTCACCTCATACTTGCTCTGTCTCTCGTCATGTAATATGCGCAGTTACTCTTTGCCTTCAACCATGACTGTAAGCTTGGTGACACTCTCACCAGAAGCAGATGCTGGCACATTTTCTACAGTCTGCTAAATTGTGAGCCAAATAAAGATTATTTCTTTATAAGTTATCCACTCTCCAGTATTCACCTATATGCAAAATAATTGATACAGTCTATAATGTTGTCTAGGTTTTCTGTTTTCTTATTTTTTGTTTAATGTGAATTTTCTATTATGGAAAATCGGGTCTTGATGTCTACAATTATTATGTTGCTATATATTTCTTGCTTTACTTTTGTCAATATTTGCTTTATGTATTTTGGAGCCCTGATGTTGTACATACACATACAGATAGATAGATAGATGATAGATAGATAGATAGATAGATAGATAGATAGATAGATAGATAGATAGAATAGTTATAAATTTGTGGTAAGTCAACCCATTTTACCGATATATACTATCAGTGTGTCTCACGTTAGCACTTGACTTAAAATATGTCTAATACCCAATTGTAGTTACTATTTTCATAAAATACAGGTTTTTGCACTATGTAATTTTCAGCCTATTTGACTCAATGCTAAAATGAGTCCCTTGTAGGTAGCATATTGTTTGCTTTTTCTTAAGCCACTAAAGCATTTTAGTTTTTCTTTTTTTTTTTTTTTTTTCCTGAGACAGAGTCTCGCTCTGTCGCCCAGGCTGGAGTGCGGTGGTGCAATCTCGGCTCACTGCAAGCTCCACCTCCCGGGTTCACACCATTCTCCTGCCTCAGCCTCTCCGAGTAGCTGGGACTATAGGCGCCTGCCACCACGCCCGGCTAATTTTTTTTGTATTTTTAGTAGAGACGGGGTTTCACCGTGGTCTCGGTCTCCTGACCTCGTGATCCGCCCGCCTCGGCCTCCCAAAGTGCTGGAATTACAAGCGTGAGCCACTGCGCCCGGCGTAGTTTTTCTTTTTATAATTTCATCTATTTACTTGTTTATTCATTTATTTTTGAGATAGGTATCACTCTGTCAACCAGGCTGGTTTGCAGTGTTGTGATCATGGCTCACGGCAGCCTCAGCCTCTCAAACTCAGAAGAATTCTCTCATGTCAGCCTCTCAGGTAGCTGGGTTACAAGTGTGTACCATCACACCTAGCTAGTTTTTTTTGTATTTATGGTTGAGACAGAGTTTTGCTACATTGTCGAGGCTGGTCTCAAACTTCTGAGATCCAGTCATCAGCCCATCTTAATCTTCCAAAGTCCTGAGATTGTATTTTTTTCTATTAAGTAGTTTAATTTATATTTAAAATTATTTATTAAAAATGAAGTTACTACTTTTATTGTGATTGTTTTATGTGTTCCTCAGTGGTATTTTTTATATGTTGGTTTATTGCCTTAAATTTCATTTTAATTGTGTAGTGATATGCTTCAATTATTTTTTATATCTTGTTTTGCATAGTTTCTATAAATATTATCTTCATAATCATCTTGTGTATTAGTCTGTTTTTATGCTGCTGATAAAGACATACCTGAGACTGGGCAATTTAGAAAAGAAAGAGGTTTATTGGACTTACAGTTTTGTGTGACCGGGGAGACCTCACAATCATGGTGGAAGGTGAAAGGCATGTCTCACATGGTGGCAGACAAGAGAGAGAGCTTGTGCAGGAAAATTCTGCCTTATAAAGCCTTCAGATTTCATGAGACTTATTCACTGTCATGAGACCAGCACAGAAAAGACCTGCTCCCATGATTCAACTACCTTCCACCATGTCCCTCCCACAACATGTGGGAATTAAAGATGAGTCTTGGGTTGGGACATGGCCAAACCATATCATCCTAAAAAATGGAGTTTACATGAAACATCTTAAAATTAAAACAATATATTTATATCTCATGACAACTTCAATTGAATATAAAGATTATACCTCTATATTTTTCAGTTTATTAATATTAAAATTATTTTATATTGTGTATTAACATATTTATGCAGGTTTTTATCCTGTTTTAAATATTCTACAGAATAGCTTTAAGAGTTATATGCATCATCATTACGATAGTAAAAATTTCTATGTTTGTGTATTTACATTTAATAGAGAGCTTTATTTTATATATGGTTTTATGATACTGTCCAGTAGTATTTTATTTTTAAACAAAATGGACTCATTATAGCAGTTTTTATTATATGTAGAGTCTCATTGTATTACTGAGGCTGACCTGCAACTCCTGGCCTCTAGTGTTCTGACAGTCTTGGCCTCCTAAAACTGTAAAATTACAGGCATGAGCCATGGTGCCTGGCCACCATGTACCATTTTTTTTGGTAGAACTGTGCTATTGGTGATGAATACCCTTACCTTTTATTTTGTTTTTTTGTTTTTTTATTTTCATCTTTTTAAAGAGAAATACATTTAAATCAAATATTATTGGCTAGAAATATTTTTTCCTTTTATTACATCAAAATTTGGGAAGTTCTCACCCTTTTTTATTTTCAAGTAATCTCTATGTTATTTTTTTCCCATATTATTCTTCTGAGATTTTCTTAATGAATATATTGATCTAGTTGATGGTATCTAATAACTTTTACATTCCATGTTTTAATTTCATTTTGGAATTTTATATTTTTATGTTATATATGTTAGGGTATGCTACCACACATCCATTGTGTTTTGATTTTTTAGTATGTATTATAATTGTGCGTGCCAATATTTTAACTTTATACAATTTAAGACATTGTGGAGCAAAATCATATATGAATTAGCCATATGTCTTTTTCCGATAGAATTATCTCTATGTTTGTTTGCCTGTATAAATGTTATCCTTGTATTTTTTTAATAACGTGCATATTTGTTGTGTAAGTTTGTTAATGGTTTTCTAATCCTGTGTAGATGAGAAGTCATAAAATTCTTGTAATTTCAACATCCTATTTATTTGTGAATCTATGTAATTTTTGTGTGGTAGAAACATTTTTGGATTTGAATATAATTTAAAACAATCATAATTCTTTATCTCTTTTAGGTATTATTGTTTATTTTTGCTTGTCCAAAAAACACAACAAAATTTACCACAAAATATTTTTAAATATTCAGTTTAGTCATATTAATTATCTTGACATTGTAATGCAACATATTGCTAAAATGTTTTTATCTTGCAAAGCTAAATCTTAATACATATTAAACAGCTACCAATTTTTCCTTCTTTTTTCTTTTTTGAGATGGAGTCTTGTTCTGTCACCCTCGCTGGAGTGCAGTGGCGCGATCTCAGCTCACTGCAACCTCCACCTTCCAGGTTCAAGCAATTTTAGTGCCACAGCCTTCTGAGTAGCTGGGATTACAGGTGCCCACTGCCATGCCTGGCTAATTTTTACATTTTTAGTAGACATGGGGTTTCACCATGTTGGGCAGGCTGGTTTCAAACCCCTGACCTTAGGTGATCCACCCGCCTCGGCCTCCCAAAGTGCTGGGATTACAGATATGAGCCACCATGCCTGGCCCCAATTTTTTCTGTTTTATAGCACTTTGCAAATACCACTCTGTTCTTTGTTTCTAAGAGTGTAAGTCCTTCATATATCTCATACAATCTCTTTTTGTGGCTGGCTCATTTCATTTTGCATAATGCCGTCAAGATTTATATTTGTAGTTCATTGAATATTTCCTGCCTTTTGAGTACTGAATTATATTCTAGAATTTCTTTTTTCTTTTTTTTTTTAGACAGAGTTTCACTCTTGTTGCCCAGGCTGGAGTGAGTGCAATGGCACGATCTCGGCTCACTGCAACCTCTGTATCCAAGGTTCAAGTGATTCTACTGCCTCAGCCCTCCAAGTACCTGGGATTACAGGCATGTGCCTCCACACTGGCTAATTTTGTATTTTTAGTATATATGGTGTTTCTCCATGTTGGTCAGGCTGGTCTCAATCTCCCAATCTCAGGTGATCCGCCTGCCTCAGCCTCCCAAAATGCTGGGGTTAGAGGCATGAGCCACCGCGCCCGGCCTCAGAATTTTTATATTTCAAATTACATCTACTGAATTATTTAGTGAAAGAAATTTACATTGCTTTCACCTATTGGCTTACAAAGTAACAATGCTGCTATAATTAAGAGTATGTAAGTGACTCCTTATATGACAATATATGTAAAAGCTTATATATGTGCTGCATTCTATTGTATAGTCTACTTATTTACCTTTATGCTCATATGAAATTATTTTAATTCTGTAGCTTTGTAATGTGTTTTGAATTAAGATCTTTAATGCCTCCAGCATTTTTTTTTTTTTTTAAGTTTCCTGGGTACTTTATTGTCTCTTGAGCTTCTATATACTTTCAGGGTTGCTGTTTCTATTTCTTTAAAAATGCAATGAGGAATTTGGAAAACATTGCATTAAATATGTAGATTGCATTGAGCAGGATGGACCTCTTCATAATTTAACTATTTCAACCTTTGCATAAGAGCACACTCAATAGTGTGTTAATTTCTATATATTTGTAAATTTTACGGTTTTTTTCTCTTATCGTTGTACACTCTCATTCCATTTTTGTAATAGAAAGTAGTTCATAAAATTTTACTTTTAAAAATTTTGAAGTCTGATTGCAGTGGCACACACCTGTAATCACAGCACTTTGGGAGGCTGAGGCAGGTGGATCACCTCAGGTTGGGAGTTTGAGACCAGCCTGACCAACATGGAGAAACCCCGTCTCTACTAAAAATACAAAATTAGCCAGGTGTGGTTGCGCGTGCCTGTAATCCCAGCTACTCGGGAGGCTGAGGCAGGAGAATAGCTTGAACCCGGGAGGCAGAGGTTGTAGTGAGCCTAGATCGTGCCATTGCGCTCCAGCCTGGGCAACAAGAGCAAAACTCCATCTCAAGATAAATAAATAAATAAATAAATAAATAAATAAAAATAAATTTTGGTAAGACTTCCTTTTTGGCCTAAGATGTGATCTATCAAGGAAAATGTTATATGAGCGATTGAGAAGGGTGTGTATTCTGATGTTGTTAAGGAGTGTTCTCCATAACTCTGTTTGGAATAATTGTTTTATACAGCCTTTAAGTAGTCTGTTCCCTTATTAACATTCTTTCTTGTTTTAGTTTTTGTTACAGAAAGTGTGTTATTAAAATACCTTCCTCTAATTATATTGCTTTCTATGTGTATCTTCATTCTATCAATATTTGCTTTATATATTTGGAACCCTAATGTGAGACACACACACACACACACACACAGATTTCTCATAGGTTGCCAGTGAATGAATCTATTGCTTTTTGATGTCCTTTGTTTCTTTGGAGTTTTGATGTCAAGTATATTTTATAAAATATCATGCTTTTTGACTTAAGAGGTAGCTTGTGTATGATTATTTTGACTGTTTCTGCTGTCATTTGATTAATGTTTGCATGGAATGTCTACTTCCATCCTGCCACTTCTAGTTTTTTTAATCATTAGATTTATTTTATTTATTTTGTTTTTTGAGACAGAGTTTCTCTCTTTTACCCAGGTGGGAGTGCAGTGGCATGATCTCCGCTTACTGCAACCTTTGCCTTCTGGTTTCCAGTGATTTTTCTGCTTCAGCCTCTGGAGTAGCTAAGGTTTCAGGTGCCCACCACGACACCCTGCTAATTTTTGTATTTTTAGTAGAGACGGGCTTTCACCATGTTGGCCAGGCTGGTCTTGAACCCTTGACCTTGTCATCCATCTTTCTCAGCCTCCCAAAGTGCTGGGATTACAGACGTGAGCGACTGCACCCGGCCTTAAAATTAGATCTCAACTGACTCTTGTAGAAAGGCAAAATGTATTTTGGCTTTTAAAATGTTTAAATAAATCTATTTATTGAAAATACATCTCAATTTAAAAGCTAATTTTCTATATATTTAAATAAGTTTCTGAAAGAGACTGTTATTTTATTAAGCATTTTATTTGATTTTTGCATCTGTGTCGCTCAGTCTTTTTCCATCATTGTGTCTTTTTGAAGTTTGTATTTATATGCTTTCATTGTTTTCTTTCTTCTTCTTCTTTTTTTTTTTTTGTGATGGAGTTTTGCTCTTATTGTCCAAGCTGGAGTGCAATGGCATGATCTCAGCTCACCACAACCTCCGCCTCCTGGGTTCAAGCGATTCTTCTGCCTCAGCCTTCCGAGTAGCTAGCATTACAGGCATGCACCACCACACCTAGCTAATTTTGTATTTTTAGTAGAGACAGCGTTTCTCCATGTTGATCAGGCTGGTCAGGAACTCCTGACCTGGGTGATCCACCCACCTTGGCCTCCCAAAATGCTGTAATTATAGGTGTGAGACACTGTGCCCAGCCTCTTTTGTGTATTTATACAAATATTTTTATGGTACCTTGGGGATTCCATATAACTTCTGAAAGATACAATATATTTTAATCTGCCAAAAAAGAAATAACATGTTGTATACAATTTTTTTTTTTTTTTTTTTTGAGACAGAGGCTCACTCTCTCGCCCAGGCTGGAGTGCAGTGGTGTATCTCGGCTTACTCCAATCTTTGCCTCCCAGGTTGAAGTGATTCTTCTGCCTCCGTCTCCTGAGTAGCTGGAAATACAGGCGTATGCCACTATGCCCTGCTAATTTTTGCATTTTTAGTAAGATGGGGTATCACCATGTTGGCTAGGATGGTCTTGATCTCTTGACCTCATGATCCACCTGCCTGGACCTCCCAAAGTGCTGGGATTACAGGCATGAGCAATCACACCCAGCCTGGTTTGTGTATTTATACAAATATTTTTGTGGTACATTGGGGATTACATATAACCTGTAAAAAATACAACCATGTATTTTAATCTGGAAAAAAAATCTTTAAGTTGTATACAAAAATTCTTTTTTATTACATCTTCTCTAAGACTTGTCATTTATGTTGCTATTTATATTTTTTATGTTGTATATTCATTAACAGATGTTTATAATGATTTCTCTGCTCTTATCTTTCAAATTTCAGAGAATAATTAAAAATGTTTTCTGCACCACTAGGATAATGCTAAGAAATTCTACTTTTGTGTATTTGCATATTTTTTTACAGAAAATAATGTATTTTTGTATGTTTTTTTTTGAATCATGTTATTTTAAGTGGAAGAAACTGTTTTCAGTACCTTTTATATCTAGGGCATATGCAGTTCCAATTTTTTTTTAGAATTTGTTTATTTTGGAGGTTTCTTATTTTTTTAATTGGGCAGGACAGATTCACTGATGGTATCATTCTTATTTAATAGCTATGTTTAACTTTTTTCATGACTACATCACACAGTTCTGTTATGGCCTTCAAAATTTTTGTTAACAGTTCACTGATTATATCATAAGACTATGTTTGTAAATGGCACATCACTTTTTTCTTTTTTTGTGTTTTCTTTTTTTTTGTTTTTTGGAGACATAGCCTCACTCTATCTTCCAGCCAAGCTGGAGTGTAGTGTTGTGACATCAGCTCACTGCAGTCTCCGCCTCCCAGGTTCAATTGGTTCTCCAGCCTCAGCCTCCTAAGTAGCTGGGATTACAGGCACACACCTCCACACCCGGCTCATTTTTGTAGTTTTTGTAGAGACGGGGTTTCATCGTGTTGGCCAGGTTGGTCTCAAACTGCTTACCTCAGGTGAACCGCTCACCTCGGCCTCCGAAAGTGCCTGGATTGCAACTTGAGCCACTGCACCTGGCCTGGCATATCCTTTTTATCTTGCACCTTCAAATATAATCTTTTCATCTGTGACTTTTGAAATTGTGGTTATATATTTTGTTTGTTATAAATGTCTTCTAGTTTGTTGAGCTTTTTTTTTCTTTTCTTTTTCTTTTTTCTTTTGAGATGCAGTCTCGCTCTGTCACCCAGGCAGGAGTGCAGTGACACATTCTTGGCTCAATACAAGCTCTGCCTCCTGGGTTCACGCCGTTCTCCTGCCTCAGCCTCCCGAGTAGCTGGGACTACAGGTGCCTGCCACCACGCCCAGCTAATTTTTTGTATTGTTTTAGTAGAGATGGGGTTTCACGCGTTAGCCAGGATGGTCTTGATCTCCTGACCTCATGATCCACCTGCCTCAGCCTCCCAAAGTGCTGGGATTACAGGCATGAGCCACCGCCCCCCAGCCAAAAGCACAACTGAGCTTCTTTATTTTTACATCATTTTTTCTAACTTTTAGGATCTGTTAGTTTTCTTTTGTATTTTTTACCTCCACAGTTTCTGTTTTTATGAAATGTTAAATATTTTTGTTCTCGTCCTCATTTTTCTGATTTTCCATACTTGTCTCTCTTCCTGTTTTAATCAGTATTATTCAATTTATTACCAATTCTTAAAATTAATGTATAAATCTTATTTTTTTATGTTTTCTTTCGGAACATTTTATGATATTTTTGGTGGGATGATACTGCCATATTTTGTATATATTATAAGCTTTCAGTTTGTTACATTAAAAAAAATCTACCTGTCAAAATTTTTATAATGTAGCTTTGTCCTGACATAGTCTGAAAACAATTGTCTTGGCTCGTCATTATGAGAGTTTTTCAAACTTATTCTTAGGACCTGTATTGTCTGAAATTTTGTGTTTAGTTTTTAGTTAAGAGAGTTTATTCATGTCACTTTGTAGGAGTCAGTAATCACTTGCTACACCTGTTCCTTTTCTGTGGTACTGCAGTCTGGCTGCTGCTGGAACATTTTTCTTTGGTCTCAGCAGACTCAAACTCTCATTCCAAAGTATACCACCATTTCTGTCAGCACTTTATGTCATGAGAGACAGAAAACAGTGTCAGGAAAAAGCCCCTAAAAGCCAGAAATGATAATGAATGTGCCAGTATTTTACCTTTCTTTTAAAACAGAAATCAAGGGTTTGCAATTTACTTCTAAAGGCACTATGTTATAGTGGGAAGCAGGAAAAGCTGTGTTGGGTAAATTTAGACTTTTCTTTTTCTATGTGGTTTTTGCATTGTGCTCTTCAGGAACACTGCACAAACTTAACTGATTTATAAATTTCCCACAGATATATTTTGGTTTGTATGTTTTTGTTACATTTAAATGTCTGTGAAAGAATTAGGGTCTGTGGCATTTTGCAAAACCATCTTGTTTATGTAGGTTGTATAATTTTATAGGTAAGATTTTTAAACTATATTTATGTCAATATAGTAAGTGGAGTAAATTATTTTAATTTATTTTCAGATATATGTCCTCATTTTGCTCAAGACATTTGGCCAGAGCAGGGCATGGAAGATTCTTTTCAAAAAGTAATACTAAGAAGATTTGAAAAATGTGGACATGAGAATTTACAGTTAAGAAAAGGTTGTAAAAGTGTGGATGAGTGTAAGGTACACAAAGAAGGTTATAATGGACTTAACCAGTGTTTTACAACTACCCAGGGCAAAGCATCTCAATGTAGTAAATATTTGAAAGTCTTTTATAAATTTATAAATTTAAACAGACATAAGATAAGGCATACTAGAAAGAAACCTTTCAAATGTAAAAATTGTGTCAAATCATTTTGCATGCTTTCACACAAAACCCAGCATAAAAGCATATATACTACAGAGAAGTCCTACAAATGTAAAGAATGTGGAAAAACCTTTAATTGGTCCTCAACCCTTACTAATCATAAGAAAACTCCTACTGAAGAAAAGCCCTACAAATGTGAAGAATATGGCAAAGCTTTTAATCAATCCTCAAATTATACTGTACATAAGATAACTCATACTGGAGAGAAACCTTACAAGTGTGAAGAATGTGGCAAAACATTTAGCCAACCCTCAATGCTAACCATACACAAGAGGATACACACTGGAGAGAAACCCTGCAAATGTGAAGAATGTGGCAAAGCATTTAGCCAACCCTCAGCACTAACCATACATAAGAGGATGCACATTGGAGAGAAACCCTACAAATGTGAAGAATGTGGCAAAGCATTTGTATGGTCCTCAACCCTAACTAGACATAAGAGGCTGCACACTGGAGAGAAACCCTACAAATGTGAAGAATGTGCCAAAGCTTTTAGCCAATTCGGACACCTTACTACACATAGGATAATTCATACTGGAGAGAAACCCTACAAATGTGAAGAATGTGGCAAAGCATTTACATGGCCCTCAACCCTAACTAAACATAAGAGGATTCACACTGGAGAGAAACCCTACAAATGTGAAGAATGTGGCAAAGCTTTTCATCGATCCTCAAATCTTACTAAACATAAGATAATTCATACTGGAGAGAAACCTTACAAGTGTGAAGAATGTGGCAAAGCATTTATATGGTCCTCAAACCTTACTGAACATAAGAAAATTCATACTAGAGAGAAACCCTACAAATGTGAAGACTGTGGTAAAGCATTTAGCCGATCCTCAGCCCTAACTACACATAAGAGGATGCACACTGGAGAGAAACCCTACAAATGTGAAGAATGTGGCAAAGCTTTTCTTCGATCCTCAAATCTTACTAAACATAAGATAATTCATACTGGAGAGAAACCTTACAAGTGTGAAGAATGTGGCAAAGCATTTATATGGTCCTCAAACCTTACTGAACATAAGAAAATTCATACTAGAGAGAAACCCTACAAATGTGAAGACTGTGGTAAAGCATTTAGCCGATCCTCAGCCCTAACTACACATAAGAGGATGCACACTGGAGAGAAACCCTACAAATGTGAAGAATGTGGCAAAGCTTTTAGCCAATCCTCAACCCTTACTGCACATAAGATAATTCATACTGGAGAGAAACCCTACAAATGTGAAGAATGTGGCAAGGCATTTATATTGTCCTCAACCCTATCTAAACATAAGAGGATTCACACTGGAGAGAAACCCTACAAATGTGAAGAATGTGGCAAAGCTTTTAATCAATCCTCAAATCTTAGTACACATAAGATAATTCATACTGGAGAGAAACCTTACAAGTGTGAAGAATGTGGCAAAGCATTTAATCGATCCTCAAATCTTAGTATGCATAAGATAACTCATACTGGAGAGAAACCTTACAAGTGTGACGAATGTGGCAAATCATTTATCTGGTCCTCAACCCTTTTTAAGCATAAGAGGATTCATACTTGAGAGAAACCTTAAAAAGGGTAAAGAATGTGGCAAAGCATTTATATGTTTCTCAACCCTTACTGAACATGAGAGAATTCATACTAGAGAGAAACCCTACAAATGTGAAGAATGTGGCAAAGCATTTATATGGTCCTCAATGCTAAACATAAGAGGATTCACACTGGAGAGAAACCCTACAAATGTGAAGAATTTGAAAAAGCTTTTAATCCTCAAATCTACTAAACATTAGATAATTCACACTGGAGAGAAACCTTACATGTGTGAAGAATGTGGGAAAGCTTTTAATTGATTCTCAAATCTTACTACACATAAGATAATTCATACTGGAAATAAACCCTACAAATGTGAAGAATGTGGCAAAGCATATGGTCCTCACCCCTAAGTAGACATAAGAGGATGCACACTGGAGAGAAACCTTACAAATGTGAGGAATGTGGCAAAGCCTTTAAATGATCCTCAACATAAAATAATTCATACTGAAGAGAAACCCTATAAATGTGAAAAATGTGGCAAAGCCTTTAAGTAGTCTTCAGTCCTGAGTAACCATAAGAGAATTCAAACTGGAAAGAAACCCTGCAAGTCTGAAGAATGTGGGAAATCTTTTTTTTTCCATTGCACCTTTATTGTTTACTTTGTTCACTGTTCAGAATTTTCATACAGTCTTTCTAAATCAAGAAGGGTGTACAGTGGTATTCCTGCAGCTTTCTCTCCTCTCCACCTCTCTTGTTCAGCAGCCTCCGGACCCCCAAGGGCTAAGGAATCAGACACCAGGTTTGGATCCTGACTCCACTAGGAGCCATGTGATCTCAGGGATATTTCTTGATCTCTCTGAGCCCTTTTTCCTTTTTCTACAATGTGGGGAAAAGACTCCCTCTCTCACAGGGTTACTATGAGAATTCAATGACTCCAAGTATCCAAAGCATCTGGCACAGTGCCTGGGCACACAGTACGCCCTACATGCACCTTAGCTTCCTTCCTTCTGGCAGGGAAGAGAAGATACCTGATAAATCAATGGCTTGCTCAGGGGCGTTTGCTTTATAAAGAGCCTGGTCCCTTTAACAGCCCAAGAAATGACTCTCTAATGGTGGAATTTCAGACACCATAGCATGGGTGAGGGAGAGAGCTGGAGGCATAGACTATAGAAGTCTCAGAATCATTTGAATCCAGCCAGGCAGACTGCTGCTGCTTCTGCCCAGGGGTAAGGCTGGTGATACAGATAACTCATGTTGGAGAGAAATCTTACAAGTGTGAATAATACAGAAATCCGAAAAAAGTCCTCAATTCTTAGCAGATATAAGATTATTCATACTGAAGAGAAACTCTACAAATCTGAAAGATGTGCCAATGCCTTTGACAGCATCTCAAACTTTTCTAAACAAAATCATGCTGCTGACAAATCCTAGAAATGTGAAGAATGTGACAAAGCCTTTAAATAATTGTTACACTTGATTGTACATAAGATCATTTATACTGGAAAAAACTACCAATGTGAACAATGTGGCCAAGCTTCTAACCAATGCTCACAGCTTATTGCACTGGTAAGCATTTATATTTGAGAACAAATATACAAATATAGACAAAGTAAAAAAGCCATTAATACCTGCTCACGTCTTACTCAAAATCAGAGAGTTCATACTGAATAAAAGCATTAAAAATCTAATTACCATCAAAAGATCAGAAAATATGTCTTTAAAGTGCAGAAGAGTATTTATTTTGAAAAAGCATTACAAATATGAAGAAGGTTGTAATACATTTACTTGTCTCATGGATCTTATTGTACACATTTTGTACTAGAGGAAAAGTCTGAGGCAGTTATTAAAATTTTGTTCAACATCAGAGAGTTTATATTGAAGAAAACCCTGCAAATCTAATGAATTTGGTAAAACATTTTTTCAAAAACTACAAATTATAAAACACCAAAAGGTTCATACTAAAATATATTTTTGCAGATGCATTAAATACGAAAGATGTTCAATCCAAAATTAAGTCTGTAAATATCAGGGAATAATTCACAGTAGAAATATCTAGGGCACTCAAACTTTAGACATTACACTAAATCAGTGCTGAGTATAGGAAATAATACAAACTAAAGTTCGTGTAAACATTATTTGTATATAACTTTAAAAGAAGTAGAATATTTTTTGGAGAGTTATAATTACAATCAAAGTATAACTTTTTTGAAAATAGAATTTTAAAAAAGCGAATAATGGAGTTAAACTCTTAAATTACTTCATGCTGTTTCATCATTCCTGGTGTAGTCACATGTGAAAACATGTGACTAATTGTAGCTGCATTAAAGATATAAGAGATTCTTTTTTATTAGGTAGGCATTTATGATTTTTTCTATGGAAAGGTAAGGACATTAAAATGTAAGATACATGATGAAAATTTAAGTAGAGAGGCTCTTTGGGCTAACTTACAATGTTGAGTGATGCATGAGGTAGGTGTTCAGAGTAATATTTTTATGCATTATTATGAAAGAAAAAAACATTCTTTAGTTAACATTAAGTTAGTAGTATGTTACTGTACTTTTATGGAATAATATACAGTATATTTTTAAATTATGTGTGAACTTAACTTTTCAGTTCAGCATTTTTAACATGTTAAATACTATCGTGAATTCATTGAAGCATTATGCCACTAACTTTAACCTATTCCACCTTACTCAATGGTGTAGGTAAAAGATAGTAACAATACACTATTTGGTAAGATAATGGACTGACATCTCTAGTAATCTTTTTGCCAGTGGCTTTAAATTGCCAATAAGTTAAAGAATATTGTTCCTATAGGTTAAATTTTATTCTTATTTTTACATTTAAATTTATTTTTCTTAATTTTTGTGGATATGTAATATGTGTATATGCTTATGCCATATATGGCATATTTTGATACAGGCATGTGATATAATCACATTAGAGGAAATGAGATATCCATTACCTCTAGCATTTATTCTTTATATTACAAGCAATTCAGTTCTTCAGTTTTAGTTATTTTTAAATGTACAGTTAAATTGTTCTTGACCACAGGGTCATTTTTATGGTCATAATGAAAATTATATACAAAGATAAGTAAAATCCATACATTTCTGAGTCCTGAATAAATATTTTTTAAAATTTTAATATATTTTTCTTTGAACATGTGGCCTCTGGCTGCAAGCACATATGGACTCTTAGTATTGATTTATATGGAATTAAATATACAGATCTATTAGTCTAAAGATAAATCTTAGGTGTAAATAAATTATGGAGTGTGTTTGTGTTAGTGTAAGTTAGAAACTATTTTTAGCCAAAAGTAATATTAGAACAAAACAAATCATTTTAAGGTGTCTAATTTACTAGAAAAAAACAAAAATTCTCAAATACTGAAAGTAAATCTATGCTCTCTGCTTTGTATTAAATTTATTACTTTATAACCTTTTGGCTTATGCTTCAGAATCTCCCCATGCAAATTCTCTGTTTTAACTTGACTGTTAATCATGTTAGAACCATAATTTTTTTTGTTTAGTAGTTTTTTTTTCTCTTTTTTTCCTTTTTTTTTTTTTGAGCTGGAGTCTTGCTCTGTTGCCCAGACTGGAGTGCAATTGTGTGATGTTGGCTCATTGCAATCTCTGCCTTTCAGGTTCAAGCAGTTCCCCTTCCTCAGCCTCCCAAGTAGCTGGGATTACAGGTGCCCGCCACCACGCCCAGCTAATTTTTGTATTTTTAGTAGAGACAGGGTTTCACTCTGTTGGTCAGGCTGGCCTTGAACTTCTGACCTGAGGTGATCCACCCACATCAGCCTCCCAAAATGCTGGGATTACAGGTGTGAGCCACCGTGCCCAGCCTGTGTGTAATAGTTTATGAAATATTCATTATGTGAGCTGGTCTGTAAGTATAAGAATGATTTTTTTAATTTCATTGTTCCATTTATTGGGGTACAGGTGGTATTTGGTTAGATGAGTAAGTTATTTAGTGGTGATTTGTGAGACCCTGATGGACCCATCACCTGAGCAGTATACACTGCACCATATATGTTGTCTTTTATCCCTCCCCCTTCCCACTCTTTCCCCCAAGTCTCCAAAGTCTATTTTATCATTCTTATGCCTTTGCATCCTCATAGCTTACCTCCCACATATCGGCAAGAACATCCGATGTTTGGTTTTCCATTCCTCAGTTACTTCACTTAGAATAATAATCTCCAGTATCATCCAGGTCATTGCAAATGCTGTTAATTTCTTTTTGTGGCTGAGTAGTATTCCAACATATATGTATATGTCATAGTTTCTTTATCTACTTGTTGATTGATGGGCATTTTGGTTGGTTCCATGAGTTTGAAATTGTGAATTGTGCTGCTGGAAATATGGATGTTCAAGTATCTTTTTCAAATAATCAGTATTTGGGGTTATTTCTGGGTTCTCTGTTCCATTGGTCTATATTTCAAATAATGACTTCTTTTCCTGTGGGTAGATACCCAGTGGTGAGATTGCTGGATCAAATGGTAGTTCTACTTTTAGTTCATTAAGGAATCTCCCCACTTTTTTCCATAGCAGCTGTACTAGTTTAGATTTCCACTAGAAGTGTAGAAGTGTTCCCTGATCACTGCATCCACGCCAACATCTACAGTTTTTTGATATTTTGATTATGGCCATTCTTGCAGGAATAAGATGGTATGGCATTGTGGTTTTGATTTGCATTTCCCTTATCATTAGTGATGTTGAACTTTTTAAATGTTTGTTAGCCATTTGTATATCTTCTTTTGAGAATTGTCTATTCATGTCTTTGGTCCACTTTTTGATGGGATTTTTTTTTTCTGACTGATTCATTTGAATTCACTGTAGATTCTGGATATTAGTCCTTTGGCAGATGTATAGATTGTGAGGATTTTCTCCCACTCTGTGAGTTCTCTGTTTACTCCGCTGACTGTTTCATTTGCCATGCAAAACCTCTTTAGTTTAATTAGGTCCCAGCTATTTATCTTCATTTTTACTGCATTTGCTTTTGGGTTTTTGGTCATGAAATTTTTGCCCAGCCAATGCCTAGAAGGGTTTTTCCAATGTTATCTTGCAAAAGTTTTATAGTTTCAGGTCTTAGGTTTAAGTCCTTAATTCATCTTGAGTTGATTTTTATATAAGGTGAAAAATGAGGATCCAGTTTCATTCTCCTGCATGTGGCTAACCAATTATCCCAGCACCATTTGTTGAAAAGAGTGTACTTTCCCCACGTTATGTTTTTGTTTGCTTTGTTGAAGATCAGTTGGCTGTAAGTATTTGGGTTTATTTCTGGGTTCTCTCTTCTTTTGGTCTATGTGCCTATTTTTATACCAGTACCATGCTGTTTTGGTGACTATAGCCTTATAGTTTGAAATCAGGTAGTGTGGTGCCTCGAGATTTGTTCTTTTTTCTTAGTCTTGCTTTGGCTATGTGGGCTGTATATGAATTTTAGAATTGTTTTTTCTAATTCTGTGAAGAGTGATGGTGGTATTTTGATGGGGATTCTGTTGAATTTGTAGATTGCTTTAGGCAGTATGGTCATTTTCACAAATTTGATTCTACCCATCCATGAGCATGGGATGTGTTTCTATTTGTTTGTGTCATCTATGATATCTTTCAGCAGTGTTTTGTAGTTTTCCTTGTAGAGTTCTTTTGACTCCTTCATTAGATATGTTCCTAAGTATTTTATTTTTGTTCAGCTATTGTAAAAGGGTTGAGTTCCTGATTATTTCTCCATTTGGTTGCTGTTGGTAAAGAAAAGAACTACTGATTTGTGTACGTTAATCTTGTATCCAGAAACTGCTGAATTCTTTTCTCAGTTCTAGGAGCTTTCTGGAGGAGTCCTCAGCGTTTTCAAGGTAAATGATCATATCTTCAGCAAACAGGTACTGTTTGACTTCCTGTTTACTGATTTGGATGCCCTTTATTTCTTGTCTTATTGCTGTAGGTAGGACTCCAGAACTATGTTGAAGTGGAGTGTTGACAATGGGCATCCTTTCTTTTTTCTGTTCTCAGAGGGAATGCTTTCAACTCTTCCCCATTCACTATGATGTTGACTGTGGGTTTGTCATAGATAGCTTTTATTACATGAAGTTTTGACCCCTGTATGCCAACTTTGCTGAGTTTTAATCATAAAGGATGCTGGATTTTGTCAAATGGTTTTTCTGCATCTATTGGAATAATCATGTGATTTTTGTTTTGAAATGAAACAAAAATTTTGTTCAACATCAGAGAGTTTATATTGAAGTAAACCCTGCAAATCTAATGAATTTGGAAAAACATTTTTTCAAAAACTACAAATTATAAAACACCAAAAGGTTCATACTAAAATATATTTTTGCAGATGCATTAAATACGAAAGATGTTCAATCCAAAATTAAGTCTGTAAATATCAGGGAATAATTCACAGTAGAAATATCTAGGGCACTCAAACTTTAGACATTACACTAAATCAGTGCTGAGTATAGGAAATAATACAAACTAAAGTTCGTGTAAACATTATTGCTGTATTTATGTGGTGTATCACATTTTTTCACTTGTGTGTGTTAAACCATCCCTGCATCCCTGGTATGCAACCCACTTGATTATGGTGGATTATCTTTTTGACGTGTTGGATTTGGTTAGCTAGTATTTTGTTAAGTATTTTAGCTTCAATGTTTATCAAGGATATTAATCTGTAGTTTTCTTTTCTGGTTTTGTCTTTTCCTGGTTTTGGTAGTAGGGTGATGCTGGCTTCACAGAATGGATTAGGGAGGGTTCCTTCTTTCCCTATCTTGTGGAACAATGTCAAAAGGATTGGTACCAATTCTTTGAATATCTGGTAGAATTCTGTGGATCTGTCTGGTCCTGGACTTTTTTTTCTTGGTGATTTTTAAATTACCATTTTAATCTCACTGTTTTTTATTGGTCTGTTCAGGGTATCTAATTCTTCCTGATTTAAGCTAAGAGGGTTGTATTTTTCCAGGAATTTATCCATCTCTTCTAGGTTTTCTAGTTTATATGTGTAAAGGTGTTCATAGTAGCCTTGAATAATTTTTTGCGTTTCAGTGATGTCAGTTATAATATCTCCTGTTTCATTTCTCAGTGAGGTTATTTGGATTTTCTCTCTTCTTTTCTTGGTTAATCTTGCTAATGGCCTATCAATTTTATTTATCTTTTCTAAGGAGCAGCTGTTTGTTTCATTTACCTTTTTTATTTTTTTCTTTCAATTTCAATTAGTTCTGTTCTGATCATGGTTATTTCCTTTTTTCTGCTGGGTTTGGGTTTGGGTTTGGTTTGTTCTTGTTTCTCTAGTTCCTTGAGGTGGACCTTAGATTGTCTGTGCTCTTTCAGACTTTTTGATGTAGGCATTTAGGGATATGAACTTTCCTCTTACCACCTTAGCTGTATCCCAGAGGTTTTGATCAGTTGTGTCATTATTGTCATTCAGTTTGAAGAATTTTTGTGTTCCATATTGGTTTTGTTTTTGACCCAATGCTCATTCAGGGGCAGGTTATTTAATTTCCGTGTATTTGCATGGTTTTGAAAGTTCCTTTGGGAGTTGATTTCCAGTTTTATTCCACTGTGCTCTGAGAGCGTGCTTGATGTAATTTCAATTTTCTTAAATTCATTGAGGCTAGTTTTATGGCCTAACATATGATCTATCTTGGAAAAAGTTCCATGCACTGTTGAATAGAATGTGTGTTCTGCAGTTGTAGGATTAAATGTTTTGTATATATCTGTTAAGTTCATGTGTTCCAGGGTATAGTTAAATCCATTTTTTCTTTGTTTACTTTCTGTCTTAGTGACCTGTCTAGTGCTGTCAGTGGAGTATTGAAGTCCCTCACTCTTATGGTATTGATTTCTATCCCATTTCTTAGGTCTATTAGTAGTTGTTTTATAAATTTTGGAGCTCCAGTGTTAGGTGCATATATGTTTAGGATTGTGATGTTTCCCTGTTGTATCAGGCCACTTACGATTATATAGTGTCCCTCTTTGTCTCTTTTAATCACTGTTGCTTTAAAATTTGTTTTGTCTGATATAAGAATAGCTACTCCTGCTTGCTTTTGGTGTCCATTTGGATGAAATGCCTTTTTCCATCTCTACACTTTGAGTCCTTATGTTAAGTGAGTCTCCTGAAGACAGCAGATAGTTGGTGAGTTCTTATCCATTCTGCAGTTCTGTGTCTTTTAAGTGGAGCATTTAGGCCATTTCCATTCAGTGTTAGTATTGAAATGTGATGTACAATTACATTCATCATGCTCTTTGTTGCCTGCATACTTTGGTGTTTTTTTGTGGGGGGGAAGGTGAGGGGAATGGACTCTTGCTCTGTCTCTCAGGGTGGAGTGCAGTGGCTTGATCTTGGTTCACTGCAACCTCCACCTCCCAGGTTCAAGTGATTCTCCTGCCTCAGCCTTCTGAGTAGCTAGGACTACAAATGTGCGCCACTATGCCCAGCTAATTTTTGTATATTTAGTAGAGATTGGGTTTCACCCCCATCTCTAGAAATTCAATGGCAATAATATTGTTGCCCAAATATTAAAATCCAATATCCAGGACCAATTTTAAATTCAGTAATATTGGATAGCAGAGCTACGGGCCCAGAAATGTAAAATATGTTCTAAATATTCTAAAGGTTCTATCAGAAAACAGTATTTTGAAATTAAATATGTAGAAGCTTTCATAATATTTTCTCTACTGAACATGGTACTAGGTTGCTAACTGGAGAATCCCAGCAAGTCATGTTACTTTTTTTCTAACAAAACAGGCCTTGCTGTCTCTAACCCTGATCTGATCCCCTGCCTTGGGCAAATAAAAAAGCCCTGGAATGTGAAGAGACATGAGACAGTAGTCAAATACTCAGGTAGGTAAGCATGAATGAAGCAAATAACACAGACGAGAGGTTCAAAGGTCAAAAAGAATGCTAGACCTTAAAATGTGGTATGGGATGCTCTGCTTCAGTGGAAAGATTTCTAAAAAGCCATTTTTTTTTTCTCTAGCTCTCAAGTATGAGCATTTTTGTCCCATACCCTTAAATTATTTCTAAGGACTCTACTTCCTATTTAGTGATTTTCCTTTGAGGGTACAGTGAGAACTAAACTCCTCTTTATGGCTTATAAGGTACTGCATGATATACCTGCTCTTCCATTGCTTTGGGGGAATATAAAAAATCTCCGAGTATTTTTGAGGAACTGCATGTTAGATTATTTCTTAAGTTTTCCCATCATGTCTGAAATGTGTGAGAGCAGTGGTGATGTTAAGATTTGTTTCAGAAATCTCAGGAACATCAATGACAGAGGTTACTTATTTCTCTATTTTCTGTTTTTAATATTAGCAATCCTAACACATTTCAAGTGATAGCTCATTATTGTTTTCTTTTTTTTTATATGTTTTTTTTTATTAATTTTTTTTTGCACACAAAAACAATAAACATTTTCTAAAAATACATACAAACAAAAAGATGCGTATCAAACATATTAGGAAGGTTACACATGGGAAGTCGGGGAATAGAAATGGGGGGTGGGAGTTAAAATAAGGTAGAGAGGGACTTTATGTGGATCAGTGATAATAACTCAATCCTCTATTTGACAAAGAAGAGGGAGAAGGAAGAGGAAGAAAAAGAAAGTGGGATAAATGATCAGAAAGGGAGGAAAATAGAAAAAATTAGAGTATGACTCCAGGGTAGACCTGTTTTGTTGTCACTGAGTTGGTTGGTTGGTTTGTCTGTTGTATTTTTCATGTTTCGCCAAGTTGGCCAGACTGGTCTCGAACTCCTAGCCCGAAGTGATCAACCCGCCTTGCCCCCCAGAGTGCCGGGACCACAGGCGTGAGCCACCACGTCCAGGCCCCACATTGCTTCTGGCCTCCATTGTAGACCTCTCAGACGGAGCGGCCGGGCAGAGGCGCTCCTCATTTCCCAGACGGGACGGCCGGGCAGAGGCGCTCCTCACTTCCCAGACGTGGCGGCCAGGCAGAGGCGCTCCTCACCTCCCAGACGATGGGTGGCCGGGCAGAGGTTCTCCTCACCTCCCAGACGGGGCAGCCGGGCAGAGGCGCTCCTCACTTCTTCCCGGACGGGGCGGCCGGGCAGAGGCGCTCCTCACTTCCCAGACGGTGGGTGGCCGGGCAGAGGCGCTCCTCACTTCCCAGACGGTGGGTGGCCGGGCAGAGGCGCTCCTCACTTCCCAGACAATGGGTGGCCGGGCAGAGGCTCTCCTCACTTCCAGAGGGGGGGGCGAGGCGCTCCTCACTTCCCAGACGGGGCGGCCGGGCAGAGGCGCTCCTCACTTCCCAGACGGGGTGGCCGGGCAGAGGCGCTCCTCACTTCCCAGACGGTGGGTGGCAGGGCAGAGGCGCTCCTCACTTCCCAGACGGGGCGGCCGGGCAGAGGCGCTCCTCACTTCTTCCCGGACGGGGCGGCCGGGCAGAGGCGCTCCTCACTTCTTCCCGGACGGGGCGGCCGGGCAGAGGCGCTCCTCACCTCCCAGACGATAGGTGGCCGGGCAGAGGCGCTCCTCATTTCCAGACCAGATGAGGTGGCCGGGCAGAGGCGCTCCTCACTTCCCAGACGGGGTGGCCGGGCAGAGGCACTCCTCACTTCCCAGACGGGGTGGCCGGGCAGAGGCGCTCCTCACTTCCCAGACGGGGTGGCCGGGCAGAGGCACTCCTCACTTCCCAGACGGTGGGTGGCCGGGCAGAGGCGCTCCTCACTTCCCAGACGGGGTGGCCGGCAGAGGCGCTCCTCACTTCCCAGACGGTGGGTGGCCGGGCAGAGGCGCTCCTCACTTCCCAGACGTGGCGGCCGGGCAGAGGCGCTCCTCACTTCCCAGACAATGGGTGGCCGGGCAGAGGCGCTCCTCACCTCCCAGACGATGGGTGGCCGGGCAGAGGTTCTCCTCACCTCCCAGACGGGGCAGCCGGGCAGAGGCGCTCCTCACTTCTTCCCGGACGGGGCGGCCGGGCAGAGGCGCTCCTCACTTCCCAGACGGTGGGTGGCCGGGCAGAGGCGCTCCTCACTTCCCAGACGGGGCGGCCGGGCAGAGGCACTCCTCACTTCCCAGACGATGGGTGGCCGGCAGAGGCGCTCCTCACTTCCCAGACAATGGGTGGCCGGGCAGAGGCTCTCCTCACTTCCTAGACGGGGCGGCCGGGCAGAGGCGCTCCTCACTTCCTAGACAGGGCGGCCGGGCAGAGGAGCTCCTCACTTCCCTGACGGGGTGGCCGGGCAGAGGCGCTCCTCACTTCCCAGACGGTGGGTGGCCGGGCAGAGGCGCTCCTCACTTCCCAGACAGGGCGGCTGGGCAGAGGCGCTCCTCACTTCTTCCCGGACGGGGCGGCCGGGCAGAGGCGCTCCTCACTTCTTCCCGGACGGGGCGGCCGGGCAGAGGCGCTCCTCACCTCCCAGACGATAGGTGGCCGGGCAGAGGCGCTCCTCATTTCACAGATGAGGTGGCCGGGCAGAGGCGCTCCTCACTTCCCAGACGGGGTGGCCGGGCAGAGGCGCTCCCCACTTCCCAGACGGTGGGTGGCCGGGCAGAGGTGCTCCTCACTTCCCTGACGGGGCGGCTGGGCAGATGCGCTCCTCACTTCCCAGACGGTGGGTGGCCGGGCAGAGGTGCTCCTCACTTCCCAGACGGGACGGCCGGGCAGAGGCGCTCCTCACTTCCCAGACGGGGCGGCCGGGCAGAGGCGCTCCTCACCTCCCAGACGATGGGTGGCCGGGCAGAGGTTCTCCTCACCTCCCAGACCGGGCAGCCGGGCAGAGGCGCTCCTCACTTCTTCCCGGACGGGACGGCCGGGCAGAGGCGCTCCTCACTTCTTCCTGGACGGGGCGGCAGGGCGGAGGCGCTCCTCACTTCCCAGATGGGGCGGCTGGGCAGAGGTGCTCCTCACTTCCCAGATGGGGCGACCGGGCAGAGGTACCCCTCACCTCTTCCCAGACGGGGCGGCCGGGCAGAGGCGCTCCTCACTTCTTCCCGGACGGGGCGGCCGGGCAGAGGCGCTCCTCACTTCTTCCCGGATGGGGCGGCCGGGCAGAGGCGCTCCTCACTTCTTCCCGGACGGGGCGGCCGGGCAGAGGCGCTCCCCATGTCCCAGACGGGGCGGTGGCCGGGCAGGGGCTCGGGAGGCTGAGGCGGGCAGAGCACTCGGCGTCAGGAGCTGGTGAGCAGCGTGGCCAACATGGCGACCGCGCGCCTGCAGCCAAACGAGAAAAAGCAGGCAGCGGTGGCGTGCGGCGGCTGTCCCAGGCAGTCCGCGGCGCGGGCAGCAGCGAGCTGAGTAGATTGCAGCCTGTCTCATTCTGATCCAGTAGGTCTCGTTATCTACTTTTGGCATCCATGGAGTTATGGCATGTGCTTGTGGCCCTAGCTACTCAGAAGGCTGAGGTGGGAGGATTGCTTAAACATAGGAGATTGAGGTTGCAGTCGGCTATGACAACACCACTGCACTCCAACCTGGTCAACAGAGTGAGATCCGTAGCTGTCGTCCTCCTCCATGGTGCGGGAGCCGGGCTCCGCGCTCCGGCTCTCCGCTCGCGTCCCGCCGCGCCACCCGCGCCCCCGCTCGCCTCAGCCCGGCTCGGACTATTGTTTTCATTTGCAGTTGCCTGTTGGTAGGTGATATTGACCACTTTTTTTTAATATACGTATTGGTCATGTGTATATATTTGCTGGCAAAGTATTTTTGGAATCTTTCGACCATTTTTCTGTTGGGTTTTTATTGTTATACTTGCCTTTCCTTTGAATTTCCTGTATATTTTGAATATTAAGCTTTTCTTGTATATGTGGTTTGCTTTTGTGAGCATGCAATAAACATTCAAGTATAGGTATCATTTTCTTATAATAAATTATTTTTCTTTGAGTAGATACCCAATGATGAGACTTTTAAATCAAATGGTAGTTCTATTTATAGTTGAGATTGAGCATTTTTGTCATATGTGTGTTGGCTATTTGCATGTCTTTATTGAAAAATGCTTACTAATGTTATTTGCCCATTTTTCAATGGGATTCTTCATTATGATATTTTTGAGTCGTTTGAGTTACTTGTAAATTCTGAATATTAGTTTCATTTTGGCACATAGTTTGCAAATATGTTCATTTGTTCTGTAGGTTGCCTATTTACCCTGTTGATTTTTTTTTTTTGCTGTGCCAAAGCTTTTTAGTTTGAGTCCCATTTGTCTTTTTTAATAATAATAATATAATAATAATACAATAATAGTTTTCTTTGTTGTGTCCTTGCCTAATGTTGGTATCAGGGTGAAACTGACCTCAGAGTGACTTAGGAAGAATTTCCTTTTTGGGAAGAGTTTCAAGAGGATTATTATTCAAATACATTTGGTAGAATTTGGCTATGCATTTTTCTAGTCCTAAGCTTTTCTTTGTCAAGACATTTTAATTACTGACTCAATCATGCTACTCATTATTGGTTTGTTCAGGTACTGTGTTTCTTTCTGGCTCTATCTTGGGAGGTTGTATGTTTCCATAAATTTATTGACTCTAAGTTTTCAGGTTTGTAAGTGTCTAGTTGTTTATAATCATTTCTAGTGATCTTTTGTATTACTGTTGTATCCATTGTAATGTCTATTCTTTCATTTCTGATTTTGTTTATTTAGATCTCTCTTCTGTTTGTGATGAATCTAGCTAGCAATTTATCAATTTTGTCTTTTGAAAAAACAACTCTTTATTCTGGTGATCATTTTTATTGTTTTCATCTTTATTTCATTTGTTTCTGTTCTGATTTTTGTTATGTTTTTCTTCTAACTTGGAATTTGTTTTGTTATTAATATTCTAGTTCCTTGAAGTGTGATGCCAGGTCCTTAATATGTAAGCTTTCTACTTTTTTGATGCAGGCATTTAGGCTATAAACTGCCCTCTTAGTACTATATTTACTGTATCTCACAGATTTTATTATATTGTGTTTCTATTTCCATCTTTTTCCCCACAAATTTTTAATTTTCATCTTAATTTTCTTTTTGAGATGGGTTTTACTCTGTCACCCAGGCTGGAATGTAGTGGCACAGTCTTGGCTCACTGCAACCTCCAGCTTCCAGGCTCAAGCGATCTTTTTATCTCAGCCTCCTGGGTAGCTAGGAACATAGGTGCGCACCACCACATCTAGCTATTTTTTTGTATTTTTGGTAGAGATAGGTTTTTGCCATGTTGCCCAGGCTAGTCTCAAACTCCTGACCTCAGGTGATCCACCTGCCTCAGCATCCCAAAGTGCTGGGATTACAGGTGTGAGTTACCATCCCTGGCCGTCCATGTAATTATTTCATTTACACAGTGACTCTTTATGAGTATGTTGTTTAAATTCTTTGTAAATTTATAGTCTCTGAAATTTTTATTGCTATTGATTTGTAGTTTTATTCTGTGGTCTAGGTAGTTAATATAATTTTGTTTTGGGGGTACTTTGTTGATTTGCCAACTTTTCTGTCTCAATGGTCTCTCTAATGCTGTGAGTAGAATGTTACATTTTTCCACTATTATTGTATTACTATCTGTCTCTTTCTATAGGTTTAATAATATTTCTTTTTAAAATCTGGGTGCTTTGATGTTGGGTGCATAGATATTTAGAACTGTTATATCCTTTTGCTGAAATGATTTCTTTATTATTGGATGATGACCTTTATCCTTTTTGTTACTGCTTTTTATTTAAAGTCCGTTTTATTTGATGTAAGTATAGATATTCCAGTTTGCTTTTGGTTTCTGTTTGTGTTACTATCTTCCACCTTTTACTTTTAATCTACCTGTGTCTTACAAGTAAGGTGAGATTCTTGTATGCAACATAGAGTTGGATCATTTTTTCTTATTCATTTCATAAATCTATATATTTCAATGAAGGATTTCATTGATTTATGTTCAAGATTAATATTAATATGTAAGGTTTTGTTACTGTCATAATGTTAATTTTTTTCTTTTTATCTATCTTTGTGGTTTAATAAAGTTCTGTCATGTTGTAATTTGATTTATTTCTGTTATTTTTATACTTTTATATGTTTTAATGATGGTGAATATCAAACTTTTTTTTTATATTAGAAATCCCTTGAACATCTTTTGTAGGCCCAGTCTAGTGGTAATTAGTTTCCCCAGCATTTATCTGTCAGGGTAAGATTTTATATCTTTTTCATTTGTGAAGGTTAATCTAGCTTGATGTAAGATATTTGGCTGGCACTTTCCTTTCAACGCTCTAAATGTGCCATCCCATTCTCTTCTAACCAGTAAAGTTTCTGCTGAGAAGTGTGCTTTTAGTTTGATGTGGTTTTCTTTATTTTATAATTACTTCTTTCACTTTCACTTTAGATATTCATCATGTGCCATGATGAAGTCTGTTTTGCAATGTATTTTGCTGGTGATTGCTGAGCTTCCTGTACATGTATGTCTAATTCTATTGGTAAAGTTGGGAAGTTTTCATCAATTATTTTCTTACATAGTTGTTCTAAACCTTTTGATGTGTTTTATTTCTCAGAAACACTGATAATTTTTAAGTTTAATCACTTTATATAGTCACAAACATCTCACAGTGTTTGTTTATTATTTTCTCCTTATTTTTATCTGAGTAGTTTTTTTATAAAAACTTCTTTGGTGGCAGTCTTACACTGCCAGGGTCATCAGAAAGGAAAGGAAAGGGAAACAGAAGGGAACCACCAAGTGGATATTGAAGCAAAAAGAGCTGCAAGGCAGGACCCTCCATTAGAAATGCTTATAGAAGGACCCCTAGTATGGGCTAATCCCCTCTGGGAAACCAAGCCCCAGTACTCAGCAGAAGAAATAGAATGGGGAATCTCACAAGGACATAGTTTCCTCCCCTCAGGATGGCTAGCCACCGAAGAAGGAAAAATACTTTTGCCTGCAGCTAAACAATGGAGATTACTTAAAACCCTTCAGCAAACCTTTCACTTAGGCATTGATAGCACCCATCAGATGGCCAAATTATTATTTACTGGACCAGGCCTTTTCAAAACTATCAAGCAGATAGTCAGGGCCTGTGAAGTGTGCCAAAGAAATAATCCCCTGCACTGCAGGCCATACATTTCAATTCCTGTATCGTTAACCTCCTTGTTAAGTTAGTCTCTTCCAGAATCAAGCTGTAAAGCTACAAATTGTTCTTCAAGTGGAGCCCCAGATGCAGTCCATGACTAAGATCTACCATGGACCCCTGGGCCGGCCTGCTAGCCCATGCTCCGATGTTAATGACATGGAAGGCACCCCTCCTGAGGAAATCTCAACTGCACAACCCCTACTGTGCCCCAATTCAGCAGGAAGTAGTTAGAATGGTCATTGGCCCACCACCTCAACAGCACTTGGGTTTTCCTGTTGAGAAGGGGGACTGAGAGACAGGACTAGCTGGATTTCCTAGGCTGACTAAGAATCCCTAAGCCTAGCTGGGAAGGTGACCACATCCACCTTTAAACACGGGGCTTGCAACTTAGCGCACACCCGACCAATCAGGTAGTAAAGAGAGCTCACTAAAATGCTAATTAGGCAAAAACTGGAGGTAAAGAAATAGCCAATCATCTATTGCCTGAGAGCACAGCAGGAGGGACAGTGATCGGGATATAAACCCAGGCATTCGAGCTGGCAATGGCAACCCCCTTTGGGTTCCCTCCCATTTTATGGGAGCTCTGTTTTCACTCTATTAAATCTTGCAACTACAAAAAAAAAAAAAAAAATCCTCTTTAAAGGTCTGAAAATTTGGGCTGTGCACGGTGGCTCACACCTGTAATCCCAGCATTTTGGGAGGCCAAGGTGGGTGGATCAGCTGAGGTCAGGAGTTCAAGACCACTGTGGCCAACATGTTGAAACCCCGTTGCTACTAAAAATACAAAAATTAGGTGGGCATGGTGGCGGGTGCCTGTAATCCTGGCTACTCAGGAGGCTGAGGCAGGAGGATTGCTTGAACCCAGGAGGCAGAGGTAGCGGTGAGCAAAGATTACACCATTACACTCCAGCCTGGGCAACAGAGTGAGACTCCATCTCAAAAAAAAAAAAAAAAAAAGGCCGAAATTCCTTTTATGCCTGTTTCAGTCTATTGTATTGTTGAATCTTTGAATGTGTTTTCTTTTTCCTTCAATCTTTCAGTTTCACATTTTTTGTTTTGGTTTCTTTTAAAAGATATCCATCTCCTTGGCACATTTCCCACTTATACTCTAAATTTATTTATTTATTTTTATTTTAATTTAATTTTATTTTTTTTTTGAGACGGAGTCTGGCTCTGTCGCCCAGGCTGGAGTGCAGTGGCACAATCTCGGCTCACAGCAAGCTCCGCCTCCCGGGTTCACGCCATTCTCCTGACTCAGCCTCTCCGAGTAGCTGGGACTACAGGGCCCGCCACCACGCCCGGCTAATTTTTTTTTTTGTATTTTTAGTAGAGATGGGGTTTCACCGTGGTCTCGATCTCCTGACCTCGTGATCCGCCCACCTCGGCCTCCCAAAGTGCTGGGATTACAAGCGTGAGCCACCACACCCAGCCTATTTATTTATTTTTAATTTGGTTTTTGGGTTTCTCTCACATCTCTTTGAGCTTCTTTTAAATATATATTTTGAAGCTTTTTTAAGGTCTTTTAAAGTAATTTCAATGAATTTTTTTTTCTTAGAATACTGGAGGATTATTGTGTTCCTTTGAAAGTGTCATAAACCTTGCTTTTCTGTGTTTCTTTTGTCTTTGTGTGTCTTTATGTTGATTTCTGTACATCTAGAGAAACAGTTCCTTCATTTTATTTTTGAATTTACGTTCATTTGAGAAAGCTTTTTTTTTTTTTTTTTTACGTTATTACCATGATGTTTATTGCATAGAGCCATTTGGCTTTACTTTTGGGTTTGTGCATAGGAAAGACTCTGTATAAGTTTCTTGAGTATATATATATATATATACACACACACATAAATATAATTTTATATATATATAAATATATATACATAAATATAACTTTATATATATATATATATATATAAAACCAATGTTTTACTGGCTTAGGAGTCATCTTTTCTCTTAGGTTGATTTTTAATTCTAAGTCTCAGAAAACAATTTATCTATGTTGTGTTGGTCATTGAGGGCCAGCACTCCTGACGTAAAAGGGTGAGAAGGTAGGATGCGGGTGTATGATGACAATTTACTTAATAGTTATAATGTACATTGAGTGATGGCTACCCTAAAAGCCCTGACTTTACCACTATGCAATCTATGCATGGAACTAAATTACACTTGTACCCAACTCATTTGTATAAATAAACAACAGCCACTACTTAGGGTTTGCTATCTTGCTTATTCATACATAAAAATACATTATAAATGTTTCCTTTGACATTATTATTGTTACAGGCGTTGAAATTATTTAGGCAGATAGAGCAAAAAAGTCATTGGTAAAGTTTTCTTTTTAATAAAAAGAAGTCCACAAATTATGTTTTTTTTTTTTTTAAGAGCAGCCTGTAAAATTGAGCTGCAGATATAGATAAGCAAGCTGGAAGCTTGCATGAATAAATGCCGGCAGCTGTGCTGCAGCTTGCTCTGCAGTGAATGCCAAGAAATAAGTATTCAGACAATTACAGCTGAACAGGGAGGGGAGCAGCTCCTCCAAGAAAGTGCAGCTTTAAGATTCATCTGCCAAGTATTTATTGAGAAGGCTAGTTGAACCACAATTTAGACAAACAAGAAACATCTACCAGGTGGCTATTTGGGGTTGGGTCATGAGGCACATATGGTCTTGTTTATAACATCTAAAAGCACTCAAACCACATTCTTAGGAGGCTGTGTTCAGCACTCCTTATTACAAATTCTATTCCTTGTCCTATTTTCAGGGTCAAGGAATTACAGTCTCATGCACAAACAACATACACACAGTGCCTCAGTATTTTTCCATGCCTCAACCTCAAATGCCTTGTACATAAACTTGAATGTATTGTCATACACCCCCCACATTTCCCCCTTCTTTAATTCTTAGAACGTGCTGATTATCCAATGCAAAGTAAGCTTCTATCACTCTTCCCTGGTCATAGTTGGTTGAGTGGCAGCACAGAGCCATTTGCAGATGCCTAAAAGATGCAAAAAAGGATAAACAGTGGCCATCACCCAAATGCGTATGTTTAGCCCAGACAACCAAGTATTTGGGTTCAACCACTGAAAGTCTTGTAATAACTGAAGGGTATTTGTTTGTAATTGCTGTGACCATCGCTTAAACTGTTTATTTAATTCACATTAAAGAGTAGAAACTCGAGAAGACAGGTGGTTGTGGTAAGCCCCGTGTAGGTGTGCCTTCACTCTCTCCCAGGTATATTGGGAGCTATTATATGGCATAAGTGTGACACGGATGGAATTATATTGCTAATCACAATGTAAATTTTGACAAGTAACAAATGCCTGCTGTGGATCCCCTAGCCATTCAGTGGCAGCTTCAAGGGCCTCTAGGTGAGATAAAATATTTTTATCAGTATTTACTTGTTCTTGAAATTCATGGGTTACATTGTATACCATGTGGTTCACCACTGAGGCTGTATGAATAGATTCCGTCAAAGAGACAGCTGCAGTAGCAGCACTTGTTGGTATAATAATAACTGAAACTAAAAAGACAATTAGAGTGGCTAGAAATTTTTTTTTTTGAATATGAGACAATGCTTTTCTAAATAACTGCAAGATAGAATCCCCTTTCCAGTTCCGGGTTGGATATACAGGGAGCCACAATCCTGACCTCCATTTAAAAATAATTACATAGGGCTGGGCGTGATGGCTTACACCTGTAATCCCAGCACTTTGGGAGGCTGAGGCAGGCAGATCACAAGGTAAGGAGTTTGAGACCAGAATGACCAACATGGTGAAACCCTGTCTCTACTAGAAATACAAAAACTAGTTGGGCATGGTGGTGCATGCCTGTAATCTCAGCTACTTGGGAGGCTGAGGCAGGAGAATCGCTTGAACCTGGGAGGCAGAGGTTGCAGTAAGCTGAGATCGCACCACTGCACTCCAGCCCATGTGGCAGAGTGAGAATGTCTCAAAAAAAAAAATCATGACATAGTTTATAATTGTGTAATGTTTTGAAGAGACAAGCATGTAGCATATCAACTACTGGAAGAGACAGTAATACTATAAAAGGATTGATTCTGTTCTATGTTAAGAATATCCTGCCCAAACAAAAGTATATAGGGGTGTGTAGCACAAATCTGGACTGTATCAGTAGCATTATTGTGCAAGGAGAGGGTGTAGTTGTCACCGCTATAAATGTAATCACTTTTATTATGAAAGAACCCATTCAAAAAAGGGAAGACCTAGTTTCCAAATTTGGGTATGAGCAGGGCTTACAACTTGTTCCCCTTTTGATTGTAATATTCGTCCTGAAATCCCATACTGTGACCAGGTGATGGAACTATTGGATGGACTCCCAAATCCAATAGTCTGATTTGCAAACATGAGATATCCATTGGGTCCCCAATCAAGTAAGGTGCCATTACCAAACAGAGGTCCTTGATGCAGCACAGGTTGTCTGCACGGGGACCATTGGACAGCCTCAAACTTATGTTATCAGTCTTTTCTCAGATGGCATATAGGAAGATCAGGCATTTGTATAATTTCATTCGAAACCTCAGTAAGATTACTGGTAACAGCAGAAACAAAAGTCAAGTTTGCAGGCTTAGCATCCCTTTTGGGCTGATAGTAAAGATACTCCTGAGGAATGAGAGTAATACACTTATGTGCCAATGTAGAGAAACAGAGAGGAGGATTGCTAGACAATAAAGTCAAGGAGTTATTAAGTTTAATCCATCCCAAGTTTTCAGGGAGTAAGACAGGGGCATCCATCGACTCCCATCCAAGAAGTATTATTAGATGACAAAGGCGGGTCAGCATTCCACCACATAATAACATTGAAAATCAAGGGATTCAGAACATGACTCCAATAAACATGTTCTTGAGCTAAGCCCAGTTGGCAAAGAACAAGAATTACCAGCTACCCCAACATCCATGTCTGTCTTACTTTCTCAGAAGCTTCCCCAATTACCGTCAGATACATAAGAAACCGGTTCTCTGCAGTTGCAGGGGCTCCCATAGACGCAAGCCAGATAGTTCCCTGTTGGTCCGGTTTCTTTAGCTGTCCCCAGGTAATGTCAGGTGCCTTCCAAGCCATCACTGTCAGTTTTGGTCGATTCTCCAACGACAGGTCCTTCATCATCAGGAGGGGCTTTTTCAGCGGTCTCTAACTCATAATATGGCTTCACTCATTTTATGGGGATCCACTCCAGTCCTGTAGTTCATGAAATACAAACCGCACCTCGACTCCATTGCAATGCCTCATAAAGTCCTTTCCAATTCCCTGTACAAATGTCTCGAATTTAACACCTTTCATTTTGTGACCTCAACCAGCTTCATCCTACGACCAATAGCCATCTGGCCATCTTGTCCAATATTCAAAAAATTAAGAGTAAATAAGATTTTTGCTTATTCTCGAGGAGAGAGCTCCCATATTCCCCCCTTTTCATTTATTAAGATATACTTTAAGGGTTTGATGAGCTTGTTCAACAATGGCCTGACAGGTTGAGTTATAAGAACTATCAGTTTTGTGTTGTATGTGCCAAAGTTGCAACGCATATAAAAAGGTAGTGCTAAGATAGCAAGGACCATTATCAGTATTAATAGTCGGTGGAGGGCCTAAGGTCATAATAGATTCAAAAAGATAAGCAATTGCATCTTTAGTTTCTTCTCCAGTCCATGGAGTCACATACATGTGGCCCATATAAGTGTCCACAGTAACATGGAGAAATTTAAAGCATCCAAAAGGTGGATGCTGAGTAATACCAGTTTGCCAGGTAGCATTAGATACCAGACCTCATGGGTTGGCACCAAGTCCCAATGAAAAAAGGGAGAGAGAATGCTGTTGGCAATCAGGACAAGTTTTAATAATCATGCAAGCTTGATCAAGTGTTAAATGAAACTGTTTAAGACCGTGAGCAGGCTGGGCACAGTGGCTCACACCTGTAATCCCAATAATTTGGGAAGCCGAAGTGGGTGCATCACCTGAAGTCAGGAGTTCGAGACCAGCCTGACCAATATAATGAAACCCTGTCTCTATTAAAAATACAAAAATTAGCTGGGCATGATGGCATGAGCCTGTAATCACAGCTACTCAGGAGGCTGAGACAGGGGAATCGCTTGAACCTGGGAGGCGGAGGTTGCAGTGAGCTGAGATCGCATCATTGCACTCCAGCCTGGGCAACAAGAGTGAAACTCCATCTCAAAACAAAAACAAAAGACTGCGAGCATTCTGATGAAAAAAGGAATGAGCAGCTTGAGCTCACAAAAATGCAGGAGAGTCTGCAAACCTCATCTGTGTTTGTACCAGAGCATCAACTTGAGTGTTTCCTGCTGATAAGGGACCAGGTAGCCCAGAATGAGAGCGAATATGTGTGATATAAAAAGGGTGACGATGGGGACAAAGGAGCTCCTGTGTTGTGAGAAACAGGGTTAGTAGGGGTTCATTAGTAATGCCTTTTAGATGTGCGAGATCTAAATGAGTAATACTATACACTGCATAAGTGGAATCACTAATCATATTCATGTCTTGGTGAGGAAAAGTTTGTAAGACCAATATTAGGGCACCTAACTCAGCCTGTTGAGTAGTTTTGAAATGTTCCCGGATTTTGTGCTGCCAATTTTGCATGGCATCTTGCCACACTATAGCTGACTTTCCCATTTTTCTTGAACCATCTGTAAAGACGGTAGTGGCATGAAGCAAGGGCTCAGAGACAACAGTACATGCAAATTTAACAGGCACAGTTTGTAAAAAGTTCAGGAGCTTAAAGGCTGGTAAATGGAAACTAATATTACCAATAAAGTTGATCATTGCAACTTGCCAATCAAGATCACAGGCTGAGAGTATGAAATTGTTCTTTGCTTAAAGGTAAGAAAAGAGTAGCAGGGTCATATCCTGACAATTGGATGCAATGTTGGCATCCCTTTATGAGAAGCTATTAAATCTGTGGTCTTTTGTATGTGTAGGGCTTTGAGGGGTATTAAAGATCAAAAGATCTATAGGTCTGTCAGGATCTAAACCCAATACGCACCTTTGGGCCAAGGCTTGCTCCACAGCATTAAGCTCAGCCTGTGCTAGCCAAGAGAGGTCTTGCAGTGAATTTAAAGCAGAGTCACCTTTCAGGGTGTCAAAAAGATTAAAGTAATTTGTAGGAATGCCTAAATAGGATCATATCCAACTAATCTTTCCTAGGACTCAATATCATGTATTAAGGGTTAAATGCTGTGGAAGAATTAATTTTGTAAGTTGCGGCCTGAGGGTAGTAGATAAGAGCCACAGAGTATATAGAGCCACAGAGCCATCAGCTGGACTTTTTCTTGTGCAATAATGAGACCATATTGTGACATATGCTGTACTACCATTGCATGAAGTTGATGCAGTAATGACTGATGCTGAGCAGCTATAAAAATATCATCCATATAGTGGAAAATTTTTGCCTAGGGGAAGGATTGATGCACAGGAAGTAAGGCTTCATGTACGTAAAGCTGACATATAGTAGGGCTATTCATGATCCCTTGGGGTAGAACTGTCCATTGGTAACATTAAACTGGTTGCAGAGTATTATAAGTGGAAACAATAAAAGCAAGATTTTCTCGATCCTCGGGATGCAAGGGTATGGTAAAAAAAAAAAAAAAAATCCTTTAGGTCAATTAAAATAAGAGGCCAGTCTTTGGGGATCATAACCGGAGAAGGTAATCCTGGTTGCAAAGGCCCCATAGGAAACATTACAGCATTAATAGCACAGAGGTGATGCAATAACCTCCACTTTCCTGACCTTTTTAGAATGGCAAAATAGGAGTGTTCCAGGGACGAGTAGTAGGCTCAGTGTGGCCAGTGTCTAGTTGTTCTTGTACAAGACATTGGATGTGTTGCAATTTTTCCTTCTTAATGGGCCACTTCTCCACCCATAGTGGGCTAGTAGTTTTCCACTTGGTTTTGATAATTTTCAAAGGAGCAGTGGCCCCTACCAAAAAGGCGGCAGGACAGAGAGGTTTAAGCCCCACTGTTCTAGGCCATCTCATTCCCACAGAGAAAATGGAATCTCTTAAGATAAAGGGCTGAACATGGGTGACCTTGCCTTCCGGGACCAAAAGTGGAAGAATATGCCTACTTTTTAATGGTTGTTGATACCCTCCAACACCCATGACAGAACATCAGGCAGGAGAGGCCCAATCTGAAGGCCACTGTCTTTTAGCTATTATAGTTTGATCAGCCCCCATGTCAATAATTCTCATAAACATAACTCCATTAATTGTTACTTCCAAGTGTGGTCTATGAGATGACACTTGAGTACTCCAAAAAACCTTCATGCCTGAGTGGCCGAATCCTGAGGCCCCACAGGTCTGTTGAACATTACCTTGAAGGTAAGGAATAAGAATAATCTGAGCATGGCAAGTCCCTTTAGAGATGGCGTGGACCCCTGACACCTGTACCATAACTTTAATTTCTTTTTTTTTTTTTTTTTTTTGAGACGGAGTCTCGCTCTGTCGCCCAGGCTGGAGTGCAGTGGCGCAATCTCGGCTCACTGCAAGCTCCGCCTCCCGGGTTCACGCCATTCTCCTGCCTCAGCCTCTCCGAGTAGCTGGGACTACAGGCGCCCGCCACCACGCCCAGCTAATTTTTTTGTATTTTTAGTAGAGACGGGGTTTCACCGTGGTCTCCATCTCCTGACCTCGTGATCCGCCCGCCTCAGCCTCCCAAAGTGCTGGGATTACAAGCGTGAGCCACCGCGCCCGGCCATTAATTTCTGCTAAATAGTCTGAATCTATGACTCCAGGGAAAATCTGAATTGCTTTAAGTGTACTAGAAGACCTTCTGATAATCCAAACATTCCTCTGGGTAATGGGCCATAGATTATCCAGTAGAAATCAGCTGGACCCCATCTTGCTCTTTAAGCACCATATCTGTTATGACTGTGAGGTCCAGCCATGCGCTGCCAGAGGTGGCTGAAGAGAGGTTATGGATGCTATTTCTGGTCCTGACTCGGAGGGGAAAGTCATTCCCCAAGTCTGGGAATTGGTGTTCCTCCATGGATTTTTCTGGGCGCTGGAGGCCTTGCCCCTCTTCCCGTTTCCCGATAATGGGTTTCATCCTTATCAAATTTTGATTTTCACTGATTAGCCCAGTGCTTACCTTTGCCGAATTGTGGGCATTCTTGAGAGGGTATTTTAGGGGCCTTTGATTTCTTTGGGACTCCCTTCTGTTGGCATTCTTTGGCCATATGCCCAGTTTGGCCACAACTATAACATGTGGCCCCAGTCATCATTGCAGCAAAAGTCTGAGCCAGATAAGTTGTAGTGCCTACATTCTGGCACGTTTTAATAAACACACCGATTTCATTGGCAGTGGCTCAGACTGGGGTTATTGCTGCCTGACAATCCTTTTGCATTTTCAAAAGCCAATTGCAATATAAGAAGTTTGGCGACTTCAGGATGAGGTACCTGTCTTTCAATTGCAGCCTGCAATCGGTTGATAAATTCAACATATGTTTCTGTGGCACCCTGTTTAACCATCATAAAGGAACACTGGAATTGTCCCATGGGTATTCTCTTCCATGCCTGTGTTGCTAGCTGTGAGCATTGAGGAAATAGATGGCCGTCCACCTGAGCCTGAGCCTGAGCTGAAGCAAAAGGCCCTGTCTCCAATAGCATACATATCAAGCTGTATCAGGATATTATCCAAATTTTGCAAGGATTGCTGCATGGCTAGATCACTCTACTCTCTCCACCACACAGTATATCCAGCAGCTGAAGCCAAAACTTTTCCCAGAGTTTTCCAGTCATGCACAGCCGTCTCATAACCATTTCCCAGAGCCTCAACCATCCCCTGCGTAAAGGGTGAATGTACACCATTTTCGTGGATACTTCTTTTTAACTCCTTAAAGACAATAAAAGGCAAGCACTCATGCCGTCTCCTAAATTATTTTGAACAATGACAGGGAATGCACTAAAAAGTGCCTCAGGATCTTCCTTCTTCAGTCCCTCCTGGAGACATCCTTCTAGTAGGGAAGTTTTTCGAGGGGACACGGCCATCCAGTCATATAAATGTTCACTCCCTGGAGGTCTTATCCAAGAACAGTCCCTTGGACGGCCTCCAATCTACTCAAGGGGGATGGGAGGTGCTATTGCCTGAATGGGGCCAACAGATGCAGGTCATGTGAAGGGTGGAGGAAAAGAGGGCAATGGCTTTTCTATTGGGAGAGGAAAAGGCTCCAGTCTGTCCTCATCATCACTAGAAAAAGTGTCTTCTTTATGCCCTACTGAAGGGAGTGAAGTTGGGGGAGGAACCTCTCCCTGTTGTTCTGCTTTCTGTGTTCCCTTTTCCTTTAAATTTTCCGAATTCCCTTCAGGTGAAGGAAATGGGTAATCTGACTCATCACGATCTGGCATATAAAGAGGGTACAACACAGAGCATGCCAGACTCCAGGTGATCAAAACGATAACATTAGTAAAATGGCCCTGCTCAAGTCCTCTTTTCAGGCAGCAATCTGCCTGCTCCCATAACTTTAAGTCTAATGTTCCTTGATCAGGGAACCAAGGGCATTCCTGCCGAATTAAAAACATAAGCTTATGCAAAGCTTCAGACTCTATGGTGCACTGAATGACCTTAAGTAATTGTTGCACTGTTTTAAAAAATACTTTCTGCTCTTTGGACAACTCCTGATCCATGGTAACCCGACCCCTGGTATTATAGGGGTCGGTCCTGTCTGCCTGAAAATGGGTCGGGACTATCCCTTACCGGTATTCCCCGAAGATTGGTGAGTCATCCTACTCCATGCATAACTTCAAGGCGATCACGTCGGAGTCACCACTTGATCATGTCCGAGTCACCACTTGATCACGTCCGAGTCACCACTTGCAGCTTGCTCTGCAGTGAATGCGGAGAAATAAGTATTCAGACAATTACAGCTGAACGGGGAAGGGGGCAGCTCCTCCAATGGAGTGTTGCTTTAAGATTCATCCGCCAAGTATTTATTGAGAAGGGTTGTTGAACTACAATTTAGACAAACAAGAAACATCCACCAGGTGGCTATTTGGGTTCGGGTCATGAGGCGCATATGGCTTTGTTTATAACATCTAAAAGCACTCAAACCACATTCTTAGGAGGCTGTGTTCAGCACTCTTTATCACACATTCTGTTCCTTGTCCTGTTTTCAGGGTCAAGGAATTACAGTCTCATGCACAAACAACATACACACAGTGCCTCAGTATTTTTCCATGCCTCAACCTCAAATGCCTTGTACATAAGCTTGAATGTATTGTCTTACAACCCCCACGCTATGCCAGTAGGAAAAGGGGCTGCCTGGGGACTATACCTGTTCAAAATGGTGGCTCCATCTTCCCTTTTCTTTGTAAACCACATGTACAGTAACAACCAAGAAAGGGTGAAATTAAAGTACAACTTTCGATTGTTGACTTGTCAGACTGGATTTCTATGGATTAATAGGTCTAGCACAGGTAGAAGAGAGACAGAAATACTTCTGGTTTATCTGATTTAATGCAAATACAGGCAAACCTGGCTAAGAAATGCTTTTCACCAAAGTTTGTCTGCAACTCGAATGCTGTAGGTTAAACTTATTTAAAAGTACTCTGGACAGATTCACTTGTAATATAAGCTTGTTGTAGTTTCTGGTGTTTAGGACTGCTTTCTGTTTATTTAGTTTTCTGAAGAGACACAAGAGACAGCGCTAGCTACTATCAGACTTCCTAGAGACAAATTGGGCAAATGAGCCCTTACAAAATTCCATTTACTTTAAATATAATAAATAATAATCTCTAAACATAAGAATTTGACCAGCGTTAACCACTTTACTTCCCCAATACACTGATACTTCTCCTTTTTTCTTAGCATAACACAAAACAAACACATGAACCACACACTATTCACTCTCCAGTGCAGATCAGAGTAACAAAGGCACAAAGCAAGCTTCAGAACACACAGACAACCATGTTCACCACATCTACATTTAGAGCTGATTAAGAAGAGTAGCAAAATCAATGAGAAACTGACATTAGTGACTACCCTGTTTTCAGCACTTATTGTCACAAGAAGACCAAACATGCACACACACTCTCATTTTAAGGCAGAGCATTCACTTTTTTGGAAAAAAAAAAAAAAAAAAAGAAGTAACTTTACAGCATATATCCTGATCTCTCACTCTTTGCAAGATGACACTGGCTTTGGGCATATTACAGACACCCTTAAGACACATCACCTGGCCTGGCTTACCTGATACAATTTTTAATTTCTCTGAAGTAAACTCAAATTACCTCTCTGAAGTAAACTAAAATTTCAAACATGTATTTCTTTATTAACTTACTTCATTAATTTCCTTAGGGACTTAACAGAAAATATATTCAACTTTCATTCACTTAATCTTACCACAATAGGTAGTGTAACATATCCAGAAGACAGCCATATGTAAGACATGCCCATACTCTGAAGCATAGAAAACTTAACACACCAGGGCCTCAAGGAAGCAACACTATAACAGTGCTAATACACAAACATTTAAGAAAAAATACATCACCCAACAGACAGTATCCGTGGTCACTACTATCCAGCATTCTCCAAAATAAGTAGCTGTTAATGGCTTATCCAAAAGTTGGCTTATATATAATTGTCACCACAAATTGGTTCTGAACATAATTTAGATGCCAATTTTTGATATTAACAACATGGTAATTATCTGGTAAGATATATTTATAGCTAACTTGTAATTAGGCTTCTGAATGCACGCATATGCTTGGGTCACAGTGAGACAAAAACTTGAGTTATTTGTAGAGTACCTTAAGATTTACATTTTCAAAACACGTACTTAAGCTTAGTTTTAGAAGTATTCTTCTCAGCATCTCTTCACCAAACTGTATCAATTTTATTTATTTATTTATTTACTTATATTTGAGACGGAGTTTCGCTCTTGTAGCCCAGGCTGAAATACAATGGCACAATCTCGAATCACTACAACCTCTGCCTCCTGGGTCCAAGCGATTCTCCTGCCTCAACCTCCTGAGTAGCTGGGATTACTGGCATGCACCACCATGCCCAGCTAATTTTTTGTAGTTTTAGTAGAGATGGAGTTTCACCAAGTTAGCCAGGCTGGTCAGGAACTCCTGACCTCAGGTGATCCACCTGCTTCTGCCTCCCAAAGTGCTGGGATTACAGGCGTGAGCCACCGCACCCAGCAACTATTTTAATTTTAATAAGTGAGGAGTGAGGAGGGCTTTTTAAAGTTTTATTCCTTTCTATTCAGTTTATCTTATCCTATACGGAAATGGAATAAAGTGTGGGTGTCTGTCCTAATGATATTTATTTGTGGTAATGCAGAAATATCTATGCTCCCAAACGAGATGAAAAATCACGTTCTCGGCTGGGCGCGGTGGCTCACCCCTGTAATCCCAGCACTTTGGGAGGCCGAGGCTGGCGGATCACAAGGTCAGGAGATCAAGACCATCCTGGCTAACACGGTGAAACCCCGTCTCTACTAAAAATACAAAAAATTAGTCGGGCGTGGTGGTGGGTGCCTGTAGTCCCAGCTACTCAGGAGGCTGAGGCAGGAGAATGGCATGAACCCAGGAGGCAGAGCTTGCAGTGAGCCGAGATCATGCCACGGCACTCCAGCCTGGGTGACAGAGCAAGACTCCGTCTCAAAAAAAAAAAAAAAAAAGAAAAAGAAAAATCATATTCTCCCCAAAATGGGGAAATCAGTGTTACCTGGGGCCCAAAGAGATGTTCACGTTACATCTGTCAGGATTGATACCATAAGAGAATCATCTCTCGAGCACAGTGGGGCTCACCTGAGATTTTGGTGAGTCATGTGGATGACATCAGAGAAAAGCATTACCCAAAATTAGAGTCCCTATAAGACTTTCACATAAGATTGTTTTAGAATATGGTGGCCCAACTCACACAGAAGAGGATGGCTGTGTATCCAAGTGAAACTGATATTTTTTCTCAGGAGCAGAAACCTTAATGTAGGAGATGACCACTCACTAAGTAGTTGAAGCATGCCCTGATGGAACTCTCTGGGGGTCAGATTGCATACTGTCTCCCTGAGTTGCATAAAGCACAGAACAGCCTGCCTGCACTCCAGCTTCTAGCATGTACCAACTCAGAAAACACATCCCTATTTTGTTTCAGAAATACTTTGTTTGCCATAAAAAAGTGAATTAATATAGTAGAAGCCCAAGGACTGCCTAGGGGTAGGTAGCAGGTCTGTCATCACCAGAAGTATTTAAATACTGGCTAGACAAATATTCTGTGGAAATGTTTCACTCTTTGTGAAAGGGGTAAAATAAATCTTTGTCTTGGGCACTCTCAGATCTAGTGAAGATCTTACATACAATAGATAAACAACAACTTCTGTTTACTAAATAAACTATTTTCACAGATTACAGGTGAAGCAAAATATTGATATAACTCTAAGACATTAAGGTATCACAAGACCACTTATGTTCTTTATGGGGTTTCAATTAAGAAATTACATGAAAAATAAGTCCATGAAAGGAGTTCTGATGCTCCTAATTAGCATCAGAACTGCTCTGATGGGCTTAAGACATTGTGAAAGTCCTAACTTGGTTCCTACCCAAAGTCTCTTCTCATGAATCCTATGCTTAAAAGTCAAACAGATAAAGCATCACTACATCAAACACAAACTTCAACACTCTCAACATTTAGGTGTAAATCTCAGCTGAAAATCATTGAAAAGCTCAGGTCATCTACAAGAAATCTGTCCTTTGCAGTTTAATATCAGTAAATTAAAAGGAAAGCAGGAAAATAATAAGATAAAACCATTTAATTATTTTTATAGGTAAGAACATAACACTGGTTTATCAGTTACATAGTATTTTTCATGCTTCGTCCATGCCAGGTACTTAATTTTTAACCAACTATAACACATTACAAGTGGAGAAATAGCTAAAAACAGAAAACATATACGTAATTCTTTAAAGGGTAGAGAACATGCCCAGTTCATATACATTGCCTAATCTAGCATTCCAATCTTAGTAAGGCACCACCATCCACCCAGCTATAAAATCCAAGATCAGGAAGTCATCTGTCCCTTCCCCACAGCATCCCATCATCAAGCCTCTCCTACCTCTTAAACCTCTATCAAATCCATCTGAGCTCCCATCTCTACTGTCACTATGCTTCAGGCCACCAATGCTTTTCAAATTTTTCATAAACTAGCCTTCTAACTGATCTTCTTCCAAACAGAAGTCCAATAATTATTTTCTTCTACTAGGTCTATTTACTACTGTGGGTAAAAATAGTCCATAACATTCAAATCTCACCACACTACTTTTGGGCACAACACTTTTTACAGCTTTCCAGAGCTCTTACAAGCCTACTCTAGCCCCTGCCTACTTCATCATTCCTGTAATTTCCCTCATTCAGTGTCTTTTCTTCTTCCAAACACACTGTACTTCTTCCACTTCCCTGGAGACATCCACATTTTCAACCTCAGCTTCTGTACCTGCTGTTCTCTGAAGTATTCTTTTTCTTCCTGTCACACATTCTTCAGATACTAGCTCAAATGTCACTTCCACAGGATGCCTTACTTGACCTGCATCCCGACATCCTCCATTCTTCTCCCATACACAAAGGCCAAACTTTACTTCATAAGTTCTTGTCATACTTAACTTTGAGCAGTTGACACTGATATAAGTGAGCTTTTCATGGCTGGATGTGTCTCTTTCACTGTGGTATATCCTCTATGATATTAGCAACGGTCTATCTTTGCAATGCAAGTAAATTTGGTGGTAAAGATAGAACCTTCACAAGCAGATAATCAGATATTTATGGAATAAATAAAATGTGTAAATGTAAAAAAAAATCATGGGAATGGTAAATTTGATAGTGAAAAACCGTCTCTTTTAAAAAAAGGCTAGGCCAGGCATGGTGGCTCACGCCTGTAATCCCAGCACTTTGGGAGGCCGAGGTGGGTGGAATCACGAGGTCAGGAGATTGAGACCATCCTGGCTAACACGGTGAAACTCCGTCTCTACTGAAAATACAAAAAATTAGCTGGGCATGGTGACGGGCACCTGTAGTCCCAGCTACTTGGGAGGCTGAGGCAGGAGGATGGTGTGAACCCGGGAGGTGAAGCTTGCAGTGAGCTGAGATCATGCCAGTGCACTCCAGCCTGGGCAACAGAGTGAGACTCTGTCTCAAAAAAAGAGGCTAAATCTAATACAGAACTGTACTTAGAAAAATTAAATTGTAAAACTTTAATAAGTTTTTAACACAAAATGGCTCTTGTAAAACATTTTTATAATTTAAATGCAAATCAAATTCAGAGAAACACAAGTTAAGCCTCCTTTAAGTTACTCTTGGTTTAAAACTTTTGAGTGTTTTAACCAAATACATATAGATTTAACTGAACAAATCACAGAAAACCTGTTTGAGATGTTAAACCATTATAAAACAATCCACTGAACCAACAATTAAAAGCTCTAAAGTAAAAGATAAAATGGCCTAAAAAATCTATTTTCTGTATCATAGAGGAAAATATAGAAGCCTCCTCAGAAATAAAACTAAGTTGGAATATTATGTTTAAATGTATCTGTCAGGTATGAATCTAAATTCTAGTTAGCATGCAAGCACTTATTAATCGACATTTACCGTTAATAATATATCCTTAATCAATCAGGATTTCATCTTGTATAAAAGACACTAAGTCACCCACAATGCTAACTTTTTCTTTGTTAAAAATTTACTCTTTGAAAAGAAAACCCATTCAAATGGCTCACCTTGTGTTTCAGAACACCCACCTTATCTTCTGGGTATCTCTTTTATTTCTAAAAATATATGTACCTCTATTAAAAGAAAGTTAACATTTTGATTGTGTCTATTTATGGAAGTGCTTTGTTGTTGTTTTTAACTATAAAGTACCAGGGTAAAATAACTTCCCCTAAAACAGTAAAAATGGTTCTTTTTATGAGTATGATATATAATCAATTATTAGCAAGTAGGTGCATTGCACATACACACATCCAGCAAGATTTATACCCTGCAGGTTTCTGGCTTTACATTCAATTTTAAAACCAAGAAATAATGAAATAAAGGAAAGTTAAATTATATATAAACCAACACTTCTATTAACTCATACTACTAGTGAAACAAAACTCTAAATAAGTAGAGAAAATGGGCTCACACATTGGAGCTCTGAAATGTTCTGGGTCTTTTATCTGTGCGTTTATTTTTCCTATTGAATTTAAAGTTCAAACCAAAATTCATTAATAATGTTTAGAATTATTAAAGGCCACAGTGTGACAGCTTTTAGTGCAACCAGGCATTAAGAAGCATTTTCTTTTCTCTTTAAGCTGAGCCAACTTTTATTTTAGAATTTCTGTAATTCATTCTTTCCCACCAAAGCACCTAAATCTTTTTCATGTAGCTGCGAACGACTACATGACAGATGTGCCAAAGTTGTTAGTTTATGTCCACTTCGTTTACTGAATGTGGAGTGAAAGGCCTTAGTTTTCAATTTACATGTGGCTTTTCTCCAAAATCTTAAAAAATCTCATGTTTATGTTAGAAATCAACAGGCAAGTTCAGGTGTGGTGGTTACACCTGTAAATCCCAGTACTTTGGGAGGCCGAGGCAGGCCGATCACCTGAGGTCAGAAGTTCGAGACCAGCCTGACCAACATGGTGAAACCCTGTCTTTACTAAAAATACAAAAATTAGCCAAATGTGGTGGTGGGTGTCTGTAATCCCATCTGCTCGGGAAGCTGAGGCAGGAGAATTGCTTGAATCCGGGAAGTGGAGTTTGCAGTGTGCCGAGATTGCACCACTGCATTCAAGCCTGGGTGACAGAGCAAAACTCCATCTTAAAAGAAAGAAAGAAAGAAAGAAATCAACATGCAGTAGTCCGCACCAACCATGCAATTGTGCTAGGTACAAGAGATGGAAAAAATATTCCTGAGGTGGGAGAAACATGTTAACAGATAAATTACAGCAGACAGACTTGACACATGGGAGTAAAAGTCATTAGAAACAGAAGGCCTAATTCTTTCTAGAAAAGGTAGTATTTGAGATGGGTCTCAACAGAAAAGTAAATGTTCTTTGCTGGGGGAAGAAGATGGAGACACAACAAAAAGAAGAACCCATGCAACAGCAGAGGCAGTAAAGAATTATTCAGTGTGGCAGTGATGTGGAAGATAGAGAAAAGAGCCAAGATGAAGGGGTGGGTTGCCCCTCCACACCTGTGGGTGTTTCTCATTAGGTGGAATGAGAGACTTGGAAAAAAGACACAGAGACTAAATATAGAGAAAGAAATAAAGGGGCCCAGAGAACCAGTGTTCATCATATGGAGGATCCCGCCGGCCTCTGAGTTCCCTTAGTATTTATTCATCATTCTTGGGTGTTTCTCTGAGATGGGGATGTGGCAGGGTCATAGGATAATAGTGGAGAGAAGGTCAGCAGATAAACACGTGAACAAAGGTCTCTGCATCATAGACAAGGTAAAGAATTAAGTGCTGTGCTTTAGATATGCATACACATAAACATCTCAATGCCTTACAGAGCAGTATTGCTGCCTGCATGTCCCACCTCCAGCCCTAAGGCAGTTTTCCCCTATCTCAGTAGATGGAACATACAATCGGGTTTTATACTGAGACATTCCATTGCCCAGGGATGGGAAAGAGACAGATGCCTTCCTCTTGTCTCAACTGCAAGAGGCATTCCTTCCTCTTATACTAATCCTCCTCAGCACAGACCCTTTACAGGTGTCAGGCTGGGGGATGGTCAGGTCTTTCCCTTCCCACGAGGCCATATTTCAGACTATCACATGGGGAGAAACCTTGGACAATATGTGGTTTTCCTGGGCAGAGGTCCCTGCTGGCTTCTGCAGTGTTTGTGTCCCTGGGTACTTGAGATTAGGGAGTGGTGATGACTCTTAACGAGCATGCTGCCTTCAAGCATTTGTTTAACAAAGCACATCCTGCACAGCCCTTAATCCATTTAACCCTGAGTTGCCACAGCACATGTTTCAGTGAGCACAGGGTTGGGGGTAGAGTTACAGATGAACAGCATCTCAAGGCAGAAGAATTTTTCTTAGTACAGAACAAAATGGAGTCTCCTATGTCTACTTCTTTCTAAGACAGAGTAACAATCTGATCTCTCTTTCTTTTCCCCACACCAAGACAAGCAATTTGGTTTGGAAGCAGATGAGAGTCTTTGTAAAACAAGGAGTTTGGATTTTCCTTTTTGTAGACAACATGGTGCCAAGAGATGTCATTACGCAGGCAAACAATGAGAGCAGCTTTAGGTTTTGGGGATAATGCCTCTGGCAGCAAGGTGGAAGATTAACAACAGTAGGGAGAAACTGTTGGCAGAAAATTAAGAGGTGTTTATGACTCAATGAGGTCCTTAGGTCAGGAGTGATTAAACAGCCCATGTCAGTGATTGAAGCATGGTTTTTGGGGAGAGCCTGGTGACTGATGGACGTGAGGGTGAGAGAGACATGCATCAGGACAGCCAGCAGTAATGTTCCTGGCCTAGTAGGTTGTGTGCATGGCAGTGACCTTCCAGAAAGGATGGAGATTACTTTCATTTCTACAAGTACTTGCAGGATGAGGGAATTGTACTGTAATCAGGATGACAAAAGATTACAGCTTCAGATAAGTTGTAGGTGAAAATATAGAGCTGGAGTTGCCAGTTTATAGGTTAGAGGAGAGGTCAGAAAAGCACCAGAATGCACAGGGCATTCTGCAGAAACAGAACTCACTCTCATGTATAGGACTGCAAAAGTTGCTGCAGAGAACAGGCATTGGGTACCTGGCCACTGACACCAATGGGATGCTTACAGTCTGTCCACTGATTTAAGAATTTTAGGCTGGGTGCGGTGGCTCATGCCTGTAATCCTAGCACTTTGGGAGACTGAGGCAGGCGGATCACAAGGTCAGGAGATCGAGACCATCCTGGCTAACATGGTGAAACCCCGTCTCTACTAAAAATACAAAAAATTAGCCGGGCATGGTGGCAGGTGGCATGGTGGCTGTAGTCCCAGCTCCTTGGTAGGCTGAGGCAGGAGAATGGCGTGAACCAGGAGGCAGAGTTTGCAGTGAGCCGAGATCACACCACTGCACTCCAGCCTGGGCGACAGAGTGGGACTCTGTCTCAAACAAAAAAAAAAGAATTTTAAAACAACTATTCTCAAGTGTTGCCCATGTCTCTGAGGTAAGTGGGGGCCCACACCACTTTGGGGACAACTGTCTCCTTACTGCAGGCAGCCCTTTCTTATCTGGAATTCAGTCTCCTCATCTTCTCGCCTTCTCCTTTGCATATCTCCTGCTTGTGTAATAGGGTGGAAAGTGGAGGGCAGGACAAAGTTCAGACCAGTGGCACTGGTTAGCTAAAAGATCACTCCTTTCATTATACTAGACAGTTCTGGTCTGAGGCCTGGGTTCTCAGAACATAAAAATTATCACTGTCTCCTTTATTGCATCCCTATATTATCCCCATCCCTCAGCCAGGGCAGCTGGCTGACATCCACCCTCTCAAGAGGATATGTATGGACAGAAGGCCTGTCTCAGAAACACCGTTCTATGAAAAGGGCAGATAGTTATGTAAGAATTTTGCAAAAACTTGAGAAATTAAAATAAGGGAGACCATGAATGCAAAAACATTAACTGTCAAGCAAGTAAGAGATAATTCAAAGAATTTTTAAAAAAGATATAGTCCACATAACTTAAATCATGAGGAAGACTGGCAGATGACAGCATCAGTGTGAATTTCCTAAATAACTGAGGAGGTGACTGGGAAAACTGAGCCACCCACCAAAATAGCTTTACAGAGCCAATGCATCTCAGTTGTTGTAGAAGAAGATGAGTACTAGAGCTCTTATTTACTATGGAGTTTTCAAATACATTGAACATCACTTAATGTTTTCCTCAATCCCAAGCTTCTTGTAAAACTTTGACCCCGCCAACCATGGCACCTTAGAGGCAGATAAAAGCTTACCTATTTTATGGAACTTCAGATTTCTAAATATACCACATGCAATACAGGGAATGCACCCAGTGTGCTTGTGGATGCAATAAACGCCACTACTACACCTCTCGAGCAGGCTTCGTTGACTTCAGCTCTCCTGACATTTGGGGCTGTCCTATGCATTGTAATATGTGGAGCAGCATTTCTAGTGTCTGTTCACTAAATGCCAGTAGCACCCTTTCCCAAAGCAAGACACTAAAAATTTTATCATTCTGTAAAGGAAATCCACAGTGGACACCCACAAAGCTTCCTGATCTCAAAATATACCACTTGATTCCATATGGAGGTTTTGAGTTTCTGGAACAGTTATTTTATCTTTACAACAATCCCATGAGGTAGAAAAGCTACTGACAAGATGACTATCATCATATTCATCAATGGCAATGCCACCAAAGGCTAAAGTTTCATTTTAAATTCCTTTATACTTTCAAAATCAACCGAATTTATTTTGAAAAAAAAAAAATGGTCTTCTTTATTAAAAATAACAACACACATACACAGAGGTAAATAAACAGTATACATTTAAAGCTACATTGTTTTGAGATCAGGCTGACTCTATAAAGCAGCTGTTCCAAGGGGCTAAGTGGTAGTTAGGAATTGTGGATTCTGAGCTTAATTTATTGCCAGCCCTTGGGTAGATCATAAAGCAGCTATAACAGGAATCAATATACCCACCCAACCCTAATAGTTTTGCTCTGAGTAGAAATGTGAAATCTTTGCTGAATGCTTTCGAAAAAGCAGGATGAAAATAACTTAGTCCAGGAAGGTACACCAAAATAAATAAGGAATATTTTAAAGTAATTAAACCAGCAGAAATATCCAATATATAATCCTACCCCATTGTCTCTGAGAAAAGAGAAAAAGAGAAAAACACAAAGCAAGCTATCAAAAGACAAATACAGCTTTTAAAAGTTCTATCTAATTAACCCCACTGAGAAATTTTTTGGCTACCTGGTGTATGCCAGGAACTGTATAACATAGGACAGTGGTTTCCAATCTTTTTGGCACCTGGGTCTGGTTTTGTGGAAGACAACTTTTCCGCACATGTGGCGGGATGATTTCCTTTTGAGATAATTCAAGCACATTACAGTTACTGTGCACTTTGTTGCTATTATGATTGCATTGTAATATATAATGAAATAAACAACTCATCATAATGTAGAATCAGTGAGAGCCTGGGATTATTTTCCTGCAACTAAATGTTCCCATCTGGGGGTGATGAGGGGCAGTGACAGACCCTAAGGCATCAGATTCTCGTAAATAGTTTGCAACCTACATCTCTCACATGCTCAATTCACAATAGTGTTTGCACTTCTATGATAATCTAATGCTGCTGCTGATCTGTAATGCAAGTGATGGGGAGTGGCTGTGAATACTGATGAAGCTTCGCTCACCCACCATTCACCTCCTGCTATGCAGCCTGGTTTGTAACAGGCCACAGACTGGTATCAGTCTGTGCCCCGGTGTTGAGGACCCCTGATGTAGGGCAACTACATTGACTGATTGAGTGGGTGAGTGCAATGGCACAATCTCAGCTCACTGCAACCTCCACCTCCTGGGTTCAAGTAATTCTTCTGCCTCAGTCTCCCAAAATAGGTGCTATTACAGGCATGTGACACTACGTTTGGTTAATTTTGTATTTTTAGTAGAGATGGGGTTTCACCATGTTGGTAAGGCTGGTCTCAAACTCATGATCTCAGTTTATTCACCCGCCTCAGCCTCCCAAAGTGCCAGGATTACAGAACTGTGTTCTTCTGACAACTACATTTATTACCAGCCATTTATTACCAGGGCGCCTATGTTGTACAGTGCCTGGCATACACCAGGTTGTTAATTAACAGCTATTGATCTAATGCAGGACTAATAAAGTAAGGTTTACTTTTTTTCCTTCAACATGCTGTGCCTGTTTCAGATGCAAATAAGACCTCAGGAGTCTGCCTGAAGAGACTTAAAATAAAAAATGTTCCCCCAGATGGGAACATTTAGTTGCAGGAAAATCAAGCAGTCACTTGGATGGTGTAACAAGTTAGGTATGAATGGATCACCTGTGCCAGCTTAGTGAGATGCATGTTTACATCACATAACAAACATGTGTCTGCCATGCTTAGGGCTTAGAGTCTAAATTTCTGACGAGAAATAAAGTGATATCTAGACAACCCCAGAGAGTGATATTCCATATATCCATAAGCATTAGCAGCATTTCTAAAAATTATCAAACATCCAACAAGTCCTTTAAAAACAAGATATACTAACATGCAAGCAGTTTAGCAATATTTTAAAAAATCATAAACAGTGAACTTCACCTGAAATGGAGCACAAGACCCTTTTGAAGGAATTCATATCCATTCCTGCAAAAGTTCTGTGGACTCTTGAAGGTAGCAGAGAACTAAGTGTTTTTTTGTGTGTGTTTCCAAAGAGGTTTTAGACAAGACTTTGGCCTCTAACAGACTCTCTGATTAAAATATGGCTTAGAAACTCCACCTGCCTACTTAAAAAAGCATCAAAACTAGAGAATGCTTTTCACGGGTCTGAAAAAATGAGGCTTGCACCATCCAAGTCCCGGCGGGGCTATAACAAATAAATTCACCCCAGTATTCCGGGAGGCCAAGGCAGGAGAAGCACTTGTGTCCAGAAGTTTCAGACCAGCCTGGGCAATGTGGTGAGACCCCCATCACTACAAAAGACATTTAGTCAGGTGTGGTGGGCCACGCCTGCAGTCCCAGTTACTCGGGAGGCTGAGGTGAGAGAGGACCTCTTGACACTATAGTGAGTCATAAGTTTGTGCCACTGCACTCCAGCCTGGGTGACAGAGCAAGACCCTTCCTCATAGAATAAATAAATATATAAATAAACTCGGCCAACTGGGTTGGGCCGGATTCCTACCCTCCAAAAGCTAATATAGATGCACATCTGGTCTTTCTACCACAGTGCTGCAGAGGCTGCCAGTACATGTGCTGGGTGCTGCTTGACATGGCCAGTAGCTCAGTAAGAGGAGGAGTAGGAGTGAAGGAGTGGAGAAAGAGGAGGAGAAGAGAAGAGAGGAAAAAGTAGAGAGAAAAAGGGAGGAGGAAACAAGAAGAAGAGGAGAGGAGGAGAAAATGGGAAGATAGTAAGAATATAGGAAGAGGAGAAAATAAACAGGAGAGGAGGACAATGGGACCAGGAGCAATGAGGAGAAAAAGAAAGCTGGGAGGAGGAGAGAAGGAGGAGGAGGAGAAAAAAGGGAGGGGGAGGAGAGAAGGAGAAGCAGGAGAGAAGGAGAAGGAGGAGGAGAGAAAAGGGAGGACAGGAGGAGGAGGAGAGAGGAGGAGGAGGAGGAGGAGAGGAGGAGGAGGGAGGAGAGGGAGGATGAGGAGAAGAAGGATCAGAGGAAAAGAAAAGGATAAGAAGAGGAGAAGGAGGGCCGGGTGCGGTGGCTCACGCCTGTAATCCCAGCACTTTGGGAGGCCAAGGCGGGCGGATCACGAGGTCAGGAGATCGAGACCATCCTGGCTAACACGGTGAAACCCTGTCTCTACTAAAAATACAAAAAATTAGCCGGGCGTGGTGGTGGGTGCCTGTAGTCCCAGCTACTCAGGAGGCTGAGGCAGGAGAATGGCGTGAACCCAGGAGGTGGAGCTTGCAGTGAGCCAAGATAGCGCCACTGCACTCCGGCCTGGGGAAAGAGCGAGACTTCTTCTCAAAAAAAAAAAAAAAAAAAAGAGAAGGAGAGGAGAAGAAAAAGAGGAGGAGGGTAAAAAGGGAGGAGGAGGAGAGAAGGAGGAGAAGCAGGAGAGACAAAGGAGGACAGGAGGAAGAGGAGAGGAGGAAGAGGAGAAGGAGGATCAGAGGAAAATGAGAAGGAAGAGAGGAGACAGAGGAGAAGGAAGAGGAGAAGAAGAAGAGGAGGGGGAAAAAGGAGGAGGAGACAGGAGGGGAGGAGAAGGAGGAGGAGAGGAGAAAAAAGAGGAGGAGGAAAAGGGGAGAAGGAGTAGAGGAGGACAAGGAGAAAAAGGAGGAGGAAAAGGAGAGAAAGAGCAGAGGAGGAGGAGCAGAAAAAGAACAGGAAAAGGAGGAGGAGGAAGAAGAGAAGGAGGAAGAAAAAGGAGGAGAGGAGGAGAAGAAGGAGGAGGAGAAGAAAAGGATGAGAAGAGCAGAAGAGAAAAAGGAGTAGTAGTAGAGGAGGAGGAGGAGAATGAGGAGGAGAGGAAAAGAATAAGGAGGAACAGAGCAGGAGGGGGAGCAAGAAGAGATGAGGAGGAGATGGGGAGGAGGAGAGGAGGATGAGGAGGAGGGGAAGACAGGAGAAGGAGAAAGAGGAGAGGGGGAAAAGAGAGGAGGAGAAAAAAAGCAGAAGAAAAGGAGAGAGGGGGAGGAGGAGGGAGAAGGAGGAAGAGTAGGAGAGGAAGAGGAGGAGAGGAGAAGGAGGAAGAGAAAAATTGGAGGAGAAGAGGCAGAGGAAAGGAGAAGGAGAGGAGGAGGAGAGAAGGAGGAGGGGAGGAAGGGGAATAGGAGAAGGAGGAGGAGATGAGAAAAGGGGAGAAGGAGATGAGAAAAAGGGGGAGGAGGAGGAGGAGAGAAAGAGGAGAAGAAGAAGCAGAGAAGGAGGAGGAGAGGAAAAGAAGAGGGAGAGGAGGAAAGGAAAAAGCAGGTGGAGAGGGGGAGGAGGAGAGGAGAAGAAGGAGACGGGGAGGAAGTGAGAAGGAAAAGGAGGAGAGGAGAAGAAGGAAATGAGGAAATGAGAAAGAAAGAGAGGAGGAGAAGAAACAAGGTGAAAAAAATGAGGAAGAGTAGGGGAGGAGAAGAAGGAGGTGGAGGAGGAGAGGAAGGAAGAGAAAAAGAGGAGGAGCAGCATAGAAGGAGGACAGTAGGAGGAGAGGAGGAAGGCAAAAGAAGAAGGAGGCGAGGAGAAGGAGGAGCAGGAGGAGAGGAGAAGTAGAAGAGAAGAAGGAGGAAGAGAAGAAAAGGAGGAGGTGCAGGAGGAAAAAAGGGAGGAGTAGGAGAGAAGGAGGAGATGGAGGAGAAGAGGAGAAGCAGGAAGAGAAAAGAGGAGAGGAGAAGGAGGAGGAGGAAAGGAAAATAAAAAAGAGGAGAAGAGGAGAGGAAGAAAAGAATAAAGAGGAGGACGAGAGGAGAAGGAGGATGAAGAGGAGGAATGTAGAAGAAGAGTAAGAGGAGAGAAAAAGAGGAGGATGAGGAAAAGGAGAGGAGGAGGAGAGGAGGAAGAGAGTAGAAGAAGGAGTAGGAGGAGCAGGAGGAAAAGAGGAGGAGAGGAGAAGAAGAGAAGGAAGAGTGGAGGAGGAAGAGGAGACGAGGAGAGAAGGAGGAGGGGAGAAGGAGGAAGAGTGGAGGAGGAAGAGGAGATGAGAAAAGGAGAAGGAGGAGGAAGAGAGATGAAGAATAAGAAGGAGGAAAAAAGAGAGTAGAAGGTGGAGGAGTAAGGAAAGGAGGAGAGGAGAAGGAGGAAAACAGGAGGAGTAAAGAGTAGGAGGGGGAAGAGAGAGGGTGGTGGAGAGGTTTGGGGGAGGAGGAGAAAAGAATGAGGAAGAGAGGAGGAAGACAAGAGAAGGAGGAAAAGGAGGAGAGAAAAAGAAGGAGAGGAGAGGGAGGAGGAGGAAAGTAGAAGGAGGAGGGGAGGAGTAGGAAAATGAGGGGAGGGGTGAAAAATGAGGAGAAGAGGAGGAAGAAATGGAAAGGATGAGAGGGGGAGGAGAGGAGAAACAGGAGGAGCAGGAGAGGAGGAGGAGAAAAAGAGAAGGAGAAGACAAGAAGGGAGGAGGAGGAGAGGAGGAGTAGGAAAAGGAGAGGAATAGATGAGGACAGGAGAAGGGGGAGGATGAGAAGGAGTAGAGAAGAAGAATGAGAGGAGAGGAGGAGAGTAGGAGAGGAGGAGATGAGGATGAGAGGAGGAGGGGAAGGAGAGGGGGAGGAGGAAAAAGAGAAGAGAGAAGGAGAGGAGAAAGAGCAGGCGAGGAGTGGAGGAGAGGAAGAGGAGGAGGAGAGAAGGAGTAGAAGGAAAGGAGGAGGAAGAAAAAGGGGAGGAGAGAAGGGGGAGAGGAAAAGGAGGAGGAGAGGAGGAGGAGACGATGGGAGGTGGAGTAGAGTAGGAGATGGAGGAGGAGGAGGAGAGAAAGATGAGAGAAAGAAGAGGAGAGGAGGAGAAAGAGAGGAGAAAAGGAGGAGGAAGAGAGGAGGAAGTGGAGGGGAGAAAGGGGAGATAATGAGGAGGAGATGAGGGGGAGGAGGAAGAGGAAAGGAGGAGGTGGAAAGGAAGAGAAAAGGAGGAGGAGGAGAAAAAAATTATCACTGTGGCATACAGTAATTATGACTATTGTCATGGCATTTGGACTTAAGTTTAAACTCAATAGGAGAGATGGGAACAAAGATCAAAGATCCAGATTATTTCAGAGCTCAATTTCAGAGCTAAAAAAAAAAAAAAAGATATGTGGTAATACACCTGTGGAGGTTGCCAATGCAAAAGAGTTGCATTATTTTGGTTTTGGATCATGCCGTATGTCACCATACACAATGTATGCAGTGCCTAGGAGAGAGCAGAGAGCCACAACACTTAGGTGCTCAGCCCAGTGAAACATCACAATCTCTTTTTGGTCAGAGACCAAACAGTAGAGGAGCGCCACATCACCTAGGGTCTAGGTCCAGCAATACATCCCAATACTTTCTGAGAGGAAGACCAAAGCAGGAGAGCCACATCACCTAGGTGAGAGCCCCAGAGATACGGCACAAAGCCTTCAGTGGGTAGGGCTCAGGAAGAAGAGGAAAGTTACATAACCTAGGGGCTACAGCCAGCTATATGTCACAATCACCCAAGTGGCAGGGATGATGCATGAGAGGAGAGTCACATCAAGTAGGTGGTGAGCAAAGCAATATGTAACAATCAGAGGAGAGTGTCATCTCCTACATGCTGGGCCATATGTTACAACATCCCCTACGGGCAAAGCCCAGGTAAGAGAAGAGATAAACATCAAATAGTTGATGGGCTAAGAGATACTTCTCAATGCCCCCTGTAGAAAGAGACTAGGAGAAATAAATCAGATTGCCTGTGTGCTGGGCCCAGGGATAAGTCACTATTTCACCTATGGACATGGCCCAGGTGGGCGAGGAGAGTTACTTCACTTAGATGGTGGACACAGAGATATGTAACAATCTCTTCTATAAGCAAGACCCTGGTAAGAAAAGAAAGATACATCAAATATTTTATGAACCCACAGATGCCCCCTTTTTGACAGAGTCAAGGCAAGAAAGTCACACCACCTTGGTCCTGGGCCCAGCAATAGGTCACAATACCTTCTGAAGACAGGGCCAAGGCAAATGAGTAACATCTTGGAGCTGGGCCCAGGATATATATAACAGTCTCCCCTGTAGGCAGAACCTAGGAAGAAGAGAAGAGTCACATTAGCTAGGTGCTGAGCCCAGGGATATGTCACCATCCCTCCAGGCAAGAGATGAGAGTACATTACCTGGGTGAAGAGTGCAGGGAAGTATCACAATCCCCTTTTTAGGCCAGGCCCAGGAAGAAGAGTCACATCGCCTAAGTGTTAGAATGAGCAATGTGTCACAATGCCCCTTGTGTGCAGCACTAAGGTAGGAGAGAAAACTTATGTCACCTGAATGCAAGTCCCAGCGATATGTCCCAATGCCTCCTGTAAGAGGCACCAAGGCTTGAGAATAGTCTCACCTAGGTGCTGGGTCCAGCAATATATCACCATTCTATTAGTGAACCAAGCCCAGGCAGGAGAGTCAAATCAGGTGTTTGGCAGAGGCGTATGTCACAATCACACCTTCAAAAAATCCACGAATGAGATTATCAATCCCTCACATGTTCTGGTTCTAGGTATGAGCTTCAACATGTCTTGTATGTTGTGTGAAGTACGTGAGTCATAATCTCAACTGTGAACTGGATCTGTGCAGCAGCTTCTCAATGTTTTCTGGGCATTGTGTCCCCTTAGATAAGTCACAGTCTGACACGTGTGCTAGTATGGTTTGAGGGTCAAAAAATCCATGCATAACAAATCCATGTATGACAGTCAATATTGCAACCCTTGACTGCCTCTAGATATAAGATTCAAAACCTCAACAGTGGGCCATGCTCATGTGAGAGGACAACAATCTTTACTCTTGACTGTGTCTGCTTACTAGTGTTACAATCTCACCTTTGAGCTGGGCTCTGTTAGTACACTCTCTGTACCACCCAAAGAATTTATGAGATACATGGTTTGGCTCTATGTCCTCACCCAAATCTCATCTACAATTGTAATCTCCACATGTCAAGGGAGGAAGGTAATTGGATCATGGGGCAGTTTCCCCCATACTGTTTTCATGATAGTGAGTGAGTTCTCAGAGATCTGATGGTTTTATAAGTGTTGGAAGTTTCTTCTTTATTCACTTTCTCCCTCCTGCCACCCTGTGAAGAAGGTCCCTGTTTCCCCTTCTGCCATGATTATAAATTTCCTGAGGCCTCCCCAGCCATGTGGAACTGTGAGTCAATTAAACCTTTCTACCTAAATTTCCTGGTCTTGGACAGTTCTTTATAGCAGTGTGAAAATGAACTAATACAATATGATATGCATGAGAATTGCAATCTGCATTAAGACCTTCATGCTGATATGAGCCCATGATTGTACATGTCACTCTAAGCTTAGGTATGAGAGTCTGCACTTCCCCAATTGGCTGTGTCTAAATAGAAGAGTACTCATCTGCCTATGATCTGGGTTTAAGAAATGGGTCACTATCCCATATGTGTCCAGATGTTCACATATGACTGACACAATTCCATCTGTAGACTGTGTCTACGTGTGAGATTCAGGATCTCACCAGTGCATTGTGTCTTTGTGTGAGGATGACTATTTTAAGGATTGGCAGGGTGTGCATACCAGAAACACAGTATCTCTTGTGTCCTTGGACCTGTGATGACACTCTCTGTACCACTTGAGGGCTTTATACAACATGCAAGAGAGTGGTAAACCTCTGTGACCTTTGTACAAAGAGGACAGCCAGGATCTTACCTTTTTCCCTGAGCCTAGCTATAAGAGACAGTATCTCTCTCATTGGCTAGTTCAAGGTATGAGAGTCATCATCGTACCTGTGAGCTGGGCCAAGATATATGTCACAATCACTCGTCTGGATTGGGAGTAAGCAGGAGAGTAACATTACCTGGGTTTGGGGCCAAATGTATGTCACTATCTTCTCTGAGGGCTCAGCAATATGTCACAATGATCTACATATTCAAGACTCAGTCAAAAGAGCCTCACCACCTTGTTGCGAGGTCCAGTGATTTGTCATAATCTTTTCTGTTAGGAGGGTGCAGGCAGAAAGGAAGATTCACATTTCCTAGGTAGTGTATGCAGATATATGTCACAAGGCCCACTGGGCAGGGCCCAGGCAGGAGCCTCTTATTTTCTAGGTGTTGGACCCAGTGTTATTTCACAATACACCAAATATTTGGGGCCTGGGAGAAAGGAGAGTCACATCACGTAGGTGCTGGGCCAAATGATATGTTATAATAACCCTCTTTAGCAGAGTCCAGGCAGAAAAATAAATGTGTCACATCACACAGGTGATAAACAAAAAGTATGGCATAATACCCCTGTGGGCAGGGCTCATGCAGAAGAGTTGCATCACATAGTTGTTAAGATAGGCCATATGTCACAATACACAATTTATGCTGAGCTCAGGCAGGAGAAAAGAGTAACATTACCTATGTGCTGGGCTCAGCGATACATCACAATACATCCTTGGTCATAGCCCAAGAAGTGGAAGAGAGTTACCTCACCTAGGTGCTGAGTTCATCAATATGTCACAGTACTCACTGAGTGAAGAGCCCAAGAATGATGATTACATCATTTTGGTGAGGGGCCCAGAGCTATGTTCCAGTGCTCCCTGTAGGTAGGGCTTAGGAAAAAGAAGAGAGTCACATAACCTGTCACATAACCTAGACAGATGAGCCCAGCCCTATGTCAAAATTACAACAGTGGTCAGAGTCCAGACATGAGAGGAGAATCACGTCACATAAATGTTGGGTGAAGGAATATGTCACAATCCCCACTGGGGACAGAAGCAGAAAAATAAGGAGAATTACACCATCTAGGTAATGGGCCCAGAGATACGTTGCAGTGGCCCTCGTGGGCAATGAGCAGGCAGTAGAATCACATCACCTATGTGTTGGGCCTAGGGATAATTCACTCTACCTTCTGTGGGCATAGCACAGGCAAACGAGGAGAGTCACAACATCTAGGTGCTGGAATCAGAGACATGTCACAATCTCTTCTAAAGGCAAAGCCCAAGTAAGCGAGAAGAGTCACATCAAATAGTTCATGAACTTAGAGATATGTCACAATGCCCCCTGTGGGCAGGGTCCAGGCAAGAGACTCACATCATCTTGGTGCTGAGCCCAGCAATATGTCACAAGGCTTTCTGAGGTCAGGACCAAGGCAAAAATGTAACATCACCTTACTATTGGGTCCAGAGACACATTACACCCTCTCCTGCAGGCAGAACCTAAAAAGAATAGAAGAGTCACATCAACTCAATGCTAGGCCCAGTGATAGGTCACAATACTCCCTGTGAGCAGAGGTCAGGCAGAAGTGAGTCACATCACCTAGCTAATGGGTGCAAAGATGTCACAATGCCTCCTGTAGGCAGGGCCAAGTCAAGAGAGTTATATCACCTGGGTTCTGGACCCAGCAATATATGACAATGGGCCATGTGGGAAGGGTACAGGCAGGAGAATCACATAACTTGGGTGTGGAGCCCAATGTCACAATGCCTTCTGTGCACAGTGACAGAACAGAAGGGTAGACTCACATTAACTGAATATAAGGCCTAGTGACAGTGATATGTCACAATGCTGTCTGTGGGCAGTGCCAAGGCAGTGGACTAGAGTCCCATCATGAAGGTGCTGGGTTTAGCAATATGTCAAAATTCCATCTGTGGGTTGGGCCAAGGCAGAAGTGTCAAATCACTTAGTTGCTGGACAGAGGCATATGTCACACAACCTCACATGCAGAAAGATACAGGTACAAAGTTAAAATTCTTGCATATGACCTAATTCTAAGTATGGGAGTCAACATCTCCTTTATGTTGGGTCTAAGTCTTGAGTCTTAATGGTGGACTAGGTCTGTGTGTGGGAACCTCACTTTCTTCTGGGCACTATGCCTCCTTAGTAGAGTCACAACCTCACAAGTGTGCCGGATCTTGGTCTGAGAGTCACCAGCCCACATGTGGACTGGATCCACATATAAGAATCACTTTTTCAATTTTTGACTGCATCTAAATGTGACATTCAGAACCTCAAAAGTTGGCCGTGTTCATGTGAGAGTATGACAATCTTTATTGTCACCTGGAGGTGCATACAAGTGTCAAAATATCACCTGTGCTGTGCCTTGTCAGGAAACACTTTGTAGCACCTGAGGGCTTTATGCATGAGAGTCTCAATATGCTCTGAGACCTCCCTGGTGGTCTCAGAGGTCTGGTATGGACCCATGGCTATAATTTTTACGCTAATCTCTTCTTTCAGAGTCAACTTCTCTTCGATTGGCTCAGTCCAAATAGAAGTGTCCTCACCTACCTATGAACTAGGTTTAGAAATGAGTCACCATCCCAACTGTAGCATATGAGAGAAACAATTCCAGCTGTGGACTGTGTCAATCTGTGTGATTCAGGACCTCACCTGTGGGCTCTGTCCATGTATAAGGGTGAAAATCCTAATGGATGGTAGGGTGAGAATATGAGAAATGCAATCTCATTTGAATGCTGGGCTCTGTGGTGGCATTTTTTTCCATGCTAGGGCTTTATACAATGTGTAAGAAAGTAGTGATTTTCTATAACCTTCAAACAAAGAGGAGACGTGGGATCTTACCCGTTTCTCTAATCCCAGCTAAAACAGATAGTATCTTTTCTGTTGGCTGGTGTGTGCTAATAGAGCCATCATTGCAACTGTTAGCTGGACCAAGGTATATGTCCCTACCTGTGGGTAGGAAGCAAACAGGAGGGTCACATCACCTATGTTTTGGGCCAGGAATATGTCCCAATCTTCCCTGACAGAAGTGACCAGGCAGAAGAATAATATCACCTGGGTACTTAGCCAGGAATATGTTACAATCAAAATCCCCTCCTGAAAGCTGGATGCAGGATGCAGGCTGCAGAACCACATCATCTTGGTAATGGGCTCAGCGATGTGTCAAAATGCTTTCTGTGGGCAAGGCCCAATTAGGAGAGACTCATCATCTGTTTGCTGAGGCCAGCAATATGTCACGACCTTCCCTGTAGGCAGGGTGCAGGAAGAAGAAGAGAGCCACATCACTTAGGTGATGAATGCAGAAATACATCACCAGGTCTTCTGTGGACAGGCCCCAGCCAGGAGCCTTCCATTTTCTAGGTATTGGGCCCAGCAATATGTCACAATACCCAAAACATGTGGGGATGAGACAAAAAAAAGAAAGAGAGACTCATGTCACCTAGATGATGGATCAAGTGGTATGTCACAATCTTCTTATTTGGCAGGTCCCAGGAAATAAAAATGTGTCATATCTCCTAGGTGATGAACAAACAGTATCTTATAATACCCCTGTCTTCAGGGCTCATGGGGAAGAGTCGCATCACCTACTTGTTGGGTCCAGCCATATATTACAATACACAATGTATGCCGGGCCCAGGCAGGAGAGGAGAGTAACATCCCCTAGGTCCTGTGCCCAGGGATACATCACAATGCCTCCTTGAGCAGAGCCCAAGAAGTAGAGAAGAGTCACATTGCTTAGGTGCCAGGTACAACAATTTGCCACAATACTTCCTGAGAGAAAGGCCTAGGCAGAGGTGTCACATCACCTTGGTGAGGGAACAAGAAATATGTAACCATGTCCCTGGTAAGTAGAGCTAGAAAAAAAGATAAGCATCACATAACATAGGGCCAGTGCCCACTTAGCTGTCACAATCACACTAGTGGGCAGGGCTCAGGCAAGAGTAGAGAGTAATATAATGTAGGTGCTACAGCAAGCAATATTTCACAATTTTCACTGTGGGCAGGTCCCAGAAAGAAAATGAGAATCACATCACCTAGGTCATGGGCCCAGAGATATGTTGCAGTGGCCCTTGTGGACAATAATCAGGCAGAAGAATGACATTGCATGTGTGCTAGGCCTAGTGATAATTCATTATTCCTTCTGGGGGCCTGGTACAGGCAAAAGAGGAGGGTCACAACACCTAGCTGTTTGGCCCACAGATATGTCACTATCTCTTCTATGGGCAAAGTCCAGGTAAAATAGCAGAGTCACATCAAATAATTGATGCAACCAGAGATTGTTATAATGCCTTCTGTTGGCAGGGCCCATGCAAGAGAGTCACATCACCTAGGTGTTGGGCCCAGCCATATGTCACAAACACAATGTTTTCAGGGCTCAGGCAAGAGATGATAGTCACATCATTTAGGTCTTGGATCCATTGAAACATTACAATTTTTTATTCAGCAAAGGCTAAGCAGTCTAGAAGAGTCACATAGCCTAGGCTTTAAGTCCAGCAATACCTTGCAATAACCCCTGAGAGGAAGGCCCGGGTAAAAGGGTAACTTCATCTAGGTGAGAGCCTAGTAATACGTCACAATTCTCTGTGTGGGTAAAGATCAGAATGAAGAGGGAAGTCACATAAAGTAATAGGTGGACTGATCTATATGTCACAATCACTCTAGTGGGAAGAGCTCAAACATGAGAGAAGAGTCGCACCACATAGGTGCTGCATATTTTGCAATACAGAATGTATGCAGAGCCCAGAAAGGAGAGGACAGTCACGTCACCTAGGTGCTGTGCCCAGCAATACATTACAATCTCTTCTTGGGCACAGGCCAAACAGTAGAGGTAATCCTTGCTGCTGGACCCAAAAATATGGCACAATACACTCTGAAAAAAGGGCCCAGGCAGCAGTGCCACATCACCTGGGGAGGGTTTCAGAGATATGTCAAAATGCCTCCTGTGGGTAAGGCTCAGGAAGAAAAGAAGAGAAAAAAAACCTAGGGGCTGGGGCCAGCCATTTATTACAACCTCAGTGAGCAGGGCCCAGGCATGAGAGGAGAGTCACATAACACAGATGCTGTGCCAAGTGATATGTCACAACTCATGCTGTGGACAGGTCTCTGCAATAAAGGAGAGTCACACAAACTGGCTGATGGTCACAAAGATACATCACAATGTATTTATCTCTTGTACTTATGTACAGGAACCAGGCAGAAGAATCACATCTCCTCTGGGCTGTGTCCTGGGATAATTTACTCTCCCTTCTGTGATCTGAGCCCAGGGAGAAAAGGAGACTCACATTACCTAGGTGTTGGGGCCAGAGGTATGTCACAACGTCACCTGTTGGCAAGTACCAAGTAAGAGAGGAGAGTAACATCAAATAGATGATGGGTCCAGAAATACATCACAATTCCCCTTGTAGGCAGAATCTGGGCAGGAGATTCACATCACCTGGGTTTGAGACCTAGAAATATGTAACTAGATGCAATGTGGGCAATGCCAAGGCAGAAGAGTAGAAAACACATACCCTAGGTGCTAGGTGCAGAAATATGTCACAATTTCATGTGACATTCCTGGACCTAACACCTAGGGTATATGTCTTTATTGTGACATCCTCACTCGGGTGCTTGGAAGAAGTGTATGTCACAATCAGAGCTGCAGGTAAGTTCAAGGATAAGACTAAAACTCCCACACATATCCCTCTTCTGGATATGAGAGCAAACCCCTGCTGTATGTTGGGTCTGAGTACAAAATTCACAGTATCAACAGTGGACTGAATCTGTGCATGAGAACTTCAGTCCCTTCTGTGCACTGTCTTATTTGTGGAGTAATAGCTTTACAGGTGAGTTGAATCTTAGTCTGATATTCACCAACCCACCTGTGAATTACATCGAAGTATGAGACTCAATTATCCAACTTTTAACTTCCTCGTAATGTGAGATTCAGAACTAAGCAGTAAGCTGAATTCATGTGCAATAATGAAAATCTTTACTATGAGCTTTGTGTGCATAAGAGCGTCACAATCTCACCTGGGCCAGAGATATGTTACAATCTCCTCCTGAAAGCAGGACACAGGCAGCAAAGTCGCCTCACCTGGATGCCGAGCCCAGCAGTAAATCACAGCATTCTCTGGACTCAGCTTTTGGTTCAGGAACATGAAGGAGAGACACATCACCTGGTTTCCGGGTGCAGTGATGTGTCACAATCTCTTGCCCTCAGAGAAGAATATGAAAAGAAAAGGAGTCACATCAGCTAGGTGCTGGATTAGTCACAGGTCACAATCCCCCTGTAAGCAGGAACCAGGCAGAAGTGAGTCCCAAAAATGTCCTCTGTGGGCAGCGCCAAGGCAGGATAATAAAGCCACATCACCTAGGTGCTGGGTCCAGCAATAACTCACAATCCTGTATTTGGGCTAGGCCCCGGCTACAAAGTCAAATCACTCAGGTGCTGGCCAGAGGGATATATCACATTTACACCTGTAGGAAGGTCAGAGAATGATATCTATAATCCAGCACATATCCTGTTTCTGGGTATGTGAGTTAACACCTCATGTATGTTGAGTCTTAGTACATGAGTTCATCTCAACAATAAACTGGATCAGTGCATGAGAGGCACAATTCTTCCAGTGCACTGTTTTATCTGAGTGAGTTAGAGCCTCACAGGTGTGCTGAATATTGGTCTTAGCGTCATTAACCTATCTGTGGACCAGATTCACCTATGAGAATCAATTTTCCAACGTTTGAGTGCTTTTGGTTGTGAAATCCAGAGCCTTAACAATGGGCTGTGTTCATGTGGGAAGATGACAATCTTTTTCTGTCGACTTGGTGAGTGTCACAATCTTGCCTGTGTATCACCCTAGGGCTTTATACCTGGTGCATGAGATTCTCAATCTGCTCTGAGACATTTGTGCTGGTATGAATCATGATCATTCCTGTGCTCTTAAGCCCAAGTATGAGAATCACCATCTCTCCAATTAGCTGAGTCCAGAATGAAGAATCTTCACCTTCCTATGAGCTGAGCTTAAAATGAAACACCATCCCAACTGTGCTTACATGTTTACATATGATAGCCACAATCTCAAATGTAGACTGTGTCCACCTGTAAGATTCAGGACCTCAATAATGGGCTATGTTCAATTGAGAAAATAATGAGAAATACAACCTCACCTTTGTCTTGGGCTCTGTGTTGACACTCTCTGTACCACCCAAGGGCTTTCTATTAAATGTGAGACAGTGGTAATTCTCTATGACCTTCATACAAAAATGAGACCTAGGATTTGACCCATTTTCCTAAGCCCAGCTAAGAGAGACAGTATCTTTCATATTGGCTGGCTCAAGTTATGGGAGTCATTATGACACCTGTAAACTGAATGAAGATATATGTGACAGTCCCACAATTGGGTAAGGAGGGAATGAATAGGAGAATCACATCACCTGGGTGCTGTCCCAGAGATATTTACAACTTTCTCTCAGGGCAGTGGCCAGGTAAGCGAGTCACATCATGTTGTTGCTGGGCTGGAATTATGTCATAATTTGTTCTGAGAGTAAGGACCAGGTAAGAGAGGTACAGTACCTGTGTTTTTAGCCAGCGATATGTTATAATCCCCTCCTGAAAGCAGGACTAAGGCAGCAGAGTCCGTTCATCTGGTTGCTGGGCCTAATTATATGTCACAATGTCTTCTGTCCCTAGGTCCAATCAGCAAATGCACATTACCTAGTGCTGGCTCCAGTGATGTGTCACAATTCTTTTTATTGGGATGGCCCAGGCAGAAGAGGAAATCTGAAACACCTAGGGGATGAACAAAAAGTCACATCCCAATAACTGTGGGCAGGACCCATGCAGGAGAGTCACATCACCTAGCTGCTGGGTTCAGTGATATGTCACAATCCCTTCTGTGGGCTGGGCCCAAAAAGAGTCAAATCACTTGGGTGCTGGGAAGAGGCACACTTCACACCTGCAAGAAGGTCCAAGAATGAGATTAAAAATGCCATACATGTCCAAATTCTAGGTATGAAAGTCAATGCCTCCTGTATGTTGCTTCTATATGCATGAGCCACAATCTCTACAATGGACTGAATCCACTCATTTTTTCTGTGTACTGTGTTCCCTTATTAGAATCACAGTCTCACACGTGTGCTAGATTTTTGTCTGAGAAACCAATCAATCTGCGGACCAGATCCACTTATGAGAGTCAATTTTCCAACTTCTGACTGTCTCCAGGTATGAGATTCAGAACTTCAACAGTGGGCTGTGAAAGGATGATAATCTTTACTGTTTGCTATGTGTGCGTAAGAGTGTCACAATCTTACATTTGTTCAAGGCCATGTTAAGACATGTTCTGTATCACCCAAGGGCTTTATATGGTATGCATGGGAGTCACAATTTCCTCTAAATCCTTTGTGCTGGTATAGACCCATGATAGTGTCTGTAGCTTTAAGCGCAGGTATGACAGTCAACATCTTTCTAATTGGTTGTGTCCAGATAGGAGAGTTTTCACCTGCCAGAGCTGGGTTTAGAAATGAGTCACCATCACAACTCTGAACAGAAATTCACAAATAAATGTGACAATTTTAACTGCGGACTGCATCCATGTGTGAGATTAAGTGCCTCACCAGTGGGCTTTGTCCATGTGTGAGGGTGACAATTGTAATGGTTTTCAGGGTGAGCACACAAGAAACACAATCTCATCTGCATGCTGGACCTTGTGATGACACTCTCTGTACCACCCAAGGCCTTTATACAATATGTGAGAGAGTGGTAACCTTTTATAACCTCCATACAGAAAGGAAACCCAGGATCTTACCCAGTTTTCTACACCTAGCTATGAGAGACAGTATTTGTCCCCTTGGCTGGTTCAAAATATTAGAGTCATTATCGCACCTGTGCACTGGCCAATATATATGTCAAAATACTACCTGTGTGTAGGGAGCAAACAGAAGAGTCACATCACCTAAGTGCTGAGCCAGGGATATGTGCCAATCTTTTCTGAAAGAAGGTTCCAGGCAAAAGAGACATATCACCTGGGTTCTCAGCCAGGGATATCTTACACTTCCTCACTGAAAGCAGGGCACAGACAACAGAAACACATCACCCAGATTCAGGGCTCAGTGTTATGTCACACTGTGACCTTTGGGTAATACCCAGGCATGAAAGACATATCACCTGGTTTCTGGGTTCCACGATATGTAGCAATCTTTCCTACAAACAGCATGAAAACAGGAGGAGAGTCAAATCTCTTAGGTGGTGGGTGCAACGATATGTCACAAGGCCTCTGGTGGGCATAGCTCAGGCAGGAGTCTCTCATCCAGTATAAGTTGGGATCAGTATTAAGTCACAATATTCAACATATGCAGGGCCCAGGCAAAACAGAAGAGTTACATTACCTAGCTGCTCAATCCAGTGATATGTTACTTCTTCTTCTTCTTCTTTTTTTTTTGGGCAGGGCCCAGGCAGAAGAGAAGAGTCATATCATCTAGGTGATGAATAAAAAGGTATGTCATTATTCCTCTGTGGGCAGTGCTTGTGCAGAAAATTTCACCTTGTAGGTGTTGGACTCAGCAATATATCACAATGTCTGCAGTGCTTTGGAAGGAGAGGAGAGTCACATCACTTAGGTGCTAGGTCCAGCAATACATCTCAATCACTTCTTTGGCAAAGCTGAAGCAGTAAAAAAGAGTCACATCACATAAGTTCGGGGTATAGCAATATGTCAAAATGCCCCCGAGAAGAGGGCCCAGGAAAGAGAGTCACTTTGGTGAGAATATCAGAGATATGGGACAATTCCATTTTTGGGTATTCACAGAAAAGAAGAACATCCCATAACCTAGAAGCTGGGCTCAGCTCTATGACACAATCACCCTAGTAGGCAAGTCCATTAAAGAGAAGACTGTCATATCACGTAGGTACTGGGCAGTGATATGTCATAATCCCCATGCTGATAGACCCAGAGACATCTCACAATAACCTCTTCGGGAAGAGATCAGGCAGAAGAATTACAACCTTTGTGTGCTGCACCTAGTGATAAGTCACTCTCATTTCTGTGGACATGGCCCAGGTAGAAGAGCAGAGTCACATTACCTAGGTGCTGGGCCAAGAGATATGTCACAATCTTTTACATGAGCAAAACCAAGGTAAAAGGGAAGAGTAACATCAGATAGTAGGTGTTACCAGAGACATGTCACAATGTCCCCTGTATGAGAGAATGAAGCAGTCAAAACACATCACTAGGTTGCTTAATATAGTGATATGTTAAAATCTTTCCTGTGGGCATGATGCAGGCAGAAGAGGAGAGTCATATCTCCTATGTGATGGATGCAGAGATATGTCACATGGTCTCCTGCGGATAGCGTCCAGACTGAAGCCTTCCATCCACTAGGGTTTGGGTCCAGTGATATGTTACAATACCCAAATTATGCAGGGCCCAGGCAAAAAAAGAGAGTCACATCACCTAGGTACTGGGTCCAATGATATATCACAATTTTCTATTTTGGCAGGGCCCAGGCAGAAAGAAAATTTACACCACCAAGGTGGTGAATAAAAATACATGTCATAATAGTTTTGTGGATATGATCCATGCAGGAGAGTCACATCACCTAGGTGTTGGATGCAGAAATATGTCACAATATACAATGTATACAGGCCTGAGGCATGAGATGATAGTAACTTCACTTATTTGTTGAGCCCAGCTATATAATCGTTTTTTGGGCAAAGCCCAAGTAGTAGAGGAGAGTCACATCACTTCGGTGCTGGGTCCAGCAAGGTGTCACAATACCTGCTGAGGGGAGGGTGCAGGCAAGAGAGCCATGTCACTTAGGTGAGGGGCCCAGAGATATCTCACAATACCCTCTGTGGGTAGAACTCAGGAAAAAGAAGAGAGTCACATAATCTAGAAGCTGGGCCTTGCTGTATGTTACAATCACTCAGTGGACAGGTCCCAGGCATGAGAGTAGAGTCACATCACATAGGTGCTGGGCCAAGCAATTTGCCACAACTTTCACTGTGGACAGGTCCCAGGAAAAAGAGGAGAGTCACATCATTTAGGCAACAAAACCTGAGTTATTTCACAGTTACTTGTTTGGGCAGAGGTCAGAAAGAAGTATCACACAACCTGTGTGCTGGACTAAGCAACACGTCACTCTCTCTTTTTTAGGCATGGCCCAGGGAGGAGAGAAGATTCATATCACCTAAGGTCTGGATTCACAGATATGTCCCAATTTCTTTTTTTTTTTAAATTATAATTTAGGTTTTAGGGTACATGTGCACAATGTGCTGGTTTGTTACATATGTATCCATGTGCCATGTTGATTTCCTGTACCCACTAACTTGTCATTTAGCATTAGGTATATCTCCTAATGCTGTCCCTCCCCCCTCCCCCCACCCCACAACAGTCCCCGGAGTGTGGTGTTCCCCTTCCTGTGTCCATGAGTTCTCATTGTTCAATTCCCACCTATGAGTGAGAACATGCGGTGTTTGGGTTTTTGTCCTTGCGATAGTTTACTGAGAATGATGTTTTCCAGTTTCATCCATGTCCCTACAAAGGACATGAACTCATCATTTTTTATGGCTGCATAGTATTCCATGGTGTATATGTGCCACATTTTCTTAATCCAGTCTATCGTTGTTGGACATTTGGGTTGGTTCCAAGTCTTTGCTATTGTGAATAGTGCCGCAATAAACATACATGCGCATGTGTCTTTATAGCAGCATGATTTATAGTCCTTTGGGTATATACCCAGTAACGGGATGGCTGGGTCAAATGGTATTTCTAGCTCTAGATCCCTGAGGAATTGCCACACTGACTTCCACCATGGTTGAACTAGTTTACAGTCCCACCAACAGTGTAAAAGTGTTCCTATTTCTCCACATCCTCTCCAGCACCTGTTGTTTCCTGATTTTTTAATGATGGCCATTCTAACTGGTGTGAGGTGGTATCTCACTGTGGTTTTGATTTGCATTTCTCTCATGGCCAGTGATGATGAGCATTTCTTCATGTGTTTTTTGGCTGCATAAATGTCTTCTTTTGAGAAGTGTCTGTTCATGTCCTTTGCCCACTTTTTGATGGGGTTGTTTGTTTTTTTCTTGTAAATTTGTTTGAGTTCATTGTAGATTCTGGATATTAGCCCTTTGTCAGATGAGTAGGTTGCAAAAATTTTCTCCCATTCTGTAGGTTGCCTGTTCACTCTGATGGTAGTTTCTTTTGCTGTGCAGAAGCTCTTTAGTTTAATTAGATCCCATTTGTCAATTTTGGCTTTTGTTGCCATTGCTTTTGGTGTTTTAGACATGAAGTCCTTGTCCACGCCTATGTCCTGAATGGTATTGCCTAGGTTTTCTTGTAGGATTTTAATGGTTTTAGGTCTAACATTTAAGTCTTTAATCCATCTTGAATTAATTTTTGTATAAGGTGTAAGGAAGGGATCCAGTTTCAGCTTTCTACATATGGCTAGCCAGTTTTCCCAGCACCATTTATTAAATAGGGAATCCTTTCCCCATTTCTTGTTTTTGTCAGGTTTGTCAAAGATCAGATAGTTGTAGATATGCAGCATCATTTCTGAGGGCTCTGTTCTGTTCCATTGATTTATGTCTCTGTTGTGGTACCAGTACCATGCTGTTTTGGTTACTGTAGCCTTGTAGTATAGTTTGAAATCAGGTAACGTGATGCCTCCAGCTTTCTTCTTTTGGCTTAGGATTGACTTGGCGATGCAGGCTCTTTTTTGGTTCCATATGAACTTTAAAGTAGTTTTTTCCAATTCTGTGAAGAAAGTCATTGGTAGCTTGATGGGGATGGCATTGAATCTATAAATTACCTTGGGCAGTATGGCCATTTTCACAATATTGATTCTTCCAACCCATGAGCATGGAATGTTCTTCCATTTGTTTGTATCCTCTTTGATTTCATTGAGCAGTGGTTTGTAGTTCTCCTTGAAGAGGTCCTTCACATCCCTTGTAAGTTGGATTCCTAGGTATTTTATTCTCTTTGAAGCAATTGTGAATGGGAGTTCACTCATGATTTGGCTCTCTGTTTGTCTGTGATTGGTGTACAAGAATGCTTGTGATTTTTGTACATTGATTTTGTATCCTGAGACTTTGCTGAAGTTGCTAATCAGCTTAAGAAGATTTTGGGCTGACACTATGGGGTTTTCTAGATATACAATCATGTCATCTGCAAACAGGGACAGTTTGCCTTCCTCTTTTCCTAATTGAATACCATTTATTTCCTTCTCCTGCCTGATTGCTCTGGCCAGGACTTCCAGCACTATGTTGAATAGGAGTGGTGAGAGAGGGCATCCCTGTCTTGTGCCAGTTTTCAGAGGGAATGCTTCCAGTTTTTGACCATTCAGTATGATATTGGCTGTGGGCTTGTCATAGATAGCTCTTACTATTTTGAGATACGTCCCATCAATACCTAATTTATTGAGAGTTTTTAGCATGAAGCGTTGTTGAATTTTGTCAGAGGCCTTTTCTGCATCTATTGAGATAATCATGTGGTTTTTGTCTTTGGTTCTGTTTATATGCTGGATTACATTTACTGATTTGCATATGTTGAACCAGCCTTCCATCCCAGGGATGAAGCCCACTTGATTATGGTGGATAAGCTTTTTGATGTGCTGCTGGATTCGGTTTGCCAGTATTTTATTGAGGATTTTTGCGTCAATGTTCATCAAGGATATTGGTCTGACATTCTCTTTTTTGGTTATGTCTCTGCCAGGCTTTGGTATCAGGACGATGCTGGCTTCATAAAATGTGTTAGGGAGGATTCCCTCTTTTTCTATCGATTGGAATAGTTTCAGAAGGAATGGTACCAGTTCCTCCTTGTACCTCTGGTAGAATTCAGCTGTGAATCCATCAGGTCCTGGACTCTTTTTGGTTGGTAAGCTATTGATTATTGCCACAATTTCAGAACCTGTTATTGGTCTATTCAGAGATTCAACTTCTTCCTGATTTAGTCTTGGGAGGGTGTATTTGTCGAGGAATTTATCCATTTCGTCTAGATTTTCTAGTTTATTTGCATAGAGGTGTTTGTAGTATTCTCTGATGGTAGATTGTATTTCTGTGGGATTGGTGGTGATATCCCCTTTTTCATTTTTTATTGCATCTATTTGATTCTTCTCTCTTTTCTTCTTTATTAGTCTTGCTAGCGGTCTATCAATTTTGTTGATCTTTTCAAAAAACCAGCTCCTGGATTCATTCATTTTTTGAAGGGTTTTTTGTGTCTCTGTTTCCTTCAGTTCTGCTCTGATTTTAGTTATTTCTAGCCTTCTGCTAGCTTTTGAATGTGTTTGCTCTTGCTTTTCTAGTTCTTTTAATTGTGATGTTAGGGTGTCAATTTTGGATCTTTCCTGCTTTCTCTTGTGGGCATTTAGTGCTATAAATTTCCCTCTACACACTGCTTTGAATGTGTCCCAGAGATTCTGGTATGTTGTGTCTTTGTTCTCATTGGTTTCAAAGAACATCTTTATTTCTGCCTTCATTTCATTATGTACCCAATAGTCATTCAGGAGCAGGTTGTTCAGTTTCCATGTAGTTGAGTGGTTTTGAGTGAGTTTCTTAATCCTGAGTTCTAGTTTGATTGCACTGTGGTCTGAGAGACAGTTTGTTATAATTTCTGTTCTTTTACATTTGCTGAGGAGAGCTTTACTTCCAACTATGTGGTCAATTTTGGAATAGGTGTGGTGTGGTGTTGAAAAAAAATGTATATTCTGTTGATTTGGGGTGGAGAGTTCTGTAGATATCTATTAGGTCCACTTTGTTTAGAGCTGAGTTCAATTCCTGGATATCCTCGTTAACTTTCTGTCTTGTTGATCTGTCTAATGTTGACAGTGGGGTGTTAAAATCTCCCATTATTATTGTGTGGGAGTTTAAGTCCCTTTGTAGGTCACTCAGGACTTGCTTTATGAGTCTGGGTGCTCCTGTGTTGGGTGCATATATATTTAGGATAGTTAGCTCTTCTTGTTGAATTGATCCCTTTACCATTATGTAATGGCCTTCTTTGTCTCTTTTGATCTTTGTTTGTTTAAAGTCTATTTTATCAGAGACTAGGATTGCAACCCCTGCCTTTTTTTGTTTTCCATTTGCTTGATAGATCTTCCTCCTTCCCTTTATTTTGAGTCTATGTGTGTCTCTGCACGTGAGATGGGTTTCCTGAATACAGCACACTGATGGGTCCTGACTCCTTATCCAGTTTGCCAGTCTGTGTCTTTTAATTGGAGCATTTAGCCCATTTACATTTAACGTTAATATTGTTATGTGTGAATCTGATCCTGTCATTATTATGTTAGTTGGTTATTTTGCTCGTTAGTTGCTGTAGTTTCTTCCTAGCCTCAATGGTCTTTACAATTTGGCGTGTTTTTGCAGTGGCTGGTACCGGTTGTTCCTTTCCATGTTTAGTGCTTCCTTCAGGAGCTCTTTTAGGGCAGGCCTGGTGGTGACAAAATCACTCAGCGTTTGCTTGTCTGTGAAGTATTTTATTTCTCCTTCACTTGCGAAGCTTAGTTTGGCTGGATAGGAAATTCTGGGTTGAAAATTCTTTTCTTTAAGAATGTTGAATATCGGCCCCCACTCTCTTCTGCCTTGTAGAGTTTCTGCCGAGAGATCCGCTGTTAGTCTGATGGGCTTCCCTTTGTGGGTAACCCTACCTATCTCTCGGGCTGCCCTTAACATTTTTTCCTTCACTTCTACTTTGGTGAATCTGACAATTATGTGTCTTGGGGTTGCCCTTCTCGAGGAGTATCTTTGTGGCGTTCTCTGTATTTCCTGAATCTGAATGTTGGCCTGCCTTGCTAGATTGGGGAAGTTCTCCTGGATAATATCTTGCACAGTGTTTTCCAACTTGGTTCCATTCTCCCCGTCATTTTCAGGTACACCAATCAGACGTAGGTTTGGTCTTTTCACATAGTCCCAAATTTCTTGGAGGCTTTGTTCATTTCTTTTTATTCTTTTTTCTCTAAACTTCCCTTCTCGCTTCATTTCATTCATTTCATCTTCCATCAGCGATACCCTTTCTTCCAGTTGATCGCATCTGCTACTGAGGCTTCTGCAATCTTCGTGTAGTTCTCGAAACTTGGCTTTCAGCTCCATCAGGTCCTTTAAGCCCTTCTCTCCATTGGTTATTCTAGTTATCCATTCTTCTAATTTTTTTTCAAAGTTTTTAACTTCTTTGCTATTGTTTTGAATTTCCTCCCGTAGCTCAGAGTAGTTTGATCATCTGAAGCCTTCTTCTCTCAACTCGTCAAAGTCATCCTCCATCCAGCTTTGTTCCGTTGCTGGTGAGGAACTGCGCTCCTTTGGAGGAGGAGAGGTGCTCTGCTTTTTAGAGTTTCCAGTTTTTCTGCTCTGTTTTTTCCCCATCTTTGTGGTTTTATCTACTTTTGGTCTTTGATGATGGTGATGTACAGATGGGTTTTTGGTGTGGGTGTCCTTTCTGTTTGTTAGTTTTCCTTCTACCAGACAGGACCCTCAGCTGCAGGTCTGTTGGAGTTTACTATAGTTCCACTCCAGACCCTGTTTGGCTGTGTGTCAGCAGCGGTGGCTGCAGAACAGCGGATTTTCATGAGACCACAAATTCAGCTGTCTGATAGTTCCTCTGGAAGTTTTGTCTCAGAGGAGTACCTGGCCGAATGAGGTGTCAGTCTGTCCCTACTGGGGGGGGGGTGCCTCCCAGTTAGGCTGCTCAGGGGTGAGGGACCCACTTTAGGAGGCAGTCTGTCCGTTCTCAGATCTCCAGCTGTGTGCTGGGAGAACCACTACTCTCTTCAAAGCTGTCAGTCCGACAGGGACATTTAAGTCTGTGGAGGTTCCTGCTGAGTTTTTGTTTGTCTGTGCCCTGCCCCCAGAGGTGGAGCCTACAGAGGCAGGCAGGTCTCCTTGAGCTGTGGTGGGCTCCACCCAGTTCGAGCTTCCTGGCTGCTTTGTTTACCTAAGCAAGCCTGGGCAATGGCGGGCACCCCTCCCCCAGCCTCGCTGCCACCTTGCAGCTTGATCTCAGACTGCTGTGCTAGCAATCAGTGAGACTCCGTGGGCATAGGACACTCCGAGCCAGGTGCGGGACACAATCTGCTACTGTGCCATTTTCCAGGCCCGCTGGAAAAGTGCAGTATTAGGGTGGGACTGACCCGATATTCCAGGTGCCGTCTGTTACCCCTTTCTCTGACCAGGAAAGGGAACTCCCTGACCCCTTGCGCTTCCCGAGTGAGGCAGTGCCTCGCCCTGCTTCAGCTCGCGCACAGTGCGCCACACCAACTGTCCTGCACCCACTGTTTGGCACTCCCTAGTGAGATGAAACCGGTACCTCAAGCAGAAATGCGGAAATCACCCATCTTCTGTGTCGCTCGGGCTGGGAGCTGGAGACCGGAGCTGTTCCTATTCGGCCATCTTGGCTCCACCCACCCCAATTTCTTTTTTGGGCAATGATGAGGTAAGAGAGCAGAGTCACATCAAGTGGTTGATGGGCCCAGAGATATATCACATTGTCCCCTGTGGACAGGGACCAGGCAGGAGACTCACATCACCTTGGTGGTAGGATGAGCAATATATCACAATATGTTTTGAGAGCAGAGCCTAAAGACCATCTTGGTGTTGACTTCAGCAATATCTTACACTTTTTTTTGTGGGCAGAACCTATAAAGAAGGGAAAGGTTGGCCAGGCACTGTGGCTCATACCTATAATTCTAACACTTTGGGAGGCCGAGGTGGACAGATCACCTGAGGTCAAGAGTTTAAGACCAGCCTGGCCAATATGGGGAAACCCTGTCTCTACTAAAAATACAAAAATTAGCTGGGCATCCTGGTGGGCGCATGTAATCCCAGCTACTCAGGAGGGTGGGAAGGAGAATCACCTGAACCTGTGAGGTGGAGGCTGCAGTGAGCTGAGATTGCACCACTGCGCTCCAGCCTGGGTTACAGAGTGAGACTCCATCTCAAAAGAAAAAAAAAAAGGAAAAGAAAAATCACATAAGCTAGGCACTGGGCCCAGTTATATGTTATAGTCACCCCTTTGAGAAGGGAACAGTCAAGAGAAGAGAGTCACATCACCTCTGTGGTGGACACAGAGATATTTCACAATGCTCTCTGTAGGAAGGGCCAGAACACAAGAGTTACATAACGGGGGTTTTAGACCAAGCAACATGTCTCAATGGCTGATATGGGCCAGATACAGTCAGGAGAGTCACATAACCTGGGTGTGGGACTCAGTTATATGTCAAAATGCCCCCTGTGGGCAGTGACAAAGCAGGAGAGGAGATTCACATCACCTGGATGCAAGGCCCAGTGACATGTTACAATTCCCCTGTTAGCAGCGATAAAGCATCACCTAGGGGCTGAGTCCAGTGATTTGTCACAATTCCATCCAGGCTGGGCCCAGGCAGATGTGTCAAAAAGGTTCTGTGAAGGTGCCTATGTCACAATCACACCTGCAGGAAGGTCCAGTAATGAAATTAACAATCTCACACATGTCCCGGTTCTAGGTATGAGAGTCAACACCTGTGTATTGGATCCAAATAGATGAGTCACAATCTCAACAATTGACTTGAACCATGTGTGAGATCCTAGTTTCTAGCTGCATTACTATTAGTACCAGTACCTATTAATTCTTCCACATTCTACATCTTTGTTCTGTATGAATGTGCATACAAATATCGATACATATACAAGGTTATATGAGTATTTCTATGTAAATATGTACACAAAATTGTACCTCAAGAAACATTTTTCAATCTTTTAGCATATTCTAAGGGTGCAGGTATAGAATTAGTTCCCTTCTCTAGTTCAATAGCATGTCAGAATGGAATAGCTATACAATGTTATTTGTATAGACAAACAAAGCTTCACTTTCGGGCAAGGTCTGAAAAATAAGCTGATAGTAAAGCCATGTAACACTTTCTGTCCAGGTTGGCATTTCCGGACCTTGCTTTTCTTCTCAGAGTATGCATGAGCTATTCTCATCCACTACTGGGGGCCCGTCTTGATTAAATCTACCGTTGCTATTTAGAGAACTGGCTGATTGAATCCAGCTGGGCTCATCTGATTGACTGACTGAAATCACCTGGCCTGAAATTATTGGCCAATTAAAATCATCTGGGCTCAAATAGTTGCTGACTGGAGCTAAACTGAAATCACCTGGACTTAACTAATTGCCTGATTTTAATCTCCTGGGATCAGCTAATTGACTGTAATTACCGGGTTTGAGTTAATTGGCTGATTGAAATCAAAAGTGCTGACCTAATTGGCTGATTGAAATCACCTGGAATGAGATAATTGACTGATTGAATTTACCTGATCTGAGCAAATTGGCTCATTAGAATTACCTAGACCAAGCTAACTGGCTAACTGGAATAAACTGGGCTAAGCTGATTGGCTGATAGAAATCATCAGGGCTGAATAAATGGGCTGATTGTATTCGCCTGCCCTGAGAATAAGTAGGGAAATGACTTCTGACTTTTACGTTTTTTTTACAAGACATACTCATAAATGGACATTACATAGGCATATTTATATATCTGTGTGTGTTTGCATATGCTTATCTATCTACATATACCTGTTAATAAATATTCAAGTTAAAGTGTGCAAAGAAATCTGAAATTTGCTTTCAATATTGCAGTCTATCTTGAATTTACAGACCTTGGCTTTTCTACCCCTATTCAAGAAGTCACTCCTTCAGCCAACCAAACCAATTACAAAATTGTGTTCCAATGTCACAAGTTCAAAAACAAAGAGCTCCTGAAAAGATGTAAGCTTTAAATGGAATTAGCATTTTCAATTTTTGTTTGGGCCTTTAATTTAAAGCTAGTTTATCTCTGTTCCTGTGCTAATCAGAATGAAAAGAAACATTTTCTACTTGGCACTGAATAACACTTGTGGTTTTAGTAAATTTCTTGCTCACACATTGGAGCAACAAAAAGATACTTTCTTTTTTTTTTTTTTTTTTTTTTTTACAGTTTCACTCTGTTGCCCAGGCTGGAGTGCAGTGGCAGGATCTCGGCTCACTGCAACCTCTGACATCTGGATTCGAGTGATTCTTTTGCCTCAGCCTACTGAGTAGCTGGGATTACAGGTGCCCAGCACCATGCCCAGCTAATTTTTGTATTGTTATTAGAGATGGGGTTTTACCATGTTGACCAGGCTGGTCTCAAACTCCTGACCTCGAGTGATTCACCTGTCTTGGCCTCCCAAAGTGTGGTGTGAGCCACCACACCTAGCCAAAAAATACTTTCTTTAAACATGATAAATGCAGCTAAATTCACGTCAGAGTATTCTTCCATTTGTGTACTCTTGAGGATATACTTTAGAGAACAAATAAGATTTTTCGTGTATGGAAATTTATTTTTATATTACTATCAGTAAAAATACCTATCAACACTTTGAAATTCTATATCTTTATTCTGTATAAATATTGAAATAATGATAGATAGACCTGGATAGAAATACACTGTCATGCTCAGGGTCAGGTTACATCCCCAGCTGAGAGCCAAGGGGAGTGGGTGGATGTGAGGAAGGGAGCTGGAGGAACTCTTGAGAGACAGCAGGTAAATGAGACATGGCTTTATTCAGCAGCCCCTTCACAGAGTCAGTGTTACATTTATACACTACACAAACAATAGTGGCTGAGTGCCAGGTGGTGAGCTTCTCTATGTTATGTCTACATGGCTATGGTTATACAAACCTGTGCACCTGTGCCACAAACCTGCTAAGTCATCCAGACTGTTTACCTCAGCCTATGCCTGCTGCCCTATGCCTGCTTGGTTGCAGCAAAGCCATTTTCTTTACATATACATGAGTAGATAAATAAACATATACATACAAGATTATATAAGTTTATCTATGTAAATAATTGTATATGAAAAAAATGTTCATCAGGAGACATTGTCAATTCCCCAGCCTATCTTAGAAACACAGATGAAGACTTTACTTCTCACCTATATAGCTCCATACCATCTCAGACTGAAAGACAGCCATACATATATAACTCAACAAAGCTTCACACTTTAGGGCATGGCCTGGATATAAGCTTCCAGTACTGCCACATGAAGCTTTATGTGCATCTTAATATTTCAGGGCCCTACTTTCTTTCTCTTTGTATTTCTGTGTTATTCACATATGCCATCTTTGTTCTCCCTTGATGCCTCTTCTTCCTAATTTAACTAGATGTCTGATTATATCCACCTGAGCTGTGCTAAGGCCACTAGTGAATGAAGATATGCTAGTGAATGAAGATGACTTCTGATCTAGATTTTTTTCTGAAGTGTTTTACTAGACATATGCACAAATGGACATTACATAGCCATACCCATGGGGTCCACACTGTGTTTATATATATACATTTTCCCCACCTACTTGATATGAATGTATATGTGTGCAGAAAAATAATCACAAAGTAAGCATGGTCAGAGGTTATATTAATTTTTTTCAGGCCATTTGAATGCAATCAGCCAATTAGTTCAGTGATGATTTATTCAATTCAAGCTACACACCAACTGATATTTTAAAAATAAATGTGAAAATGTTTTTTGTTATCTGGAACACGGAGATTTTTCATTCTGGGTCTCATTAAGTTAACCCAAAGTGGCTCTGTACCTTCAGGTAGAAACATCTAGAAATGCTCAACACCAGTCACCTAGCTTTCCTCACAAAGAAGCTTTTGCCTAGCCAGTAAGAATTACCTTTGTCATTTCAGTGAATGTTCACTTTATCCTGGTTAAAATGTAGCCAGGTACTATGTACCATTATATTTGCTTTCAGTTTCACAATCTGTCTTCTAAAAAGTGACCTAAACTTTCACTTACCACAAAAACCCTATTTCAGCCTCAGAGATGATAAGACAAGAGTGTACTTTTACATCGCGTGTGCATTGGGAAAATAATAAACAGCCCCTCTCTTGACTGAGGCCATAATGAGAAATAATCAGTATACTCAAATTGAGGTGAGGACCTTTGGACTGGGGCTGGTTCATCTCTGTCCCTATGTACAAGATAAAGAAAAGGTCAAACTGAAAATGGAAATGAATGACATTTTCATCTCTCGGAAGTGAGCAACAAAGACCAATGTTTTCTTTTTTTTTTTTTTTTTTTTGAGACGGAGTCTCGCTCTGTCGCCCAGGCTGGAGTGCAGTGGTGCAATCTCGGCTCACTGCAAGCTCCGACTCCCGGGTTCCCGCCATTCTCCTGCCTCAGCCTCTCCACGTAGCTGGGACTACAGGCGCCTGCCACCACGCCCGGCTAATTTTTTCGTGTGTTATTAGTAGAGACGGGGTTTCACCGTGGTCTCGATCTCCTGACCTCGTGATCCGCCTGCCTCGGCCTCCCAAAGTGCTGGGATTACAAGCGTGAGCCACCGTGCCCGGCCAGACCAATGTTTTCTTTGTAAATGATAAATGTAGCAGAATGTTTGCAAGACTGTATCTTTGTGTACTTTTGTAGATATACTTTATATGGCAAAGAGTTTATACTTGTATGTAAGTTTCTTCTTCTGCTACATTAGTATCAATACCTATCAATACTTTCACTTTCTATAAATTTATTATGTATCAATATAGATACAAAGATTAATATATCTGTATACAGATATACATAGGCAGATATAAAAACACTCACAGAATTATATGTCTATGTAATTATTTATGTATACAAAAAATTGCTGGGCACAGTGGCCAATGCCTGTAATCCCAGCATTTTGGGAGGCAAATGCTGGCAGATCACGAGGTCAGGAATTCAAGACTAGCCTGGCTAACATAGTGAAACCCCGTCTCCTCTAAAAATACAAAAAAATTAGCTGGGCACAGTGACGGGCACCTGTAATCCCAGCTACTCAAGAGGCTGAGGCAGAAGAGTTGCTTGAACCTGGGATTCAGAGGTTGCAGTGAGCCGAGATCACACCACTGCACTCCAAGCCTGGTTGACAGAGTAAGACTTCATCTCAGGAAGAAAAAAAAAGTACTCCAAAAGACATTTTCAATCTCATAGCATATTCTAAGAATGCATATGTAGAATGACTTCTCTTTGGCTCAGCAGCATGCCAGAATGGAACATAGCTATACAATGTTTTTGTATAAACATAAGCAATTCGTCACCTTTAGGGAAAAGAACTGGGAAGTAAGCTGACAGGAAACCCATATAATAATTTCTGTCCACATTAGCATTTAAGAGCCCTTATTTTCTTCATGTTTTGTGCATGCAGCGTTCACATCTACCTTCCTGGGCTTGCCTGGACGAATACTTCGTCATCACTTACATAATTGGCTGATTGAATCCACATGAACTAAACAAATAGGCTAATTGAAATCATGTGATTTGAGCTAATTGGCTGGCTGGAATCACCTTGGCTGAGCTAGTTTACTGAGTGGAAATACATGGGCTGAGCTAATTTGCTGATTGCATTCACCTATCCTGAGGGGGGCTGTGTAGGACCGATTTACTTATATTTTGGGACTGGTTTACTTATATGTGATTCAGCTTTATTATATTTTGGGACTTTTTTATAAGATGAACTCATAGATATTGCATAGACATATTTATATAACCCAGTGTGTTTGAATATATATATCTACATGTCTTATATCTGTATATAAATCTACAGAAAAAAGTATTAAAAGAAAGTTGTAATATGATTCCAGTATCACAGTCTATCTTTAAGTCAGAGATCCTGGCTTTTCAACTCCTACCTAAAAGTCATGTCCCTAGCCAACAAAACCAAAAGACAAGATGGTATTCCCTTTTCGCTTAAAACAAAAAAAGTGCCCCTGAAATACTGGAAGCTTTAAAAAGAATTATTCAGCATTTTCAATTTGAGTGAGGATCTTTAAGCTGAGGCTAGATAATCTCTGGCTTTGTGCTCACCAGAATGAAAAGGGTCATCTTTGACTTGGCAATAAATGACTCCCATATCATATAAAGCCCCTGAGTATTACAGATAGTGTTATCACAGGGAACAATATGCATGTGAGATTGTGTTTCTCATATGCACACCCCACCAAACATTAGAATTGTCACCCTCACTGATGGAAAGATCTCACTCCTGAGGTACAGAATTTCACATGCAAATACAGTCTACAGTTGGAATTTTGACTGTAATATGTAAAGATCTAGCCACAGTTGGATTAGTGACATATTTCTAAGCCAAGATAAGAGGCAGGTGAGGACTCCAGTATCTGGACCCAGCCAATTTAAGAGATGTTGACTCTCATACCTGGGCTTGGGGCAGCAGGTATGGTCATGGGTCCATACAAGCATGAAGGACTCAGAGTAAATTGTGATTGCCATTCATATTGTATAAAGTCCTTTGGTATTATAGACAGTGCAGAAATAGAAAAGAACAACAACAAACAAAACAATAGCAAGTCACTCCAAGTATTGTGGGAACCAACTGAAATTCATGTTAGAAAAAAAAACAGAGGAAGAAGGTCTGAGTAGTGCCAGGTACTCAGGAGGCCGAGATGGGAAGACCACCTGGGCGAGACCAGGGAGATCCAGGCCCCAGTGAATCATGATTGCATCCTTCTGCTGGATCCGAACGGTACTGCTGCCAGTGAGATTTATCTGGTTGACCTTAGACATGGCAAGGCGAGACCCATCTGGTTGACCTTAGACATGGCAAGCTGGCAGCTAAGTCCAATGCTTTCAGCCAACATCTGTCTCAAATTAAATAAAAAAGCCAACAGTATATATATAACAATAACAAAGATATAATAATTAAAAAACAATACATAAATAAGTGGGAGTGAACAATAGTAAAAGATAATTAATATCACAATTAAGGTCTCTCTCTCTCTCTCTCTGTTTGTCACACCCAGGCTTGAGTGTGAAAAAATATAAACCAAAACGTCAACTTCAGCATGCAGGAAGGAGCATAGGAGAATAGAGAGAAAAAAGAACAAAGAAGAAAAATAACAGAAAGTCATCCTAAGTATTGTAGAAACAAATTGAAATTGTGGTTAGAGATAAAAAAAGAAAGAAAGAAAAATAAGGTTCTATTTGTTGCAGGGACTCGAGAGGCTGAGATGGGAAGACCAACCAGGCAAGACAGGGGAGATTGACGCCACAATGAATCACAATCGCATTTCTCTTCTGAGCCTGAACTGTACTGCTGCTGGTGAGAGCCATCTGATCAACCTTAGACATGGAAAGGTGAGAGCCATCTGGTTGAATGTAGACATGACAAGCTGGCGGCTAAGTCCAACACTTGTAGACGACATCTGTCCGAAAATAAATAAACTTTTAAAATGAGTAAATATATAACAGTAACAAATAAATAATAACAAACAATATTAAAGTACATAAATAAGTGGGAGTGAACAATGGTAAAAGGTAATTAATATCACAATTAAGAGCTCCTTCCTCTCTCCGTTTGTCACACCCAGGCTGGAGAGTGACAAAAAATAAACCAAAAAGTCAACTTCAGTGTGCAGGAAGGAGCATAGGAGAATAGAGGAAGAAAAGAACAAAGAAGAAAATCAATGGCAAGTAACTCCAAGTATTGAGAAAACAACCTAAAATTAGGGTTAGGAAAAAAACAAAACAAAACAGAGAAAGAAGGACCCTGTCATCCCAGATACTCGGGAGGCTGAGATGGGAAGACAACCTGTGCGAGACCGAGGAGATAGAGGCCGAAGTGAATGACGATCGCATCCTTCTGCTGGATCTGAATGGTACTGCCGCCAGCGATAGCCATCTGGTAGACCTAAGATACGGGCAGGCAAGAGCCATCTGGACGACTTTAGACATGGCAAGGTGAGAGCCATCTGGTCGATCTTCGACATAGGAAGGTGACAGCTATTTTGTTGATCTCAGACATGGGAAGGTGAGAGCCATCTGGTAGACCTTAGACATGGCAAACTAGCAGATAAGCCCAAAGCTTGTGGCCGATATCTATCTTAAAATAAATTTAAAAACCAACAGTAAATATATAACAATAACAAAGAATAAAAACAATATTAAAGACCAATACATAAAAAAGTGAAAGTGAACAATGGTGAAAGGTAATTAATGTCAAAATTAAGATCTCCTCACTCTCTCTTTCTCTCTCTCTCCCTCCCTCTTTCTCTCTCTCTTGGTTTGTCACACCAAGGCTGGATTGTGACAAAAATAAATCAAAAGGTCACTGTGCAGGAAGGAACATAAAGAAACAGAGAAAGAAAAGAACAAAGAAGAAAAACAACAGAAACTCACTCTAAATATTGTGGAAACAAACTGAAATTGAGGTTAGAAAAACAACACAGGAAGGTCCAAGTAGTCCCAGGTACTTGGGAAGCCGAGATGGGAAGACCACCTGAGGGAGACTGGGGAGATTGAGGCTCCAGTGAATCACGATTGCATCCCTCTCCTGGACATGAATGGTACTGCCGCCAGTGAGATCCGTCTGGTCAACCTTAGACATGGGAAGGCGAGAGCCATCTGACTGACCTTAGACCTGGCAAGCTGGCGGCTAATTCCAATGCTTGCAGCCAACATGTGTCTCAAAATAAATTTTTAAAACCACCAGTAAATATAGAACAATAACAAATAATAACAATGTTCAAGACCAATACATAAATAAGCGGGCGTGAACAATAATGAAAGATAATATCACAATTAAGATCTCTCTCTCTCCTCCGTTTGTCACGCTCAGGCTGGAGTGTGACCAAAAATAAATGAAAATGTCAACTTCAGCATGCAAGAAGAAGGAGCATAGGAGAATAGAGAGAGAAAAGAACAACGAAGAAAAACAACAGCAAATCACGCTAAGTATTGTGGAAACAAACTGAAATTGGAGTTAGAAAAACAACACAGGAAGAAGGTTCATGTATTCTCAGGTACTTGGGTGGCCCAATTGGAAAGATCACCCAGGTGAGACCAGGGAGATTGAGGCTGCAGTGAATCACAATCACATCTTTCTGCTGGACCTGAATGATACTGCCGCCAGCCAGAGCCATCTGGACGGCCTTAGACGTGGGAAGGCAAGAGCCATCCGTTTGACCTCAGACATAGCAAAGTGATAGCCATCTGGTCGACCTTAGACATGGGAAGGTGAGAGCCATCTGGCCAACCTTAGATATTGGAAGGTGAGAGCCATCTGGTTGACCTTACGCATGGCAAGCTGTGGACTCATTCCAATGCTTCTGGCTGAGATGGGAAGATCACCTGGATGAGACTGGGAAGATCGAGGCTTCAGTGAATCACAATCCCATCTCTCTGTTGGACTTGAACAGCACTGCCACCAGTGCTGTAGTAGGACAAGTCGCAGACAAAACTTCTCAGATACCGGATTAAAGAAGGAAGAGGTTTTTTTATTTGGCCGGGAGCGTCGGCAGACTTGTGTCTTAAGAGCCGAGCTCTTTGAAAAAGAAATTCTTAGCCCTTTTAAGGGCTTACAACTCTAAGGGGTCTATGTGAAAAAGTCATAATAGATCAAGTAAGCATGAGGAACGTGACTGGGGGCTACATACATTAGCTAACAGAACAAAAAGTTTTACAGTGCTTTCTTATGCAATGTCTGGAATTTACAGATAACACTAGTAGTTTTGGTCAGGGGTTAATATTATTATTATTTCAACCACCAGGGCCAGGCGGTGGTGCCAAGATCGTCTAGTTATTTATCTTACTTCTGTTTCTTTCCAACTTTTTGCTTTCTCCCTTTTCTCCTGTCTATAAACTAGGGAAAAGGGGAGGTTGGGGAGAAACTGGGGAGGACAACAAGAGAAGTGGTGATCTCATACCATATTTCCTCCCTTTGAGAATTTTCACTTTTTAATGGGAGTTCTTACTCTTATCCTCACTTTCTGAGTCTCTTTGTGAGATAGAGCGATAGTGATTCATATAATACACGTGTGCTGAAGTTTTCTGATGAACCAAAGTAGCAACAAAACTTTTTATCATTCGAAAAAGCAAGGGTAACACACAGGGGAGCAGCAAGCAAGTTCCTATCACTAGCAATACACCTACAATCAGGGGTCTAAATCCTCCTACAGCTGGAAACTATTTTCTAAATAGACTCAGGATTAAACTCGTGCCAAACCTGTACAGGCACATGTGCCACCTTTGTCATGTCCTTGACTATGTTTTCAACTACCTGTCCTTGATCATCTACTTATAGGCAGCAATTGGTTAAGTTAAATTTTCTACAAACTCCTCCTTCAGCTGCTAGCAAGTAGTCCAAGGCCAATCTATTCTGATAGATAGCATTCCTCATTTGGGTTTCCTGCTGAGCTAAAACAGTCAAAGCTCTGCCAGTTTCGTTAGTAATTATTTCTAAGATGGCCTGCAACCATATGATCTGATCGAGCATGTAGATGGGGGTTTGGTATCCTCATGAGCCATCTTGTGCCTATGTGGCAGGCCTATAATACTGTATGATCCTTTCGGGGGCCACTCATTATCTTTCCAGTTTCCTATAACTATGCCTTTCTTTTCTCGGGAGGCATAGACAGGGAAACCTAGGAGCTCACCTGTTTTTTATGGGTTATAAGAAAAAGATGGCTTAATAATGCCAGTAACAAAACTGCCTGCCTATTTATTAGGTAACCGAATGTAGGCTCTGTGCCCACATATCCAGTATCGTCCAGTGGGAGCCGTCCAGTCCTGATGAGATTCTGGATGAGCCTAAGCAGTTTTTAATTTAGAAAATTTACTAAATGGATTCTTTTCAGTGTGGTTTAGGCCTCACCAAGTAATTGACTTTGTTGTGCTGTTATACAACTTCTGTCCTAAACAATTAAGCTTTCCTGCAGGGATGATAAAGTCTTTCTTTTCTCTAGCTATACAGTATTGTCCAATAATTGAGGTTTTTAGGACCTAGAAGTTGCTAGCTTGGGCCTTCTGAACTGGAATTATATCAGGAGCTGGATCAGTAGGCACCAACTCTCGGGCTTCCTAAGGCCATCAGTCTCCGATAGTAGTTCTTCCGCATACATAACGAGAAGTAACATTAAGGGAATGAGCTACATTTTCTGCTAATTGGAGAAACAAATTTTTTGTCTTTTTTGGAAGTTCTGGTGCTGGCAGATTCAGCTTTTCATAAAAGGTTTGAAATACTGGTTTGGGAGAGTGCTTGTGGACCTCCTTTCTAATTAAAATGGCAACTTGGGGGTTTAACCCTGTCCTACCGATCCTTAGGGTTACATGTTCTCTTTTTTTTCCAGTGGGGATCTAGGGGATTGGTAATTATTGGTTCTAGTGGGTTACAGTGACCGGCAGCACAGAAGGGGTTGGCTTCCTTTTTCTGAAGATAAACCAGATCCTTTTTGTTCTTTTTCTAAGTAGCCTAAATAACACATGGCCAATAGGCACAATTTTCACAAACCTTTGACTCATGACAAACATATTTATTTTCTACTCTGTAGCTCCTTTCCTAGTTAAGAGAACCACATCCTATTCTTAGCTTTTTACTATTAATGGCTGCACAAGCATCAAATCTTAAAGTTATTTGTTTGGGGATTCCTTTTTCTTCTGTTCTAGTTATTATTTGACTTGTATCACCTAGGAAAAGTCCAGTTATTATTCTTATTTCAAAAACGGTGGTTGCAGGGGGCTCAGATGGGTTATAACACACATCAATTCGGTCATTTCCTGGGCTACATACCTTGTACTGAGTGGCATTATACAAACAAGTTTCTTTTAATGTTCCTATACATTCATAATAATTATAGAACAGAAAGATTGTTTTAATTTGCTGTCCTACCTCGGTGACCTGATGAATACACTGGGAACAGTCCTCAGTTTGAGTAAGGTCTGTTGAAGCCTTTACTATATAAGTCCAAAATTTAAGAAAAATGAATCCTACGATGAGCTTCCTCATGCTTTGGCCTTGCGTGGACCAGTCAGCTTCCGGGTGTGACTGGAGCAGGGCTTGTCGTCTTCTTCAGGGTCACTCTGCAAGGGTTGTCTGGGCTTGGTCTTGCCTCCTAGGTTTCAGGTGCTGCAGGTTTTACATGACTGTGGTGGATCCAGGCTGGGATTCCTTCTACCTTCACAGCGGTGGGAGTGGTCAGGACGACAGTCTGGGGTCCTCTCCACCGTGGACACAAAGAGGCTACATTCCAGTCCTTGATCTACACTCGATCACCTGGGGAGAAAGGGTGAACTGGGGAGAATAAGCTAACAGGGCATCTCGCACTTACCTAGGCTGAGATAGATTGTGTAATTTTTCCTGAAGCCTGTAGCTGTCGCTGTAACTCAATTTCACCTAACACTCGGGGAGTGCCTGAAAGTCCTTGCAATATAGGAGGGGGCCTATGATATAATATTTCATAAGGGGAACATCCTGTTCTTTTAGAAGGGGTACATCTAATTTTAAATAATACCATAGGGAGAGCCTGTATCTATTTTAATCCTGTTTCCTGACATACTTTCCTTAAACTATTTTTGACAGTCCAATTCATCCGCTCCACCTTTCCGGAACTCTGAGGCTGATAGGCAGCATGCAGTTTCCATGTGATTCCTAATACTTTTGCCGTCTTCTGTACCAAGTCAGCCACAAATGCCGGCCCGTTATCTGAGCCGATCCGTAAGGGCAGTCTAAATCTAGGAATAAGATATCGAAGAAGCACACAAGTTACTTCACGAGCTTTCTCAGTTCGTGTTGGATAAGCCTCCACCTACCTAGAGTAGGTACACACAAGAACTAGTAAATACTTATTACCTCCACACTTTGGCATCTCTGTGAAGTCCACCTGGAGATCTTCAAAGGGGGCTGCTCCATAAGCTTGTATGCCAGGCGGAACAGCTGGACCTCGCCTCACATGATGCTGTCGGCAGGTAACACACCGCTGCATCACTGTTTTGGCAAGGGCTGACAAATGCGAGGTGTAGAAACACTGGCCTAACAACTTTTCAAGTGATTCTTGAACTAGATGGGTGGTTTCATGCACAGCCAGTACAACTGCAGCTCCTAGCAGCCGTGGCACAGCTACTCTCCTATCTGGTAACTGAATCCATCCTTCCTCTATCAGTTGTCCTCCCTCTGCCTGGAGAAAGTCCTTTTCTTCTTTAGAATAAGTAGGTACAAGATCAGGTGCTTGAGGGAGCAGGGGGGCTGTGACTGATGCCCGGAAGGGGGCAGATGCTGCTTTTCGAACCTCTGAGTCAGCGTGGGAATTCCCTAAACCTACCAAGGTGGAAGCTCGCTGGTGTCCTCTGCAATGCATAACTGCCACCTTGTGGGGTTTCTATACTGCTTCTAATAATTGCAAGATTTCTTGTTGATATTTTATATCTTTTCCTTTAGAGTTCAACAGGCCCTTTTCTTTATATAATGCTCCATGCACTTGAAGGGTTAAAAAGGCATATCAAGAGTCAGCGTAAATGTTTACAGTCTTACCTTCACTGAGTTCTAAGGCCTGAATTAAAGCAATGAGTTCAGCTTTCTGAGCTGAAGTGCCCTGGGGCAATGATCTGGCTTCAACAACAGTGTCCAGAGTTACTACCGCATACCTTGCACATCTCTCTCCTTGTGGGTTGATGAAGCTACTCCCATCCACGTATAGTTCCTAGTCTACTGACGCCCAAGGTCTGGTCCCGGAGGTCAGGTCTGCTAGAGTAAACTGAGTCCAACACTTCTACACAGTCATGCTGGACAGGGCTCTCAGATACTGGGAGCAAGGTAGCGGGGTTCAGGGTGTTACAAACTTCAATGGTTATATGGGGATTTTCACAGAGCAAACTTTGGTACTTAGTGAGTCTAGCATTTGTTGGCCAATGATGTCCTTTAGTATTCATTAAAGTCACCACAGCATGGGGGGCCTTTATGTTCAGGTTTTGCCCAAGAGTCAGCTTATCTGCTTCTTGTACTAGCAGGGCAGTTGCTGCCAAGGCCCTCAAACATGGGGGCCATCATTTAGAAACCCCATCTAGTTGTTTAGAGAGGTAGGTCACCGGCCTCGGCCAGGGCCCCACAGTTTGGGTTAAAACTCCAACTGCCATCTTTTCTCTCTCTGACACATAGAATGTAAAAGGCTTTGTCAGATTGGGTAGCCCCAGGGCTGAGGCTGACATAAGTCTTTCCTTTAACTCATGAAAGCCTTGATGTTGCTGGGATCCTTATTCAGAAGCTTCCTGGTCCTTCTCCTTTGTGACCTCATACAGAGGCTTAAATAATACTGTAAAGTTTGGGATCCACAGTCTGCAAAACTCTACAGCCTTTAAGAATTCTCTCACCTGCCTTCTGGTCTTAGGCTCTGGTAGATTACAAATGACCTGCTTTCTTTCTGATCCTAGGCTGTGCTCCCCCTGTCGGATAGTAAATCCTAAGTAACGTACCTGCTGTCGGCAGATCTGAGCTTTTTTCTTGGACACCTTATACTTACAGTCCTCCAGGTGCCGGAGTAGAGCATCTGTTCCTTTGGCACACCCGACTGCCGTGGGGTGTCCTAGCAAAAGGCCATCAACGTACTGGAGCAACACACAGCCTAGGTCTCTGGTGGGAAACTTCTGGGGGTCTCGAGCCAATGCCTCCCCGAAGATGGTGGGGGAGTTCTTGAACCCTTGGGGAAGCCGGGTCCAAGTGTACTGAGTAGTGACACCTGACTCCGGATCTTCCTACTGAAAGGCAAACAGCTTCTGGCTCTCAGGGGCTAATCTGATGCTAAAGAAAGCATCTTTCAGGTCCAAGCAGGTGAACCAGCTGTCTTCAGCTGGCAGCAACCTCAGCAATGTGTACGGGTTAGGTACTGTTGGATGTAAAGTCACTGTAGCCTGATTAACTAAACGCAAATCCTGTACCGGCCTGTAGTCCTTGGTCCTAGGCTTGGGAACAGGCAGGAAGGGAGTGTTCCATGGAGACTGACAAGGAACTATAATTCCAAAGGTTCTTAGGCGCTTGAGATGGACTTGGATACCCTCAAGAGCTTCTCTGGGGACCGAGTACTGTTTTTGCCTAACCGGCTGGGCCCCAGGCTTAACTTCTATAAGTACGGGGGCTTGGTTGACTGCCAACCCTGGAGGGTTGTCTTCTGCCCACACTCTTGGCCACCGCTTAGCCAGAGCTGGTCTTAACACTTGGCCTGACTCAGTTAAGAAACGTCTCCATTCTTCCTCTCGGGGGACCGTAAGGGTCATAATGACTCCCGTTCTGGGTAACTTTAGCAGCAAAGAGCCATGCTCTATAAAAGAGATAGTGGCTTTCAATTTGCTAAGCAAGTCCCTTCCTAACAAGGGCAAGGGACAATCAGGCATGTACAAAAACTGATGAATCACTTTATGTCCTCCTACAGTACAAGTCTGGGGCAAGCAGAAAGCTTGTTTTGCTGAAACTCCCGTGGCTCCGATGATGTCAATAGTCTTTTTGGATAAGGGGGCGACCAGGGCGGTTACTACCGAATGTTCAGCACCTGTATCTACAAGAAAATCAATGTCTTTACCTCCAACTGTCATCCTGACCATAAGCTCTTTGGGGGTCCTTGAGCCCGGTCCCCCTCAGTCCAATAACCTTTCTGCCATGTTGAGTGGGGCCTCTTCCTCCTTGTCTGGAGCCTCCTGCTCCCAGTCACCTTGTTTTCCATTTAGCTGAGGGCATTTGTTCTTCTAATGTCCTATTTCTTTACAATAAGCACACTGATTATGCTGCAAGCTCTGACAGCCAGGCTGAGTCTCTTTCCTAGGGCCCCCCTTCCCTTGCCTCTTTGGGGGGACCTCTCTGATTGCTGCAGCTAACAGGTCGGCGTTTTGCTGGGCCTGATGTTCATTCTCTCTGTGGTTTTCTTTATGACTTACTGCATCCTGGTTTACAAATGCCTGGTTAGCTATTTCTAATAACTGTGATGTGTTCAGCCCTGCAAACCTAGCCTGTTTCTGTAGTTTTCTCCTAATGTCTTCTGCGCTTTGACTAACTAAAGCCATGTTAATCATTCGTTGATTTTCAGGGCTATCAGGATCAAAGGGAGTATACATACAATAGGCCTCACACAGTCTCTGGTAGAATTGTTCTGGACTTTCTTCTTTTCCCCAAATGACCTCAGAGACCTTGTTAACATTTGTGGCCTTCTGGGCTCCCTTCTTTAATCCTTCCAAGAGAGCTTCCCTGTATCAGTTTAGCCTTTGCATATCCTCTCTTTCATTTGGGTCCCACTGGGGGTCAGTTCCCGGTAACTGGGTCCTTACATACTCTTGGGAGTTTTGGTAATCAGCTGGTGCATGTTCCTCTAGCCACTTAGTTGCGGCTTGGCGCACTTTCCGCCTTTCATCTGCGTTAAAGAGGAACATGAGCAACTGCTGGCAATCAGCCCAAGTGGGGTTATGGGTCTGGATAATAGTTTGGAGCAAATCAATTAGAGCTTGTGGCTTTTCAGTATAGGACGGGGTATTGTTTTTCCAGTTGAGAAGGTCGGCAGAGGTGAAGGGCTGGTAAAAACACGCCTCTCCACCATGTGCCCATCCTCATCTATTCCAGTATACCACTGCTCTCTCAAGGGCATTTGTATCCTTATTTTGGGTCTTAAACGAGCTGCCAAGGGAGGGGTTTCTCCTGAGGCTTCACCTCCTCTCTTGTCTACTCTGGGTGGCCTAGGGATATGTTTGTCTTGCGGAGGTGCAAGCACTGTGGACTCAAAGGTGGGGAGCCTCTCTCCCTGGTAAGGGGAGGGCACCACTGGGATCACTGGTGCCATCTCCTGAAATGGATCTTATGATGTTGGGTCGAACAGAATTTCAGGAGTTGATTTCCCTCGGTGGGTGGGGCGGGATCCTTCCTTGGCTATCTGTCCCTTTGCTACTAGCACTGCTGCTGCCTGCCCTCTTAGCCACTGTGGAGGGTCTAGCACCAGCTGTAACCAAGTGTTTATGTATGGAAACTGTTCTGAGTGTCCTGACTTACCAGTTACCTTGTGCCATACCTTAGAAACAAGGGACCTGTCCAGGCTTCCTTCTGATGGTCAACCCACTTCTAATGTTGGCCAATCTATTTCACACAAAGTTCTAAGTTTCCCTGGTGTCATAGTAACCTCATAGTCTCCATTAAATCCCTTCTTAAAATTTTTCAACATAGTTCCTAGCGGAGTAGGCTTAGTTTGTGTCTGACCCATGTTTCCTCGAGACAAAACACCAAGCTCACACCACACGCACACCACAGAACAAAGAATGGGTGAAAAGGACACACACACACTTTTTCAGTTTTCACCAAACCAGAATCAACACCAAAATCAGAGTATCCAGAAATCCAAGCCAGGTCAAACCATAACCAAAGTGTCAAGCAATTCAAGTCAAGTCAAAAACAAAAACCAAAGTGCCAGTACAGGCTCGCCGTGGGTGATCAGGCCACGCTTCCACTCAAATGGAGTGGGCAAGTTCCAAAGATCAGTTTTACCAAGTTTCAGATGTCCAGACTCCAAGTGCCTGTTCCTTCCCGGTGTTCAGCCACTGCATTGATCCTCCACGGGGGCCTGCCACACACTGCTCTGACGAGGCATTCCACTGAGGCAATTGCCTACCCAGGAGCGCTCTCAGGATCCGCGTCGCTCAAGCTGGCCAGAGTCCCCCGCAGGGATGCTCCACAGGGCAGGCCTAAGCTGCCTAAGGGGCTGCCTCGACTGTCCGTCAATTACCTCGCTTCCTAGTCAGGGAACCAAGAAATGTAGCAGGACGAGTCGCAGAGAAAACTTCTCAGACACCGGATTAAAGAAGGAAGAGATTTTTTTATTTGGCCGGGAGCATCTGCAGACTCGTGTCTTAAGAGCCGAGCTCCTCGAAAAAGAAATTCCTAGCCCTTTTAAGGGCTTACAACTCTAAGGGGTCTACGTGAAAAAGTCATAATAGATCAAGTAAGCGGGAGGAACGTGCCTGGGGGCTACATACATCAGCTAACAGAACAAAAAGTTTTATAGTGCTTTCTCATACAATGCCTGGAATTTACAGATAATACTATTAGTTTTGGTCAGGGGTTAATATTATTATCATTTCAACCACCAGGGCCAGGTGGTGGCGCCAAGGTCGTCTAACTATCTTACTTCTGTTTCTTTCCAACTTTTTGCTTTCTCCCTTTTCCCCTGTCTTATAAACTAGGCAAAAGGGGAGGTTGGAGACAAACTAGGAAGGACAACAGGAGAAGTGGTGATCTCATACCATAGTGCGAGCCATCTGGTCGACCTTAGACATGAAAAAGCAGGAGCCATTTGTCATGTCTCCACCTCAGACATGACAAGGTGAGAGCCATCTTGTCAATCTTAGACATGGCAAGGTGAAAGCCCTCTGGTCGACCTCAGACATGGCAAGGGGAGAGCCATCTAGTTGCTTCAGACATGACAAGGTGAGAGCCATCTGGTCAACCTCAGACATGAAAAGGCAAGAGCCATCCTGTTGACCTTAGACATATCAAAGCAAATGCCCTGTGGTCGACTGTAGACATGGCAAAGTGAGAGCTGTCTGGCCAATTTCAGACATGGCCAGGTTAGAGACTTCTGGTGGACCACAGACATGGCAAGAGAACTATCTGGTTGACCTGAGACATGAAAAGGTGAGAGCCATCTGGTCGAGCTCAGACACGTCAGAGTGGCACCTGGTTGACCTCAGACATGGCAAAGCAAGAGAGATCTTGTCGACCTCAAACATGGCATGGCTAGAGCCAGCTTGGCCACCTTAGACATGGCGAGGTGAGAGCCATCATGTTAACCTCAAACATGGGAACACAAAAGCCATCTGGCCGACCTTAGACATGGCAAGGGAAGAGCCATCTGGTCTACCTAAGACAGGGCAGGGCGAGGGTCATCTGGCCCACCTCAGAAATGGCAAGGTGAGAGCCATCTGGACAACATGTGACATGGCAAGGCAAGAACCATCTTGTTGACCTCAGACATGGCAAGACAAGAGCCATCAGGAAGACCTCAAACATGGAAAGGCGAGAGCCATCTCGTCGTCCTTAGGGATGGCATGGTGAGAGCTATCTTGTCCATCTTACACATGGTAAGGTGAGAGCCATCTTGTTGACCTCACACGTGGCAAGGTGAGAGCCATCTGGTTGACCTTAGACATGGCAAGGCGAAAGTCATCTGGTTGACCTTAGACAGGGAAGGGTGAGAACCACCTTGTCCACCTCAGACATGGCAAGGCAAGAGCCATCTGGTCGACTTCAATCATAGCAGCTGAGGGCCATCTGATCAACCCCAAAAACAGGAAGGCAGGTGCCAGCTAGTCGATCTTAGACGTTGCAAGGTGAGAGTTATCTGGTGGAACTTAGACATGGCAAGCTGGTGGCTATTTCAGTGCTTGAGGCTGACATCTGTATCAAAATAAATTTAAAAACCAACTATATATATGTAATATCAAACAATATTAAAATCCAGATAAAGTGGGAGTGAGCAATAATAAAAGGTAATTAATATCACAATTAAGAACTCCTTTCTCTGTGTGTGTGTATCTCTTTCTCTCTCTCTCTTTTTGTTTGTCACACCAAACGGAAGGATGAAGTGTGACAAAAAATAAATCAAAACATGACATGGGAAGGTCAGCACCATCTGATCTACCTTACATATGGCAAGGCGAGAGCCATGTGGTGGACCTCAGATATGGCAAGGTGAGAGCCATCTGGCCGACCTTAGTCATGGCAAGCTGGTGGCTAAGTCCAAGGCTTGTGGCTGACAACTGTATCAAAATAAATAAACAAAAGTAAGTATATCACAATATCAAACAACGACAATCTTAAAGATGAAATAATTAAGCCGAAGTTAACAATAATAAAAGGTATTTAATATCACAATTGAGAACTCCTATCTCTCTCTCTCTCTCTCTCTCTCACTGTGTGTGTGTGTGTGTGTGTCTGTTTGTTACAACCAGTGTGAACTGTGACAAAAAATAAACCAAAGGTCAACTTCAGTGTGTAGGAAGGAGCATACGAGAATAGAGAGAGAAAAGAACAATGAAAAATTACAGCAAGTTACTCTAAGTATTGTGGAAACAAACTGAAATTGTGGTTAGAAAAAATACAGAGGAAAAAGGTCCCAGTAGTCCCAGGTACTTGTGAGGCCAAAATGGGAAGACCCTTGTTTAAAAGCCTGTTTTGTAAAACTAACCTGTCTCACGACGTTCTAAACCAAGCTCAGGTTCCCTGTTATTGGGTGAACCATCCAACGCTTGGTGAATTCTGTTTCACAATAGGAAGATCCAACACCAAAGGATCAAAAAGCAATGTCGCTATGAACTCTTGGCCACTACAAGGCAGTTATCCCTTTTCCACCTCAGACATGGCAAGGCAAGAGCCATCTGGTCGACTGCAATCATAGCAGCTGAGGGCCATCTGGTCAACCATCTGGTATCTTCTCTGACACCTCCTGCTTAAAACCCAAAAAAAACATCAAAAGGATCATGAGGCCCTGCTTTCCCGGTCTGTATTCGTACTGAAAATCAAGATCAAGCAACTTCTGCCCTTCTGCTCCACGGGAGGTTTTGGTACTCCTTGCACTCACTTCCAGACACCTGCATTACTGTTCGACAGGTGTACAGCACCAGTCCAACTCTGCACCTGGCACTATTCCTGGAGCAGTTAACATCCAGCCAGCATGTGGCCAGGTGCTTGGCGCCAAAAGTGTGAGCCCCTTGTGGCTTTCCTCCCCAGCCCTAACTTCACCAGGTCAGTGAAAAAATGATCAGGGTAGTGGAATTTCACCGGCAGCCCACAAGGCCGGTGGACCTCACCCCATCTCCTCAGACAAACAGAGGGGTGCCAGGGCCTTTCACTTATTCTACCCCTCTCATGTCTCTTCACTGTGCCAGACTAGAGTCAGTCTCACAGAGTCTTTGTTCCCTGCTGATTCTGTCATGCCCATTCCTTTGGCTGTGGTTCCACTGGATAGCAGGTAGGAACAGTGGGAATCTTGTCCATCCATTCATATGAGTCACTAATTAGATGGTGAGGCATTTGGCTACACTTAAGAGAGACATAGTTACTCCTGCCATTTACTTGTGCTTCACTGAATTTCTTCACTTTGACATTCAGAGCACTGGTTAGAATTCACATTGTGTCAGCACCCACCATGGGACTTCACCATGCTTTTTTTTTTTTTTTTTTTTTTTTTTTTTTTTTTTTTTTTTTTTTTTTTTTTTTTTTTTTTTTTTTTTTTTTTTTTGTTTTTTTTTTTTTTTTTTTTTTTTTTTTTTTTTTTTTTTTTTTTTTTTTTTCATTGTCTACAGACACTCATTTTTTTTGCTATATTCCATGTGTATTGCACATTCTTATCCAGTCTATCTTTTGACTGCTTTGTTTTAAACGGTCAGATTCCCCTGGTCTGCAGCAGTTCTAAGAGGGCTGATAGGAAGTGGCAATAGCGAGGTGGGGAAGGATAGGGAAGAGGAAAGTATGGCAAGGTGGGGTGGGGGATGTCTGCAGAGGGGTGCCGCTAGCATTGGGGGGTGGAGTACAGCTCCTCATCCAGCCAGTGCCTGCACCCAGCCCCACTTCAAGCCCCAGCCAGACTGGCAAAGCCCTTAGAGCAAATTCTTACCCTGAACTTACTGATCCAGCTTGCTGATTTCCCTTACCTACATTGTTCTAACATGCCAGAGGCTGTTTACCTTGGAGACCTGTGGATATGGTTACAGCCTGGTGTGAGATTTACACCCTCTCCCCCAGATTTTCAAGGGCCTGTGAGAGGTCACCAGGTGCCGCATGAACTACGATTCTTTTCAAGGCACAGACCCCTCTCTAAGGGTGAATCCACTACAGGGCGCCCTGCTCTTCACAAAAAGAACTCTCCCCTGGGCTCCCACCACCTTCTCCAGGATCACTTCCATTACCTCCCTGAATGCCTCATGGTGCCCATCTCTCCCACTCTGGATTCAGAAATCTGAACTTGACTCCCTTTCCATTGGCTGAGGGCAATGGAAGTCATCATCCATCCCTTCAGAATGGCACTCGCCTATCTCTAGGGACCGTGACCCATCTTCAACTGGAACCCTTCTCCACTTCAGCCTTCAAAGTTCTCATTTGAATATTTGCTACTACCACCAAGATCTGCACCTGGGGCAGCTCCACCCAGGCTCACGCCCAAGGCTTCAAGGCTCACCGCAGCGGTCCTCCCACTCATAGCAGCATAGCATCCTCGGGGCTCCAGCGGGAGCAACCACCCTCACCACTCCCATCCACTCTGAACTGCTGGCAATGGCCGGGTATGGGCCCAATGTTTCAGTACCATCCATTTTTCAGGGCGAGTTGATTCTTTGTTGTTGAACATTCCTTAGCGGATTCTGACTTCCGTGGCCACCGTCCTGCTGTCTATATTAACCAACACATTTTCTGGGGTCTAATGGGCATTAGCATCAGGCACCTTAACATGGCATTTGGTTCATCCCACAGCAGCAGTTCTGCTTACCAAAAGTTGCCCGCTAGGCACTCGCATTCCATACCTGGCTCCATGCCATCGAGCTGGGCTTCTAACCCATTTAAAGTTTGAGAATTGGTTGAGATCATTTCGACTCCAAGACCCCTAATCATTCGCTTTACCAAATAACTGCGTGGCATGGGGTTTTTGCGGGAGCGCCAGCTATCCTTAGGAAAACTTCAGAGGGAACCAGCTACTAGATGGTTGGATTAGCCTTTTGCCCCTATACCCAGATCAGATGACCGATTTGCACGTCAGGACCACTACAGACCCCCACCAGAGTTTCCTCTCGCTTTGCCCTGCCCAGGCATAATTTACCATCTTTTGGTGCCTAACACAAGTGCTCATGCTCCACCTGCCCAGTGCAGTGGGCGAGAGCAGATGGTGGTGCACCCTTGGCAAACTGGAGAGGCCTCAGGATCCCACCTCAGCCAGCCAGTGCATCAGCCTTCACCTTCATTGCGCCACAATGGCTTTCGTGTGAGCCCCTGACTCGCACACGTGTTAGACCCCTTGGACCATGTTTCAAGATGGGTCATGTGGGTAGCCGACAGCGCCACCGGCCTCGTGCACTCCTTCCACTGTTCTTTTGAAATGAGTGCATGGCCGAAGAGTCTCCCCAGGTCCGACAGCAAAACCAGCCTGGGGCACACCAGTCAGCCCCAGCCCCCGCCATGAGGCTTACTCGCTGGGGGCAGGGAAGGGGTGGTAGAGTAGTTACAAAGTGGGAGGGGTGGCCCAGCCCCCTAGAGGGACGCTGTCATGCCCCCACGGGGGATCCCCTCATGGGGGGCTCCCACTGGGGTGGGCGCAGGGAAGGGGAGAGCAGGGCAACAGGTCTCACTACCTCAGTCCCGCGATTTGGCGAGTGCTACTGCTGAGGGACTGTAACACTCGGGGGGTGGCCCACCCCACGCCCCTCCCGAGGGACAGGGAGGACATGACCCCCCGAGCCACCTTCCCTGCCGGGACTTCCCAGCCGTCCCAGAGCCGGCGCAGCACCACGGTGGAAATGCAGCCGGTGGTGGCCGGTCGCCATCTGGAGGACAGTCCCCAACGACTCCCCCGCCTGCCCAACCCACCCACCTCCGCACCTGCTGGGGCCCGCCACCTCTAAGGAGGAGGAGGGATGGCTGGGGAGGGAGGGCAGTTGGAGGCGTCGGGTGGAATGGGAGGCAGGAAACATCCGCCAGACCACTGGCACAGCCTGACCTGCCGCCTGTTTGAATCTTCCATCAGACTGCATGGATCCCATCCATTTAAGTCTTAATGGTTTCACGCCCTCTTGAACTGCGTCTTCAAAGTTCTTTCCAACTTTCCCTTACAGTACTTCTTGACTATTGTGCTCTTGAGCCAGTATTTAACCTTAGATAGAGTTTGTCACCAGCTTGAGGTTGCATTCCCAAGCAACCCAACTCTGGAAAGACCCAGGTGTGGCAGCCAGGGGCTGCTAATGGCCTCACACCGTCCACAGGCTGGCTGGGCCTCAATCAGAAGGACTTGGGCCCCCACAAGTGGCGTTGGGGAGTGAGTCTTCCATACGCCACATTTCCCGCACCCCACCAAGGGGCAGGGATTTGGCACTGGGATCCCTGTTCACTTACCTTTACTAAGGGCATCCTGGTTAGTTCCATTTTCTCCACTGACTAATATGCTTAAATTCAGCAGGTTGCCACCTCTGGCCTGAGGTCGCGTCTTAGAATAAAGGAAGGGACGGGCGGGCAAGGAGGATGCGAGCCTGGACACTCGGTTGGGAGACAGGCCCAGTGAGGGAGGTGGGCGGGGGTGACAGAGAAGAGCTGCGGCTGATGGTGTCCCTGCTGCACCAGAGCCGGATGACGGGAGGGAGAAGCAAGAACTAGGGGCAGGGAATACACAGTACCCTCATGGTCCAGAGGACTGTGACTGAGGATGTGGCTCCACCCCGCCCCAATGCGGAAGCTCAAGGGGGCCACAGGGGCTGCACAGCCATGAACCAGAGGCAAGCACACAATGGCGGATGCCGCCTTGGTGTCCCATGGGTCACCACCAGGGCACCGCCAAGCACGCAGCTTGGCCTCGACCCCAACCGGGGGGTCACGCAGGGCAGACTTCCGGCCCCAGAAGCACACAGCAGGCTGGGCGGGAGAGGAGGGGGGTGTAGGGAGGAGCAGCAGTTGGCCGGACACCAGGCTGCCACCGGGAGGGGGGGCGGTGAATTGTGGCGGGCGGTGAACTGTGGCGACCAGGATGAAATCTTGCTTTCCACCCCCTCAACCTTCCCCACCCATCACCAGCCAATGTACGATAGCACAGGACACTTTACCCAGGCCCAGGCGAACCCCGGACGGCTTGCAGCACAAGGGAGCTCTCTAGGGGAACCCAGACTGTGGCAGCCACAGGAACTCGGCCCCAGCCGGCTCTTTTCCTTCCTCTCACAGGCAGTGGGATCCCTCCTAATGAAGGCTCCTTCCCCCACCACGTGGTCCCTCACAGGGCTTGAATGGATGAATGGGAGGTGGGAGGAAGGTGCTAATGGAAGAGGAGTGGGGCACCACCAGGCCTGTACTTGGGAGGACAGAGGGGCCAAGGAGCCCTGCAAGGGAATGGCCAGCCATGCACCCCTGGGAGGCCAGAAACACACCCTGGGTTGATTGCTCAGCAAGTGATGACTCAGACAGGTGTAGCCCTGGGAGGCACACGGAGCCACAGGTGCATTTGAAATGATGATCAGTATGTCCTGCACCTCACACTAATCATCACAGCTGGCTGCATTCTTCATCAATGCAGGAGCAGAGTGATCCACCGCTAAGAGTTTTACAGGTTCTTTGGTGAGGGACACCCAACAGGGGGAGGCCCTCCTGACACAGCACATCCCCGAAGGGGTTGCCTCAGGCCAGCCAGTGAGACAGCAATGAGACAAAACTCTCAGAGGGGTTGGAAGGTTTCACCACAGGGGCGTGCACACCACCCCCACAGGGGCAAGCACAGACACCCCACAGTTGCCAGGGGGCTCCCACCCCCGACGACGCAGAGCCCAACATGGGCAGCACACACAATGGCACGATGGCCACCAGGTAAGCCCCCAACCAGCAGTTGCAACCACGGCAATGACAAGAGAAAAACAAACAACTCCATTAAAAAGTGAGCAAAAAACACAGACACTTCTTAAAAGAAGGCATGCATGTGCTCAACAAGCATACGAATAAAAGTTCAACATCACTGATCATTAGAGAAATGAAAATCAAAACCACAATGAGATACCGTCTCATACCAGTCAGAATGGAGATAATTAAAGGGTGAAAACATAAATTCTGGTGAGGTTGTGGAGAAAAGGGAAGACTTATACCCTGTTGGTGGGAGTGTAAATTTGTTCAACCATTGTGAAAAGAAGTTAGGTGATTTTTCAAGGAGCTAAAAGCAGAACTACCATTTGATAGCTCTGCTAGCCATCCCATTACTGCATATATATCCAGAGAAATGTAAATTATTTTACCATAAAGACCCATGCATTCAAATGTTCATTCCAGCATTATTTACAATAGCAAGATATGGTCAACCTAAATGCCATCAATTACTGATTGGATAAAGAAAATGTGGTATATATACACCATGGAAACTATGCAGCCATAAAAAAGAATGAGGCTTTGTATTTTGCAGGAACATGGATGGAGCTGGAGGCTATTATTCTCAGCAAACTAACACAAGAACAGAAAACCAAATACTGCATGTCCTCACTTACAAGTGGGAGTTAAATGGTAAAAACTTATGAACACAAAGAAAGAAACAGCAGACACTGGGGTCCACTTGAGGGTAGAGGGTGGGAGGAGGGTGAGAAGCAGAAAAGATAACTACTATTGGGTACTGGGCTTAATATCTGGGTGATGAAATAATCTGTACAGCAAACCCTTGTGACACATGTTGACCTATGTAACAAACCTTCGCATGTACCCCTGAACCTAGAATGAAAGTTAAAAATGTTAAAACTTTAAAAACTTCTAGAAAAAAACCGTAGGCAAAAATCTTATGACATAGAATTTGGAGATGGTTTCTTGACTGTGACACCAAAAGAACAGGCAACAAAATAAGAAACAAATAAATTGGACTTAATCAAAATGTAAAAACTTCTGTATCAAAAAAAAAAAAGAAAAGAAAAACAGAGTGAAAAGACAACCACTGAATGGGAGAGAAGATTTTTGAATCATGTATCTGATTAAGTACATAAGGTATTGCAGAATATATAAAGAACTCTGAAAACTCAACAACAAAACTATTCAGCAACAGCATTTATAAAAGGGCAGAGGACTGGAATCTACATTGGGTCAATAAGTATACGGAAAAATGCGCAGCATTACCAGTCATTAGGGAAATGCAAATCAAAACCACAATGAGATACCACTTTACACCTATTAGGGTGGCTATATAAACATCCCCAAAACAACAAAAATGAAAAATAACAAGTATTGGCTATGATGTGGAGGAAGTGGAACACTGATGCATTGCTGGTGATAATATAAAATGATTTATCGACTGTGGAAAATAGTTTGGCAGTTTATCAGATGGTTCTAAATAGAATTACAATATGTTCCAACAATTCCACTACAGGTGTCTATCCAAAATAATTGAAAGCAGGGACTTAAACTGATACTTTCAGATCAATCTTTGTAGCAGCATCATTTACAGTACAAAATGTGGAGCCTTAAAATGAATACAATGCTGATGGGCATGATGGCTCATGCTTATAATCCCAGAATTTTGGGAGGCCAAGATGAGAGGGTCTCCTGACCCTAGGAGTTTGAGACCAGCCTGAGCAACATAGAAAAATCCCATCTCTAGAAAAAATACAAAAATCTGCTTGGCTTGATGGTGTGTGTCTGTAATCCCAGCCACAGGGGAGGATTGCTTGAGCCTGGGGAGGTTGGGACTGCAGTGAGTCATGATTCCAGCCTGGGTGACAAAATGAGACTCTGTCTGAAAAAATTGTAATGCTAATACCTGCTACAACATGGATGACCCTAGATGATATTATACTGTGTAAAGTAAGCCAAATACAAAAGACTAATATTGGATGATTCCACTAATATGAGGTATCTACTTAGAATAGAAAGTTCAAAGATAAAGTAAAACAGGGATTATTTATGGCTGAAAGGACGGTGAAATTGAAAAATGTTGCTTAATGGACACAGTGTCTGTTTGAAATTATAAAAAGTTTGGAAATGGGTAGTGATGAACATTGCACAAAATTATGAATGTACTTAACGCTATTGAATAGTACAATTAAAATCATTAAAATGGTAAATTTTATGTTGTGTGTTTTAACCACAATAAGAATATTATTAGAAAAAAAAACAAAGAAATAGGGTCTCTCCATTTTTATAATAACAAGATATTTCTTCATCAGAAAAACCACTTTACTATAAAAGAAGTAATGACAAAATCTAATTATATTTCAGTTAAGAGGTTATTCTCATCATGGATACCTAGATGATCAATGAATAGACAGTAAAAATGAGGCACACACACACACACACACGTATGTAATTATGAGACAAAATCTTGTATCCAGCATATATAAATAACTTCTACTAATTGATAAGGAAATAATGGAAAATGCAATAGAAACAAGTAAGTAAAATCAACAGAAGGGATGCAATGTCTAATAAGCAAATGAAAATATTGTCAACCCGTTAGAAACCAAGAACATTCAAATAAAGTCACTATCTGTTACCATCACATACCACTTAAAAGGCTAAAATATAAATAAAAGGAAATATCAATAGTTAACAATAGTATGAATAAGCCAAACATCATATACACTGCTTGTGGTGTAAAAATTTGTGCATTATTGAAACTTGTACTGTCTTTCAAAGCTTAGCAAATATAAACATATGACCCAATGACTTGATTACTGTGTATATAGCCAACAGAAATTTTTTCATAAAGTCATCAAAACATATCATATAATTAACACAAAATTATTATTCCTAATAACTCCAAAATAAGTATGACTCACATGTATATTTGAAGTTAAATGATTAAATTAATTGTTTGATGGTTAATGGAATATGATCACCAATTTCATGAACCACAACATGAAATAATACTGATAATTTTATTAAATATAGAATTTAAAATCTGCATACAAAATAATCCCTACTTTAAGATTCCATGTGTAGAAACTACAAAACAGTTGAAAGTACAGGTGATCTATACTGTTAGAAGTCAGGCTCATGGTTTCTCCTGGGGTTTTTGCCTGAGAAGGGCACAAGGAGCTCACTGGGAGTCTGACAGTCTTTTCTTTTCTTTCTTTTCTTCTCTTTTCTTTCTTTTTTCTCTTCTCTTTTCTTTTTGAGATAGAGTCTTGCTCTGTCACTTGAGTTGGAGTGTAGTGACATGATCTCTGTTCACTGCATCCTCTGCCTCCTGGGTTCAAGCAATTCTCGTGCCTCAGTCTCCCGAGTAGCTCGGACTACAAATGCGAACCACTACCCTAGGCTAATTTTTGTATTTTTAGTAGAGATGGGGTTATGCCATGTTGCCCAAGCTGGTCTGGAACTCCTGAGCTCAAGTGATCTGCCCGCCTCAGCTTTTCAAAGTGCTGAGATCACAGGCATGATTCACCGCACCCAGATTCTGTTTTCTGATCTAAAAGCTGCATAAAGAGATGTGTTCGAGTTTTAAAATTTTATTCACTGTGCACTTCTGGCTTCTGGAAGCATCCCAGAATTTTATTTAAAAAATACATATAATCAATTAATAGTTTGGAGAATGTGAATAAATTCGTAATTTAATGTCCTACGTGGTCAAAGTGGAGGCTGAAGGTATTAAATAACGTTACACTGTGACCAGTTTTTCAAAGCCTGTTGTAACTTCTAGGTTAAAACCTGAAACATACTGATACACAATCTCAAAAAAACAGAGTAAGTTCTAGATTTTTAAACAATTTTGACATAGAAGAAATTAAAATAGAAAGAATCAGAAAATAGAATAAGTCATCTGAAGAACACATGAGTTGGTAAATCCAATTTATGTCCATTATAATATTTAACATATATAGCTTCATTGTTCCTATCAGAGTCAAATATTGTTTAACTTTAGTCAATTGGATATTTTTTCAAGACATAAAACTAAAAGATAAATGTTAATGTATAAAAATTAAAAATAAATTTTATGTAACTTTAACAAATTACTTATAAAGATGGTAATGTATTAGATAAAATAGACATTAAGATTAAAGCAGGGCCAGGTGCGGTGTCTCATGCCTGTAATTTCAGCACTTTGGGAGGCTGAGGCGGGCAGATCACGAGGTCAGGAACTCGAGACCAGCCTGAACAACATGGTGAAACCCTGTCTATACTAAAAATACAAAAATTAGCTGGGCGTGATGGCAGGCACCTGTAATCCCAGCTACTCAGGAGTCTGAGGCAGGAGAATCCCTTGAACCTGGGAGGTGGAGGTTTCAGTGAGCTAAGATTGTACCACTGCCCTCCAGCCTGGGCAACAGAGTAAAACTCCATCTCAAAAAAAAAGATTAAAATAGTTTCCCAATGTTATACTTAGTATTATTTCTACATTTCTCAAAGTTCAATTTTCAAATATTGTTGCTTAAAATTATGGATAATGTATTTCTACTAATTATACCTCACCACACACACACATTTATGCATATGTATATATTTTTGTATATATTGCCAATCCCTTGTAATGTTACTGTTTAATAACTGTGCTTACAATTCTGTGGAAGGTTAATAAACAATTGAACACTGTAAAGAAAACACAATGCACATATTTCTAATAAAAATGAGAAGGCTCTGTATTAGGCAAGGCAGAGCCTTGATACACTGAAGTCAAAACTGATGATAAAATGAGCCTGAGAGTTGGAAAAGCACAGGTGTCAGGGCAGAAATATTTACAAGCTGTGACCTGAAAGGATTTTAATGTCAAATTTTGTGTGTAGAGGAACGCCATATTTGGCTGGCCCATTCTGAGCAGAATCAGATTGTTGGGAGGTTAGAATCCTGGTGGGCTCATTGCGTTTTTTGTTTGTTTGTTTTTCCTTTTTTTTGAATTGGAGTCTTGCTCTGTCGCCCAGGCTGGAGTGCAGTGGTGCGATCTCGGCTCACTGCAAGCTCCACCTCCTGGGTCCATGCCATTCTTCTGCCTCAGCCTCCCGAGTAGCTGGGACTACAGGCACCCACCACCACGCTTGGCTAATTTTTTTGTATTTTTAGTAGAGATGGAGTATCACCATGTTAGCTAAGATGGTCTCGTTCTCCTGACCTTGTGATCCACCCGCCTTGGCCTCAAACATTTCTTGTGTACAATCTGTGAAGTGACATTTCTGAGCCCATTGAGGCCTGTACCAATAAATTGAATATCCAGTGATTAAAGACTAGAAACAAGCAATCTGTAAAAATGCTTTCAGATGTGTCAATTTATCTCACAGACTTGAACCAGTGTTTTAATTCACTAGGTTCCAAACACTATTTATGTAGAATAAATGCAGTGATGTTTCTGAGCCCATTGAGGCCTATGAGGAAAAATTGAATGTCAACCAATAAAAACTGGAAACACACTATCTGTGAAAGTGCTTTGTGTTGTGCTGTTTCATATCACAGAATTCATTCTGTGATATGAAACCTGTGTTTTTGACTCACCAGATTTGAAACACTCTCTTTGTAGAGTCCACATAGTGACATTTGTAAGCCTACAGAGGCCTATGAAAAATTGAATATCAAGTGAAAAAACAAGAAAAATGCTATCTGGGAAAATGCTTTGTGATGTGCTGTTTTATATCACAGAATGGGACCTCTTTTTTTTTTTAACCAGGTTCAAAACAATCTTTTTGTAGAAACTATGAGGTGAGAGTTGTGAGCCAATTGAGCCATATAAGAAAAAATTGAATGTCCAGTAATAAAAACTGGAACTAAGCTGTCTGTGAAAATGCTTTCTGTTGTGCTGTTTTATATCACAGAATAGAACCTGTGTTCTGATTAACATGTTGCAAACATTTCTTTTTTTTTTAGATGGAGTCTCACTCTGTTGCACAGGCTGGAGTGCAGTGGCGAGATCTTGGCTCACTGCAAGCTCCGCCTCCTAGATTCATGCCATTCTCCAGCCTCAGCCTCCCGAGTAGCTGGACTACTTGTGCCTGCCACCACACCCAGCTAATTTTTTGTATTTTTAGTAGAGACAGGGTATCTCCATATTAGCCAGGATGGTCTCAATCTCCTGACCTTGTGATCCACCCACCTTGGCCTCAAACATTTCTTGTGTACAATCTATGAAGTGACATTTCTGAGCCCATTGAGGTCTGTAAGTAAAAACAGAATATCCAGCTATGAAAGCTAGATGGAAACTATGTGTGAAAATGCTTTGTGATGTACTTTTGCATATCAGAGTGGAACCTGTGTTTTGATTCACCAGGTTTGAAACACTCTTTTTGTAGAATCTAAGAAGTGATATTCCTGAGCCCATTGAGGCCTATTAAAAAAGAGAAAATTCATGTTTAAAAACTAGAAATGAGCTATTTCTGAAAATGTTTGTGACATGCTGTTTTATATCACAGAATGGTATCTGTGTTTTAATCATGAGGTTTGAAACACTTTTTGTGGAATCTACAAAGTGACACTTCTGAGCCCATAGAGGTATGTAGGGAAAAATGGATTATTCAGCAATAAAACAGAGAAACTGCTGAGGCCAGCTTGGTCGTGGAGACCCTAACCCAGTGGTGCTAGAGGAATTAAAGACACATACACAGAAATATAGTATGTGGAGTGGGAAATCAGGGCTCTCACAGCCTTCAGAGCTGAGAGCCTCAAACAGAGATTTACCCACATATTTATTGACAGCAAGCCAGTGATAAGCATTGTTTCTATAGATTATGGATTTACTAAGAGTGTTCCTTATGGGAAACCAAAGGGATGGGCAGAAACAAACATATGGGCTCTGGCTAGTTATCTGCAGCATGAACATGTCCTTAAGGCACAGATCACTCATGCTATTGTTTGTGGCTTAGGAATACCTTTAGGCAGTTTTATACCCTGGGTGGGTCAGGTGTTCCTTGCCCTCATTCTGGTAAACCCACAACCTTCAGCATGGGCATCTTGGCCATCATGAAGATGTCACAGTGCTGCAGAGATTTTGTTTATGGCCAGTTTGGGGGCCAGTTTATGGCCAGATTTGGGGGCCTGTTCCCCAACATGTCCCCCTTTTCTGTTTTGCAAAGCAATTAAAGCAATGCAGCTTTGTCACGGTGGGCTACTTCTCGCAGGATTCAGTATCTGCATCTGCAGACTATACAAAGACAAACAACACAAATTAAAAGCAAAATCATCATTGAAATCACAGAGCTTCCAAGTGTTTTTATACATTTTAATGGGTTAATAGCTGCTGATCTGTCTGCAGCTCCTTCAAGCACTCCAGTTCCTGACATTAAGGTCAGGTGTGCCTGGGATGCTTTAAATATTTGTTCTTTTAACTTTGCAATACCCAAAGACAAGTTTGCAGAGTGTCCTTCTAGATGCTTTTTTATTCTTCCCCATTCATGCTCCAATTCATTATAAGGGTGAGGAGTGATACAAAAGTCAGATGTATTCCAGTCGTATTTTAGCTGCATTCTATATTCCAAACTAGCTACTTGATCTCCTAGGCACATTACAGTTTGTTGGAGATCATTGATTTGATTAACTATCTTTTCATTCTTTTTTTTTTTTTTTTTTTTGAGACGGAGTCTCGCTCTGTCACCCAGGCTGGAGTGCAGTGGCGCAATCTCGGCTCACTGCAAGCTCCGCCTCCCGGGTTCACGCCATTCTCCTGCCTCAGCCTCTCCCAGTAGCTGGGACTACAGGCGCCCGCCATCACGCCCGGCTAATTTTTTTTTTTGTATTTTTAGTAGAGACGGGGTTTCACTGTGGTCTCGATCTCCTGAGCTCGTGATCCGCCTGCCTCGGCCTCCCAAAGTGCTGGGATTACAAGCGTGAGCCACCGCACCCGGCCCTGATTAACTATCTTTTGATCTATTTTAGTTTGAGAGTTCCACAGCAGGTTAGAATTCTTTTGCCACTTATTTACAAAATCTGCTGTCTGCACTGATGAATGTAGTGCAACTCCTGCTGCTGCAGCAGTAGCTGTGACAGCGATCAGTCACATAATAATCAATATTGAAGTAGCAATGGAATTCCAAGAGCATCTCAGAATTTTCTGAAGAATTTCCGTAATAATAGGTACAGTGGGAGAGACTTCCCAAGGACGGGAAATCTTCACCAGTAACTATACTCCTTCTTGAGCTGTCACTACCAGGATAGAATGATTAGTATTAAACAAGGAAGAACTCACACAAGAGAACAATCTACATTTCTGGCAAGTTACATGATAATTAGGGATGTCATACTTTAGATTGCCCATTACCAACAGAAAAGGAGGGTGAACACAACTTTGTATCCAATTTATATTGTTTTCAGTAAGTTCTAAAATGTAATAGGATTATATTGTGATGGCATAGTATATTTTCCTTCCCAAATCTTGATCTTATTAACAGCCATTCATAGTTTCCACAAATCCTTATGTTTAGCTCCTACAGTGGGCCATATCCTTTGAGGTTGAGGTGCCACTATACTGCCTTGTTTCCAGATAATAGGAACTCTTGCCATACTTCTTACCATTTCTGCCATCTGACCACTTTATTCAGACCAGCTGAACATAGTGTGGCCACGGCATGCAGACTGAGAGGTGCAATTCAAGCTAAACATCCCCTTAGGGGACCAATCAATAATGATTTCATAGGAAACCTTGTGCAGCACCTCTGCCTGTTCTGCAATGCAATCTTCCCAAACAAGTACATTCATTATTTCTGGCCAGGTCCAATTCTGTTTACAAATAGGTTTTTGAGGGCAGTATGCCTTAATTATAGGAGCAGATTCATTATGTTAAATACTGAAACCAGAAAACATGTGTAAATGTGTCATAGAGTGATTACATCCAGGCATTATTGCCAGCCAAGATTGATACATATTCCCAATAATTATAATTGTTTTCTGTGTCAGCCCTTGCTGAAGGAATACTCATGGCAATGGTGATCACCGCTATCATAGCTGCCATTAGATTACTCACTGTGACTGGTTGTCCCGCTTTCCTCAGGTTTCCTTCTGCCATCTTTGACAGCTTCTTGATCTGTCCCCAGGTAGGTGGTTGCACCTGATGAGTGTTGCTCGTGACAGTTGGGGTCCTCCATAGCGTGAGTCTCGACATGGCTGCAACCAGGGGGGTCCTTGGGATCCTCCTGGGATCTCTTCCTTGGCATCTGGCTCATGATAAGGTTTCAGGTGTTTGGATGGTATCCAAATTGGCTACTGGTATTGGCCTGGAGAAACACAAGCATAACCTCTACCCCAAGTTATTATTTTACCTATTTTCCAACTTTTTGTTATCAGATCTCTCCACCAAAGCAGTTGTTCTGCTTCTGTCTTTGCAGCTGGTTTCTGTAGATGCTGTTTAGCTGCTGATAGCATCTGGCCTTTAGGCAGGTCCAAAAAATTTAAAGTAATAACGCTAGATTCAATTGCATATGGGCTGTCTCATAATCCCTGTTCTCCATTTCTGTTTTTGCAACTGCTGCTTCAGGGAGGTATTCATTCTTTCCACTATGGCTTGTCCTTGAGAATTATATGGGATACTAGTAACATGCTTAATATTCCATATAGAGAAAAATGTAGCTAGAGTTTGGCTAGTATAGCCTGGGACATTATCTGTTTTAATAGAAGCTGGAATGCCCACCACCACAAAACACTGCAAAAGGTGACATTTAACACAGGCAGAAGACTCTCCTGATTGGCATGTAGCCCAGACAAAGCGGGAAAAGGACTCCATACATACACATATATAAGCTAGTCTCCAAAATGAGGAAACATGTGTGACATCCATTTGACAAAGAGAATTAGGTTCCAATCCTCGAGGATTAACTCCTTCTGTAAAAGATGAGGAATGCACTATTTGGCAAGTTGGGCACTGTTGAATAATGGCTTTAGCCTCTTTCCAGGTAATGCTGTATTTGCATTTGAGACCAGAGGCATTAACGTGGGTTAACTTGTGAAATTGTCTAGCATTAGATAATCAGAAATCACATTAATAGGCATATTAAAAGCCATCAATACCTCAATTACAGCTACAAGCTCTGTATTTTGAGTTGAAGTATAGGGTGTCTGAAAAACTTTGCCTTTCAATCCAGGATAAGAGGCTTTACTGTTACTAGACCCATCTGTGAAGACATTCTCAGCACCTTCAATTGGTTTGAATTTAGTTATTTTAGGGATAATCCAATTAGTTAATTTCAAAAATTGAAACAGTTTCATGTAAGGAAAATGGTTATTGAGAATACCCACAAAGTCAGCTAAATGGGATTGACAAGCAAGACTGTTTATAAAAGCTTGCTGTATTTGTGCCTTCGTGAGAGGGACAATAATTTTTCCAGGATCTTATCCATGTAATTTAACAATCGAGTTCTCCCATTTCCTCTCATAGTAGTGATTTGATCCAAATAAGGAGTCAAAGTCCATGAATGAGTATGTGGAAGGAAAAGCCACTCTACGAGATCTTGCTCTTGAACAATAACACCAGTAGGTGAATGCTGAGTTTGAAAAATTAGCCAATCTAGAGTCTTCTCTGGATCTATTCTGTTTGAGCCCTATGGACTTGCTTTTTGATTAGCTGTAACTCGACCTCAGCCTCCTTTGTTAATTGCTGAGGGCTAGTGAGACTAGGACCTCCTCTAAGGATAGAAAATAGATTACTCATGGCATAGGTAGGAATGCCTAGAGCAGGTTGTATCCAATTAATGTCCCTAGTAATTTTTGAAAGTCATTAAATGTTTTCAATTGATCCCTATGTATGGTTACTTTCTGTGGCACAATGGTACTGTCATTTACTAAGGTCCCCAAGTACGAGTAAGGATTAGTAGCCTGAATTTTGTCAGGAGCTATAACCAGCATGAGAAATTGAATTTTGCCAGTAATCATAACATTGGAATAATATTTCTTGAGTGGGGTTGGCACAAAGTATATCATCCATCTAATGAAAAATGTAACACTGAAAGTTTTTTACCAGTAGGTTCAATTGCTTGTCCTACATAAGTCTGGCAAATTGTTGGACTGTTTAACATGCCTTGTGGCAACACTTTCCAGTGAAAATGCTTAGCAGGCTGCAGGTTGTTTACCACAGGAATCATGAATGCAAACCATTCACAGTCTTGCTCAGCTAAGGGGATAGAAAAGAAACAGTCTTTTAAATCTATGATTATTAAAGGCCAATTTTTCCAAATCATAGCAGGAGAAGGCAATCCTGGCTGCAATTCCCCCATAGGTTGTATAACTAAATTAATGGCTCTTAAGTCAGTTAACATTCTCCATTTACCTGACTTTTTCTTAATTACGAAAACTGGAGAATTCCAAGGGGAAAATGTTGGAGCTATGTGCCCTTTTTCTAATTGTTCAGTAATTAAGTCTTCTAAAGTCTCCACTTTCCCTTCACTCAGTGGCCATTGTTCTATCCAAATTGGCTTATCTGTTAACCATTTTAAAGGCATAGGTTTTGGAGGCTTAACAATGGCTGCCATCAAAAATGATATCCTAAACCTTGGAGGGAACTTTGTCTTCCTGCTTGAAGCAGTTCCTTCAAACCTTGCAAATTTTTTTCTAGTCCCATACCAGGGACATACCCCATTTCTTGCATCATATGCTGACTTTGAGGGCTATGTAATTGTTCTGGAATTAGAACTTGTGCTCCCCATTGTTTTAATAAATCTCTCCCCCATAAATTTATAGCTACAGAAGTTATAATTGGTTGAATAGTCCCACGTTGTCCATCAGGCCCTTCACAATGCAAAATATAGCTACTTTGATATACCTCAAGGGCTTTACCAAGTCCAACTATGTTAAATTGAGTGGGTTGAATTGGCCATGTGGACGGCCAGTGCTTTAGAGAAATGATTGAAATGTCTGCTCCTGTATCTGCCAAACCTTTAAATTTCTTTCCTTGAATAGTTATTTCACAGGTAGGATGTTTATCAGTAATGTGATTCACTCAATAAGCTGCTTTGCCTTGTTTATTTGTGCTTCCAAATCCCCCTGTTCATTTAATTTCACTTTTCCCCATTTCCACATAAGGCACAATCAGGAGCTGTGCTATGTGCTCTCCTGGCTCTGCTTTCCAGGGAACAAGAGTAGATATAACAATTTGAATTTCCCCATTGTGATCTGAATCGAAGACTCCTGTATGTATTTGCACTCCTTTTGAATTGAAACTAGACCTACCTTGAAGCAATCCTATCCTCCCCACTGGCAAGGGTCCACAGACTCCTGTTGGGAACTTTTGCAGGGGTTCCCCAGAAGAAGGCTCACAGCTTTTGGGCAACATAAATCTACTGCAGCACTATTGGCTGTGGCAGGGGACAGACAAAAATTAGCTGGTCACGCATGTATAGTCCCAGCTACTTGGGAGGCTGAGGGAGGAGAGTGGCGTGAACCCAGGAGATGGAGCTTGCAGTGAGCGGAGATTGTGCCAATGCACTCCAGCCTGGGTGACAGAGTGAGACTCTGTCTCAAAAAAAAAAAAAAAAAAACTAGGAACAAGTATAAGTAAAAATTCTTTCTGATGTGATCTTTATATGATAAATCTACACATGTACCCTTGAACCAAAGATAAGAGTTAATATGAAATAACTCCATGGCTGGAGGAGAATGAAATGTAGGTGGAAAGACTGGTTTGTGCTACAGATAGTGACCCAAAGGGGACTATACTCTGATTTACTTCTGTGTCCATGTAGGCAGATGAGATTATGAACAAGTTACCTAGAAACCTAATCTGGTGGAGAAGATGGGTTGCTGCTGCAGATCCAGTGCCTGGAGGTGGGGATATGCCAGGACAATTGTAGACACTTTTGTGTAGTGTATAATGTTTTCTGTTAAGAAACACTAGAATTAAAAATGCTGTGGTGAAGTTTCTGAGGGTGGTGCCTAGTCCTGAGAGAGGTGTGGGCACATCAATGTGTAGTGGGTATGTTTGTGAGTGGGTGAGAATCCTGTAGGGGCAGCTGTGGGAAAAGGGGGTCTGTCATCAGAGCACATTTAAGTTTTCAGTCCTCTCTTACTCTGGGAGAAGACTTGAAATCACAGGACAATGGCACAGGCAGTGTGACAGCCTGTGTACTGGAGAGTGGAGCCTTTCATTCCCAGACACCCAGTTTTATCCCAGGCCAGGCCTCCATGGTATCTTTTTTTCTGGCATCAAATTTGTAGTTTGCTGAATGCCAAGTAATTCTACACCAACTCATTGTCTGACATTTGATTTCTGACACTACCCAGAGTCAGCACATACCCTGATTCAGGGCTCAGTCCCACAACATTGTCCTTAGTGCAGTTGACAGTCACAAACCCCATGGGCCCAGCTATGTCTCTGAACTACTGTTTAGAAATTCAGGACTCCCTAGCCAGGCTTGGTGGTGTGCACCTGTAATCCCAGCTACCAGGGAGGCTGAGGAAGGAGAATCGCTTGAACTCGGGAGGTGGAGGTTTCAGTGAGCCAAGATTGTGCCACTGCATTGCAGCCTGGGTGACAGAGCAAGACTGTCTCAAAAAAACCAAAACAAAACAAAACAAAAAAACAAAAAAATCAGGACTCCTATAAACTATCTAAAGTTCAATAATTTGATAGAGCTACCCACAGAACTCAGCAAAACACTGTAGTTTTGTTGACCAGTTTATTATAAAAGATACAATCCAGGAAAAGTCAAATGAAAAATATGTGCAGGGCACAGAAAAGAGGTGGCAAAAGATGAAGCATAGAGAAAATCCTGGTAAAGAGCTGTGATTAATAAAATAAAATTCTTCAACTATTATGTGCTCCAGGAACAATTTATGAAAAGAAACATCCTTCCCATTATGACTTAGATGCTCTTTTTTTCACCTATCACATAGTCAGACATAGACTCTGCACATTTCCTTCTTGTTCTCATTTAAAAATCAGCTGAAATTTTCTTCAGTGGTAAAAATGAAATACTTCTAAATAAAATTTCACTTAAGTCAGGCTGGGTGCGGTGGCTAACGCCTCTAATCCCGGCACTCGGGGAGGCTGAGGCAGGTGGATCACCTGAGGTCAGGAGTTCAAGACCAGCCTGGCCAACATGGTGAACCCCATCTCTACTAAAAATACAAAAATTAGCCAAGTGTCGTGGCACACACCTGTAGTCCCAGCTACCTGAGAGGCTGAGACAGGAGAATTGCTTGAGCCTGAGAGATGGAGGTTGCAGCGAGCCAAGATCGCATGACCACACTCCTGCCTGGGTCACAGAGTGAGACTCCCTCCCACCCACAAAAAAAAACTTCACTTAAGTCTATCACCTTCCTACAGGCTCCTGAACTTTGAGCTACCCTCTGCCTAAGCCAACATACAACTCCATTTTAGGTCTCTCCTAAGAACGTATGACTTCAGGGTAAAAATTCTGTGATCCAGAATCTGATTTTTTCACTCTCCATTTGCCATTCCCCTCCCACCTTCTTTCTAATCTTGTTTGCTTCTCCCTATAAAAGAAAGCACTTTTCTGTCTAAACTTTGCAATCTTTTTTTTTTTTTTTTTTTTTTGAGACGGCGTCTCGCTCTGTCACCGAGGCTGGAGTGCAGTGGCGCAATCTCGGCTCACTGCAGGCTCCGCCCTCCGGGGTTCACGCCATTCCCCTGCCTCAGCCTCCCACGTAGCTGGGACTACAGGCGCCTGCCAGCTTTAAGGATTATAGTTGGTACTTCCTTCTGTTGCAATACTCCTTTGGAACTTAATTTTTTTTTTTACATAAATCTAACTTTGTTTTACTTTACGAAGTCTGGCAACTGTCTCAAAACAAGAACAACCTTATCTTCAGTAAGACCGTCCCAGTCCCCTTCTATCTTAACCTTAACAGCATCTGCTTATGAGTCCCCAGCTTTCCAGGGCTCTGTAGCTTCTCTCACTATAAAGTTTTCTTCTATGGCTGGGGTGAGCAGGCTGGGACACCTGCAGGGGAGACTCCCAAGAAAAAACTAACTGGGCCTATAATAAACTCATTTTGCAGGCTCAGCATTAGCCTTAACTTGGAGTCACTGTGATCAAGCTTTAATTTCCACATCAGAGTTACTTTTCTTTTTTTTGTTGTTGCTGTTGTTGTTTGTTTGTTTTTTAAGAAAGAGTTTGGCTCTTGTTGCCCAGGCTGGAGTGCAATGACACAGTCTCAGCTCACTGCAACTTCCACTTCCAGGGTTCAAGCTATTCTCCTCCTGCAGCACCTCCCAAGTAGCTGGAATTTCAGGTGCTTGTCACCACGCCTGGCTAATTTTTGTATTTTTAGTAGAGACAGGATTTCGCCATGTTGTTCAGGCTGGTCTCGAACTCCTGACCTCAGGTTATCTGCCTGCCTCGGCCTCTCAAAGTGCTGGGATTACTGGCATGAGCCACTGCGCCAGCCACTCACTTGGATTTTGAAAGTAAGTGTTTGAAAAATACAGCAAAATTACTCAAACACGATGTTCACATAAAAAAAGGAAATTTTAAGGTGCTTGTATTTCACACCTCAACAAGGAAAGCAAAATTATCCATTCCCTTCAGACCATAAATGTATTATTGTACTATATTCATGAAAAATCATGTAGCAAACAATTAGTAATATAAGAACACTTCTAGGATGTACCAAGTTTTTGTTTGTTTGTTTTTGGAGATGGAGTCTCACTCTGTCACACAGGCTGGAGTGCAGTGGCACAAACCCAGCTCACTGCAACCTCCACCTCCTGAGTTCAAGCCATTCTCCTGCCTCAGCCTCCCAAGTAGATGGCACTACAGACAGATGCTGCCATGGCCGGCTAATTTTTTGCATTTTAGTAGAGATGGGGTTTCACCATGTTGCCCAGGCTGGTCTTGAACTCCTGAGCTCAGGCAATCTGCCCGTGTCAGCCTCCCCAAGTGCTAGGATTACAGGTGTGAGCCACCGCTCCCAGCCTGAAGTTTTTTCTCATATAATTTAGCATAAAACTCAGAAACAAAAATCACAGGATATAGAACAAAAATATTCACATCATGAATTTACCCTGTAAAAAGAGAAACTGATGTTTAATGAATCGATGTGACTCACTAGTTATCTACCACATTTTCTTGTGGAAACCTATTTATTTCTTGCAGCCAAAATAGAAGGAAGTTTCCCCTTATTTTTATCCTTGGTAGCTGGTATTCTAATAGCTATGCCGTGGAATTCTGTTGGAAATCACTTAGCCATAAAAAATACACCTGAGAAAATTTCTAAACTCACCCTGGGAAAGAAACAGGTAAATGAGAATTTTTAGGCCGGGCACCATGGCTCATATCTGTAATCCCAGCAATCTGGCAAGTTGAGGCAAATGGATCACCTGAGGTCAGGAGTTTGGGACCAGCCTGGCCCACATGGCAAAACCCCATCTCTACTAAAAATAAAAAAATTAGCCAGGTGAGGCCAGGTGCCATGGCTCACACCTGTAATCCCAGCACTTTAGGAGGTGGGGGTGGGCAGATCACCTGAGATCAGGAGTTCAAGACCAGCCTGGCCAACATGGTGAAACCCCATCTCTACTAAAAATACAGTAATTAGCTGGGCATGGTGATGGGTACCTGTAATCCCAGCTACTCAGGGGGCTGAAACAGGAGAATCGCTTGAACCTGGGAGGTCAATATTACAGCAACCCGAGATCACCCCACTGCACTCCAACTTGGGTGACACAGCGAGACTTCATCTCAAAAAAAAAAAAAAATTAGGCCGGTCGTGGTGGCTCACGCCTGTAATTCCAGCACTTTGGGAAGTTGATGGATGGATCACCTGAGGTCTGGAGACCAGCCTGGCCCACATGCCTAAACCCTGTCTCCACTAAAAAAATACAAAAATTAGTTGGCGTGGTGGCAGATACCTGTAATCCCAGCGACTCCCGAGGCTGAGGCAGGAGAATCGCTTGAACTTGGGAGGTGGAGTTTGCCCTGAGCCAGATCACTCCAGCCTGGGAAACAGAGTGAGACTCCATCTCTAAAAAAGAAAAAAAAAGGAAGAAAGAGAAAAAGAAATAGTTAAATGAGAATTTTTAACCAAAGAAATATACTATTACATTCTTTTGAAACTCACCTGCTTTAGGCCCTTGTAAATATTTTACATTTCAAGCTCTACTAATAATATGCACTTTATAGTTAAAAAACTGATGTTAATATAAGTGAACAAATCTTTTCAAGGTGACAAACTGAGGGAGTGGCAATGCTGGTTAGAAAACAAATGTGTCTCACTCATGTGTCAAGTCAGGCCATCCAATCACTTGAGAGATTCTCCCACCCCGTCTTGCTCACTTAAGTGCTCAATGGCCACCCTCTCAGGAGACACCGCACTATACCCCAGTGAGTTCCCCAAGTACATTTTACTTCACAAGTCCTTGCACAATCTCACTGGGGTCAGATTTTTATTTTTTGTTTTAGGGATAGTATTTTTTTCACAAAACTTAAAGAATCCAGGGTTCAGAAATTATGTCTGTTTTCCCCTCAATACCAGCATTGGATTGGCTCACCAGAAATGAATCTTCAAGAAATGGAAGCTGAGTTGAGTGAAGACAATTTTTGTTTTTTTTTTTTGTCACCCAGGCTGGAGTGCAGTAGCACAATCTCAGCTCGCTGCAACCTCTGCCTCCCAGATTCAAGGAATTCTGTGGCCTCAGCCTCCCAAGTAGCTGGGATTACAAGCGTGCACCACCACACCCAGCTAATTTTTGTATTTTTAGTAGAGACAGGGTTTCACCACATTGACCAGGCTGGTCTCAAACTCCTGACCTCAGGTGATCCGCCCACTTCAGCCGCCCAAAGTGCTGGGATTACAGGAGTGAGCAACCACACCAGGCCTGAGCGAAGACAATCTTAAATGTCTCAGGGGGTAAGCTTTTCAAAGGAAGAGTACACCAGGAGATTCCTCTCAGCTCTAAGCATTGAACTGACTGCTCCCTTGAGAGGCTACACCCTGTATCTCAGGTTGTACTATGGGAGAAAATGACTCAGGAGCTGGTATTCACTAGACACTCTAGCACACATAGTCATGGCAGGTATATTGGTTTATTCACAGACAGTATTGAATCCTGGGGTGCCTGAGAACACATCACTCAATAAATCTCCCCCCCAAAATAACCTTGACCCCAAAACATTCTTATAAGATCCTTACAACAATCTTATAAGATCCCTGTGCCTAGGGAAGATAAAGGAAAAAGAGGCACAGAGATTTTTCTTTTCTTTTTTATTTTATTTTCTTTTTAATTTTATTATTATTATTGTACTTTAAGTTTTAGGGCACATGTGCACAATGTGCAGGTTTGTTACATATGTATACATGTGCCATGTTGGTGTGCTGCACCCATTAAATCATGATTTAGCATTAGGTATATCTCCTAATGCTGTCCCTCCCACCTCCCCCCACCCCACAACAGTCCCTTGTGTGTGATGTTCCCCTTCCTGTGTCCATGTGTTCTCATTGTTCAATTCCCACCTGTGAGTGAGAACATGCAGTGTTTGGCTTCTTGTCCTTGCGATAGTTTGCTGAGAATGATGGTTTCCAGCTTCATCCATGTCCCTACAAAGGACATGAACTCATCATTTTTTATGGCTGCATAATATTCCATGGTGTATATGTGCCACATTTTCTTAATCCAGTCTATCATTGTTGGACATTTGGGTTGGTTCCAAGTCTTTGCTATTGTGAATAGTGCCGCAGTAAACATACGTGTGCATGTGCCTTTATAGCAGCATGATTTATAATCCTTTGGGTATATACCCAGTAATGGGATGGCTGGTTCAAATGGTATTTCTAGTTCTAGATCCCTGAGGAATCGCCACACTGACGTGCACAATGGTTGAAATAGTTTACAGTCCCACCAACAGTGTAAAAGTGTTCCTATTTCTCCACATCCTCTCCAGCACCTGTTGTTTCCTGACTTCTTAATGATGGCCATTCTAACTGGTGTGAGATGGTATCTCATTGTGGTTTTGATTTGCATTTCTCTGATGGCCAGTGATGATGAGCATTTTTTCATGTGTTATTTGGCTGCATAAATGTCTTCTTTTGAGAAGTGTCTGTTCATGTCCTTTGCCCACTTTTTGATGGGATTATTTGCTTTTTTCTTGTAAATTTGTTTGAGTTGATTGTAGATTCTAGATATTAGCCCTTTGTCAGATGAGTAGGTTGCAAAATTTTTCTCCCATTTTGCAGGTTGCCTGTTCACTCTGATGGTAGTTTCTTTTGCTGTGCAGAAGCTCTTTAGTTTAATTAGAACCCATTTGTCAATTTTGGCTTTTGTTGCCTTTGCTTTTGGTGTTTTAGTCGTGAAGTCCTTGCCCATGCCTATGTCCTGAATGGTATTGCCTAGGTTTTCTTCTAGGGTTTTTATGGTTTTCAGTCTAACATGTAAGTCTTTAATCCATCCTGAATTAATTTTTGTATAAGTTGTAAGGAAGGGATCCAGTTTCAGCTTTCTACATATGGCTAGCCAGTTTTCCCAGCACCATTTATTAAATAGGGAATCCTTTCCCCATTTCTTGTTTTTGTCAGGTTTGTCAAAGATCAGATAGTTGTAGATATGCGGCATTATTTCTGAGGGTTCTGTTCTGTTCCATTGGTCTATTTCTCTGTTTTGATACCAGTACCATGCTGTTTTGGTTACTGTAGCCTTGTAGTATAATTTGAAGTCAGGTAGCGTGATGCCTCCAGCTTTGTTCTTTTGGCTTAGGATTGACTTTGCAATGCCAGCTCTTTTTTGGTTCCATATGAACTTTAAAGTAGTTTTTTCCAATTCTGTGAAGAAAGTCATTGGTAGCTTGATGGGGATGGCATTGAATCTATAAATTACCTTGGGCAGTGTGGCCATTTTCACGATATTGATTGTTCCAACCCATGAGCATGGAATGTTCTTCCATTTGTTTGTATCCTCTTTTATTTCATTGAGCAGTGGTTTGTAGTTCTCCTTGAAGAGGTCCTTCACATCCCTTGTAAGTTGGATTGCTAGGTATTTTATTCTCTTTGAAGCAATTATGAATGAGAGTTCACTCATGATTTGGCTGTCTGTTTGTCTGTTATTTGTGTATAAGAATGCTTGTGATTTTTGTACATTGATTTTGTATCCTGAGACTTTGCTGAAGTTGCTTATCAGCTTAAGGAGATTTTGGGCTGAGACAATGGGGTTTTCTAGATATACAATCATGTCATCAGTGACAATTTGACTTCCTCTTTTCCTAATTGAATACACTTTATTTCCTTCTCCTGCCTAATTACCCTGCCCAGAATTTCCTACACTATGTTGAATAGGAGTGGTGAGAGTGGGCATCCCTGTCTTGTGCCAGTTTTCAAATGGAATGCTTCCAATTTTTGCCCATTCAGTATGATATTGGCTGTGGGTTTGTCATAGATAGCTCTTATTATTTTGAGATATGTCCCATCAATACCTAATTTATTAAGAGTTCTTAGCATGAAGCGTTGTTGAATTTTGTCAGAGGCCTTTTCTGCATCTGTTGAGATAATCCTGTGGTTTTTGTCTTTGGTTCTGTTTATATGCTGGATTACATTTCTTGTTTTTCCTATGTTGAACCAGCCTTGCATCCCAGGGATGAAGCCCACTTCATCATGGTGGATAAGCTTTTTGATGTGCTGCTGAATTTGGTTTGCCAGTATTTTATTGAGGATTTTTGCATCAATGTTCATCAAGGATATTGGTCTAAAATTGTCTTTTTTTGGTTGTGTCTCTGCCAGGCTTTGGTATCAGGATGATGCTGGCCTCATAAAATGAGTTAGGGAGGATTCCCTCTTTTTCTATTGATTGGAATAGTTTCAGAAGGAATGGTACCAGCTCCTCCTTGAACCTCTGGTAGAATTCGGCTGTGAATCCATCTGGTCCTGGACTTTTTTTGGTTGGTAAGCTATTGATTATTGCCTCAATTTCAGAGCCTGTTATTGCTCTATTCAGAGATTCAACTTCTTCCTAGTTTAGTCTTGTGAGGATGTATGCGTCGAGGAATTTATCAATTTCTTCTAGATTTTCTAGTTTATTTGTGTAGAGGTGTTTATAGTATTCTCTGATGGTAGTTTGTGTTTCTATGGGATCGGTGATGATATCCCCTTTATCATTTTTTATTGCATCTATTTGATTCTTCTCTCTTTTCTTCTTTATTAGTATTGCTATTGGTCTATCAATTTTGTTGGTCTTTTCAAAAAACCAGCTCCTGGATTCATTGATTTTATTTATTTATTTATTTATTTATTTATTTTATTATACTTTAGGTTTTAGGGTACATGTGCACAATGTGCAGGTTTGTTACATATGTATCCATGTGCCATGTTGATTTCCTGCACCCATTAACTCGTCATTTAGCATTAGGTATATCTCCTAATGCTGTCCCTCCCCCCTCCCCCCACCACACAACAGTCCCTGGAATGTGATGTTCCCCTTCCTGTGTCCATGAGTTCTCATTGTTCAATTCCCACCTATGAGTGAGAACATGCGGTGTTTGGTTTTTTGTCCTTGCGATAGTTTACTGAGAATGATGTTTTCCAGTTTCATCCATGTCCCTACAAAGGACACGAACTCATCATTTTTTATGGCTGCATAGTATTCCATGGTGTATATGTGCCACATTTTCTTAATCCAGTCTATCATTGTTGGACATTTGGGTTGGTTCCAACTCTTTGCTATTGTGAATAGTGCCGCAATAAACATACGTGTGCATGTGTCTTTATAGCAGCATGATTTATAGTCCTTTGGGTATATACCCAGTAATGGGATGGCTGGGTCAAATGGTATTTCTAGTTCTAGATCCCTGAGGAATCACCACACTGACTTCCACAATGGTTGAACTAGTTTACAGTCCCACCAACAGTGTAAAAGTGTTCCTATCAATATCGTGAAAATGGCCATACTGCCCAAAGTAATTTATAGATTCAATGCCATCCCCATCAAGCTACCAATGACTTTCTTCACAGAATTGGAAAAAACTACTTTAAAGTTCATATGGAACCAAAAAAGAGCCCGCATCACCAAGTCAATCCTAAGCCAAAAGAACAAAGCTGGAGGCATCACGCTACCTGACTTCAAACTATACTACAAGGCTACAGTAACCAAAACAGCATGGTACTGGTACCACAACAGAGATATAGATCAATGGAACAGAACAGAGCCCTCAGAAATGATGCCGCATATCTACAACTATCTGATCTTTGACAAACCTGACAAAAACAAGAAATGGGGAAAGGATTCCCTATTTAATAAATGGTGCTGGGAAAACTGGCTAGCCATATGTAGATAGCTGAAACTGGATCCCTTCCTTACACCTTATACAAAAATTAACCCAAAATGGATTAAAGACTTAAATGTTAGACCTAAAACCATTAAAATCCTACAAGAAAACCTAGGCAATACCATTCAGGACATAGGCGTGGGCAAGGACTTCATGTCTAAAACACCAAAAGCAATGGCAACAAAAGCCAAAATTGACAAATGGGATCTAATTAAACTAAAGAGCTTCTGCACAGCAAAAGAAACTACCATCAGAGTGAACAGGCAACCTACAGAATGGGAGAAAATTTTTGCAACCTACTCATCTGACAAAGGGCTAATATCCAGAATCTACAATGAACTCCGACAAATTTACAAGAAAAAAACAAACAACCCCATCAAAAGGTGGGCAAAGGACATGAACAGACACTTCTCAAAAGAAGACATTTACGCAGCCAAAAAACACATGAAAAAATGCTCATCATCACTGGCCATCAGAGAAATGCAAATCAAAACCACAGTGAGATACCATCTCACACCACTTAGAATGGCCATCATTGATTTTTTGAAAGGTTTTTGTGTCTCTATTTCCTTCAGTTCTGCTCTGATCTTAGTTATTTCTTGCCTTCTGCTAGCTTTTGAATGTGTTTTCTCTTGCTTCTCTAGTTCTTTTAATTGTGATGTTAGGGTGTCAATTTTAGATCTTTCCTGCTTTCTCTTGTGGGCATGTAGTCCTATAAATTTCCCTCTACACACTGCTTTGAATGTGTCCCAGAGATTCTGCTATGTTGTGTGTTTGTTCTCATTGGTTTCATGGAATATCCTTATTTCTGCCTTCATTTCTTTATTTACCCAGTAGTCATTCAGGAGCAGGTTGTTCAGTTTCCATATAGTTGAGCAGTTTTGAGTGAGTTTCTTAATCCTTAGTTCTAGTTTGATTGCACTGTGGTCTGAGAGACAGTTTGTTATAATTTCTGTTCTTTTCCATTTGCTGAGGAGTGCTTTACTTCCAACTATGTGGTCAATTTTGGAATAGGTGTGGTGTGGTGCTGAAAAGAATGTATATTCTGTTGATTTGGGGTGGAGAGTTCTGTAGATGTCTATTAGGTCTGCTTGATGCAGATCTGAGTCCAATTCCTGGATATCATTGTAAACTTTCTGTCTCATTGATCTGTCTAATGTTGACAGTGGGGTGTTAAAGTCTCCCATTATTATCGTGTAGGAGTCTAAGTCTCTTTGTAGGTCACTAAGGACTTGCTTTATGAATCTGGGTGCTCCTGTATTGGGTGCATATATATTTAGGATAGTTAGCTCTTCTTGGTGAATTGATCCCTTTGCCATTATGTAATGGCCTTCTTTGTCTCTTTTGATCTTTGTTGGTTTAAAGTCTGTTTTATCAGATACTAGGATTGCAACCCCTGCTTTTGTTTGTTTTCCATTTGCTTGGTAGATCTTCCTCCATCCCTTTATTTTGAACCTATGTGTGTCTCTGCACATGAGATGAGTTTCCTGAATACAGCACACTGATGGGTCTTGACTCTTTATCCAATTTGCCAGTCTGTGCCTTTTAATTGGAGCATTTAGCCCATTTACATTTAAGATTAATATTGTTATGTGTGAATTTGATCCCGTCATTATGATGTTAACTGGTTATTTTGTTCATTATTTGATGCAGTTTCTTCCTAGCCTGGATGGCCTTTACAATTTGGCATGTTTTAGCAGGGACTGGTACTGGTTGTTCCTTTCCATGTTTAGTGCTTCCTTCAGGAGCTCTTTTAGGGCAGGCCTGGTGGTGACAAAATCTCTCAGCATTTGCTCGTCTGTAAACGATTTTATTTCTCCTTCACTTATGAAGCTTAGTTTGGCTGGATATGAAATTCTGGGTTGGAAATTCTTTTCTTTAAAAATGTTGAATATTGGTCCCCGCTCTCTTCTGGCTTGTAGAGTTTCTGCTGAGAGATCAGCTGTTATTCTGATGGGCTTCCCTTTGTGGGTAACCCGACCTTTCTCTCTGCTGCCCTTAACATTTTTTCCTTCATTTAAACTTTGGTGAATCTGACAATTATGTGTCTTGGAGTTGCTCTTCTCGAGGAGTATCTTTGTGGCATTCTCTGTATTTCCTGAATTTGAATGTTGGCCTGCCTTGCTAGATTGTGGAAGTTCTCCTGGATAATATCCTGCAGAGTGTTTTCCAACTTGGTTCCATTCTCCCCGTCACTTTCAGGTACACCAATCAAATATAGATTTGGCCTTTTCACATAGTCCCATATTTCTTGGAGGCTTTGTTTGTTTCTTTTTATTCTTTTTTCTCTAAACTTCTTTTCTCGCTTCATTTAATCTTCCATCAGCGATACCCTTTCTTCCAGTTGATCGCATTGGCTACTGAGGCTTCTGCATTCGTCACATAGTTCTTGTGCCTTGGTTTTCAGCTCCCTCAGGTCCTTTAAGGACTTCTCTGCATTGGTTATTCTGGTTAGCCATTCGTCTAATTTTTTTCAAGGTTTTTAACCTCTTTGCCATTCATTCAGACTTCCTCCTTTAGCTCAGAGTAGTTTGATCATCTGGAGCCTTCTTCTCTCAACTTGTCAAAGTCATTCTCCATCCAGCTTTGTTCCGTTGCTGGTGAGGAGCTATGTTCCTTTGGAGGAGGAGAGGCACTCTGATTTTTAGAGTTTCCAGTTTTTCTGCTCTGTTTTTTCTCCATCTTTGTGGTTTTATCTACCTTTCGTCTTTGATGATGGTGACGTACAGATGGGTTTTTGGTGTGGATGTCCTTTCTGTTTGTTAGTTTTCTTTCTAACAGTCAGGACCCTCAGCTGCAAGTCCATTGGAGTTTGCTGGAGGTGCACTCCAGACCCTGTTTGCCTGGTATCAGCAGCAGTGGCTGCAGAATAGTGGATATTGGTGAACTGCTCCCTGATCAATCCTCTGGAAGTTTTGTCTCAGAGGAGTACCTGGCCGTGTGTGGTGTCAGTCCACCCCTACTGGGGTGTACCTCCCAGTTAGGCCACTCGGGGGTCAGGGACCCACTTGAGGAGGCAGTCTGCCTCTTCTCAGATCTCAAGCTGTGTGCTGGGAGAACCACAACTCTCTTCAGAGCTGTCTGGCAGGGACATTTAAGTCTGCAGAGGTTACTGCTGTCTTTTGTTTGTCTGTGCCCTGCCCCCAGAGGTGGAGCCTACAGAGGCAGTCAGGTCTCCTTGAGCTGTGGTGGACTCCACCCAGTTCAAGTTTCCCAGCTGCTTTGTTTACCTACTCAACCCTCTGCAATGGCAGGCTCCTCACTCCAGCCTTGCTGCCGCCTTGCAGTTTGATCTCAGACTGCTGTGCTAACAATGAGCGAGACTCCATGCGTGTAGGACCCTCTGAGCCATGTGTGGGATATAATATCCTGGTATGCCATTTGTTAAGCCCATTGGAAAAGCACAGTGTTAGGGTGGGAGTGACCCAATTTTCCAGGTGCCATCTGTCACCCCTTTCTTTGACTAGGAAAAGCAATTCCCTGACTCCTTGTGCTTCCCAGGTGAGATGATGCCTCGCCCTGCTTCGGCTCGTGCACTGTTCACTGCATCCAGTCCTGCACCCACTGTCTGGCACTCCCCAGTGAGATGAACCCGGTACCTCAGTTGGAAATGCAGAAATCACCTGTCTTCTGTATCGTTCATGCTGGGAGCTGTAGACTGGAGCTGTTCCTGTTTGGCCATCTTGGCTCTGGGACCTTCTCTTTTTTTTTTACAATACAGTATCAGGGGATTATGCTTTGGTTTCTTCTCACAGGAGATATTTGCAAACAGAAACAAATCTCTTTAAATGTGCTAACCAATGCTTTGTCAAAAAATGATTAATTAAAATATGGTATCAAAAATGTACACTAAACGGCAAATAGTTAATAATGTAAATTAGAGAGAGGAAGTTGACATTTGGAATTTTCAAAAGAAGCTGTTAATTGAGTATATTATTACAAGCCAGAGTTAGGCTGGAGGAATGGGGAGAAAGGGGTAGACTTGAGAAGCTGCTTGGGGCACCTGTGAAAAATGCAGGAAAATGTCAGTCCTCTGTGGAGTCTGAAAATATTTAAGTGGCAGGCAATTTCCATGAGGTAGCTCTAATCCTTGAATTCCTACTTTTAAAAAATCTAACTGAAATGCTTTTTTTTGGTAAATCACTACCTCAAGGGAAACAAAATTTAGGCTTAACCAACTATAAACTGTCAATTAAGCTCTGACTACATAACCAGGAAATTTTTACACTCAAGGTAAAAAGTAAGAAACTATGTAACTGTAACTAACGTATTATTGAATTTAAGTTTTTGCATCGTGCACCTTAAAAAAAGTCTTTCTGGCTGGGTGCGGTGGCTCATGCCTGTAATCCCAGCACTTTGGGAGGCCAAGGTGGGTGGATCACTTGAGGTCAGGAAAAAAAAAATAATCTTTCCTTCACGCTCCTCCCATTGATCACAAACTACAATATTTGAAAAACACTTTCATTTAATTATTTAATATTTTTGCAGTGACTCCCATAAATTTTTCTTTTTTCTCTTTGAAACGGAGTCTTGCTCTGTCCCTCAGGCTGGAGTGCAGTGGTGTGATCTTTGCTCACTGAAACCTTCGCCTCCCAGGTTCAAGCCATTCTCCTGCCTCAGCCTCCAGAGTAGCTGGGATTACAGGCACCCACAACCACATCTGGCTAATTTTTTTATTTTTGGTAGAGACGGGCTGTTGGTAGAGACCACTGTTGGCCAGAGTGGTCTCAAACTCCTGGTCTCAAGTGATCTGCCTGCCTTGGCCTCCCAAAATGCTGGGATTACAGGCATAAGCCACCGCGCCTGGCTGACGTCAATAATTTTTATTTTATTTTTTTCTGAGTCGGAGCCTTGTTCTGTCACGTAGGCTGGAGTGCAGTGGCAGGATCTTGCTTTGCTGCAACCTTCACCTTCTGGGTTAGAGTGATTCTCCTGCCTCAGCCTCCCAAGTAGCTGGGATTACAGGTGCCTGCCTCCATGCCCTGCTAGTTTTTTTGTATTTTTACTAGAGATGGTGTTTCACCATGTTGGCCAGGCTGGTTTGGAACCCCTGACCTCAAGTGATCCACCCTGATTACCTTGGCCTCCTGAAGTGGTAGGATTACAGGTGTGAGCCACCACACCTGGCTCCCAAAATATTATTATTTTAATATGTGAGCAATATTTATTAATAAAGTATATATACTTGGAACTAAATTTTTGAAACCAACTCTGTATTTTACCTTTTTAGCACATTGCAGTTCCAAGCAGGAACATTCCAGGCACCCAGTAGCCACACACGGCCAATAGCTGCCACATTGAAGTACAGCTTCAATGTCAGCAGAGGTGAAGGGCTTGAACATCCCTTTTCTGCCACAGGGGAGGTCTCTACCTACCAACAACTTCTTCAGTTAAAAAGATGAAACAGATAATGGCTACAGAAAAAGCAGAAGGTAGGAAGAATAAAATAACCACAGGCGGACCACTGCCGGCCACCTGTTGTTTACCTTTCTTCCAGGGAACAAAAAATTCTCAGCCAAAGGAGAAGAAAACTCTGTTTTCAGATATGTTCACAGTCTTGATTTCCAATGTTTAGATATGTAGAAAATAGGTTAAGGCAAACTTATTTTGCTATTTGGCCTTTGCCCTAATTGTCAGGCTGCAGTTATCTGTTTTCTCCTATGGTGTGGGTGACTATGTGAGTATAAGGACCAATTACATGCATACATGTCTGCATGTATTTTTTCATTACTCAACGTTATTTCACAAGACATCCAAATTTAAATTAGGGGAAAAACTCAATACTTTTAGGGTGCCCACTGTTAGAAGGTAACTAATAACCAATCTGTCATTGAATCCTGGCATCCTATCTGCACTGACTGTGTGTATTAGTTAGCTACCGCAGTGTAACAAACCATCCAAAACTTTTTAGCTCATAATTGAGATGGTCAGCCATTTAGGCTGGGCTCAGTGGGACCATTCTTTTGGTCTCAGCTGAGCTCCTTCAGACATGTATCATCAGCTGCTTGTTGACTAGGCGGCTGTGCTTCTGAAGGTGAGCATCTGCTTCTGGGGCTATCAACGGGAGCACCTTGCTTCTCCTCCTCATGTTATCTTATCCTCTATCTGGCTTACATGGGCTTTACTCATGGAGATGGCGCATTCTGAAAGAAAAACAGGAGCATTCGAAACCTTTTGAGCCTAGGCCCCAAACTAGCCCACTGTCATATTCACAGATTTCCATTGCCCTGAGCAAATAAGGCCAGCCAGATATATGGTTTGGAAACCAGATTCTGTACTTCAATGGGAAGAGCTGTAAAAGCATTGGGAAATGAATATAAAAGAGATAATAAGGGCCAGGTGTGGTGGCTCAGGCTTGTAATCCCAGTATTTTGGGAGACTAGGGCAGGGGGGCAGATTACCTGAGGTCAGGAGTTCAAGACCAGCCTAACCAACATAGAGAAATCTTGTCTCTACTAAAAATACAAAATTAGCCAGGCATGGTGGTGCATGCCTAATCCCAGCTACTCAGGAAGCTCAGGCAGGAGAATCGCTTGAACCTTGGAGGCAGAAGTTGCAGTGAGCCAAGATTGCACCATTGCACTCCAGCCTGGGCAAAAAGAGCAAAACTCCATCTCAAAAAAAAAAAAAAGATAAAAAATTGCAGCCAGGCATGGTGGCTCAAGCCTGCAATCCCGGCTCTTTGGGAGGCCGAGGTGGATGGATTACTAGAGGTTAGGAGTTCGAGATCAGCCTGACCAACATGGTAAAACCCTGTCTCTGCTAAAAATGCAAAAAATGGCTGGGTGTGGTGGTGGCTGCCTGTAATCCCAGCTACTCAGGAGGCTGAGGCAGGAGAATCACTTGAACCCAGAAGGTAGAGGTTGCAGCGAGCCAAGATCCTGCCTCTGCACTCCAGACTGGGCAACAAGAGTGAAACTATGTCTCAGAAAAAAATTGCTACAATTTTTGAAATCATTATCATTCTGCCTTTTGCCTATGTGGTTTATACAACTATTTCACCTCAAGAAACTTGTTCAGTCAGGCGCAGGGGTTCACGCCTGTAATCCCAGCACTTTGGGAGGCTGAGGTGGGCAGATCACAAGGTCAGAAGACCCAGACCAGCCTGGCCAATATAGTGAAACCCTGTCTCTACTAAAAATAACAGCAAAATTAGCCAGGCATGGTGGCCCATGCCTGTAATCCCAGCTACTCAAGAGGCTGAGGCAGGAGAATTGCCTGAACCCGGGAGGCAGAGGTTGCAGTAAGCTGAGTTCATGCCACTGCACTCCAGCCTGGACGACAGAGCGAGACTCTGGATTTAAAAACAAAACAAAACAACAACAATAACAAAAAAAAAAAACAGCCGGGTGCGGTGGCTCATGCCTGTAATCCCAGCACTTTGGGAGGCCGAGGTGGGTGAATCATGAGGTCAAGAGATCGAGACCATCCAGGCCAACATGGTGAAATGTCATCTCTACTAAAAATAGAAAAATTAGCTGGGCATGGTGGCACGTGCCTGTAGTCCCAGCTACTCAGGAGGCTGAGGCAGGAGAATCGCTTGAACCTGGAAGACAGAGGTTGCAGTGACCTGATATCACACCACTGCACTCTAGCCTGAGTGACAGAGCAAGACTCTGTGTCATTAAAAAAAAAAAAAATTGACCGGGCACAGTGGCTCATGCCTGTAATCCTAGCACTTTGGGAGGCCAAGGCGGGCAGATTGTCAGAGCTCAGGAGTTCGAGACAACCTTGGGCAACACAGGGAAACCCTGTCCCTACTAAAATAGGAAAAATTAGCTGGGCGTGGTGGTGCATGCCTGTAGTCTCAGTTACTCGGGAGGCTGAGGCAGGAGAATTGCTTGATCCCGGGAGACGGAGGCTTGAACCCAGGAGGCAGAGGTTGCAGCGAGCCGAGATCACACCACTGTACTCCAGCCTGGGAGACAGAGTGAGACTCTGCCTCAAAAAAAAAAAAAAAAAAAAAAAATGCAGAAACATTTTGAAAGGACAAAATAATTTGGGAAAATAGCTGAGGGATGAGTTTAGAAAATTAAAGCCCAAAAACACATTATTCATTTTAATGATCGAAAAAATTTGAGGACTTTTTTTTTTTAAATAGAGTTTCACTCTGTAGCCCAGGCTGAAGTGCAGTGGTGCAGTCTTGGCCCACTGCAACCTCCACTTCCTGGGTTCAAGTGATTCTTCTGCCTCAGCCTCCAGAATAGCTGGGATTACAGGTGCACACCACCACGTCCTGCTAATTTTTGTATTTTTAGGGTTTCACCATATTGGCCAGGCTGGTCTTGAACTCCTGACCTCATCATCCACCTGCCTCGTCCTCACATAGTGCTGGGATTACAGGCATGAGCCACTATGCCCGGCCTGGAAAAATTTTTAAATAAAAAAAAAACTTTAGAGAAATTAAATTCAACAGAGTTTAATTGAACAAAGAGTGACTTGCAGATAGAGTAGCCTGTGAATCCAGAGTAGGCTCAGAGAGATTTCAGCATAGCCACGTGGTGGACAAAGACTTATGGACAGACAAAGCAAAGTGACATACAGAAAATGGAAGTGAGGTACAGAAACAGCCAGATTGATTACAGCTTGGGGTTTGCCTTATTTGAACATGGTTTGAACAGTTGACATCCTTTTATTGGCCAAACCGTAGTGGTTGGTACAAGAATGGGTACAGTCTATTTACATATCCAGTTAGGTTTCAATTTATTGTGTAAAATAAATAAACAAAAACTACTGACTAAAATTAAACAGGAAAGGGGGCAGCTAATTTAACAATTTCTCCCTATGGTCATAGACCAAAACTTTTTTTTTTTCTGAGACAGAGTTTTGCTCTGTCACCAGGCTGGGGTGCAGTGGCACTATCTCAGCTCACTGCAACCACCACCTCACAGGTTCAAGCAATTCTCTTGCCTCAGCCCTCCAAGTAGCTGGGACTATACGGGTGTGCCTAGCTAATTTTTGTATTTTTAGTAGAGATGGGGTTTCACTGTGTTGCCCAGGCTGGTCTCAAACTCCTGACCTCAAGTGATCTGCTTCCTTTGGCCTCCCAATGTAGTGGGATTACAGGCATGAGCCACCACACCCAGCTGAGATAGACCAAAATTTAGACGTTGATATCACTGTGTCACCATCAAAAATGAACTTATTTAGTCTCAAATCTCACTGTGAAATATCAGAACTGTGGGTTTTGTAAAGTGGAAACAAGAACTTCAGGTTATTATTTTATTATTATTATTTTTAAAGGATTAGGCTACAGGGGACCTCTTTGTGTTGAAATCTGCTATTTACAGAAGAAAACAAAAACTGGTTTGTATTTTTTTGTTTTTTTTGAGATGGAGTTCCTCATTCTTGTTGCCCAGGCTGGAGTTTAGTGGCGTGATCTCCTCTCACTTCACCCTCTGCCTCCCAGGTTAAAGCAATTATCCCGCCTCAGCCTCAGGAGTAGCTGGGATTAGAGGCATGTGTCATCATGCCCAACTAATTCTGTATTTTGCTTTTTCTTTTTTCTTTCTTTTTTTTTTTTGAGACAAAGTTTCACTCTCGTTGCCCAGATTGGAGTGCAATGGAATGATCTCGGCCCACTGCAACCTCCGCCTCCCAGGTTCAAGTGATTCTCCTGCCTCAGCCTCCCGAGTAGCTGGGATTACAGGCGTTTGCCACCACACCCAGCTAATTTTGTATTTTCAGTAGAGATGGAGTTTCTCCAAGTTGGTCAGGCTGGTCTCAAACTCCCCACCTCAGGTGATCCACCCACCTCAGCCTCCCAAAGTGCTGGGATTACAGGCGTGAGCCACTGCGCCCGGCCTTAATTCTGTATTTTTAGTAGAGACAGGGATTTCTCCATGTTGGTCAGACTGGTCTTGGACTCCTGACCTCAGGTGATCCGCTTGCCTCGGCCTCCCAAAGAAAAACTGGTCTGTTTTAAGATCTACCTATTTTCTTAAATTTTAGGTTTGATAAGCTCGCTTTTAGCATGAGTGACTCATTTTGTTTTGTTTTGGTCTGTTTGAGATGAGTGCACATGCTCAGTCCAGATGATGGCCATACATAATTTTGTTTAAAAAATTCACCCCAGGCCGGGCACAGTGGCTCAGGTCTGTAATCACAGCACTTTGGGAAGCTGAGGCTGGTGGATCAAAAGGTCAGTAGATAAAGACCAGCCTGGCCAATATGGTGAAACCCCATCTCTAGTAAAAATACAAAAATTAGCCAGGCGTGGTGGCACGCACCTGTAGTCCCAGCTACTTGGGAGGCTGAGGCAGAAGAATCTCTTGAACCTGGGAGGCAGAGGTTACAGTGAGCCCAGATCATGCCACTGCACTCCAGTCTGGGCAATGCAGCGAGACTCCATCTCAAAAAAAAGAAAGAAAGAAAGAAAAAAAAATCACCCCATTTGTTTAAGTTCTTACATAGGTCATGGTGTGACCAAAACTCAGGGCCTTAGTGCCACTCTGTTTCCATTTATTTTTTATTTTTTATTTTTTTTTAAGATGGAGTCTTACTTTGTTGTGCAGGCTGGAGTGCAGTGGCACTATCTCAGCTCACTGCTACCTCCGCCTCTTGGGTTCAAGTGATTCTCCTGCCTCAGCCTTCCGAGTAGCTGGGACTACAGGCCCATGCCACCATGCGTGGCTAATTTTTTGTATTTTTAGTACAGACAGGTTTTCACCGTGTTAGCCAGGATGGTCTCCATCTCCTGACCTCATGACCCGCCCACCTTGACCTCCCAAAGTGTTGGGATTACAGGCCTGAGCCACCACGCCAGGCCAATTTTTGTATATTTAGTAGAGATGGGGTTTCACTATGTTGGCCAGGCTTGTCTCAAACTCCTGACCTCATGATCCACCCACCTCAGTTTCCCAAAGTTCTGAGGTTACAGGCATGAGCCACCACGCCTGGCCTATTTTGGGTTTTTGTCCTTATCATGTCATTCATAGGTTATGGTGTCTTCATAGTCACATACATCTTTGAGTTTCTGTCATTCTGGTTTAAAAGAGACCATTTGACATTCTAGAAATGACTGCATGCAAACATTTACAACTTTTGAGAGAATACAGTGAAGTAGGGAGATACAACTATTTTAAGTGTCAGGAAGATGATACCAAGAGTTTGAAGCATGCTTTTTAGCCAGGGTCCCCATGAAAAACCAACTAAAATTAAATAGGTCAAATAGTTAGCTAGATAAGTGGTCTACTCAAATAGTTAGCTAGATAAGTGGTCTACTCATTTCAACCAAGCACACTGTTCATTAATCCTCTGCAACTGCATCTCTGTGGATGCAGAGTAGGCTCAGGGAGCCTACCCAATGTATTTCTGCAGGTGCAACTATCAGTGTTAGCAAGTTCACAGGTACTTCTTTGTTCATCCAGTAAGTAATTAAAAGAAATAATATTATTTAACACAACTTTAGTAAGTAAATTTAAAATCTATTGTGTAACCATAGCCTTTACAGTATAATCCCCTATAGAGCCCTGTTGGGGGGATACATTTCTAACCATTGCCTCATTTACTCTATACCATGGAATGAAAGACCTAACAAATGATGGCCATTCAGAAGAGTAAGGGCATCCTGGCAATGCTGCTTAACTTATTGTGAAAAAGTTGTCTTTAACTTACGAAGTAAGTTAAGAGCAGTGGACCAATATTCTGTTTCTGATATTGTGAGGGAACAAATATCCCCTAAAAATTTCTCACCCACACTGGCCCTTCATCTTTTATCTATCAAGGTGTAAGTTTTTTCATATATAATCTTGGCTGCAAAATTCTCTATATTTGAGTATACCCCATAAGTGCACATAAGAGACCCCTTTCTTTATTTCTGTTGTTTGTAGAGCCATAAAAAACTGTGAAGTAAGGGTGTCATGATAGCAGAGAAGTATGATCATGTTCTGAGTGAGTGTGTCTCACCATGAAACAAGCAAAAAAAATACTGCTGTTATTTTGAGATAGTGAGTTAGCATTTTGTGCAAATATGTACTATGTAATGTTTTATTGATATGTAATATGCATAGAGAAATACATGCACAAATTCTTCATTCAAGTAAAGCTCAGTGAATTTTGAAGAAATACACTTCTGTAACGAGATAATAAAACTAGGCTGGACACAGTGGCTCATGTTTGTAATTCAGTACATTGGGAAGCCAATGCAGGCAGATTGCTTGAGTTCAGGAGTTCAAGACCAGCCTATCCAACATGGCAAGGCTCTGTCTCTACTTTTAAAAAATACCAAAAAAAATAATAATAAAAGATCCAGGCAGGCTGGTGCATGCCTGTTGTCCCAGCTACTGGGGAGGCTGAGGTGGGAGGATTACTTAAGACTAAAAGTTTGAAGCTGCAGTAACCCAGCATTCAGCCACTGCACTCCAGCTTGGGTGACAGAGTGAGACCTGTATGTGTAAACACACACACACACACACACTCTTGCACATGGTGGGGGATGTGAAAAAGAGAAAGTGTGGCTCCTGCAATTCAGTGAGACCTGGTTCTCCATCTTGGGAATTGCCCATCCACACTGAAACCACAACCTAGCACTTGCCAATTCTCACACTAAACCTCCTGAGATACCACTGTTTACCCTTAAAAAAAATTGAAATATTTCACCTAAAAGAAGGGAAAAAGAAAAGAAGGATTTCACATCTAAAGCCTTTGTTTCCTTTATAAAACAACAGCCCCTTGTCATTCGTGTTGTCCAGAGGTGTCTGACAACACTAACACACTTATGGAACCAGCCAGGAAAAATGGGCCTCTCGGGTGACAAAGAGGCACAATGGTAACTAAAGGCAATCCATTCTCATCTCTACATGATGCCCCCCTCTCATGAAGTGGTGTTAACGATGTGAACCATATTCACCAGAGGAAAGTATGTTCAGAACAACACAATCGTGAGGCTGCAAATCAAACTGGGGGCGGGAAGCACGTAGGTTTCCATGGCCAAGACACTGGTGGCTATCCTTGGGTGTCATTTAAAAATTTGAGGTGAAAAATCCTTTTCTTCCAGTTAGCTCAGGAAAACTAACAGACATTACTATTGGAATTCGTTTTACTTTTTAGAATTTCTAAGACATAAAGCAGGCTTCAAACACACCAAAAGACATTCAGCTATACCTGAGGCTGAGGACCTGCCTCCTCCTCCATGTTAGGGCCCTGACAGCCGGCAAAGAGAAGGAGCACAGGGGCCAGGTGTGGTGGCTCACAGCTGTAATTTCACCACTTTGGGAGGATGAAGCAGGCATATCACCTGAGGTTAGGAGTCTGAGACGAGCCTGGTCAACAAGGCAAAACCCCTTCTCTACTAAAAATACAAAAATTAGCCATGTGTGGTGGTGAGCACCTGTAATCCCAGCTACTCGGGAGGCTGAGGCAGGAGAATCATTTGAACCCAGGAAGCAGAAGTTGCAGTGAGCTGAAATTGTGCCATTACACTCCAACCTGGGCAACAAGAATGAAACTGCCATCTGAAAAACAAAACAAAACAAACAACAACAACAACAACAACAAAAACAGAGAAGGAGCACAGGCAGGTGGGGACAGAGAGCAGCCTGGGCCTATAGGGATCCCCAACCACCCCCAGAGCTGGTGTCTATAGGAGGGACTGTGTGGCAAGAATCAGGTAGGGAGCTGGGCTTCATGGAGAGGTTACCACCACTTCTGTACCTTTAAGTTTTCCCAAGGATTTATGATTCCACTCTGGTTCTCCCCAGGTCCCCCACCCATCCTACCCTCACTCCCTCATTGTGTGTTAGGCAGGTCTGGTTAAAACGGGGAGAATAATACATTCAGATTGTAGCCTTCAAGGTATTCCCATCTGGGGTACAGGGAGTAGAGAGGCAAGTCAGAGTCTGTGGTGGTGCTTACTTCTGGGCCTGAGGGCAGGAAGGCCAGGGCTGGGCACATGGATATCTGGGGAAACACCACTGCTAATTCCTTCTCCCCACCCGGAGCTGCAACCAGGCCAGGACAATCAAAATTAATAAAACCAGTGCAGCTCACATCCTGCACAAAACTAAAGTGTACCCCAACCCCCAGTCCTACCACAGATCTGCAACTTTCCAACCTAGAACACAGGAAGCCCTCCGTCTTTTTGACCTAAAGCCTGGACTTTAAGCCAGGTTGGGCCTGGGGGTAGTGGCAGCAAAAGCAGCAGCCACAATGTCAAATATACCAATGACCTGAGAAATCTCATCTGCACGTCATTCACTCAGAACAGACCTGGAGTTGTGTACAAGTTAAGAAGGCCAGATCTATATACTCATGGGCATGGACACCTTCCACACTTGCTGGGGAGAATGAGAGGCACCTGTTTCCCAGCTGCAAGCTGATGGCCACATACACCATTCACGTGTTTTCATTTAGGCCTCTGTATTGTGTATTCATTGAGCCAATGCAAATATATATTCTGGGGGCATCATTTAGGGCAACACCACGCCCCACTTGTTCTGGGGGACAGTCAGGAGGGATCTGGTCGGCTCCCAATTCCCTAGGACAAAGGTGCCTCCCCCTTTCCAGCACTCATATCCAGCAGCGCCATCTCAGGTATTTTTTTTTTTTTTTTTAAACATGAACAGCCTTAGGAAGCAGGCATGGTACGACAGGCTCAGCCCCAGCCCAGATAGCATTCAAATCTTCCTGGATGGGGTTGATGCCCATCACTCACCTGCTCTTTAGCACTGCCTTTTGTTGGTTACTCAGGGCCTGGGGAGAGGTAGTGGGGATTGTAGATCCAGGGTGGGAACCATCTCACACCCAGAGTTCACCTGGCCACAGGCCAGCAAGCAAGTCCAAGTGGCACAGCTCTAGACCCTGAGCCTTGGCACCTCCAGCTGCAATTTCTATTTATATATCAGGATTTTAAAAACCAAAAATAAACACACAGAAACAGCCACTTTGATTGAGGAGAAAGTGGGAGCCTAAAGCAGCTGATCCTCAAACATCTCCACCAAGCCCCAGGCCAGGCCATCTGAACACTCCAAGGCCACGATAGTTATAGAGGATGACAGTTCCCACAGGTACTTGTCAAGCACTGTGCTAGCTTCTCACAGAGTCTCAGAATGCCTCCTTGCCAATACCCTGTGAGGGGAGGCCTTTCCTCACTAGGGCACAAGAGGTTCCTAAGCTCTTCCCAGGAAATGGTTAACAAAGTGTGGAGCTGGGGGAAAGCCCAGTCAGAAAAAGTGACTAGCCAGGGCCTTCCTAGACTCCATCCCTTCCTCCACATGCGGCCCGGAGGTGATGCAAGCAGCCTCCTAACCCCCTCCATCCCACTCTCTCCTCAATCAAAATGTCTGTTTTTGTGTTTACTCATTTATTTATGGTATTTTAAAAACCTGATTTTTTTTTTTTGAGACAGAGTTTTGCTCTTGTTACCCAGGCTGGAGTGCAGTGGCACAATCTCAGTTCACTGCAACCTCTGCCTCTTGAGCTCAAGCAATTCTCCTGCCTCAGCCTCCTGAGTAGCTGGGATTACAGGCATGCGCCACCATGCCCAGCCAATTTTGTATTTTTAGTAGAGAAGGAGTTTCTCCATGTTGGCCAGGCTGGTCTCGAACTCCCGACCTCAGGTGATCCGCCTGCCTTGGCCTCCCGAAGTGCTGAGATTACAGGCATAAGCCACCGCGTCTTGCCAAAAAAAACCCCTGATATTTTACTTATAGTACTTTTAGGCTTGTATGTATGTATTTGTATAGGTTTTACTGGAAGGAAGAGGGCTTAAGACAGTAATATTTTTAAAAGGTCTCAGTGGGGAATAGACTTCCATGGCACAAATGATGACGCTGACCTCGTTCTGTTGCTTTTGGGCAAAGTATAAATAGTGTGAGAATTAGCATGTGCTGGGTTGTGGTTTCAGTGTGGGAAGGCAGTTCCTTAAGATGGAAACCAAGTATCACTGAGTTGTAGGAGCCACACTCACCTTTTATCACATTCCCCACCACTGTCTTTCACTTTTCTTCTGTGCTTGAATTTCTTTCGACATACATATTATTTTGAGTATACATATACATATATATATATATATATATATATATACAGAGAGAGAGAGAGAGAGACATATATATATATGTGTGTGTGTGGGTGTATGTATGTATATGTTTGTGTGTGTGTACACATACAGGTCTCACTCTGTCACCCAGGCTGGAGTGCAGCGGCCAAATGATGGGTCACTGCAGCCTCATTCTCCAGTGATCCTTCCACCTCAGCCTCTCAAGTAGCTGGGACTGTAGGCATGCAACATCACACAAGGCCAATTTTTAAAATTATTCTAGAAACTGAGTCTCACTATGCTGCCCAGACTGGTCTAGAGCTCCTGGGCTTAAGCAATCATTCCACCATGGCTTTCCAAAGTGTTTGGATTACAGGTGTTTGCCATCAAACCCAGCCAAAAATATTTTTAAAAGAACCATTACAACCAAATTATGAGCTATGGTTGTGCCACTGCACTCCGGCCTGGGCACCAGAGTGAGACCTTGTCTCCAAAAACAAAGCAAAACAAAAAAACTTATGACCAAATTAAATTTCTAAGGCTGTGTCATCTGTGTCCCCTTTCTGCCCTGTAAGCTATCATTGTTAAATATAATGGCTATTGAGAAAACTGTTAGATATTAAGAAATTCCTATATATCCTCTAAGTGAGAATAAGGTATTCTGATGTGGCCCAATATTTCCTAACCTCTACCTCCAGAGTCTAAACTAGCAAATCAAATCAGGACACCCACAAAGGACTGTTGGCCATTTTCAAATGGAAAATGAAATACCCCGTTAGTGAGAGTAATCCAGTGATTTTAAAAAAGAGAAGTCAGACTGAGATGCAGTGCAGTCAGGGCATGATTACCCTGGAATAGCCACTTCACACAGAACGATAGAGGAGCCTTTCTAAGATGAATAAATTTGGGTAACATCATTCTTGCTTAACCATTCTCAGCCTCTGCTGCCCCCCACCCCTGCCCCATTCCAAATGGACCCATCCCATATGGGTCAACCATATGTTGACCCATATGGTCAACAGTGTGGCACAGCATGGTGAGAAAGGGGCTCAGGGATGGGATGAAGGTCTTTCCTGCATTATCAAAATGATTAAAAAGTTGTTAAAAAAAATGTCCAAATGGGCCGGTCGCGGTGGCTCACGCCTGTAATCTCAGCACTTTGGGAGGCTCTGGCGGGCGGTCAGGAGTTCAGACCAGCGTGGCGTCAGGAGTTCGAGACCAGCCTGGGCAACATGGTGAAACCCTGTCTCTACTAAAAATACAAAAGTAGTCGGGCATGGTGGCATACGCCTGTAATCCCAGCTACTAGGGAAGTTGAGGCAGGAGAATCATTTGAACCCAGGAGGCGGAGGTTGCAGTGAGCCCAGATCGCACCATTGCACTCCAGCCTGGGCAATAAGAGTGAAACTCGGTCTCAAAAAAAAAAAAAAAAAAAATCCAAATGATATTTTCTTACCCTTAAGTAGCAAATAAGATGCTTTATACAAGCAGACCCAGGTAAGGGAAAGAGCAAGTGCATTTCAAGTCTCAGCTCACTTCTTAATTAGCTATAATTCCCTGTGCATTTTACCCTACCTACTTTAGCCTGTTTTTCTGTTCATAAAAAGCACTAATGCTAAGCAGGGGCAGGGGGGTGGGGGTGGGGGTGGTATGGGGAGAGTGCCGGTGCTTTATCCAATCATTGGCGCTGGCGCGGGAACCGCCCAATCAAGCGCGCGGTTGAAAAGGAGGGCGTGGTTTCCAGCTTTTGGCTGGGCCTTTGTGTCTCGCTCCCACCAGAGCCTGGGATCCGTCTCTGCTCTTCTGTGTTCTCCACCTCGGGAGCCCTTGGTGACTCTGTGACGGCCTCTGTTGCCCTGTGATCTGCAGGTGCGGAGAGACGCACAGCCAAGATGTCAGCACATCCTGGAAGCTGGGAAAGGGTGAGTGTGCGGGGTTGGGGCATCCCAAGAGGGGAGAGCGGGCTGTGAAACCGGCGGGCTCCTCACCGCTCCCGGGTTTCCGACCTGAGTCCCTGCTGGCGCAGTTCCACCCCAGGCCCCTCTAGCCGCAAGATGGCGGCTGGGCCCCCAGCCAGGACCCCCGCGTTCAGCCCCGTCCCTGTGGAGCCCTGTCTGGAGCTCCCTGGGCAGCTCGGCACGCAGTCCCGAGTATTTCCCAGATTGTTGAGGGATGCCAGGCGGGTCATCAGGGCAGAATCCTGACTCGGTGTGTGCGTGTCAGGAGCTGCGGCAGGTGGGGCTCCGAAGTCTCTTTTCTTAAACATTTTGTTGGTTTGAGACAGAGTCTTGCCCTGTCGCCCAGGCTGGAGTGCAGTGGCGCGATCACTGCAACCTTCGCCTCCCAGACTCAAGCGATTCTCGTGCCTCAGCCCTCCGAAAAGCTGGGATTACATACCTGCGCCACCACGCCTGGCTAGTTTTGTATTTCTAGTAGAGAAGTGGTTTTGCCATGGTGGAAGCTGGTGTGGAACTCCTGGCCTCAAGTGATCCGCCCGCCTCGGCCTGACCGGGAAATAGAAGCCTGAACTCAGTGAGTCCAAGCTAAGGATAGTTTAGTTCTGCCTGCGGAGTCTCTCCTGCAGATGTCCCAGCCTGCTCACAGTAGCCATGGACAGAGCCTTTATGCTTAGAGAAGCTACAGAGCCCTGAAAACCTATACATCCACAGGCAGATGCAGTTGGGATTGGCACAAAAATGGGGTTGGGAGGCTTTTTCTGGGAATAGAGTTTTTGTTCTGAGGTTGTTTCTAGATTTTGTGATACATGACAAATTTAGATTTAGGTAAGTAGATTTTTTTTTTTTTTTTTTTTTTTGTGCCAGAGTCTCATTCTGTTACCCAGGCTGTAGTACAGGGGCGCGATCTCGGCACACTGCAACCTCTGTCTCCCAGATTCAAGCGATCCTGCAGGCTCCCTAGTAGCTGGGGCTACAAGCAGGCGACCCGACGCCTAGCTAATTTTTGCGAGGTTTCACCATTTTGGCCAGGCTGCTCTCCAACTCTGGACAAGAGGTGATCCACCCACCTCGGCCTTCCAAAGTGCTGGAATTACAGGTGTGAGCCACTGTGCCTAGCAAGAAGTTAATTTTTTTTTTTTTGAGACGGAGTTGCTCTCAGTCGCCCAGGCTGGAGTGCAGTGGTGCGATCTCGGCTCACTGCAGCCTCCGCCTCCCAGGTTCGAACAATTCTCCCACCTCAGCCTCTCAGGTGGCTGGGATTACAGGCGCACCACCATGCCCAGCTAATTTTTTGTATTTTTAGTAGAGACGGGGTTTCACCACGTTGGCCAGGCTGGTCCAGAACTCCTGACCTCAGGTGATCCACCCTCCTTGGCCTCCCAAAAGTGCTGGGATTACAGGCATGAGCCGCTACACCCGGCCAAGTCAGCCTGTTTTTAAGAGGAACATAGGCCGAGTGCGGTATTTTTAATATAAAAATACAAAAAATTAGCCGGGCTTGGTGGCATGCTGTATTCCCAGCTATTCGGGAAGCTGAGGCAGAATAACTTGAATCTGGGAGGTGGAGGTTGCAGTGAGCCGAGATTGCACCACTGCACTCTAGCCTGGTGACAGAGCGAGACTCGGTCTCAAAGAAAAAAGAGGAACATAAAGAGGGGTTGTGGTTGGGTCAAAATTTGGGAGCCTGAGGAAATAAAGAAACCTAAGCAAAGTTTGATTAACAGGTATTTTGTTCTGACTGCTAAAGAGGAATGTATTAATTATTTATAAGGAAAAAAATAGTAATTTAGACAGTCTGTGGCTTCATGATATCAAAAATAGGAAGGGTGTTTCTTTGCAATAAGATGCTCTTGAAAAACACAAAGGTTCAGGAATTTCTTTAATCACTGCTCTTACCTGCCCACTTCGTCTTCCACCATGAGTTTTCCTTGCCCTGTACGTTTCTTACATTTAGCTTTTCCTGACTTGTATCTTTTATAATAAACTTGTAAATGTAAGTATAATGCTTTTGTTTTGTTTTGTTTTTTGAGACGGAGTCTTGCTCTGTTGCCCAGGCTGGAGTGCAGTGGCGTGATCTTGGCTCACTGCGAGCTCCGCCTCCTGGGTTCACGCCATTCTCCTGCCTCAGCCTTTCCGAGTAGCTGGGACTGCAGGCGCCCGCCACCACGCTCGGCTAATTTTTTTTTTTTTTTTTTGTATTTTTATTAGAGACGGGGTTTCACCGTGGTCTTGATCTCCTGACCTCATGATCCACCCGCCTCAGCCTCCCAAAGTGCTGGGATTACAAGCGTGAGCCACCGTGCCCGGCCGCAAGTATAATGTTTTGCTAAGTTCTGTGAGTAGCTGTATCATTATTTAACTTGAGAAGATTATGAGAGCCCCCAATTTATAGGAACTGGCTCAGAAGTATAGATGAGACCCTAGGAATTGTGACTGGGATCTGCAGTGGTGGCAGTGTTGTGGGACTGAGCCCTGAACTTGTAGGGTCTACGCTGACTCAAGGAGGTATCAGAATTGAGTTATTGGACAACCAGTTGGTGTTGGAGAATTGGTTGCTGTTCAGCAAACTCCACACATTTGTTGTCAGAAAAAGAATATCACAGATATTTGAGCTGGAGGGAGACTCTTGGTTTCTCTGGGAAGGGGAACTCTGTTCTGCACACAGGCTGTCACAATGCATATTGTCCTGTGATTCCAGATCTCTTCCCAGGGCGAAAGGGGACTGAGGGCTTGGAAGAAAGGAGTTCTGAAAACAGACTCCCTGCCCTCAACCTGCTACCACCAATGATTTCCACCTACTGATGAACATACCCACTAGGAATGGGCATGGCCAGAACCTTCATAAAACAAGAGGACTTGACCTGAGGAATTACTCTGTAGTGGCTTTACCTCTAAAATTTCTCACCAAAGAATTACACAAGTGCCTAGAGGACTCCTGGATTATCCCTACCACAAACCCTGAACTTGAAGCAGCAACCTGGTCTCTCTATCACCCTGGGCTTGTGGACTACCAATCATAATCTCATCCACCTGCATGGACACAGGAATATGTCAGAACATAGCCCTGCCTGAATCAGTATCTATAGCATAAACCAGTCTTTCCAGCTACCGTGCACTGTCCCCCACTCACAGGTCATTGGTAGCACCTTTCCCTCTTCTGTCTTTTACTTTTCTACAAACCCTTTCTGATGTGCACAGTGTGCCTCAGATGCCTGAATCCAGCACCTACTGGGAGTCAGATGCCCATGAGTTCAAGATTATGGCCCTAGACCTGGCTGTCGTAAGAACAGATAAAAATTAGAAATACAGGCCGGGCGCAGTGGCTCAAGCCTGTAATCCCAGCACTTTGGGAGGCTGAGGCAGGTGGATCACGAGGTCAGGAGATCGAGACCATCCTGGCTAATCCGGTGAAACCTTGTCTCTACTAAAAATACAAAAAAATGAGTCGGGCATGGTGCCAGGCACCTGTAGTCCCAGCTACTTGGGAGGCTGAGGCAGGAGAATGGCGTGAACCCGGGAGGCGGAGCTTGCAGTGAGCCGAGATTGCGCGACTGCACTCCAGCCTGGGCAACAGAGCAAGACTCTGTCTTAAAAAAAAAAAAAAAAAAAATTAGAAATACAGGCTTCATCCTTGAAAATAAAAGATTTTTCTCTTTCCTTTTCTTAAAGCATTTACTTTAGAAAACTTTTATATTTATTTATTTTTATGTTTTTTTTGAGACAGAGTCTTGCTCTGTCACCCAGGCTGGAGTGCAGTGGCACAATCTCGGCTCACTGCAACCTCCACCTCCTGGGCTCAAGCAGTTCTCCTGCCTTATCCTCCCAAGTAGCTGAGATAACAGGCGTGCGCTACAATGCCTGGCTAATTGTTTTTTTATTTATTGTTTTTTTTGAGATGTAGTTTCGCTCTTGTCCCCCAGGCTGAAGTGCAGTGGTGTGATCTCGGCTCACTGCAACCTCCACCTCCCCGGTTCAAGCGATTCTTCTGCCTTAACCTCCTGAGTAGCTGGGATTACAGGCGCATGCCACCACGGCCAGCTAATTTTGTATTTTTTGTTTCTCCCATGTTGGTCAGGCTGGTCTCGAGCTCCCGACCTCAGGTGATCCGCCTGCCTTGGACTCCCAGAGTGCTGGGATTATAGGCATGAGACATCACGCCTGGCCCTAATTTTTTGTACTTTTAGTAGAGATGGAATTTCACCATGTTGGCTGGGCTGGTCTCGAACTCCTGACCTGAGGTAATGCACCTGCCTCGGACTCCAAAAGTCCTGGGATTACAAGCGTGAGCCATTGTACCTGGCCAGAAAACTTTTATATAATTCTTTTCTGCCTACTTGAAATATATACAAATTATTCTAACTGCTAAATAGGGTTTTTGTCAGTATTTTTGACTCAGGACTGTCTGTTTTTAGAACCTAGGAATCATTTATTTAAAATGTAAATAGCAAAGGAAATAGAGCTTTATTCCATTTTCTGTTGGAAGATAGGAGTTTACCTTCAGCACAGTCCTGGTTCCAGGTTTCAAAACTACCTCTCATGAAGACATAAGTTTATTTTTCCTTTAATTATAGGCAATTAGCAACCAGAGAAGACCTCCAATTTTTAGGTGAATTTAAGATAAACTGTATGTGACCAATGGTGCTGTCAGTTCTTCCACTTGAGAACTAATTATGGTGGCTATTTGCAATTGTCTTTGCAATCTCTTAGCAGTTTGCTTATAATGCCCTTCACATTCTGGAGTAATTCTGTAATAATTTTTTTTCTGTTCTCCAATTGTGTATAATTTTTCTGAGGCTTCAGATAATTCTGTTTATAATTATGTTTCTCTAAGTTTGTCCAGAATTACTAAACAGGATATGAACACATACTGTGCCCACCATGCTACATTCTGTATGGACCAGTCACAACACACAATTGTGCAATTGGGCTTCCATTCACAACACACAATTGTGCAGTAAAGTGCACACTGCCCTCAAAGTCTGCAGGCAGAATGGCCTTTCTTCGTATTTGGGATCTACAATCATTAATAGCACACTTTTACCAGATTTCTACAAAAATTAGTATAGGGCAACAATTAACTATTCCAGCTCTGTCTTTCTATCCCCCTGGCATCTTCAGATGCGAAACTCTTTCAAATACCATTTGGCCTGAAAACTCAACCAGGTTCACACATTTGCATTGAGTAAGCCTGAGAATCTAAACATTTTGCTTATTCTCTTGTCCAAATGCCTATGCATGTGACAAGGGTGCCTTTGGCTTGCTTTTCTGCTCTCCTAAACCTAAACCTGCAGTTCCAAATTCTGAGTGCAGCTAATGGGGTTCTCCATTCTGTGTTGGAGCAATCTTCATGTGGGGATTTCTCCTCTACTTTTCCTCTCCTCACTGTAACACAATATGGAGCCAAGTTAATGGTACCTAGAATCCACACGTAAGGGCTGAAATCCACCTGGGATTCACAAGACAGAGCCAGGCTTTGGATCTTGTCCAGTGAAATTTTGAGATTGTGTGAGGAGCTCCTGGTATAAACTGAATCTGGTGGCAGAATCTCTAAGTGTAAAGAAGCACATTAGCCGAGGGAAGGCAGGGCCACAACTGTCCAGAGCCATGAATGCATGAATGCAACCCCATCTCCTATGTGTGAATTGTATTACTGGAGAAAGTTTTTGTTGTTGTTGTTTTTTATTTATTTATTTTTTTATGAGACAGAGTCTCTGTCTGTTGCCAGGCTGGAGTGCAGTGGCGTGACCTCGGCTCACTGCAACCTCTGCCTCCTGGGTTCAAGTGATTCTCCTGCCTCAGCCTCCCAAGTAGCTGGGATTACAGGCTCTCGTTTCCTGATACTTGGGTGAAGAACAAGTAGGAGGTCTGGAGGCTCAAACTGATAGGTAAACAAATTCCTTTTATTATTATTATTATTTGCCATTAGAAGAACAGGTGAAACAGTCATGGACTCTACTATTCAGGAATTATTATTCTAGAGCTAATAAATACATGGTTGAATTAAGAGTAATGTGATCAGAATGAAGAAGGGAGTTGCACAGATGACTTAGGCTTTATTTGGGACACTGCTCTTATGTTGTTGTGAGTTCTGATGTCACCGCCTGAAGGGACATCATAGACAGAAGAGTTGTTACAATTATTTCTATTGCTTTTCCCTTGTTAAGAATCGTTTCTAATATAGTATTTCTAGAAAGTACTACATGTTTTGGTTAAGTCGGTTGTTAGTGTGTCATGCAAAATAGAGAAGAGGCTTAAACCATTAAAATCAGAAAAATTCTGGGAGTCAAGTTCTTGTTGGTCCAGCTTAGAAAAGATAGGACACAAAATAATCGAGCAGCACAGAGAAGAGAAGCTGAGGGCCACCTCCCTGCCCCAGCCCTATCCAGACCTACGCTCTTTAAGCCTTGTCCAGGTCTGGCCCCACCCTGAAATCTCCCCTCACAGAACTAATCAGGACTAATTAGAAGAGATCAAACTCCTGTTTGGAACAACTGTTGGATCTGCAGAAGTGTAAAACGGGTGTTTACCCTTGGTGTCTCTTCAGAGCTGGAGCTCACAATTTTTCCAAACCTAAAAGCAAACAAATGAGAGCAAAGGAGTATACATTTGGAATCTTAATGTCTTTCTGTCTCAATGAAACCAGTGCTTACATTTTACACAGCAACCTGTTTTACACTTCTGCAGATCCAATAATTGTTCCACAGTCATGAGAAAGTAAATAGAAACACAGCAATTAATTCTCTCTACTTACCCCTTCCTTTCTACATCCCTCCCATCTGTCTGTATTTAGCTTTTATAGTGATAGGGAAACCAGAAGAAATAGCCTAAGCCATCATCTAAATCCTACTGGGAATTATGAGACACTTAGTACCCACCTTTCAAAATTTTTTGAGGCTTAACTGACACCACGCGAGTTTCCCGGCACAGCACATTACATCATACTTGGTGAGCACATAGTACAAGCTCAATAAACACCGTATTAATGTATGTGTACATGTTGTTCAAATGCAGATGTAGACATTACTACATTCTTCAGCCTTCTGTAAACTTTAAAAAGCTGGCAACCATGTGATCCTTTGAGACAGTGACTTGTGGTCTTCACTGTAACAAAAAGTATTTGTGTTGCAATAAAGGTATTAGATGTAAGGGACTCTGTGTGCTATGCTTTCTCTGAGTGCTGGAGAGCAACATCAGCATTAACAGGGAACTTTCGATAAACAAGCCAATTTCTGGACCCCTCCAAAACCTGCAGAATCACATTAGTTAGGAGTGGCTCAGAATACCAAATGAGCTATATGCACATCGAAGCTTGAGAAGCAATGGTCAGCTAAGTGGTTCTTAGCCCAGGCTTCCAGTTAGGATACATGACAAGTTTGAAGAAATACCAGTACCTGTGTCTTCCCTACAGGTTATGTTTTTTCATGATTAGATTCAGATTTTTATTTACTTTTCTCTCCACCAATATCACGGCAATAATTATGGGCCCATCTGTGCATTGGCCTCTGGATCCAATTTGTCTAATTACAGCTGACACTAATTTTATTCATCTGGCTAAGGTGTTGTCTGCCAAGTTTCTTCACTATAAACTTATTTTTCTCTTTATTATGAATGAGTATCTTGGAGGGATGGATTTCCTAAGTGAGGTTTATAAATTGTCACATTTAATTGAAAAGCTCTGTTTCTTTTTCTTTTTAGGTTTTTTTGTTTGTTTTTTGCTTATGGCTTGCTTTGGAAAACAAATCTCATATTTGTTGACTATAGATATCAGCTTTTGAAACTGGAAGTTCTAAAAAAGGTGTCAGTTTTGTAGGTTTTTATTTTATTTCATCTTTATTTTACAAGCATACACTTTATTTTCTGTATTTTCAGAGAAAGAACAAAAATTAATATTTAACTAATATATCATCTTAAAAATCTAAAATATAACATGGCACATAAAGCCAAAAAAAAAAATTTTTTTTTTTTTTTGAGACAGAGTCTTACTTTGTCGCCCAGGCTATAGTGCAGTGGCACGATCTCAGCTCACTGCAACCTTAACCTCCTGGGTTCAAGCAATTCTCCTGTCTCAGCCTCCCGAGTAGCTGGTACTACAGGTGCATGCCACCATGCCTGGCTAATTTTTGTATTTTTACTAGAGACGGCGTTTCACTATATTGGTCATGCTGGTCTCAAACTCCTGACCTCAGGTGATCCACCTACCTTGGCCTCCTGAAGTAATGGGATTACAGGCATGAGCCACTGTGCCCGGCCAAAGCAAAAAAATTTTAAAAAACACCCGATTCAGTAACAATAGCTCTTAAGTTAGTTTATATCATTAAATGTTTTGATCTTCGTCCTTGTTTTAGGAAACACAAAAAAGCATACATAAAGAGGCTTATAATTTTTATATAATTTAAAATATTTCTTCATTTAAACAGAAATATTCTACTTTCCCACTTTTCATGTGTACATAGTTACCATTTCTGTGGGTGTGTGCATAAAATGTAAGCATCATTTGATCAATTTTCTGTTGTTGCCTTGTTTATATTAATCTTCCCAGTTATGAAAACTGCTCTGGATGTTGTTTTACAGTTATCTCTGTATATTGGCTCGTAAGTCCTTTTGAGATACATTTCAAGTCAGATAAATAGGGGTAAAACGAAAAGCTCGGCTGGGCGTGGTGGCTCACACCTGTAATCTCAGCACTTTGGGAGGCTGAGGCGGGCAAATCATGAGGTCAGGAGTCCGAGACCAGTCTGGCCAACATGGTGAAACCCCATCTCTACTGAAAATACAAAAACTTAGCTGGGCATGCTGGCGGGCGCCTGTAATCCTAGCTACTCGGGGGGCAGAGGCAGGAGAATTGCTTGAACCTGGGAGGCGGAGGTTTCACTGAGCCAAGATTACACTACTGCACTCCATCCTGGCGACAGAGCAAGACTCCGTTTAAAAAAAAAAAAATACAGGCCAGGCGCGGTGGCTCACGCCTGTAATCCCAGCACTTTGGGAGGCTGAGGCGGGTGGATGACGAGGTCAGGAGATTGAGACCATCCTGGCTAACATGGTGAAACCCCATCTCTACTAAAAATACAAAAAATTAGCTGGGCATGGTGGCAGGCACCTCTAGTCCCAGCTACTTGGGATGCTGAGGCAAGAGAATGGCGTGAACCCGGGAGGCGGAGCTTGCAGTGAGCCGAGATCGCGCCACTGCACCCCAGCCTGGGCAACAGAGTGAGACTCAGTCTCAAAAAAAAAAAAAAAAAATACAAAAATAGCACTCAAAAATGTATATTTTTATATTGATTCCTGTTTATATTTTGTTTTATATGTACATATTTATGCTAGTTTTGTGGATCTTATATTCTATTTCCACAGAATTAGTGAATATATTCGAAATATTACTGTGTTTAAAAGTATCTTATTTAGTAACTCAGGTCACTCATAAGTCAGAACCAGTTCTCTTAACTTTCTTATTTCATCTTGGGTCAAATTAGGGACTCTGCCCTTGACTGCATGATCAATGTGTTATTTATTTTTATTACAGAAACTGTTGACATTCAGGGATGTGGTCATTGAATTCTCTCTGGAGGAGTAAAAATACCTGAACCCTTCTCAGCAGAATATGTATAGAGATGTGATGTTAGACAACTATACATACGTTGTCTCTGAGTCGGAATAACTTGCCTTCAGAATAGCTAATGTCTAATAACTATGATACCCTACCTTGTTTTAACCTGATTGTCTCTCTTAGCTGAGAGAGCCAGACAGACTCCATTTTAGTTTCTTCACTTGCAGCCCCCTTACCCGCCTCCCTTAAGGGCATAACCAGTGCAAGCTGACTCCAAGCACATCCAGGAATACACTTACTGATAAGATACTGAGGCAAGCTGTACCAGCAGCTCCTGGGAATGCGCTCGAAGCCCCTGCGTTTATCACTTTGTGATAGTTTAAGCCCCTGCACCTGGAACTGTTTATTTTTTCTGTAACTGTTTCTGTAACCATTTATCTTTTTAACTTTTTGCTTGTTCTGCTTCTGTAAAATTGCTTCAGCTAGGCTCCCCCCTCCCCTTGTAGACCTAGGTATAAAAGGAAATCTAGCCCCTTCTTCGGGGCCGACAGAATTTTGAGCACTAGCCGTCTCTCGGTCCCTGGCAATAAAGGACTCCTGAATTAGTCTCAGAGTGTGGCGTTTCTCTACAAATTGCTGGGTTACAACATAACAAGGGCTTTATTTCTTTCCTTTTTAGAATGTCTCCTTGGGAGGTAGTGCTTTGTCTGAATGAATTTCAGAGTCTTGCTTTCAGGGAAAAAAAAAATGTAAGTTTGTTGATGTAGAAAAAAATCTTCCTAGTGTTTCCAGCCCTCCCCCTTAGTTTTGATTCATTCAAACTTGAAAATGATGCGCAGAATTTCTAAATGTAAAATACTTCCTACATATTCTAAAGAAGCTGGTAGGAAACGGTATTTTGGGGAATAATTTTTAAAAATCTTATATAATGTCCCCTTTTCTCTACTGAGCGCAGTACTGAGCTGGAAATTACAGATCCTCCAGCATGAGTCATCTGACTTTTTATTAAAAAACAGGTCTTGCCGTCTCTAAGCTGGACCTGGTGACCTTTTTGGAGGGAAAGAAAGAGCCCTGGACTGTGAAGAGTGAGGAGACCATAGCTGCACAGCCAGGTAAGTGGGAGTAAAGATAGTAGGTGGCCTGGATGAGAGGTTCAAAGGTCAATAAGCCAGATTTTTTTTTTATCTTCCATTATTTTATTATAATATATATATATGTGCAGATCTGTTTTATGTACAACAATTGATTCTATCAGATAATCAGACCAAGGCATTCCATTGGTAATTTTCCCTCAAATCAATTCAGGTGAAATTAGATATTTATGCACTTCCTGGGCTATCGAAACTTGAGATTTCATTATCAGCTTCAGTTCTGAAGCCATACACACAATTCAAAGTATACATTAACTAGGTTAAGTCAATAAAAGTAGGCTGAAAGAAACCACAGGATTCAAATAATGAAACCGTGTATTTTGTTTGCCTGAGAGACACAATGTGAACAGCAAGTATTTCGCATATCTCAGCTCTTCAGTGTAGAGGGAGTGGCTTCTGAACATAAGGTCATTGCACAGCAGGTGGGCAAACAGCTGGTGTGGCCTCCTGGAGGCTTCACCCAGTGCTGATTTCTTCTCTGCCTCTCCTTTTTTAGGTTGTATTTTTTCATCTTTCATCTTTCCTCTTTTTTTTTTTTTTCCTTGAGATAGAGTCTTGCTCTGTTGCCGAGGCTGGAGTGCAATGGTGCAGTCTCAGCTCACTGCTACCTCTGAATCCTGAGTTCAAGTGATTCTCATGCTTCAGCCTCTGAATAGCTGGGATTACAGTTGTGCGCCACGATGCCTGGCTAATTCTTTGTGTTTTTTTTAGTAGAGACAGGGTTTTGCCATGTTGGCCAGTCTGGTCTCGAACTCCTGACCTCAAGTGATCCTCATGCCTCGGCCTCCCAAAGTGTTGGAATTACAGGTGTGAGCCACTGTGTCTGGCCTCATTTCCTATATTCCTATTTTTTTTCTCCCTTTCTCTCTCTTTCTTTCTATGTGCCTTTCCCACTTTCTCTCGTCCTTTTTTTTTTTTTTGTATTTCTCTCTTCCTCCTCTCTTTCCGTTTGTTTCTTTTTAATTTTTTTTTTCGTTGTAGAACTTGGTTTCTTTTTTCCTTCCTTCCTATCTTTCTTTCTTCTTTTCTTCCCTCCTTTCCTCCCACCTGTTTTCTTTCCTACTACATGAGCATGCCATGGTGCCTGGCTAAATTTTTTATTTCTTGTAGTAGAGACGAGGCCTCACTATGTTCCCAGGGCTGGCGTCAAGCTCCTATGCTCAACTAGTTCTTCCATTTCAGCTTCCCAAAGTGTTGGGATTATAGGTTTGAGCCACCATGTTCTGTCCTCTTTTTATTTTCTTTTTTCCTTTTCATTCTTCCTTTTTTTTTTGCTCTCTCTTGCTGCTTGCTTGCTTCTTTCCTTCATTTTTTCTTTATTCTACATTTTTCTTTTTTTCTTTTCTTTTTTTTTTTTTTTTTTTGAGATGGAGTTTCACTTTTGTTGCCCAGCCTGGAGTGCAATGGTGTGATCTCGGCTCACCGCAACCTCTACCTCCCTGGTTCAAGTAATTCTCCTGCGTCAGCCTCCCAAGTAGCTGGGATTATAGGCATGTGCCACCACGCCCAGGTAATTTTTTATTTTTAGTAGAGACGGGGTTTCCCCATGTTGGTCAGGCTGGTCTCGAACTCCTGACGTCAGGTGATCCACCCCCTCAGCCTCCCAAAGTGCTGGGATTACAGGTGTGAGCCACTGCACCCGGCTCTTTTTTCTTTTCTTTTCTTTTTTTTTTTTTTTGCAATAGAGTCTCGCTCTGTCACCCAGAGCTAGGTGGGAAGCTCTCAGACTTAGTCGCCAGAGGGACAGCTTTGGGCGTGAGCACCACACGTGGCCTGCAGGGTGGACCCAGTGGCTTCCTGGTCACGCCGTCAGGTGACCAGATGTGGGCTGCGAGCTGTGGCCAGTACTTGTGGCCGCTGGCCTCACGTTTGGGTTGATCAGAGATTCAAAGCTTAGGAAGGTAGGTTGGCGGACTTAGAGGCTGGCCACTGAGGTGGGCCACCTTGGGGGGGATAAGTTTCCAACGGGGACAGCTTCAGGCCGCGAGCGCCACACGTGGCCCAGGTTGGAACCGGTGGGCTTCTGCCTCTGCCATCAGCTGGCTTCTCCTTCTGGCTGCCAGGTCTACAAGATGTCAGCCACAAGCGTAGGACTTGGTCACCAGCTTAAAATGTTTAAGGGGGACCAGATGGTTCTCGCTGGTGCAGTACCCCTTAGGTCCACCAGAAAAGTTCAGTGATGGCTCACTGTGCCCTCCACCTTCCTGGGCTCATCCAGGTGATCCTCCCATTTTGGCCTCCCAAATAGCTGGGGATCTGGGGATAGTTCTGTGTTTTGTTTGTTTTTTTCTAGCCCCACTTTTAGTTTGTTTCCACAGTACATTGAGTTTTGTTGGTTTTTGTTTTTTGGGTTTTTTCTTTTTCTCTCTCTCATGCTCCTTCCTGTATGCTGAAGTTGCTGTTGTTTTAGATTTCTTTCACCTAGGCTTAAGTGCAGTTACGTGATCACAGCTAACTACAGCCTCGACCTCCCTGGGCTCAGGTGATCCTTCTATCTCAGACATCCTGCTTCCTTAGTAGCTGGGACTAAAGGTATACGGCACCACACTGGCACATTATTTTGCATATCTTGCTTTTTATTTTTGTAGAGATGGGGTTCCATCATGTTTTCCAGGCTGATCTCAAACTCCCGTGGCCAAGCGATCTGCTGGCCTCGGCCTCTCAAGGTACTGAGCTTACAGGCGTGAGCCACCATGACTGGTTCTCTCTATCCATCTATCTACCTACCTACCTACCTACCTACCTACCTGTAATCAATCTATCATCTAGCTCTCTCTTTTTTTTTTTTCTTAAGAAGAGACGTGGTCTTGCTATGTTTTTCAGGCTCTGGTTTTATATATATATATACACGTATGTATATATACACACACATATATGTGTATATATATGTATGTATATATACACACACATATATGTGTATATATATGTATGTATATATACACACACATATATGTGTATATATATGTATGTATATATACACACACATATATGTGTATATATATGTATGTATATATACACACACACACACATATACACACACACATATATATATATTTTTAATTATTTTTTAATATAGGTGTTGTCTCACCATGTGGCCCCCAGGATAGTCTCAAACTCCTGGGCTCAAAGTATCCTCCTGCTTTGACCTCCCAAAGTGCTGGGATTACAGGCATGCGCCACTGGTCTGGTCATATTTTTGATGTGTTGATTCTTTCCAGTCCAGATGTATAATCTCATCCCTGAACATGTCTGACGGTGTGATTATGACATGTGACTTTATCCAGCAACAGAGTGAGTTGATGCTCCGGCCTGAGCCCAGCCCACAGAAAGGATTGTGACATATCGTTGGATCCAGAATTGAGGTAATGTAACTCTTCTACTGCCTTGGCACTGCCCACAGAAGACATTGTGACATATCGCTGGGTCTTGTACCCAGGTGGTGTGAATCTTCTCTTCTGCCTTGGCTCTTCCACAGGGGGCATTGTGTCATATCGCTGGGCCCCACACATAGGTTATGTGACTCTTCTGCCTGTGCCCTGCCCATGTGGCCCATTGTGACATACTGTTGGGGCCAAAACCTAGGTGATGTAACTCTACTGCTTAGGCCCTGCCTACAGAGGACATTGTGACATATCCCTGCATCCATCACACAGGTAGTGCAGCTCTCTTCTGCTTGGCCCCTACTCACAGAAAGGATTTTGACGTATCACAGGGCTCAGCACCTAGCTAACGTGACTTTTCTCCTCTTCCTAGGTTTTTGCCCACAGGGGATATTGTGACATGTCACTGGGCCTAATACTAAGGTGACAGTACTCTTGTCATGGCACTGCCCTCAGCAGGTGTGGTGATATATTACTGGGCCCAGAACAAATGTGATATGAGTCTCCTGCCTGGACCCTGCCTACAAGGTGCATTGTGACATATCTGGGCCCTTTGACTATTTTATTTTATTTACTGTATTATATTTTATTTATTTTAATTTTATTTTTGAGACAGAATCTCACTCTGTCACCTAGGATGGAGTGCAGTGGCATGATCTCTGCTCACTTCAACCTTTGCCTCCTGGGTTCAAGTGATTCTTCTGCCTCAGCCTCCTAAGTAGCTGAGACTACAGGTGTGTGCCACCATGTCTGGCTGATTTTTGTGTTTTTAGTAGAGACAAGATATCACCCTGTTGGCCAGGCTGATATCAAACTCCTGACCTCAGCCAGTCCACCCGCCTTGACCTCCCAATGTGCTGAGATTACAGGTGTGAACCATTGCTCTTGGCACCCTTTGACTATTTTATGTGACTCTTCTCTCTTACCTGGTTGTTGATCAAATGGGCCCAGCACCAAGGTGATATGACTCTCCTCTCCTGCCTGGGCCTTGCCCACAGAAGAGAGAGTGACTTACTGCTGAATTTAGCATACAGGTGATATGATTCTTCTGCTGACTCCCAGAAGTCACTGTAACATATATCTGGGCCCATCGCTGAGGTTGTGTGACTCTCTTCTCCCTGGGACCTGTCCACAGTAGGGATTGTGACATATTGCTTGGCAAAGCACCTACATTATGTGACTTTCTATTTATTTATTTTTTTTAAGACAGAGTTTCGCTCTTGTTGCCCAGGCTGGAGTGCAATACCACGATCTTGGCTCAGCTGGGATTACAAGCATGTACCACCGCGCCTGGCAAATTTTTTTTATATTTTCAGTAGAGATGGGATTTCTCCATGTTAGTCAGGCTGGTCTCGAATGCCCAACCTCAGGTGATCTGCCTGCCTTGGCCTCCCAAAGTACTGGGGTTCCAGGCGTGAGCCACTGCACCTAGCTTCGATATGACTGTCTTCTTATGCCAGGGCCCTGCTGACTGGAGTGATTTTGACACATAGCTGGGGCCAGCTCAGATGTTATGTGACTCCACACTTCTTCCTGAGCCCTATCTATGAGGCGCACTGTGTCTTATCTCTGAGACCGTTAATTAGGTAATGTAACTTTTTTTTTTTTTTTGAGACAGAGTCTGGTTCTGTCGCCCTGGTTGGAGTGCAGTGGTGCGATCTTGGTTCACTGCAACTTCCGCCTCCTGGGTTCAAGTGATTCACCTGCCTCAGCCTCCTGAGTAGCTGGGATTATAGGCACACATCAACACAGCCAGCTAATTTTTGTATTTTTAGTAGAGACGAAGTTTCACCATGTTGGCCAGGCTGGTCTCGAACTCCTGACCTCAAGTGATCCACCTGCCTTGGCCTCCCAAAGTGCTGGGATTACAGGCATGGGCCACCACACCTGGCTGATGTAACTCTTTTGTTTGGACTGTCTTCTTGGGGTATTGTGATATATTGCTGGGCCCAGAATCTAGGTGATGTGACTCTGCTGTTCCATCTCTGCACAAAAAGGGATTGTGACATACCACTGGGTCAAGAACCTAGATGAGGTGACTCTCCTCTCCACCCTGGGACCTGCACACATTGTGTACTAAGACATATCACTGAGCCTTAACACCTAGGTAATGCAACTCTCCTGCATGGGCCCTGCCCATAGGGGTATTATGAAATATCTTTCTATTAATCACCTAGGTGATGCGACACTTCTCTTCTACCTGGGAACTGCCAAAACAAGTATTGGTACATATCACTGGGCCCAGCACATAGGTGATGTGACTCTTTTCTCATGCATGGGCTCTGCACACTGGGGTGTTTGTTACATATAGTTGGGCCTAAACCCTAGGTCGTGTGATTCTTTTATTTTCCTGAGCTGTACTCACAGAGAGCATTTTGACATATTTTTGGGCCCATAATTTAGATGATGTGACTCTCTTGGGTGGGCCCTCCCTGGAGCGGGTATTGTGACATATTGCTGAGCCCATTATATAGGTGATGTGACTGTCTTGCATGGGCCCTCCACATAAGGGGTAGTGTGACATATTGCTGAGCCCAGTACATAGGTGATGTGACTCATAGTTCTCTGGTTTGGGCTTTGCCCAAGCAGGGATTGTGATGTGTTGCTGGACTCACCACCTATGTGTTGTGACTCTCCTCTTCTGCCTAAGCCCTGCGTACATTGTGTGTTGTGACATGCCTGGATTCAACACCTAGGTGATACAACTTTATGGCATGGGAACCACCCACAGAAGTATTGTATCATCTTTCCATCACTTAGGTGATATGATTCTTTTATTTTTCCTGTTTCTGGCATATTTTGGGTATAGTGACATCATTGAGTTCAACACCCATGAAATGGGAGGCTTCTGCCTAGTGGCCTTGTGACATATCTTTGTATCCATTATCTAGGAGATTTAACTCTCTTTTTTGCCTGCACCCTGACCACTGGGAAGATTGTGGCAAATGACCGGTCTCAGCAATCAGGTGATGTGATTTTCCTGCCTGGTCCTTGCCTGCAGATGATTGTAACACACCCAGGTGATGTGACTCTGCTGACTGTATTCTGCTTTCAAGAGGAGATTGTAACATATCCCTAATCAAGCACCCAGGTGGTGTGACACTTCTGCCCTATCCCTGCCCTCAGAGATGATTGTGACATATCATTGCCCCAAAAGGCAGGTGATGTGAGTCTTTTGGTCAATCCCTCTTCACTGGTGGGATTGTGATGCATATCGTATCCAAACTTACAGGGGCAATATGACTCTTATACCTCTAAACAACCAATAGCAGATACACTATCTCTCATAGCCAGGGTCAGGAAAATGAGTAATGTCTTGGGTTTCTTCTTTGTATGAAGGTCATAAAGAATTAACACTCTGTCACATGCTGTGTAAAGTCATCAAGAGGTACAGGGAACGTCCTAACAGAACTCAGCACACAGGGAGGTTGTGACACTCATATGCATAGCCTGACAACAGTAAAGACTGTCATCCTTCCACATAAACACAGCTCACTGTTGAGGTTCTGAATCTCATACTCAGATGCAGTCGAAAGTTAGAAAATTAAATCTCATGTTAATTCGATCCATAGAGAGGTTAGTGTCTCTGAGACCAAGATTCAGCACACCTGTGAGTCAGTGACTTCATTAAAATGACAATTTGCAGGAAGGATTGAAGTTCTCATGCACAAATCCAGACCATCATTGAGATTGTCACTCAGGTACTTACACCCAACATACAGAGGGTATTATGTCTCATACCTAGAACTAAGAAGTGTGTGAAATTGTTAATCTCATACCTCGACCTTAATTCAGGTGTGTTTGTGACATACACCTTTTTTAAGCACCTAAGTGATTTGACTCTCCTGCCTGGGCCCAACAGATGGGATTGTGCCATATTTCTGGACCCAGCATTTAGGTGATGTGAGTCTATTCTCTTGTCTTAGTGCTTTCCACAGAGAACACTGGACATATCACAGGGCCTAGTGCCCAGGTGATATGACTTTCCTCTACTTCTTAGGCTTTTCCTAAGGAGGGATTGTAATATATTGCTGGGTCAGAAACTAGGTCATGTGACTCTCCTCTGCTGCCTGGTTCCTGTTGTACATTGTGTATTGTGACACGTGGCTTGTTCTAACACCTCGGTGATGTGAATCTCCTGCATGTGCCCTGCCCACAGAGGTATTGTAACATATCTTTTTATTCATCACCTAGATGATGTAACTCTTTTTCTGCCTGGGCCCTGCCAAAAGGGAGGATTGCAGCGTATCACTGGGCCCAGCACCTAGGTGATGTGATCCTGTTTTCCCTGTGCCTCAAATATTTTGGATATTGTAAAATATTACTAGGCCCACTACCTATGAGATTGCATGCTCCTGCCTGGGCTCTGCCCACAGGGACCTTGTGACATATATCTGCGTCCATGACCTAAAAGGTGACACTTCTTGCCTGTACCATGCCCTGCACAGGAAAGATTGTGACATATCCCTGGAACCAGACACCAGATGATATGGCTTTTCTGCCTGTGTCTTGCCCCCAGGGAGCATTGTGACATAGTGCTTAGCTCAGCACCCAGGTGATGTGACTCTGTTGCCTGTGCTGTGCTTTCAGGAGAGAATCGTAACATATCCCTGGCTGAGCACCCAGGTGATGTGATGCTCCTGCTTGTTTCCTTCCCTCAGGGAAGATTGTGAGATACCTTGGCTGAAATCCCAGGTGATGTGACTCTCTTGCTAACTCCCTACCTACAGGTTAAATGGTGACATATACTATAGTCAGCTTATAAGTGCAATGATGACTCTCATACCTCAAGTCAGCTATTGGAAGAAATACTGTCTCTCATAGCTCGACTTAGATAAATGAGTCACATCCTTGGTCGTCTCTTTTTATGAAGGTCATAAAGAATTACCACACTCTAACATATCATATAATGCCCTCGAGTGTTACAAAGAGTGTTATCCCAGGGCACACAGCACAAAGGTGAGATTGTTTCTTATATGCACACTTCACCAACTATTAGGATTATCACCCTCACACAGGGAAAGAGCCCATGGCTGAAGTCTTGAATCTCAAATGCAAACACTGTCCACAGTTGGAATTGTGACTGTCATATATGAGCCTCCAGCCACAGTTGAGATGGTGACATATTTCTAAACTCAGAACAGAGCAGATGAGGACTCTACTCTCTTCAACCCAACAAACTAAGAGAGATATTTACTAATACCTGGGCTTAGGGCCACAAGTATGGTCATGGGTGCTTACAAACATGATTTTAGAGTAAATTGTGCCTCTCATTTATAATGGATAAAGTCTTTGAGTAGTATAGAGAGTGTAGTAACCAGGCACAGTGGCTCACGCCTGTAATCCCAGCATTTTGGGAGGCTGAGATGGGTGAAACGAGGTCAGGAGTTCAAGACCAGCCTGACCAACATGTTGAAACCCTATCTTTACTAAAAAATACAAAAAATTAGCTGGGCATGGTGGTGGCACCTGTAATCCCAGCTACTCGGGAGCCTGAGGCAGGAGAATCGCTTGAGCCCAGGAGGCGGAGGTTGCATTGAGTTGAGATCATGCCACTGTACTCCAGCCTGGGTGATAGTGCGAGACTCTGTCTCGCCAAAAAAAAAAAGAGTGTGCTAACAAGACCCAGCACACAGGGGAGATTTTCTTTTTTTCTTTGTTTTTTTTTTTTTTGAGATGAAGTCTTGCTCTGTCCCCCCAGCTGGAGTGCAGTGGTGCGATTTCAGCTTACTGCAACCTCTGCCTCCGGATTCAAGTGATTCTCCTGCCTCAGCCTCCTGAGTAGCTGGGATTACAGGCACACACCACCATGCCTGGCTAATTTTTGTAGTTTTAGTAGAAACAGGGTTTCACCATGCTGGCCAGGATGGTCTCAATCTCCTGACCTTGTGATCTGCCTGCATCGGCCTCCCAAAGTGCTGGGATTGCTGGCGTGAGCCACTGCAGCTGGCCTGGAGATTTTCACTGTTATATGAACACCCATCAAACAGTATATATCATCATATTCTCACATAAACACAGCCCAATTTTGAAGTTCTGGATCACACATAGAGGAAGTCAAAGGTGGAAAAATTGACTGTCATATATGGATCCAGTCCACAGGTGAGTTGGTGACACTCAGAGCAAGATTCAGCACACCTATGAGGCTGTGACTTCACTAATTAGACAAAGTCCACAGGAGGAGTATAGGCTGTCAGGTACAAATTTAGTCCGCTGTTGACATTGTAACTCCTGTTCTTAGACACAACATATAGGAAGGGTTAACCTCCTTTACCTAAAACCAGAACATGTGTGGGATTGTTAATTTCATCTCTGCGCCTTCCCACAGGTTTAATTGTAACATTTTTCACTGCCCAGCACCCAAGTGATCTGACTCTCTTGCCTAAGACCAGCCCACAGATGGAATAGTGACATATAGCTGAACCCACAACTGAGGGGATGTGCTTCTATTTTTCTGCATTGGTGCTGCTCACAGAGGACATTGTGACATATTGCTGGACCTTACACTTAAATGATGTGAGTCTCCTCCCCTGCCTTGGCACTGCCCACAGAAGGCATTAGGACATTTCTGTGAGCCCTACATCCAGATTATGTGACTCTCCTGCCTGTTCCCTGACCACATAAGCAATTGTGACATGTTGCTGGGTTCGACACCCTGGTAATGTAACTCTACTGCCAAAAAGGAGCATTATGACATATATTTCCACTCATTACCCAGGTGATGTGACTCTCTTCTCCTGCCTGGTCCCTGCTCACAGAGGGAATTGTGACATATCCCTTGGCTCAGTACCAAACAATTGTGATTCTTCTTCCATCATAAGTTCTGCTGGCAAGGGAGATTGAGACATATTGTGGAGCTCTATGCCAATGTGACATTACGTTTTGCCTTGGCCTGGACCTCAAAAGGCATTGTGACATATTACTGGGCCCAGCAACATGGTGACATGAGTCTCCTGTATGGACCATGATAACAGAGCATTGTGACATATCTTTAAGAGCATCAGCTTTTTGATGTGACTCTCCTTTTCTACCAAGGTTTCCCCACAATGAGAGATTGTGACATATCTTCTGGCCCAGGAATCAGGTGATGTGTTTCTCCTGCCTGAGCTTTGCTCACAGGGAGCATTGTGACATATCACTCGTCTCAGCACCCAGGTGATGTGACTCTACTGTCTGCCCTGGTTTCAAGAGGAAATTTAACATATCCCTGACTGAGCACCCAAGTTTTAATTCTTCTGCCTGGTGCCTTCTCTCAGAGAAGATTGTGACATATCCCTGGCCTATTACCGAGACGATGTAACTCTCCTGCTCACTCCCTATCCACAGGGGAGATTGTGACATATATCTTTTTTCAGATCATAGGTGCGATGTTGGCTCTCATATCTGAAATCAGTCAATAGAAGACATACTATCTCTCATATGTGGGCTTAGGTACATGGGTAAGATTCTCACTCTCCTCTTTTTAGGAAGGTCAGAAAAAATTACACTCTCTCACATATTGTATAAAGCCCTCAAGTGGTACACAGAGTGTCATAATGGCTCTAGAAAACAGATGGGATTGTGATTTATGTATGCACACTTTGCCAGTTGTTAAGATTGTCACCCTCATCTATGGACAAAGCCTACTGGTGAGGTCCTAAATCTTACATGTGGATGCAGTGCAGAGTTGAAATTGTGACTGTCATGTGTGAACATCAGGCAACAGCTGAGGTGATGACTCATTAGTAAGCCTAGCTTATAGGCAGGTGACAACTCTCATATCTGGACCCAGTCATTATAGAGGTGTTAACTCTCATATCTGGGCATAGAGCCACAGGTACGATCATGGGTCCATACCAGCACAATTGTCTCCCAGTCACAAAAGATTGCGACTCTCATGGGAACCTTATAAATTCCTCAGTTGGTACAGAGAGTGTTCTAACTAGGCTCATTGTACAGTTGAGATTTTGACACTCATGCACACCCAGCCGACAGTAAAGATTGTCCTCTTTTCACATGAATACAATCAACTGGATGTTCTGAATCTCATATCCAGAGACAGTTGCAAGTTGGAAAATTTATAAGTGAATCCAGTCCAAAGTTAAGTTGGTGACTTTCAGACCAAGATTGAATACACTGTTAGTCTGTGATTCCACTAAGGTGACACAGCCAGTAAGAGGGACTGAGTCTCTCATTCAGTGATTCAATTCATTCTAAAAATGTGACTTGTGTACTTGGATTTAACATACAGGAGGTGTTGACTCGCATACCAAGAATTGGGGTATATACAGGATTGTTAGTCTCATCCTTGGTCTTTCCTTCAGGTGCGGTTTTGACGCACTTCTGCCCAGCAGCTGAGTATTGTGATTCTTCAGAATTGGCCCAGCCTACAAATAGGATTGTGCCACACTGCTGGACCCAGCACCTAGATGATGTAACTATTCTCCTGCCTTGGTGCTACTCAAAAAAGACATTAACATATCTCAGAGCCTTGCACCCAGGTAATGTGAGTCTCCTCTCCTGCCTTGCTGCTGCACACAGAAGTGAGATATGTACAGGATTGTTAATCTCATTTGGACCTTCCTGCACGTGTGATTGTGACACATGCCTCTGTGTAGAACCCAAGTGAGTTTTCTCTCTTGCTCGAATTTAACCCACAGATGGAATCGTGACGTATCGCTGGACTAGAAACTAGGTGATGTGACTCTATTTTCTTGCCTCTGTGATTTCCACATTAGGCATTGGGACATATCACTGGGCCTTGCATCCAGGTGATAGGAGTTTTCTTTTTCTTTCTCTTTTTTTTTTTTTTTTTTGAGACAGAGTTTTGCTCTTGTTACCCAGGCTGGAGTGTAATGGTGCAATCTTGGCTCAAGGCAAACTCCGCCTCCTGAGTTTAAACAATTCTGTCTCAGCTTCCCAAGTAGCTTAGATTACAGGCGTGCACCACCATGCCTGGCTAATTTTTGTATTTTTAGTAGAGACACGGTTTCTCCATGTTGGTCAGGCTGGTCTCGAACTCCTGACCTCAGGTGATCCACCTGCCTTGGCCTCCCAAAGTGCTGGGATTACAGTCATGAGCCACCATGCCCGGCCAGTGATGGGAGTTTTCTCTCCTCCTTTGGTGCTGATCACAGTGAGCATTGTAAAATATTGCTGCCATCACCCATAGATTATGTTACTCTCCTCTGCTTTGCCCACGTGGTTCATTGTGACGTTACTGGGTCTAAAACCCAGAAAATATAACTCCCTTATTTAGGTTCTGCCTGCAGGAGCCGTTGTCACAAATCTCTGTGCTCACCACCCAGGTGATGTGACTGCCTTTTACTGCCTAGTTCCTTCTCACAAAACATATTGTGGCATACTGCTAGGCCCAGTACCTGGCTGGTGTGACTCCTCTCTTCTTTCTAGGTTCCACCTGCAGCAAAGATTGTAACATACCGCTGGGCCCAACAGCATAATGACGTTACTCTTTTGCCTTGGGCCCGCCCTCAGAAGGCACTATAAAGTATTCATGGCCCCAGCGCCAAGGTGCTGTGTGTCTCCAGCCTGGATCCTGCCCACAGAGGGCATTGTGACATATCTCTTGGCCCATCAGATGTTTAATATTATCCCCTCCCCTTTCCTACCCTGTGTTTGCCTATACGAGACATTGTCACATGTTCCTGGGCCCAGCACCTAGGTGATGTCTTCCCGAGACCTGTCCATATGGGAATTGTGATATATCGTGTGGCCCAGAACTTACTTGATGTGACTCTCCTCTCATGACTAGGCCCTGCTCGCAGGTGTGATTGTGACACACAGCTTGGCCTAGCCCCTAGGTTATGTTACTCTCCTCTTATTCTTCAGTCATTTTCACAGGGGGCATTGTGATGTATTTATTGCTGGACTGAGAATCTAGGTGATGTGACTCTCCTCTACTGCTTGAAATATACCCAAAAAGGGAGTTTGATATATTGCTTAGCCAGGATCCTAGGTGATGTTACTCTTTTCTCCTGCCTAAACCCTGCATACATTATGTATTTTGACACATCACTGGAGCCGCAACCTAGGTGTTGTAACTCTCCTGCATGGGCTTTGCCTACAGGGGTATGATGATGTATCTTTTCTTTCATCACCCAAGTGGTGTGACTCTCCACTTATGCCTAGGTCTTGATGAAAGAGGAATTGTGACATATCCCTGGCCCTAGCACTTAGGTGATGTAACTTGCCTTTATTGCCAGGGCATGGCATATTATGAATATTGGACATATCTCTGGGACTGACACCTAGGGGATGAGAGGTTCCTGCCTGGGCCCTGCCCACAGGAGGCTTTGTGGCATGTCTCTGGCCTCATTACCTAGAAAGATGTGACTCTTCTCTTCTACCTGCATTCTTCCCACAGAGAAGATTGTGACATCACTGGATCCAGCAATTAGAAAATGTTTCTCTCCTGCCTGAGCCTTGCCCACAGGAACATTGTGACATATCCTTGGGCTCAGCACCCAGGTGATGGAACTCTGCCACCTGTGCCCTGTCTACTTAGGCTATTGTGAAGCTGGTTTCAATACCCAGGCGATGTAACATTCCTGCCAGGCCACTGCCTTCCAGGGATATTGTTACATACCTTTGTGCCAATCACCAAGGTGATATGAATCTTTTCACCTGCCCAGTCCTTGTTCACTGGGGGATAATGATATCTATTGCTGGTTTCAGCACTGAGCTGATGTGACTTGCCTCTTCTTCATAGATTCTGCCCACAAAAAAACTAACACATCACTAGGCCCGTCAGCAAAATTATTTTGCCTAGCCCTGCCCTTAAAAGACATTGTGACATACTACAGTGCCCAGCATCAATGTAATTTGTCCCCTGCCTAAACCCTGCCTACTGGGGGCATTGTGACATATCTCTTGGCCCATCAACTATTTGATGTGACTCTACTTTGTTACCTGGGCGTTGCTAATAGTAGAGCTTGTGACCTATCTCTGGGCCCAGCACCTAGATGTTATGAGTCTCCTGCCTGGTCCATGCGCACAAAAAAGAGAGTGACTTATACTAGGATCAACACACAAATGATTCTATTCTTCTGCATGATCCCAGCCCACATGGCTTATTGTGATATCTCTAGTTTCATCATCTAGATGATGTGACTCTCCTTTTCTTCCTGGGAACTGTCCATAATGAGGATTGTGACACATCACTTGGCCCAGCACCTATGTGATATGACTCCTTTCTTTTGCCTGGGCCTATCAGTTTGGGTGATTGTGTCATATAGCTTTACTCAGCACCTTGATTATGTGACTCTCCTGTTTCTCCTGAGTCCTACCCACAGAGGTCACTGCAGCCCCTAATTTAGGTAATTTGACTCCTGCCTGGGCCCTCCCCTCAGTGATTTTTGTGACATAGTTTTTGACTCATCACCTAGGTAATGTGATTCTTCTCCACTGCTTGGACTCTGTCACAGAAGGTATTGTGATGTATCACTGGGCCTGACACTTAGGTGAAGATACTGTCTTCTCCTGCCTGGGCCCTGCATAAATTGTATATTTTGACATTTCACTAGGTTCAACACATGGGTGATTCAACTCTCTCACATGGACCCTGAGCATGGGGTTATTAAGACATTTATTTTTGTTCATCACCTAAGTGATGTGACTCCTCTCTGATCCCTGTCAAAAGGAAAGATTGTGACATATCACTGGAACCAGAACTTAGGTGATGAGACTCTTCTGTCTAACAACTACATATTTTGGTTATTGTGACATTTCACTGGGCCAAACACCTCAGCCCTGTCCACAGGGGTTCTTGTGACATATATCTGCATCCATTACATAAAAGATGTGATGCCTTTTCTACCTGCACCCCGCCCACAGGAAAGGTTATAACACACTGCAGAGCCCAGCCACCAGGTGATGTGCCTCTCCTGCATGTGCATAACTTTCAGGAGAAAATTGTAACATGCCACTGGTTGAAAACCCAGATGATGTGACTCTCCTGCCTTTTCACAGCCCTCAGGGAAAAAAATTACATATCATTTGCTCAGCATCCAGGTGATATCACTCTCCTGGATGGTTTGTGCCAACAAGTTGGTTGGTAACGTATATCTTGGCCCAGCTCATAGGTTTGATGATGACTCTAATACCTCATACCAGCCAATAGAAGAGATACTGTCTCTCACAGGTAGGCTTAGAAAGAGGAATAAAATTCCTGGCTGGGTGTGGTGGCTCACACCTATAATCCCAGCACTTTGGGAGGTCGAGGTGGGCGGATCACCTGAGGTCGGTATTCAAGACCAGCCTGACCAACGTGGAAAAACCCTGTCTCTACTAAAAATACAAAAAATTAGCTAGGCATGGTGGCACGTGCCTGTAATCCCAGCTACTCGGGAGGCTGAGGCAGGAGAATCGCTTGAACCCAGGAGGCGGAGGTTGTGGTGAGCTGAGATCACACCATTGCACTCCAGTCTGGGCAACAAGAGCGAAACTCCGTCTCACAAAAAAAAAAAAGAAAAAGGAGTAAAATCCTGGTCTCCTCTCTGTATGAAGGTTATAGAGAATTACCACTCTCTTGTATATTGTATAAGGCACTCAGATGGTACAGAGCATGTAATCTGCACCATAGGACCAAGCAAACAGGTTAGATCATGTTTCATGTAAGCACACCCTGCCAGTTTTTAGGATTGTCATCCTCGCACATGAAAGAGCCCACTGATAAAGTCATAATTCTCATGGATGGATGCAGTCCACAGTTAAAATTGTGACTATCATATGTGAACATGTGGCCACATTTGAGATGGTGAATCATTTCTAAACCCAGCTCATAGGTGGGTGAGGACTCTCCTCTCTGGACCCAGCCAATTGGAGAGATGTTGACTGTCATACCTAGACTTAGGACCACATAAGATCATGTGTTCAGAGCAGGTTGCAACTCTCATGCACACCATATACAGTCCACAAGAGAGTGTCCTGACAGAGACAAGCACACAGGTGAGGTTGTGAAATTTATATTCACACCCAGTCAATACCAAATATTGTCATCCACTTAAACACACTCTTCTTTTGAGGTTCTGAATCTCACTTTTGGAGGCAGTTGAGTGTTGGAAAATTGACTCTCATTTGTGGATTTTTGTCCACAGTTGGGTTAGTGACTCGTTAACCAAAATTCAGCACACCTTTGTGACTGTGACTTCACTAAAGAGCATAATTTATTTATTTTGAGATGGAGTTTTGCTCTTGTTACCTAGGCTGGAGATCAGTGGCACGATCTTGGCTCATTGCAAACTCTGTTTCCTGGGTTCAAGTGATTCTCCTGCCTTAGCCTCCTGAGTAGCTGGGATTACAGGTGCCCACCACTATGCCAGCTGTTTTGTATTTTTAGTAGAGCTGGGGTTTCACCATGTTGGTCAGGCTGGTCTTGAACTCCTGACCTCAAGTGATCCACTTACCTTGGCCTCCCAAAGTGCTGGGATTACAGGTGTGAGCCACCTTGCCCAGACTAAGGCACATAATTTGCAAAAGAAATTGAGGCTCTTATGCACAAATCCAGTCCACCATTGAGACTGTGACCCCTGTACTTAGACCCAACATGCAGGAGGTGTTGACTCTCATCCCTTGACTCAGAACATGAATGTAATTGTTAATGTCATCGCAAGACCTTTCGAAAAGTGTCATGTGACATATATCTTAGCCCAGCATCTGAGTTATTTGTCTTTTCCTGGGCCTAGTCCACAGTGCCATATCACCGGGCCCAGACCCTTGGTAATGTGATTCTATTCTGCCTTGATACAGCCCACAGTGGTCATTGTGACATATTGCTGGGTGTTGCACCCAGGTGGTATGAGTCGGCTCTTCTGCGTTGGTGCTGCCCACAGATGTATTGTGACATATTGCTGGGCCTATGTTATGTTAATCTTTTGCTTGTGCCGTAAACACATAGGCTGAGTCCAACACCTGGGTGATGTAACACTTCATCCTGGACCTGTCTACAGAGGGGATTGTAATATATGTCTTCACCAATCACCCTGGAAATGTGACTTACTTTTCCTGCCTGTCCATAATCACAGGGGGTATTGGGACATATTGTGGGGCCCAGCACCTAGGTGATGTGACACTTTTTTTTAGGTTCTGCTCACAAAAGAGATTATGACATATGACTGTGCCTAACACTAAGGCGATGTTACTTTTTTTTTTTTTTTTGCTTTGGCTCTGCCCTTAGAAGGCATTGAGATATACAGCTGGGCTTAGCACTAAGAAGATGTGAGTCCTCTGCCTGAAGCCTGACCACAGGGAGCATTGTGACCTATTTCTTGACCCATTACAATCTCTCCTGTGGGCAAAGCTGAAGTAAATGCCCGTTTTACCTACGTGATGTGACATTCCTCTTCTGCCTGGGCCATGCCCACAGAATAGAGAGTGATGTATTGCTGGGGCAAGCAAATGGTGTAATTATTCTGCCTGGTCCCTGTACACAGGAGTCACTGTGATACATATTTGGGCCTCCCACCTAGATGATGTGACTCTTCTGGGGTTTGTCCACAGTGGGAATTGTGATATGCCACGTGACATAGCTCCTATGTGATGTGACTCTTTCTCATTCTTGGCCTCTTTCCACTGGGGTGACTGGAACATAAAGCTGAGCCCAGCACCTAAGCTGTGTCTCTCCTTTATAAGCCCTACCCACAAAGGACATTGTGACGTATCTCTAGGCTTCTCACCTAGGTAATGTGACTTTTTTACCTAGGCCCACCCCTCGGGTATTGTGAAATACTGCTAGACCAAGATCCTAGATGATAGGAATCTCTGCTACTGCTTGGGTTGTGCTTAAGAAGAAATTGTGATGTGCATTTGGGCGCATCCAGCACCTAAGTGATGTTACTCTCCTCTTGTGCCTGAGACCTGCATGCATCATGTTTTTTTGTGTGTGTTTTTTTTGTTTGTTTATTTGTTTTTGAGATGGAGTTTCGCTCTTGTTGCCTAGGCTGGAGTGCAATGGCGCAATCTCAGCTCACCACAACCTTCATCTCCCAGGTTCAAGCAGTTCTTCTGCCTCAGCCCCCCGAGTATCTGGGATTACAGGCATGTACCACCAAGCTCGGTTAATTTTTCTATTTGCAGTGGAGACGGGGTTTCTCCGTGTTGGTCAGGCTGGTCTTGAACTCCCAACCTCAGGTGATCCACCCACCTCAGCCTCCTAAAGTGCTGGGATTACCTGTGTGAGCCACCGCACCTGGCCGGCATCATGTATTTCAACATGTCTCTGGGTCCAACAACATGATGATGAGAATTTCCTGCGTGGGCTCTCACACAGAACTATTCTAACACGTCTTTTCATTCATTATCTTGGCGATTTGACTTTTCTGTTCCGCTTGAGCACTGCCAAAAGAAAAATTTGTGGCAGATCACTTTACCTAGCACCTAGGTGATGTGGCTCTTCTCACTTGCCTGAGACCTGCATATTTTGGTTATTGTGACATATCACTGAAACAAACACTTAGGGGTTGGAAGGCTTCTGCCTGAGCTCCTCCCACAGAGGGCCCTGGAGTATATTTTTTCATCCATCACCTGGTAGATGAAACCCTCTACTTCTACCTGCATTCTTCCCATAGAGAAGATTGTGATATATTGCTGGGCCCAGCAACCAGGTGTTTTGTCTATCCTTTCTGGGCTTTGCCTACAGTAAGCCTTGTGACACATTTAACTGAGCCCAGCACCCAGGTGATCATACTCTTCTCCCTGTGCCCTGCTTTCAGGAGAGGATTATAACATCTCTGGTTGAGAACCCTGTGATGTGACTCTCTTTGCTGGTGCATGCTGTCAGGGAAGATTGTGACATAACCCTGGGTCAGCACACAATTGATGTGACTCTTGTGCTTGTTCTCTACCCACAGGTGGAATTGTGACATAAAACTTGGCCAAGCACACAGATGTAATGGTGTGCTGAATCCAGCACCTCGGTGATTTGACTCTCCTCTTTTTTTGTGGGAGGGATCCTGCAAATTTTGGATATTGTCAATTATTGCTGAATCCTGCACCCATGTTACGTGACTCTCCCAAATGTGCCTTACATGTTGTGTCACAATATATCACATTAGAAATTGTTAAATATTGTTGAGTTCAACACCTGGGTGATGGATGTAACTTTTTTTCTGGGCCTGCCTACAGGGGACTTTGTGACATAACTCAATGCCCATCACCATGGTACTGTTACTCTCTTCTGCCTTATCTCTGCTCACAGAGAAATTGTGACACATCACTGGCCTAGCACCTAGGTGATGTGACTCTCCTCTTTTTTTCAGGCTCCACATATTTGGGTGTTGTGACATATTGCTGAACTCAATACCTAAGAGATGGGAGTCTCCTACCTAGGCCCTTCCTACAGGGGGCATTGTGACATGTCTCTGCATTCCTCATCCAGGAGATGTGACTCTCCTTTTCTGCCTACACCCTGCCTACACAGAAAGTTGTGGCATATTGCTGTGGTCAGCAACCAGACGATGTGTTTCTCCTGCCTGGGTCTTTATTACAGGAAAGATGATTGACATATTACTGGGCCCAGCATCCAGATGATGTGACTCTTCTTCTGTTGGTCCCTGCTTACAGGGAAATTGTAGCATATTGCTACACCCAGCACCTAGCTTATGTGACTCTTCTTTTAGGTTTGCCTTCAGGGAACATTGTGACATATTGCTGGCCCTGCACTGACAATTTGTGACTCTTCTGCCTGTGATTTGCCCACTTGGGGCATTGTGACGTATTGCTGGGTTTAACACTCAGGTGATGTAACTTTTAAGCCTAGGCCTTGCCTACAGGAGGCATTTTGAAATGTTTTTCTGGCTGGGCACAGTGGCTCATGTCTGTAATCCCAGCACTTTAGGAGGCCAAGGTGGGCAGATCACAAAATCAGGAGTTCGAGACCAGCCTGGTCAACATGGTGAAAACTCGTCTCTACTAAAAAAAAAACAAAAATCAGCCAGGTGTCGTGATTGGTGCCTGTAGTCCCAGCTACTCAGGAGGCTGAGACAGGATAATCGCTTGAACCCAGGAGGTGGAGGTTGCAGTGAGCTAAGATCGCACCACTGCACTCCATCCTGGGCAACAGAGTGAGACTCCATCTCCAAAAAATAAAAAAAAAAATACAAATGTCTTTGCACCAATCCCACAGGTGATATGACTCTTGTGTTACCTGGTCTCTGCTCCCAGGAAGAATTGTGACCTTTCACAGTGTATAGCTATTTTTTTTTTTTTTTATTTCTTAGTTTTTTCCTGCAGGAAAGATTGTGAAATATTACTGAACTAAGCACCAAAGGGATATATTTTTTTTCTTGGACCTGCCCACATAAGACATTGTGACATATTGCTGGGCCCTACACCTAGATGATGTGAGTTTTCTGCCCGTCAACTATTTTATGTGACTCTCCTCTCTTCACTTTGTCCATAGGTTAGCTTTTAATATACCTTTGGGCCTGGGTCATGCTAACAGAAGCAAGAGTGACTTATTGCTGGGTCCAGCACACAGGGGATATGATTCTTCTGCTTGGTTCCTGCCCAAGTGGTCATTGTGACATATCTCTGGGTCAGTTGCCTAAATGACAGGACTCTTTTTATCTTTCTGGAGCAGTCCACAGTAGGAAATTTGACATATCGCTGGGCCCAGCACATATCTGATGTGACTCTCCTCTCGTGCCAAGGCCTTGCCTACTGTAGTGATTGTGCCATATAGCTGGGCCCAGCTCCGTTATCTGACTCCTGTTTTCTTCCTGAGCCCTATGAAAAGATAGCATTATTAAATATTTCTGGGTCTTTTACCTAGGTGATGTGACTTTTCTTTCTGACTTGTCCTCTCAGAGGGTATTGTGACATGTTGCTGAGTGCAGCATTTAGATGATGCGACCCTTCCTCTACTGCTTGGACTCTGACCAAAAAGGGATTATGATATATCACTGGGCCCAGCACCTACGTAATGGGACTCTTTCCCTTGCCTGGGCCCTACAAACATTTTGCATTGTGACGTAGCTGGGTCTGCCACCCAGGTAATGTGAGTCTTCACATAAGCCCTGGCCACAAGAGTATTATGAAATAACTTTTTATTCATCACCTAGGTAATGATGTGACTCTTCGTCAGCCTCTACCCTGCCACAAGGGAATTGTGTTGTGTCAGTGGGTCCAGCACCTAGATGATGTAACTCATCTTTTGGCTGGACCTTTCATATTTTACATATTGTTACATATCACTGCATCTGACATTAGGGGATGAGAGGCTTCTGCCTGGGCCCTGCCCACAGATGGCCTCGTGACATGTTTTGGCATCCATTACCTAAGAAATGTGGCTGTCCTCACCTACATGCACCATGCACAAAGAAAAGATTGTGACATCACTGGGATCAGCCAACAGGTATGGTGTCTATCCTCTCAGGATGTTGCTCACAGAGAGCGTTGTAACATATCACTGGGTCCAGCACCCAGGTGATGTGACTTGTGGCCCATGCCTATCTAGTCTTTTTTTTTTTTTTTTGAGGCAGAGTCTCACTCTGTTACCCAGGTTGGAGTGCAGCGATGTGATCTTGGCTCACTGCAACATCTGCCTCCTGGTTCAAGCAGTTCTCCTGCCTTAGCCTCCCAAGTAGCTGGGATTACAAGCATGCATTACCACTCCGTTCTAATTTTTGTATTTTTAGTAGAGGTGGAGTTTCACCATGTTGGCCAAGCTGGTCTCGAACTCCTGACCTCAAGTGATCTACCTGCCTTGGCCTCCCAAAGTGCTGATATTACAGGTGTGAGCCACTGTGCCACGCCTTATTACCCTCCTCTTTCAAATCATCCCTGTGTATTTTGGGTATTAAGACATATTTCTGGGTCAAACCAAATGAGTGAAAGGCTCTTGCCTGGGCCCTGCCCACAAGAGGCCTTGTGACACATCTCTGCATCCACTGCTTTGGAGGTGTGACTTTCCTCTTCCATCTGCACCATGCCAACACAGAAAATTGTGACATACCTCTGGGTTCAGCAACCAGGTGTGTACCCAGGTCTTACCTGCAGAGAAAATTGTGACATATAGCTTGGCCCAGTACCCAAGTAATGTGACTTTGTTGTCTGTGCCTTGCTTTCAGGAGAGAATTGTAACATAACCCTGGTCAGGCAACCAGGTGATATGACTCTGTCTGATCCCTGCCCTGGAAAAATTGTGACATATTTCTGACCCAGCACCCAGGTGATGTTACTCTCCTGTTTTCTTTCTACTCACAGTTTGGGTTGTGACATATACCTTTGCCAAGCTCACAGTTGTGATGATGACACTAATAACACAAACCAGCCAAAAGGAGAGTTACTGGCACTTGTAACTATACTTGGAGAAATGGGTAAATTCCTGGGTCTTCTCTAGGTAATAACTTCATAAAGGATTACTTTTCTTTCACATTTTATATAAAGTCTTTGGATGGTACAGAGAGTGTCATCACAAGACCAAGCACACAGGTGAGACTGTGTTTCTCATACGCACAACCTACCAAATGTTAGCATTGTCACCCTGACACATGGACAGTGCCCACTGGAGAGATCTTGAATTTCACAGGTGCATGCAGTCCACAGTAAAAATTCTGTTACATGTGATCATGCCACTACAGTTAACATGGTGACTCATTTCAAAGTCCAGCTCATAGGCAGGGGAAGAGTCTCTTCTCGGGACCCAGCCATTTGGAGAGATGTTGACTCAAATACATTGACTTAGGTTCACAGGTATGATTATGAATCCATACCAGGAAGAAAGTTTCAGAGAAAATTGTGACTTTCATGAATACTGTATAAAGACCTCAGGTGGTACAGAGAGTTTTATAAAGAGGCCCAGAACACAGGTGACATTGTGACACTTATATGCACACCCAGCCAACAGTAAAGATTGTCATCTTTCCACATGAATGCAGCTCACTGCTGAAGTTCTGATTCTCATACCTGGAGGTAGCCAAAAGCTGGAAAATTGACTCTCATACATGGATTTGGGCTATATGTGGGTTGATGACTCTCAGACCAAGATTCAGCATACCGATGAGGCTGTGACTCCACTAAAGGGACACAGTCCACAGCATAGATTGAGGCTCTTATGCATGTATTCAGTCCACCTTTGAGATTGTAACTGATATACTCTGACTCAGCATACAAAAGGTGTTGACTCCAATACCTAGAAATGGGACATGTGCAGGATTGTTAATGTTATCCCTACATTTTCCTGCAACTGTTATTGCAACATACACCTCTGGCCAGCACCTGAGTAATTTGATTCTCCTCCCTGGTGCCCAGCCCACAGATTAGATCATGACACACCACTGGACCCAGCACCTAGGTGGTGTGACTGTACATTTGCCTCAGCACTGCCCACAGGGAGGCATTGTGACATATGGCTGAGCCCCACACCTTGGTTATGTGACTCATTCCTGTGCCCTGCCATTATGGGTCATTGTCACATATTGCTATGTCCAGCCTCCAGGTGATGTAACTCCTTGCTGGGTCCTGCCTACAGGAAGCATTACAACCTATCTCTGTACCAATCACCAAGGTAATGTGACTCTTATTCTACCAGGTCCCTGCACACATAAATAATTTTTTCTATTACTGGGCCCAGCATCTAGCTGAAGTGACTTTTCTCTTCTAAGTAGGTTCTGCTCTCAATGTAGATTGTGACATACTGCTGGGCTAAACAAGGTGATGTGAGCCTTCTGTCCAAACCCTGCCCATAGCAAGCACAGTGACATATCTGTGAATCCATCATCTTTGTGCTGTGACTCTTACTTGGGTTTGGCCTATAGGAGAGATTGTGACATATCTCTGGGACCAGCACTTAGATGATGTGAATCTTCTTTCCTCCCATGGCCATGCTCCCATAAAAGAGCATGACTTATCCCTGGGATAAGCTCACAGGATATGTCATTCTTCTATCTGGCCCCTGTCCACAGGGGTTATTGTGACATATCTCTGGGCCCATTACCTAGATGATGTGACTCTACACTTCTTTCTGGGGCCTGTCCACAGGATTGTGATGTATCACTTGGCCCAGCACTTATGTGATGTGACTCTTCTCATGCTTTGGCTCTGCCCACTGGAGTGATTGTGATATGTAGCTGGGTCCAGCTCTTAGGTTATGCAATCTATCTTTTCTCTGTGAGCCCTTCCCACAGGGGGCATTGTGACATATCTTTGATCCTCTCACTTTGATGATGTGAATTTTCTGCCAGGGCTGTTTTCTCAGAGGGTATTGTGACATTTCTGGACCCAGAACCTAGATGATGTGACTCTTCTATTGCTTGGGCTCTGCCCAAAATGCAACTCATTTTTGTGACTGGTATCTGCATACGTGTATTGTGATGTATGGCTGGAACCAGCACCTGTATAATATGAGTCTTCTGCATGGACTCTTTTCAGGAGGGCATTATGAAATATCACTTTGTTTATCACTTACGTGTTGTGACTCTCTTCTTATGACTGGAACCTGCCACAAAGGGCAATTGCAACATATCACTTGACCCAGCACCTAAGTGATGTGATTCTCTTTTTGCGGGGGAGGGGGTCTCACATATTTTGAGCATTGTGATACATTGCTGGGCCCAACACCTAGGGAATAGAATGCTCCTTTCTTGACCCTGCCCATGGGGGCTTTGTGACATATCTCTATTGGGGGAACCAGCCCCCAATATTTCAATGTAGGTTCTTTTCTATTTTCCCTAAGTGTTGGCTGGTCTGAGAAATAAAAGAGTACAAAAGAAAGAAATTTTACAGCTGGGTCTCCGGGGGTGACATCACATGTCAGCAGGTTCCATGATGCCCCCGAGCTGCAAAACCAGCAAGTTTTTTTTTGTTTTTTTATTTATTTATTTATTTATTTTTTATTTATTTTTTTTTTATTATACTTTAGGGTTTTAGGGTACATGTGCACAATGTGCAGGTTTGTTACATATGTATCCATGTGCCATGTTGATTTCCTGCACCCATTAACTCGTCATTTAGCATTAGGTGTATCTCCTAATGCTGTCCCTCCCCCCTCCCCCCACCCCACAACAGTCCCCGGAGTGTGATGTTCCCCTTCCTGTGTCCATGAGTTCTCATTGTTCAATTCCCACCTATGAGTGAGAACATGCGGTGTTTGGTTTTTTGTCCTTGCGATAGTTTACTGAGAATGATGTTTTCCAGTTTCATCCATGTCCCTACAAAGGACACGAACTCATCATTTTTTATGGCTGCATAGTATTCCATGGTGTATATGTGCCACATTTTCTTAATCCAGTCGATTGTTGTTGGACATTTGGGTTGGTTCCAACTCTTTGCTATTGTGAATAGTGCCGCAATAAACATACGTGTGCATGTGTCTTTATAGCAGCATGATTTATAGTCCTTTGGGTATATACCCAGTAATGGGATGGCTGGGTCAAATGGTATTTCTAGTTCGAGATCCCTGAGGAATCGCCACACTGACTTCCACAATGGTTGAACTAGTTTACAGTCCCACCAACAGTGTAAAAGTGTTCCTATTTCTCCACATCCTCTCCAGCACCTGTTGTTTCCTGATTTTTTAATGATGGCCATTCTAACTGGTGTGAGATGGTATCTCACTGTGGTTTTGATTTGCATTTCTCTGATGGCCAGTGATGATGAGCATTTCTTCATGTGTTTTCTGGCTGCATAAATGTCTTCTTTTGAGAAGTGTCTGTTCATGTCCTCTGCCCACTTTTTGATGGGGTTGTTTGTTTTTTTCTTGTAAATTTGTTTGAGTTCATTATAGATTCTGGATATTAGCCCTTTGTCAGATGAGTAGGTTGCAAAAATTTTCTCCCATTCTGTAGGTTGCCTGTTCATTCTGATGATAGTTTCTTTTGCTGTGCAGAAGCTCTTTAGTTTAATGAGATCCCATTTGTCAATTTTGGCTTTTGTTGCCATTGCTTTTGGTGTTTTAGACATGAAGTCCTTGCCCATGCCTATGTCCTGAATGGTATTGCCTAGGTTTTCTTGTAGGATTTTAATGGTTTTAGGTCTAACATATAAGTCTTTAATCCATCTTGAATTAATTTTTGTATTAGGTGTAAGGAAGGGATCCAGTTGCAGCTTTCTACATATGGCTAGCCAGTTTTCCCAGCACCATTTATTAAATAGGGAATCCTTTCCCCATTTCTTGTTTTTGTCAGGTTTGTCAAAGATCAGATAGTTGTAGCTATGCGGCATCATTTCTGAGGGCTCTGTTCTGTTCCATTGATCTATGTCTCTGTTGTGGTACCAGTACCATGCTGTTTTGGTTACTGTAGCCTTGTAGTATAGTTTAAAGTCAGGTAGTGTGATGCCTCCAGCTTTGTTCTTTTGGCTTAGGATTGACTTGGCGATGCGGGCTCTTTTTTGGTTCCATATGAACTTTAAAGTAGTTTTTTCCAATTCTGTGAAGAAAGTCATTGGTAGCTTGATGGGGATGGCATTGAATCTATAAATTACCTTGGGCAGTATGGCCATTTTCACGATATTGATTCTTCCAACCCATGAGCATGGAATGTTCTTCCATTTGTTTGTATCCTCTTTTATTTCATTGAGCAGTGGTTTGTAGTTCTCCTTGAAGAGGTCCTTCACATCCCTTGTAAGTTGGATTCCTAGGTATTTTATTCTCTTTGAAGCAATTGTGAATGGGAGTTCACTCATGATTTGGCTCTCTGTTTGTCTGTTATTGGTGTACAAGAATGCTTGTGATTTTTGTACATTAATTTTGTATCCTGAGACTTCGCTGAAGTTGCTAATCAGCTTAAGGAGATTTTGGGCTGAGACAATGGGGTTTTCTAGATATACAATCATGTCATCTGCAAACAGGGACAATTTGACTTCCTCTTTTCCTAATTGAATACCTTTTATTTCCTTCTCCTGCCTGATTGCTCTGGCCAGAACTTCCAGCACTATGTTGAACAGGAGCGGTGAGAGAGGGCATCCCTGTCTTGTGCCAGTTTTCAGAGGGAATGCTTCCAGTTTTTGCCCATTCAGTATGATATTGGCTGTGGGTTTGTCGTAGATAGCTCTTATTATTTTGAGATACGTCCCATCAATACCTAATTTATTGAGAGTTTTTAGCATGAAGGGTTGTTGAATTTTGTCAAAGGCCTTTTCTGCATCTATTGAGATAATCATGTGGTTTTTGTCTTTGGTTCTGTTTATATGTTGGATTACATTTATTGATTTGCGTATGTTGAACCAGCCTTGCATCCCAGGGATGAAGCCCACTTGATCATGGTGGATAAGCTTTTTGATGTGCTGCTGGATTCGGTTTGCCAGTATTTTATTGAGGATTTTTGCATCAATGTTCATCAAGGATATTGGTCTGAAATTCTCTTTTTTGGTTATGTCTCTGCCAGGTTTTGGTATCAGGACGATGCTGGCTTCATAAAATGTGTTAGGGAGGATTCCCTCTTTTTCTATCGATTGGAATAGTTTCAGAAGGAATGGTACCAGTTCCTCCTTGTACCTCTGGTAGAATTCGGCTGTGAATCCATCAGGTCCTGGACTCTTTTTGGTTGGTAAGCTATTGATTATTGCCACAATTTCGGAACCTGTTATTGGTCTATTCAGAGATTCAACTTCTTCCTGGTTTAGTCTTGGGAGGGTGTATTTGTCGAGGAATTTATCCATTTCTTCTAGATTTTCTAGTTTATTTGCATAGAGGTGTTTGTAGTATTCTCTGATGGTAGATTGTATTTCTGTGGGATCGGTGGTGATATCCCCTTTTTCGTTTTTTATTGTATCTATTTGATCCTTCTCTCTTTTCTTCTTTATTAGTCTTGCTAGCGGTCCATCAATTTTGTTGATCTAGCGGTCCATCAATTTTGTTGATCTTTTCAAAAAACCAGCTCCTGGATTCATTAATTTTTTGAAGGGTTTTTTGTGTCTCTATTTCCTTCAGTTCTGCTCTGATTTTAGTTATTTCTAGCCTTCTGCTAGCTTTTGAATGTGTTTGCTCTTGCTTTTCTAGTTCTTTTAATTGTGATGTTAGGGAGTCAATTTTGGATCTTTCCTGCTTTCTCTTGTGGGCATTTAGTGCTATAAATTTCCCTCTACACACTGCTTTGAATGTGTCCCAGAGATTCAAAACCAGCAAGTTTTTATTAGCAATTTTCGAAGGGGAGGGAGTGTACGAATAGGGTGTGGGTCACAGAGATCACATGCTTTAAAGGCAATAAAATATCACAGGGCAAATGGAGGCAGAGCAAGATCACAAGGCCAGAGTGAAATTAGAATTACTAATGAGGTTCCATGTCCCGCTGTGCACGCATTGCCATTGATAAACATCTTAACAGGAAACAGGGTTCAAAAGCAGAGAACTGGTCTGACTAGAATTCACCAGGCTGTAATTTCCTAATCCTAGCAAGCCTGGGGGCGCTGCAGGAGACCAGGGTGTATTTTATCCCTTATCTTCAACTGCATAAGACAGACACTCCCAGAGTGGTTATTTTAGAGGCCTCCCCCTGGGAATGCATTATTTTCCCAGGGCTGTTCCTTGCTGAGAAAAAGAATTCAGTGATATTTCACTTTTGCAAAAAGAGAAGTATGACTCTGTTCTGCCCGGCCCTACAGGCAGTCAGGCCTTATGGTTATCTCCCTTGTTCCCTGAAAATCACTGTTATTGTGTTCTTTTAGGGTGCCCAGATTTCATATTGTTCAAACACACATGTTTTACAAACAATTTGTACAGATAACACAATCATCAGAGGGTCCTGAGGTGACATACATCCTCAGTTTATGAAGATGACAGGATTAAGAGATTAAAGTAAAGAGAGGCATAGGAAATTATAAGAATATTGATTGGGGAAGTGATAAATGTCAATGAAATCTTCACAATTTCTGTTCAGAGATTGCAGTAAAGACAGGCAAAAGAAATTATAAAAGTATTAATTTGGGGAACTAATAAATGTCCATGAAATCTTCACAATTTATATTCTTCTGCTGTGGCTTCAGCCAGTCCCTCCGTTCGGGGTCCCTGACTTCCTGCAACATATTTCTGCATCCATGACCTAAATATGTGATTCCTCTATTCTGCCTGCACCCAGCTTACAGGGAAGATTATGACATATTGCTAAGTAAAGTGTATCTTGTGCTGATCTCCTATTTTGTTCTGTGACTAAGAATGCCTAACCTGGGGATGCAGCCCAGTAGGTCTCAGCCTCATTTCACCTCAACACTATTCAAGATGGAGTTGCCCTGGTTTGAATGCCTCTGACATAGAGATCCACTATAAAATTATGAAAAAAATTTATTTGAATTGCAGTGAATAAGAAATGGAAGACCTAGGATGGGCTATTCTGAAAGATTTAGCAATATTTATATTTGTCTTTTTAAGTTTTCCATTAATACTTCTGAACAGATACATTGTTTTATTCTGTCAAGTTTAAACAGATACGCTTGATAATAAAAGGAGTTCCCACTGTGAAAGAAAAATAAATCTGATGCCAAAATTACGAATCCAATAGAAAAGTCAAGCTGGAAACTATATCAGGCAAACCTGTTTCCTATTTTATTCTTAAATAAGATAGCTACACAGATAAAAATCTATATACCTACCTCACAATTTGCTCAGAAGGAAATTCCTAGTGAATAGATGACAGACAGAACTCAAAGTCATCCCTCTGAGGCTCACCTGAGACAAATGCAGATCTGTTTGTTTCCTCTGCCTTATTGTTAATTTTAAAATGCAGATTCACTGAGCCAGGCTAAATTGTGTATTCAGTGGAAGACTTATCAAGGACTCAAATAAATTTATTATTTTTTCTCTTATCTACTTATGACGTGGAAGCCCCAACCTCAAGTTTTCCTGTCTTACCTGACTACACCAATGTACATCTTAAACATGTTGATTGATATCTCATGACTTTCTAAAATGTATTAGAAAACTGTACCCCAACCACCTTGGGCACATGTCATCAGGACCTTCTGAGGCTGTGTCACAGGCTCCTACTTAACCTTGGCAGAATAAACTTCCAAATTTATTGACACTTGTCTCAGGTACCTTTTGTTTTACACAGCCAAGGCACTGCTAGCTGGCCACTACTGCACCCCAGACTGATCCACCACCATTGCAGGGACTCTGGTTTCTTGATAGCAATTGTTTCACTTCAATGGAAGATGGACAGGTGTGTACCTGAGACTGCAGCACTGAGCTCCTGGGTGATGTGGGATGTTCCAAGCATCAGCTTTCAGCCAGTCTATCTTATGACTGTTGAAAGTTATTTAGTGTAGTGTGAAGATGGGAATAAACAGCTCCTGAATGCTAACAGTGGCTGTTCGTTCTAGGATGACCCAAGATGGCCATGCAATGGTTCTGGGTTCTTCTGTGGCTTCTCTCTCAGTGGCTGATGGGGTGGTTTTTTTGGTCTTGTGATACAGGGTGTGTGTGTCTAAAGGAGTGGAGGGCAGGGTGGGGAAAGGAGGTGACAGGCAGGTTCCTGGAGGTCACCTCCCGGCATTATTCTTGTGGATTGCCAAGTTTCTTGTTTGAATTTGTTTCTTGTTAATAGTTCATGTGTCCTCAGCAAGGAGGTGAAAATAAAAAAAAATAGCTTGGAGCAGTCTCAGCTCTGTGAGGTCTGCACAGTTTATCAAGCCCAGAAAGATGAGAGTGTGAAACTTCACCCAGGGGCATTTTTTCTTACTGTTATTTGTTTCTTTTGAGACGAAGTCTCACTCTGTCACCCAGGCTGGAGTGCAGTGGCATGATCTTGGCATGCTGCAACCTCTGCCTCTTGAGTTCAAGTGATTCTCCTGCTTCAGCCTCCCACATAGTTGGAATTACAGGCACATGACACCACACACGGCTGATTTTTGTATTTTTAGTAGAGATGGGGTTTCACCATGTTGGCCAGGCTGGTCTCCAACTGCTGATCTCACCTGATTTGCCCACTTTGGCCTCCCAAAGTGCTGGGATTAGGGGCAATTGTTTAAAGACATTTACTTTCTGACTAGCAGTCTCACCCATTATTTCTTTATTCTGGAATTTGGAAAATAAAGGAATATATGCAGCCCATCAATAGCTTATGCATTTAAATATGAATTCTTGGTTAATAACTTAGGAACTGCCTTCTCACTTTTTCAAAAAGACTCACTTTCAATGGCTGCTAATTAAAACATATATTCAGGGCAACTTAAATCTGTCCTTCTCTTGGCTATCCTCAATATCTGACCTTGAGTAAATGTATTTCAGGTTACATTTTAACCTTTTTTATTATTTTAAGTTGACTGAGGGCTGGCCTGGAACATTCTCCTTGGTGTAAATACTCCAACTATAAGCTACCTGCTCAGTAGAGGAAACTAATCAGCAGCAGGGCCTAGCATAGGTCAAAGACACATGCAGTGGGAAGCTTTTTGGGGCCTGGCTCTTAATTGCAAGGACAGTTGCACAGGTGTCTCTGAATGCTTAGACAGCCTGGCCTTTCCTGACCCAATACTCCCCATCAGCTTTTTCAAGCACATCTTGACCTTTTGTCTTTTTGTTCTCTGGGGTGAAAACTCATCCTCAGGGCTGTTTACAACAAAACAGAAGCATCAGGTTACTAAAACCTCAGGAACAGAGATTACGGATTGGGTTAAGAGTGTGCCCTTTCTTAAGGATGGTACGCATGGAAAAGCAGCAAGCAGTTTCAGAAAGATACAAGAAAAATTGCCTCTAATGGGTATTTATACTTCAACTCGATTTGTTCTGTAAGTGGTAGGGAAAATGGGATAAAATACCATATGTTCAAGCATTTTTGCTGCTCAGTCAGAATGAAACCCTGCAGCAGGCATGTCCATGTTTCATGAGAGAAATAGAAGAAAAAGAGTCGGACATACAAGCTGATCCTTATTACAAGCCGCCCTGCCACTTCGTTCAGCGGGCATTTTTGGGTGAAGCAGAACCTCTTTCTGTCAGGTCTGAAGGTTCAGATGTGTTGGTCTTTTTTCCCACTAGTACACCTGAAAGTTCTATTGAGAACCATTTGTCCCTCCTCCCTACCCTTCTAGTCCCACTTTATACCCACCACTCCCTGAAGAACTTAGCCCAGTGAGTACTACTCGTAGTGGAGCTGCCTATCAACCTCCAAGGGGAAATCTTTGTCCACTTACAGAGGTTGCAAATGGGGAAGAAGGCCTGTGAGAGTACATGTCCCCTTTTCTCTGTCTGGTTTGGCTCTATAATAAGACAAGTTTGGTCATTTCTCTGAATATGCAGGAAAATTCATAGGTGAATTTGAGAAGTTAACTCTGACCTACAGTTTAACATGGCAGGATCTGTACATTTTGTTGTCTTTGTGTTGTACAGTGGAAGAAAAACAATGCATTTTGGGGACGGCTAGGACTCATGCAGATGAGGTATTGGCTTGCAACCCAAACCGTAATATATATCAGACAGGAGGTATAGCAGTTCCAGATCAAGATCTAGAGTGGAACTATCAAAGGGGGTGTGAGGACTTGGAAGAAGAAATCATATGGTCACTTGTTTGTTGAAAGAGATGAAGAAATGTATGAAAAAACCTGTTAACAATGAAAAGGTTAAGCAACTTTCTCAGGGCAAAGATGACAATCCAGCTTTGTTTTAATAGTGTTTAGTTGAGGCAATCAGGAAATACACCAACACTGATCTTGCCTCAAGGAAAAGATAAACCCTTCTGGTAGTACATTTTATAATCCAGTCTGCCCCTGATATCCATAGAAAACTGTAAAAGCAGCTATGGGTCCCAAACTTCTCTGGAACAGCTTTGGATATGGCATTTTTAGTTTTTAATAACAGGGACAAAGCAGAGGATGCAGAAAGAGGAAGAAGGACCTCCCACAAGTTGCAGCTCTTCGTTGCAACCTTAAGCTAACCTCCCACGTGGGGTTGCCCTCCTGGGTCTTGGCTTGAACAAGGGAAGCTGAAAGGTGGGAAGCCCAAACCTGGGCGTCTGAGTCACTGTGCCTTGGGCATAAATCAGGGTGCACACTGTAAGAAAACTGACCACTGGAAGAGGGTTTGTCCAGTGTTCTGAAGAGAGCCATCAGCACCCGAACTATTGATGGGTAAAACAGCCAGGCAAGCACCCAAGATTGATGGGGACTGAGACCTTCCACCACGGTTTCCATCAGACAACTAGCCATATATCTGGAAAAGCCTCAGTAACTTTTGCCATGGCAGGTAAGAATATGAAGTTTCACCAGGTGCGGTGGCTCACACCTGTAATCCTAGCACTTGGGAGGCCGAGGTGGGTGGATGACTTGAGGTCAGGAGTTTGAGACTAGTCTGGCCAACATGGTGAAACCCCATCTCTACTAAAAATACAAAAAATTAGCCAGAAATTGCTTGAACCTGAGAGGCGGAGGTTACAGTGAGCTGAGATTGTGCCACTGCACTCCAGCCTGGGAAACAGAGACTCCATCTCAAAAAAAAAAAAAAAAGAATATTAACTTTCTTCTGGACTGCTTACTCTGTTTTGACCCATTATAATGGGTCTCGGTCACCCCAAAACTGTATGGTCACAGGGACAAGCCCATAGTTGCCATTTTACCTAATCTCTAAGCTGTTTTTCAGTGACTTTGGTTTTCTTACGTAACTTCCTTATCATGCCTGGATGCCTCAGGGAAGTTGTAGCAACTTCTCTTTCAGTAGATAAAGCCAATAAACTGGCTTTAGAACAACATCCTGAGGTTTAAGCCCACACCAAGTACGAGGAGTTCTATAAGCCAAAAGACACCAGTGGATGACAGGGGACACATTGAAATAGCAGGCATTTTGCTAGACACTCTAATAAACCTGATACGAGGTGCTACTCAATAAAAAATAGTTAAACATTTGCATGACTCTCCTCATTTGGGAATAAATTCTCTGTTTAATATCTTGGCTTTTTATAGAAAAATAATTACTTAAAAGAGTAAACCAGGTAACCCGGGCCTGTGAACTGTATGCCTGGAACAACCCAAATGACCAGTGTTTACCTCCTCCTTTAGTAAGGCCTGTTCAGCATAGAGGCGCATACCCTGGTGAAGACTGGCAAATAGACTATATGCAGATGCCCCCGTGTAAAGGGTTTAAATATTTATTAGTATTCATTGACACCTTTACTCTTTGGATTGAGGCTTTTCCTACCCAGTCTGAAAAGGCAATTGAGGTTTCTAAACTACTAAAAGAAATAATTCTGATGGGTGCAGTGGCTCACGCCTGTAATCCCTGCACATTGGGAGGCCAAGGCGGGTGGATCACCTGAGGTCAGGAGTTCGAGACCAGCCTGGCTAACATGGCAAAACCCCGCCTCTACTAAAAATACAAAAATTAGCTGGGTGTGGTGGTGTGCACCTGTAGTCCTAGCTACTCTGGAGGATGAGGCACTTGAACCTTGGAGGTAGAGGTTGCAGTGAACCAAGATTGTGCCATTGCACTCCAGCCTGGGCAACAAGAGTGAAACTCTGTCTCAAAAAAAAAAAAAAAAAAAAAAAAAAAAAAAAAAAAAAAAAAAAAAAAGATAATATCGAGTCTCGCAAAATATAGTAATTAAGAAAATTCTTTATCACAAACCCTTGTGGCAGAGCACATCTCATAGGTAGAAACATTGTAACTATGGTAAATGTGTTCCTAATAGTAAATTAATTATTAAAATTATTCAAAATTAATTTTTCAGAACAATGCTTATGTTTCATATAGCTAATTGCTGTAATTCTTTAACAAAAACTGGGCCGGATGCAGTGACTCATGCCTGTAATCCCAGCACTTTGGGAGGCCGAGGCAGGTGGATCACGAGGTCAGGAGATCAAGACTGTCCTGGCTAACATGGTGCAACCCCATCTATACTAAAAAAAAAAAAATACAAAAAAATTAGCCGGGTGTGGTGGCAGGCACCTGTAGTCCCAACTAGTAGGGAGGCTGAGGCAGGAGAATGGCATGAACCTGGGAGGCAGAGCTTTCAGTGAGCCGAGATTGTGCCACTGCACTCCAGCCTGGGTGACAGGGTGATTCCATCTCAAAGAAAAAAAAAAAAAGTCTTTAACAAAAACCAAGCTCACAGCAGCTCAACACAGAAGTCAAAAATAAATCCGTCTTGTAACTTTTCCTTTTGGTTTTCTGTCGGCCTTTTTACTTAAAATAATTTTAAAAAGTAGCAAACAGGCTGGGCGTGGTGGCTCACGCCTGTAATCCAAGCACTTTGGGAGGCTGAGGCGTGCGGATCATGAGGTCAAGAGATCGAGACCATCCTGGCCAACGTAGTACAACCCTGTCTCTACTAAAAATACAAAAAATTAGCTGGATGTGGTGGCACTCACCTGTAGTCCCAGCTACTCAGGAGGCTGAGGCAGGAGAATTGCTTGAACCCGGGAGGTAGAGGTTGCAGTGAGCCAAGGTCACGCCACTGCACTCCAGCCTGGTGACAGAGTGAGACTCCATCTCAAAAAAAAAGAAAAAGAAAAAAAAAGAAATAACAAATTCCTGTTCACATCCATTCCTGTCTGGTCTGGGACAATTAATTGGCTCTAAGTCTTTTGACTCTTAAGGCCCTCAGCCATAGGGAATCCTGCCATGGGAAAACTGACACTGTACAATTACATGACTTCTCCTGTGACAAAACCTTTTCTCTCCCAAATACCAGTATATGGTGCAATACAAAAATCGGAGAAAAAATAGATTTGTCTACTGTTAACAAGTATATAACAATATAGACACCGAGGACCAGGCATTTCTTGCATTGAATTTACACACTCCTCAGGATACTATACCTACGGAGATAAATTGGCTGGAAAAAAATTAAATTTATTAAATTCTAATTTAATGTTGGTCCCACAATTCTCAAGTAAGATTTATCACAAGGTCCAAATAACCCTTGATAAGGAGGATAAACACATTGTGAGTCTGATCAAAAAGTATGATGATGCATGCAGTGGTTTTTTGGATGGTTAGGCTGTTTACTGCCCTCTGACTCTACCTATAACCTTTTGGGTGCCTAATCCTTGCTATCTTCTTATATATTTTTTGAAAATGTTATGCTGGATGCAGCAGAAGGAAAGGCACAATTAAAGACCCTGCATCACGATAGCTCAGAAAATAGATTTTATCTAAGATTTTTTATTTTAGACTAAATCTGGGCCTGACTCCATCTCACCCCTTAAACAATTGGCTGTTACATCAGGTCAGACCATGTCCTCATAGCATTATCCAAATTGCTAATATTTAAAACTACTACCAACCAGACTACTCTAGAAATGAGCCTTCCTAGCATTGTGGGAGCTCACCTAATGACCAGATCAGACAACTCTAGGAAGAACCCTTCCTAGTACCATGAGACCTACTGCTGTTCGCTTATATATGCATTCTGTAGAATGCTTTTTGGCCAAGAGGAGGACTGAGGACTGACTTCTGATTTTTTATCTTGCCCAAATTTGAACCTAGGGGATCTAGGGAGTCATGCCCTACAAACCATAAATTCTCATCAGATGCAGTTTATTTGACCCTATATGTCATGACTTACTTTTCAGTCTAACTCTGGCATAACATTATGAGACAAGAAAAAAGTATTTAAATCCAAAATATATTTCATTGCCATATCTGGAAATTGCCCCACAAAGTCTCTTGTGGGAAAAATTCACATTCTGTTGAGAATCTCCTTCCCCCTTTGTTTTCCCTTCTTCCTGTGCAGATCCAGGAGATAATCAACTAAGAGCCAGGCACCCTTTCAGGTCTGATAAGAAACATTTTACAGCCTGTTCTCTCTCTGAAGTCAGCTATCTGAGAGATTTCTCTGCACAGTAAAACTTGGTCTCCACAATTCTTTACCTTAACCTAAAAATTCCCTTTTATTGATCCCAGGTCTTCAGATAAATTCCACCAATTGTCAACCAGAAAATACTTAAGTTTACCCGGAAGCCCCCCGCTTTGAGTTGTCCCGCCATTCTGAATCAAACCAATGTTTTTTTTTTTTTTTTTTTGAGGCAGAGTGTTGGTCTGTCACTCAGGCTAGAGTGCAGTGCCGCGATCTTGGCTCACTGCAACCTCTGCCTCCCAGGTTCAAGCGATTCTCCTGCCTTAGCCTCCTGAGTAGCTGGGATTACAGGCACCCACCACCGCACCTGATTAATTTTTGTATTTTTAGTAGAGACGGGGTTTCACTATCTTGGCCAGGCTGGTCTCGAACTTCTGACCTCTTGATCCGCCCACCTCGGCCTCCCAAAGTGCTGGAATTACAGGGGTGAGCCACTGCATGCATTGGTGGACAGGTGCAGTGGCTCACGCCTGCACTTTGGGAGGCCGAGGCAGGTGGATCACGAGGTCAGGAGATTGAGACCATCATGGTTAACACGGTGAAACTCCGTCTCTACTAAAAATAGAAGAACATTAGCCGGGCATGGTGGCATGTGCCTGTAGTCCCAGCTACTCAGGAGGCTGAGGCAGAAGAATCTCTTGAACCTGGGAGGTGGAGATTGCAGTGAGCCCAGATCGTGCCAATGCACTCCAGTCTGGGCAACAGAGTGAGACTCCATCTCAAAAAAAAAAAAAAAAAAAAAAAAAAACCAAAAAACTATTTGATTGATGTCTCATTACAAAGTATATAAAAGCAAGCTCTACCCCAACCACCTTGGGCATATGTTCTCAGAACCTCCTGAGAGCTGTGTCACAGGCCATTGTCATGCATATATGGCTCAGAATCAATCTCTTCAATTTTTTTTTTTTAAATCATCTGTGACAAACCCACAGCAAACATTAAACTGAACAGGAAAAAGTTGGAAACATTTTCTCTGAGAACTGGAACAAGGCAATAGTGCCCACTTTCATCACTTCTATTCAACATAGTACTTGGAAGTCCTAGCCAGAGCAATTAGAGAAAAGAAAGAAAGAAAGTGCCTCCAAGTTGGTAAAGAGGTAGTCAAATTGTCACTGTTCACTGATGTTACAATCATATAATTAGGAAACCCTAAATACTCATCAAAAAGCATCTAGATCTGATAAATTCAGTAAAGTTTTAGGATACAAAATTAATGTGCACATATTAGTGGCATTGGTATACACCAACAGCGACCAAACTGATATTTAAATCAAGAACTCAACCCCTTTTAAAGCAGCTGCAAAAAAATAATACTAATAATTAGGATTATCCCTAACGAAGGCCATGAAAGATCTCTACAAGAAAAACTATAAAACACTGCTGAAAGGTACCATAGATGACACAAACAAATAAAAACACATCCCATGCTTATAGACGGGTAGGGTTAGTATTGTAAAAATGATCATATTACCAAAAGCAAGCTACAAATTCAATACAATTCCCATGAAAATAACATCATAATTTCCTCACATAACTAAAAAAATCTAAAATTCATATGAAACAAAAAAGAACCGTATAGACAAAGCAAGACTAAGCAAAACAAAAATCAACTCAAGATGGATCAAAAACATTAAGACCTGAAACTATAAAAATTGTAGAAGGTAATACTGGAAAAACTCTTCTAGACATTGGCTTTGGCAAAGCTGGATGACCAAGAATCCAAAAGCACATGCAACATGAAACAAAGACAGATGAGACTTAATTCTCAAAAGAAGATATGCAAATGGCCAACAAACATAGATAAAAATGCTCAACATTACTAATGATTAATGATCAGGAAAATGCAAATCAAAACCACAATGTGATAACACCTTATTCCTGCAAAAATAACCATAATTAAAACATCAAAAAATAATGCATGTTGGCATGGTTGTGGTGAAAAGGGAATACTTTTACACTGCTGGTGGGAATGTATACTAGTACAACACTATGGAAAACAGTATGGAGATTCATTGAAAAACCTAAAAGTAGAACTACCATTTGATTCAGCAGTCCCACTACTGGGTATCTACACGGTGAAAAAGAAGTCATTATATGAGTAAGACACTTGCACATGCATGTTTATAGCAGCACAATTTGCAATTGCAAAAGAATGGAAGCAGCCTAACTAATGCCCATCAACTAATGAGTGGAAAAAGAAAATGTGGCATATACTACATTTTCTTTATATATATATAATATATAAATAATATATAATATATTTACAATAATATATATATACCAATGAATGCTACTCAGTCATAACAAGGAATAAAATAATAGCACTTGCAGCAACCTTGATGGAGTTGAAGAACATTATTCTAAGTGAAGTGACTAAAAAATAAAAAAACAAACATTGTATGTTCTCACTTATAAGTGGGAACTAAGCTATGAGAATGCAATGGCATAAGAATTATATAATGGACTCTGGCTACTCAGTGGCAAGGGTAGGAGAGGAGTGAGGGATAAAAGACTACATATTGGGTAGAGTGCACACTGCTTGGGAGATGGGTGCTCCTAAATATTAGAAATCACCACAGAAGAACTTATCCATGTAACCAAACATCTTCTGTACCTTAAAAACTTTGGAAATAATAATAATAAACAAAAAATAATTCCAAACTCCATAAGTTTAACTTTCTATGCTTTGGGTGTTTTTGGTTTTTTTTTATTTTTTAGAAAGGGTCTCACTGTGTCACCCAGAATAGAGTGCAATGGCTTGATCAGGGCTCATTGCAGCCTCGACCTCCTTGGTTCAGGCAATCCTCCTACCTCCACCTCCTGAATAGCTGGTACTAAAGCTGCAGGCCACCATGCTCAGTTAACTTTTGTATTTTTTTAGATACATGTTTTTGCCATGTTGCCCAGGCTGATCTCGAATTCCTGGGCTTAAGCAGTCTTCATTTCTTGGCCTCCCAAAGTGCTGGGATTATATAAACACGAGCCATCATGAGTGACCACAATCTTTTTTTTTTTTTTTTTTTTTTGGGACAGAGCCTCACTCTGTCACCCAGGCTGGAGGGCAGTGACCTGATCTTGGCTCACTGCAACCGCCGCCTGTCAGGTTCAAGCGATTCTCCTGCCTCAGCCTCCGAGTAGCTGGGACTACAGGTGCGCACCACCACGCCCAGCTAATTTTCGTATTTATTAGTGGAGACGCGGTTTCACCATATCGGCCAGGCTGGTCTCAAACTCCTGAGCTCGTGATCCACCCACCTCGGCCTCCCAAAGTGCTGGGAATACAGTCGTGAGCCACTGCACCCAGCCCAGAATTTTTTTTTAACATGATATAGAAAAGCTAACTATATTTAGATCTGTTACTTAACAGAAAATTTGAGCAACAAGGCAAATTCCAGTCTCTACTTAAAATACGGAAATAAACCGGGCATGATGGCTTACGCCTGTAGTCCCAGCTACTCCAGAGGCTGAGGCTGGAGAATCGCTTGAACCTGGGAGGCGGAGGTTGCAGTGAGCCAAGATTGCACCACTGCACTCCAGCCTGGGCGAAAGAACAAGCCTCTCCTGGAAATAAAAAAAGAGTGTATAAACAAAAGCAAAATATGCTTTTGATGAAGAAAGTTAGAAACATTTTGTCTACTTTGAAATTATTTAAAGGTTGTTTCAAATTGAAAACATAAGAATAATGTAGATTAAAATACAATATAAAAACTTAAAAAATGGCCAGGCACGATGGCTCACGCCTGTAATCCCACTAACTTGGGAGGCTGAGGCGGGTGGATTACTTGAGGCCAAGAGTTCGTGACCAGCCTGGCAACATAGTGAAACCCCATCTGTACTAAAAATACAAAAAATTAGCCAGGTTTGGTGATGCACGCCTGTAATCCCAGCTGCTCAGGAGGCTGAGGCAGGAGAATCGCTTGAACCCAGGAGGCAGAGGTTGCAGTGAGCCGAGATGGCGCCACTGCACTCCAGCTTGGGCGACAGAGCTAGACTTCGTCTAGACAAAAAATAAAAAATAAAAAATTATAAGAGATCATAAAATATGTATAAAAATCTAGAATGGTCAAAAAGACAAATTTGATGGACTTTATTTTTGTTATTATTATTTTTTTTGAGACAAAGTCTCCCTCTGTCCCCCAGGCTAGGGTGCAGTGGCAGGATCTCGACTCACTGCAACCTCAGCCCCCCGGGTTCAAGGAATTCTTCTGCCTCAGCCTCCCGGGAAGCTGGGGTTACAGGCGCGCGCCACCATGCCCAGCTAATTTTTTTTCTTTTATTTTTTTGAGACGGAATTTTACTCTTGTTGTCCGGGCTGGAGTGTAATGATGTGATCCACGCTCACTGCAGCCTCTACCTCCCGGGTTCAAGCAGTTCTCCTGCCTCAGCCTCCCGAGAAGCTGGGATTACAGGCACGTGCCACTACGCCCAGCTAATTTTGTATTTTTAGTAGAGATGAGGTTTCACCATGATAGGCTGGTCTCGAACACCTGACCTCATGTGATCCGCCCGCCTCGGCCATCGAAAGTGCTGGGATTACAGGCATAAGCCACCGCGCCCAGCTGATGGAGTTACTTATAACGGTTTATCAAATTAGCTTTAGTACTGATAATACATTATTACTAAAGTAAAAGTTGATTTTTTCTTGAACAAAAATTATATGTATTATTAATATACATAAAATATGTTTGTTCACATTTCGAATACATTGAAAAAGAGAGAGAGCAAAAAAGATACAGAATTTTCCCATGCTCTGGGGTGGGCCTGGCTCAGCTCGGGGAGGAAGCCCTGCCCCATAAGGCTGCAGCTTAGGCTGTCACTCTTTCTTCAGCCTAGGGTGTGATCACATCTTCTATCACTCAGGGTCTGAGTAGGCGGGGCCTTAAACGTTATCCAACTAGGGACGTTGGGCTGGGAACTGTCCAATCAGGCACACAGCTGGACTGGACAAGGCGGCTTCCGGGATATGGCGGGGTCTTTGTCTCGCTGTTGCCGGAGCTCCAGGTCTGTCTTCACTGCTCTGTGTCCTCTGCGCCTAGAGGCCCAGCGTCTGTGGCGCTGTTACCAGCAGGTATTGGAGATCCACAGCTAAGATACCAGGACCCCCTAGAAGCCTAGAAATGGTAAGAATGCCAGCGCGACATCCCGAGAGAGGGGAGGGGGCTGGTTGGAACTGGTGGGAAGCGGCTGTGGCGGGACTCAGGCCTCCCCGCAGTCAGCTCCACAATCTGCGCCCAGCTGGACCTCAGTCCCCTTCAGAAATAAGATGGCGGCTGCGCTGACAGCCAGGCCCCCAGGCCTCCTGTTTCTTCCCTGCGCAGTGACTGTGCCCTGGCCTGGAGCCCTCTCTGGGCAACTGTGGACCCGCAGCCCCGCGTCTCTCCCAGATTGTGCAGGGACCCAGGGAGGGTCCTCGGGGAGAATCCTGACTCGGGTTGCGGGTTCATGAACGGGAAGAGCTTTGGTCTGTGGGGTTCCCAGACCCTCTTTTTTTCCATTAAAAATTTATGGGCGTCACTGCAAAAATATTAAATAATTTAATAAAAGAATGATTCAAAAATTGTACAGCACCCAGCTGTGGTTTGTACCTTTGTGGTCCATGGAAGGGGCCTGAAGAAAAGATTGTTACGAGGTTCATGATAAAGAAAACTAAATTCATTAATTGGCTAGGTACAGTTATCTAGGTTTTCGGTTTTTTTTTTTTTTTTTGAGACAGTCTCACTTTTTTGCCCAGGCTGGAGTGCAGTGGTGTGATCTCGACTCACTGCAGCCTCTGCCTCTTGGCTTCAAGCGATTCTCCTGCCTCAGCCTCCCTAGTAGCCGGGACTACAGGCGCCCGCCACCACAGTTTTTTCACTTTTAGTGGAGACGGGGTTTTACCATGTTGGCCAGGCTGGTCTCCAACTCCTGACCTCAGGTAATCCGCCCACCTCGGCATCCGAAAGTGCTAGGATTACAGGCGTGAGCCACCGTGCCCAGCCTAGTTTCTTAATTTTTACATTTAAGGTGGAAATATCCTGGTTATGTAATCAGAGCTTAATTGGCAGCTTATTCTTGGTTAAGCATGAATTTTGTTTCCGCTAATGTAGTAATTTACCAAAAAATGCCCTTGAGTTTAGATTTTTTTTTTTTAGAAGTAGAAATCCGGGGACTAGAGCCACCTCAATCGAATTGCCTGCCACTTAATTATTTCACACTCCACAGGGGACTGCTTTTTTCCTGAAATTTTCACATGTATCCCACGCAGGGCCTCAAGTCCACCCCTCATCCCCTATTCCTCCAGCCTAACTCTGGCTTGCAGGAAAATACTAAATTTCCCCTTTTGTCCGACATTCCCAAATGTCAGTTTCCCCTCCCTAATTCACTTTATCAACTATTTGTCCTTTAGTGTAGATTTTGATACCTGTTTTAATTTTTATTTATTTATTTATTTTAATTTTTGAGACAGAGGCTCGCTCTGTTGCCCCGGATGGAGTGCAGTGGTGCAGTGGTGTGATTTAGGCTCACTGCAACCTCTGCCTTATGGGATCAAATGATTCTGTTGTCTCAGTCTCCCAAGTAGCTGGAATTATAGGCGCCCGCCCCCACGCCTGGCTAATTTTTGTATTTTTAGTAGGGACCGGGCTTCACTATGTTGGCCAGGCTGGTTTCAAACTCCTAGCCTCAAGCGATCCGCCTGCATCGGCCTCCCCAAGAGCTGGTATTACAGACGTGAGCCACCTCGCCTGGCCAATTAATCTTTTTCTTTTTTTTGAGACAGAGTTTCACTCTTGTTGCCCAGGCTGGAGTGCAATGGCAAGATCTCGGCTCACTGCAACCTCCGCCTCCCAGGTTCAAGTGATTCTCCTGCCTCAGCCTCCCTAGTAGCTGGGATTATAGGCATGTGCCACCATGCCTGGCTAATTTTGTATTTTCAGTAGAGACAGGGTTTCTCCATGTTGGTCAGGCTGGTCTCAAACTCCCGACCTCAGGTGATACGCCCGCCTTGGCCTCCAAAAGTGCTGGGATTACAGGCGTGAGCCACTGCGCCCGGCCAATTAATCATTTTTTGACAAAGCATTTGATGGCACATTTAAAAAGATTTGTTTTCTTTTTGTAAATATTTCCTATGAGAAGAAAGCAAAGAATAATCTCCTGACACTGTATTGTAAAATATCTCTGTGCGTTTTTTTTCTTCTATTTTCCCTAGACACAGATATCTTATCAGAATGTTTTTGGGTCAAGTTTTCCTTTTAGAAACTATAGTGTGATGTGTCTTCAGTCACCGTTCGCTTTTCTTGGACCTGGGTTTCAGTACTGTATTGGGATAAACTAAGATACCCACCATGGCTATGTCTGCTTAGAGTGTCTAGTAAATATCAGCTTCTGGGTCATATTCTCTCACAGGAAAATCTGAGGTATTGAGTGTTGCTTCCCAAGTGTGCAGGTGGATGCCCTGAGTCTAAAAGGCATTTCCTGGTGCACTTTTTTTTTTTAAAGCTAATTTTTTGAGACATTAATATTGTCTTCACCCAACCCAGCTTTCATTTCTTAAAGACACATTGCTGGTCAGTCAATCAGATACTAGTATTGAGGAGAAAACAAATAATTTCTGCCTCCTGGTTTCGTTTAGAGGACAGAAAAATAGTAAAAAATTTCTAGAAAACAAAACAAAACAAAAACCAGGGCCAGGCATGGTGGCTCATCCCTGTAATCCCTGCACTTTGGGAGGCCAAGGAGGGTGGATCACGAAGTCAGGAGTTCGAGACCAGCTGGCCAACATGGTGAAACCCCATCTGTACTAAAAATACTAAAAAAAAAAAAAAAAAAAAAGCTGGGCGTAGTGGTACATGCCTGTAATCGCAGCTACTCATGAGGCTAAGGCAGGAGAATCACTTGAACCTCGGAGGTAGAGGTTGCAGTGAGTGGATATCACGCCACTGCACTCCAGCCTGGGCGACAGAGTGAGACTCCATTTCAAAACCAAAAACAAACCGCAAAAAAGCTGACCCCAGTGAGATGGTGTAAGAACTTGCAGACTAAAATGCGCCTGAGGCACTCACTGGGGCATAGTTCAGAGTCTCCTGAGAGGGGGTTATTGAGCACTTTAGTGAGTAGGATGGGGTGGGACAGTCTCTCACATAATTGGATGGCCTGACTTGACACATGATTAAGACGTATCTGTGTCTTAAAAAGGTTTTTTCACTTATTTTGACCTAAGGTTTGTTTTCGTTTTCTTGAGACAGAGTTTCCCTCTGTCACCCAGGCTGGAGTGCAGTGGTACCATCTCGGCCCACTGCAGTCTCCAAATCTTGAGTTCAAGTGATTATCATGCCTCAGCCTCCCAAGTAGCTGGGGCTACAGGTGTGCACCACCACACTCAGCTAGTTTCTGTAGTTTTAGTAGAGACAGAGTTTCACCATGTTGGCCAGGCTGTTCTCAAACTTCTGGCCTCAAGTGACTCACCTGCCTGGGCCTTCCAAAGTGCTGAGATTACAGGCGTGAGCCATTGTGCCCTGCTCACCTCAGTTTTTTAACTGTATATTGCATTTTATTAGTAGAGCTTGAAAGGTAAGAAAATATTTACAAAGAGCATAAAAGAGGTGAGTTTCAGAAACTTTAATATCTAATAATGTATTTTATTTGTTGAACATTTTCGTTTACCTTTTTCTTTCTCAGAGTGAGTTTAGGAAGTTTCTTGGGCATGTTTTTTTTTATGGCGGAGTGATTTTTTTTTTTTTTTTTTTTTTTGAGACAGAGTCTCATTCTGTCGCCCAGGCTGGAGTGCAATGGCGCCATCTTGGCTCACTGCAACCTCTGCCTCCTGGGTTCAAGCAATTCTCCTGCCTCAGCCTCCTGGGTAGCTGGGATTTCAGGCACACACCACCATACCTAGCTAATTTTTGTATTTTTAGTATAGACAGGGTTTCGCCATGTTAGGCTGGTCGTGAACTCCTGACCTCAGGTGATCCGCCCGCCTCGGCCTCCGAAAGTGCTGGGATTACAGGCATGAACCACTGTGCTTGGCCTATGGCTGAGTGATTTCAAACAGAATTCCATCTAGCTTTTAGAATGGTAGCTACCAAGGAAAAAAATAAAGAGAAAAAGATCTCTCTTCAATTTCAGCTGTAGACAATGAATACATTTCCACAAAACAATATGATAGATAATTGATGAGTTAAATAGATTCCTGAAAACTTCAATTCCTTTTATAGCAGGGTAAATTCTTGGTAGTGAATATCTTTGTTCTATATCCTGTTATTTTGTGCGTTTGATTGTTTTTTGAGATAAAGAGTCATACTGCGACACGCAGGCTGGAGTACAATGGTGCGATCTTAGCTCACTACAACCTCCAATTCCCAGGTTCAAGTGATTCTCCTGCCTCAGCCTCCCGAGTAGCTGAGACTGCAGGCATGTGCCACCACACCTGGCTAGTTTTTGTATTTTTAGTAGAGATGGGGTTTCACCGTGTTGGCCAGGCTGGTCTCGAACTCCTGACCTCAAGTGATCTGCCCACCTTGGCCTCCCATAGTGCTGGGATTACAGGTGTGAGCCACTGCGCCCAGTCTTATATCCTGTTATTTTGATTTTTGAGTTTAATGCTAAATTTTATGTGATGAAACTTGGTACCTCCTAGAAGTGTTCCTATGTGATTAATTTTTTTTTTTTTTTTGAGATGGAGTCTCTCTCTGTTGGCCAAGCTGGAGTGCAGTGGTGCAATCTCGGCTCACTGCAAGCTCCATATCCCGGGTTCATGCCATTCTCCTGCCTCAGCCTCTGGAGTAGCTGGGACTATAGGTGCCTGCTACCACGCCCAGCTAATTTTTTGTATTTTTAGTAGAAACAGGGTTTCACCACGTTGGCCAGGATGGTCTCGATCTCTTGACCTTGTGATCCACCCACCTCGGCCTCCCAAAGTGCTGGGATTACAGGCATGAGCCACCGTGCCTGGCCTTTTTTTTTTTTTAAATGGAATTTTGATCTTGTTGCCCTGGGTGGAGTGCAGTGGGCGATCTTGGCTCACCTCAACCTACACCTCCTGGGTTCAAGCAATTCTCCTGCCTCAGCCTCTTGAATAGTTGGGATTACAGGCACCCATCACCACCATGCCCAGCTAATTTTTGTATTTTTAGTAGAGATGGGGTTTTATCATGTTGGCCAGGCTGGTCTTGAACTCCTGACCTCAGTTGATCCACCCGCCTTGGCCTCCCAAAGTGCTGGGATTACAGGTGTGAGCCATCACGCTGGGCCAAGCAATCCTCTTGTACCTCAGCCTTCCAAGTAGCTGGGACTACAGGCATGCACCACCACGCCTAGGTAATTTTTGTTTTTGTATTTTTTTAGAGATGGGATTTTTCCATGTTGCTCAGGCTGGTCTCAAACTCCTGAGCTCAGGCAATCCACCTGCCTTGGCCCCTCAGAGTGCTGGGATTACAGGCATGAGCCATTGTGCCTGATCATACCATATTTTCTTTATTCAGTCTACCACTGATAGGCATTCAAGTTGATTCCATGTTTTTGCTATTGTGAATAGTGCTGTAGTGAACACCCTTGTGCATGTGTGTTTATTGCAGAATAATTTATATTTCTTTGTGTATATACCCAATTATGAGGTTGCTTGATGAAATGATAATTCTGTTTTTAGTTGTGTGAGAAATTGCCACACTGCTTTTTACAATGGTTGAATTAATGTACACTTTAACAGCAGTGTATAAGCATTCCCTTTTCTCTGCAACCTTGACATGTATTTTTTGGCTTTTTAATAGCTGTTCTCACTGGCATGAGATGGTATCTTGTGGTTTTTCTTTGTATTTCTCCAATAATTATTGATAGGCATTTTATTATATGTGTGTTAGCCATGTATTTGTCTTCTTTTGAAAAGCATCTTTTTCATGTTTTTTGTCTGCTTTTTAGTGAGGTCTTTTTTTTCTTGTAAACTTAAGTTTTTTATGGATTCTGGACGTTAGACCTTTGTTAGAAGCATAGTTTGCAAATATTTCCTATCGTTCTGTTGGTTGTCTGTTTACTGTGTTGATAGTTTCCTTTGCTGTGAAGAAGCTCTTTAGTTTAATTAGGTCCAATTTGTCAATTTTTGTTTTTTTTGCAGTTGCTTTTTGTATCTTCATCGTGAAATCTCTGGAGATTCTATGTCTAGAATGACATTTCCTAAGTTATCTTCCAGGGTTTTCTATAACGTTAAAATAAACATTTCAGTCTTTAATCTTGAGTTGATTTTTGTATATGGTGTAATAAAGGGGTCCAGTTTCAATCTTCTACATAGTGCTAGCTCATTATTCCACCACCATTTATTACATAGAGAATTGTTTCCACATTTCTATTGTCACCTTTGTTAAAGATCAGATGGTTGTAGGTGTGTGACATTATTTTTGGACTGTCTATTCTGTTGCACTGGTCTATGAGTTTGTTTTTGTACCAGTTCCATGTTGCTTTGTTTACTGCAGCTCTGTAGTATAATTTGAAGACAGGTAATGTAATGCCTTCAGCTTTGCTGTTTTTGCTTATGATTACCTTGGCTATTCAGACTGTTTGGTTTTATATGAATTTTACAATAGTTTTTTTTTTTTTTTTTTAGTTCTTTTAAAAATATTTTGGGCATTTGATTAGAATAGCATTAAATCTGTAAATTTTGGGGGGCAGTATGATCATTTTTAGGATATTGATCTTTTCTATTTATGAGCATAAAGTTCTTTTCCATTTGTGCCATTTCTGACTTCTTTAAGCATTGTTTTGCAATTCTTACTGAGATCTTTCACCTTCCTGGTATTTGTAGATATTTTATTGTTTCTGTGGCAGTTGTGAAGGGATTGTGTTTATGATTCGTATTTGGCTTGGATGTTGTTGATTTACAGGGACACTACTAATTTTTGTACACTTCGTATCCTGAAATGATACTGCAGTTGTTTGTAAGTTAAAGAGCTTTTCTGCGAAGACTATATGGTTTTCCAGATGGAAAATTATGTTGTCTGCAAACAGGGATAGTTTGACTTCCTCTCTTCCTGTTTAAATGCCTTTTATTTATTTTTATTTTTATTTTTTTGAGATGGAGTCTCGCTCTGTAGCCCAGGCTGGAGTGCAGTGGCAGTCTTGGCTCACCACAAACTCCACCTCCCAGGTTCAAGTGATTCTCTTGCCTCAGCCTCCTGAGTAGCTGGGATTACAGGCGTCCGCCACTGCACCTGGTTAATTTTTGTATTTTTAGTAGAGGTGGGGTTTCACCATGCTGGCCAGGCTGGTCTCGAACTTCTGACCTCGTGAGCCTCCCACCTTGGCCTCCCAAAGTGCTGGGATTACAGGCATGAGCCACCGTACCTGGCCAAATGCCTTTTATTTTTATCTTTTGCCTAATTACTCTGACCAGTACTTCCAATTTTATGTTGAATAGTAGTGTTGAGAGAAGGCATCTTTGCCTTGTGCCAGTTTTCAAAGAGGAGTGCTTCATTTTTTTTTGTTTGTTTGTCTTTCTTTTTGAGATAGAGTCTCACTTTGTCTCCCAGGCTGGAGTGCAGTGGCACAATCTCGGCACTCTGCAGCTTCCACCTTCTGGGTTCAAGTGATTCTCTTTGCTCAGCCTCTCAAGTAGCTGGGATTACAGGCACCTGCCATCACACCTGGCTAATTTTTATATTTTTAGTGGAGACAGGGTTTTGCCATGTTAGCCAGGTTGATCTTGAAATCCTGACTTCAGGGGATCCACCTGCCTTGGCCTCCCAAGTTGCTGGAATTACAGGCATGAGCCACTGCACCCGTCCACTTCCAGGTTTTGTCCATTCAGTATGTTGGCTGATGGTTTGTCATAGATAACTTTTTATTTTAAAGTATGTACCTTCAATGGCTAGGTTGTTGAGGGTTTTTAACATGAAAGATGTTAAATTTTATCAAAAGCTTTTTCTGCATCTATTGTGGTAATCTTGTGGTTTCTGTCTAGTTTCGTTTATGTGATGAATCACATTTCTTGATTTGTGTATATTGAACCAACCTTGCATTCCCAGAATAAATTCTACTTGATCATACTGGGTTAGCTTTTTGATATACTCCTGGATTTGGTTTGTCAATATTTTGTTGAAGATTTTTGCCTCAATGTTCAAAGATATTGGCCTGAATTTTTTTTGTTTGTTTTATCTTTGCCAGGTTTTGGTATCAGAATAATGCTGTTCTTATATAATGAGTTGGAAAGAAGTTACTTTTTCCTAATTGCTTAAAATAGTTTCTGTAGAAATAATAATCAGCACTTTTTTGTACATCTGGTAGAATTCAGCTGTGAATCTGTCTGGTCCTTGGCTTTATTTGGTTGGTAGGCGATTTATTATGAATTCAATTTTTGAGCTTCTTATTAATCTATTTAGGGGTTTTGTTTCTTTTTTGTTAATTCTTGGAAGGATGTATTTGTTCAATACTTTTTTCATTTTTTCTAGATTGTCTTGTTTGTGTGCACAGAGGTGTTCATAATAGATTTCAAGATATTTTTGTGGGGTCAGTGGTAATGTCTCTTGTTATTTCTAATTGTGTTTATTTGGGTCATCCCTTCTTCCTTATCTAGTTAGTGGTTTATTTATTTTTTTCATAGATTTAATTCCTGGATTTTTTGATATTTTGTAAAGTTTTTATGTCTAAATCTGAGTTGAGGTCTGATTTTGGTTATTTCTTGTCTGCTGCTAGCTTAGGGATTGATTTTCTCTTGCTGCTTTCGTTCTTTTATTGATGATGTCAGGTTGTAAAATGAAGATCTTTCTAACTTTTTAATTTGAGCATTAAATGCTATAAATTTCCCTTTAACGCTATCTTAGCTATATTGCAGAGATTCTGATGTGTTGTTTTTTAGTTCTTTTTTTTTTTTTTTTGAGATGGAGTTTTACTCTTGTTGTCCAGGCTGAATGCAATGGCACAGTCTCAACTCACAGCAACCTCCGCCTCTTGGGTTCAAGCATTCTCCTTCCTCAGCCTTTCAAGTAGTTGGGATTACAGGCATGTGCCACCATGCCTGCCTAATTTTTGTAATTTTAGTAGAGACAGGATTTCACCATGTTGGCCAGGCTGGTCTCGAACTCCTGACCTCATGTGATCTGCCTGCCTCAGCCTCCCAAAGTGCTGGGATTACAGGTATAAGCCACCGTGCCTGGCCTGTTTTTTTGTTCTTATTTGTTTAAAATAACTTCTTGGTTTCTGCCTTAATTTCATTATTTACCAAAAAGTTATTCAAGTGCAGGTTGTTTAATTTTTATGTAATTGTATCAGTTGTTTTATTTTTATTGAACTATATTTCTGTTCAGCTGTGGTCTATGTGTTTGGTTTGTATAATTCTGAGTTTTTTGAATTTGCTGAGGATTATTCTATTTCTGATTGTGTGGTCAGTTTTTGAGTATGTGCCACATGGTGATGAGAACAATGTATGCTATGTTATTTTTAGATGAAGACGTCTGTAGATGTCTTTTAGGACTATTTGATCAAGTGTGGACTTTAGGTCCTAATGTTTTGTTAATTGTCTTCTTCAGTTATCTGTCTATTAGTGCCTGTGGGATGTTGTAGTCTCCCACTATTATTGTGTCAGAATCTAAAACTCTTTATAGGTCTCTAAGAACTTGCTTTATTCGTGTGAGCCTGTGAATTTTATATAACACCTTTCTCTCTTCTGCTTTTTCTCCCATAAGCATTCTTACGTGTGCACACAGTGTGCAAAATTCAGATGTCCAAGAGTTCAAGGACATGTTATGGACCTGTCTGTTGTAAAACAAAATATAAATTAGAAATAAGAGGTTTGGTCCACATTAAAATAAGAGAAAATATCTTACTAAAATCTCTTTTCTTAAAACATTTAGATTATGTGTAGATTTTTATCCCTGTTTTTTTGAGATATATATAAATCATATTAACAGCAAAATAAACCTTTTGTCATATTTTTTTGACTCAGGATTGTCTTTATCTGGGACCTGAGATTAATTGCTTTGTTTTTGCTTTGGCAAAAGATTATTCTTATGACAATCTTTTAAAGGTGACACAGATTTGTTCAGGGTAAAGCTCATTCCAAGAGCACACAAAAGTTGAGCATAAAAATAGATAAAATTTAGCAATACAGAATTATAAAGATTAAAAGATACTGAGTAAGTTGTTTGACAGAAACCTGATTATCCATGGTGATTGTTTGCAGGCTGAAGTATTTATACTACAAAAGCAAAAAGAGTTCAGTTTATGGCCGGATGTGGTGGATCATGCCTGTAATCCCAGGATTTTGGGAGGTTGAGATGGGCAGATCACCTGAGGTTGGGAGTTCGAGACCATCCTGACCAACATGGAGAAGCCCCATCTCTGTTAAAAATAAAAAATTAGAAAGGTGTGGTGGCACATGCCTGTAATCCCAGGTATTTGGGAGGCTGAGGCAGGATAGTTGCTTGAACCTGGGAGGCAGAGGTTGTGGTAAGCTGAGATCATGTCATTGCACTCTAGCCTGGGCAACAAAAGCAAAACTCTATCTCAAAAATAAAATAATAGAATAGAATAGAATAGAATAGAAATAAACAAGCAAACAAAAAAAATTCAGTTTATAAACTGAACAGTAGAGTCTGTTGTCATACCTTGGTTTCTATTTATTACTTCAGTACAATTAGCATAGTTATGCAGTGTTTGTAGACAACCTCATTCATACACATTCACTAGTATTTTCTACAATAGTATGAATAAAGCCATAATATTTACTTTAAATGAATTCCTTAAATAGCTATTTTAATATTGTGATTCATACTTTTGAAATGTAGTTTTTGAACTGAATTATAGTTACAGAAAATTTTTAAAAATTCCACATACATTATGAGTTCTACATTAAAATTATTCATACTTACATATTTATGTCTAATATCCAAAGAAAATTTACTACCAAATTGTTACAGTAGATGTTAGTCTGATAGGCTTATTAATTTAACCAATAGGGATAATTATAAGTAAGCATAATGTTAGTGTCTTTCATTTCACAAATTGGAATGCTGCTATTACAGGACAAATAAAGGCAAGTGATGTGACCACCCAAAAACTGTAATACCTCTCTAGTAAGCTATGTTGCAGGCTCACATATATTCCATTATATTATCACAGTCATATTTACTGGTGGAAGTTGTCAAATATATTTCAATATAGATTCTGCCTTCAATGGCTAGATGAGCGCAGCAGAGATGAATAAAAACTTTTAAAATTCCACTGATAACATGCCCCCTTTCTTCATAATACTCATGTTACTCATGCTGAGAGTAGCTATGCACTTTGGTTATTTAGAAACAAATTCTTTTTAGAGGAATATTTTCTGGCTGACTTGAGCAATCTTATATCTCATCTCAGGTTTTTTAAAGAGGCTTTTAACTTCCTTTTTTCTCAATATAATCTTTCTTGGAGTGAGAACTGTTTTTCTTTTGAATGCTTTGTGTATCTGCTTTAGAAGCCCTATTAGTATCCCATAATATCTCTGAAAGACATGGGATATCACAGTGAGAACTCTTGGAGCTAGCTTTATCTGGATGCATGCTGGAAATCCAGCAGTATTTTTTCCATGTAACCATTATAAATAGAAACTGTGGCTTAAAGGATGCTCTCATTACCATTATTGTGAAGGTGCAGTTCTACCCAAGAGGCCTGCAGGCTCTCCTTCTGCAGGTCAGGCTTCACTCTTTTTTTTTTTTTTGAGACAGTCTTGTCCTGTCTCCCAGGCTGGAGTACAGTGACACGATCTCAGCTCACTGCAACCTCTGCCTCCTGGGTTGAAGCGATTCTTCTGCCTCTGCCTCCGAGTAGCTGAAATTACAGGTGCCCTCCACCACGCCTAGATTTTTTTTTTTTTTTTTGTATTTTTTAGTAGAGATGGGGTTTCACCATGTTGGCCAGGCTGGTCTCGAACTCCTGACCTCATGATCCACCAGCCTCAGCCTTCCAAAGTGTTAAGATAACAGGCATGAGCCACCATGCCTGGCCAGGCTTCACTCTTTGATGTGACACTAAAGTGCTGCTGTGGGAATTGGCATTCACCTAAGATGTGAGCTGCCAGCTGTGAGCCCTGTGCTGTGGGCTGTATGTCAGTGGCAGGTGGTAGGAAACAAAAGAGGACACTGGCCACCAGAAGAGGGGAAGCAAGAGTGCTTTAGCCCAGTCTTCAGGGAGTAGAGAGCCACTGATTTAAAATGCAAGTAGCCAAAAAGATAGCACCCTATTCAATCACTTTTGTAGAAGAGTGAAAGTCTACCTTAAGCAGTTACCTGGCTTCAAGTTGAAAACTACCTTCTGTCATGAAGATGTGAAAAGCTTATTTTGTCATTGAATATAACCAATTAGCATACATGGATGGCTAATGAACTATATATGGCATGGTGCTGTAAATTCTTCTACTTGTAAACTAATTATGGTAACTGTCTTTGTGTCTTTTCAGTCTCTTAAGTAGACTCACTGTAATACATGTGACATTCAGATTTAAGTGTGTAATGAAACAGTTTTCTTTCTGTTATATTATTGTGGTTTCTCTGGGGCTGAAGAGAATTTTTAAAAAATTATATTTTCCAAACACTGTCTAGAATTACCAGATATAATATAAACACATAAGTTGTCAACCAAGCTTTATTGTAAAGGGGACTTTCCCTCTTAGTCTTCCAGTCAGCTCACAATTATGCTCTAAAGTGCATGCTGTCACCTAAATTTGCAGGCAGAATTGTGTCTCTATTTGGTATCTATAGTCCTCTATAGTCACTTCTAGAGGGGCTAGACCAGATTTCTACAAACTTTATAGGGCAGATATTAATCATTTTACTTCATTCAATGACTCTTGTATCTTCAGAACTGAAACTGATTCAGAGACCATGGAGCCCAGTAACCTAATCAGAGTAACAATGTGCATTGAGTAGACATGGAGACATGAGAACCTCCACTTCTCTTTCCCTTCTCTTGCTAAAATGCTCACAATTGCAGGTAACAACTGCTGCTACTCCACCCATCCAGGACCTAAATCTGCAGCTCTGAATTCTAAATCTAGGTCTTGAAATTTGAAAAAAAAAAAAAAAAAAAAAAAACCAAAACTTTTATTTGAGGAATGCAAGTCTTTTTACTTATAAAACTCCGAGAGACATTAAAATAAGAGCACAATTACGTCTTTCTCCCTTCCTTCAACTATGTATTCTTCTCTTGAAACTGTTCACTATTGCCACAGGTAGGTGTAAGTTAAACTAATAATGTCACACTGGACACTATATTCTATACCCTTACCCTTAATATACAGTCAATCAATAATTAAAGTTATTTATTTAAACAAGAATTTCTGACAAAGAAGTTTGTATGTCTCTCTTTTTTTTTTGCCTTCACAAATCCACTTGTAATGCTGCTAATCAAAGTGTAATGTAAATTCCAGGCATCTTGAATATTTCTCCTCAAGTTACAATACTTAAGCTTGGCCCAAATAAACTGTCTACTTATATTCATGTTGTGTCAGCTTTTTTTTTTTTTTTTTTTTTTTTTTTTTTTTTTAAGATATGGTTTTGCTCTTGTTGCCCAGGCTGGAGTGCAATGGCTTGATCTTGGCTCACTGCAACCTCCGCCTCCCAAGTTCAAGTGATTCTCCTGCCTCAGCTTCCCGAGTAGCTGGGATTACAGGCAAGGGCCACCATGCCTGGCTAATTTTGTATTTTTAGTAGAGATGGGGTTTCTCCATGTTGGTCAGGCTGGTCTCAAACTCCCAACCTCAGGTGATCCTTTGACCTCAGGGGATCCGCCTGCCTCAGACTCCCAAAGTGCTGGAATTACAGGCATGAGCCATGGCACCTAGCCTGTGTCAGCCTTTTTTTAGGTAAAATATTATTTAGAATTTTCCAGAGCAGCCTCTATGAGTAGATCTTTTGATTGTACTCTACTTGCTGTAACAGCCAAAAATGCAGAATGATGTTTATTTTATCTAGAATCTGCAAATAAGGTCTGGCCTCTGCCTGGAATTTATAAAACAGGGTCCGACTTTAGGTTGAGAATGTACAGAAAACCAATAGGAGGTGTTTTCTGCATTGTGAGATATCAACATAGACATTTTAGATCCCTCCTTTGAGAGTGTGGCTCTTTGACCTTTTCACATCTTGTGTTTTCACCTGCTACAGTTATGTGAAAGGCTCCAGGTGTAAATAGAATCTGATGGCAGAATTTCTTAAGTGTAAAGAAGCATCTTAGGAGTGAGAGATCAAGGCCACAAAGTAGCCAGAGCCCTGAGCACAAGTATACCTACCTGGAAAATGTGATATTAGAGTATTCTTGCACTTCTACATACCCAAAAGCTAGCTAATCAGGACAGGTGATCCAGGTTCTGCAGCTCCACCAGGGTACTTCCATTTTCTATTTAGAATCAGCCTGAGTCTCTTCTGCTGGCTTGCTGTTGAACCATCTGTCCAGGGTCACTGGAAATGCTCTCACAATCACCTAGGTGTCTTTGAGACATTTGAGAATCTCCAGAACAGAATCGTGTCAGGCTGACAAGAGTGGGTAATTTTGCTTCTGTCTTAGTGTAAACAAAATGAGTCATCCTGTGATTGTTCCTCCCCTCATACAAGAGATGTCTTTGGTTGGTACCCAGGTGAGAGTTTCTCCAGTTCCCTGGTACTTGGGTGAAAAACAAGGAGGAGGTCTGCAGACTCAAACAGATAAACTAATTGCTTCCATTTCATATAGTCATTAGAAAAATAGATGAAGCAGTCATGGTCCCTACCATGCAGGAACTTTTAGTCTAGACTAGCAACTGGATAAATGATTTAATTATGCATTATATGGTGGGTACAATAAATAGATGTGTGCAAAAATATGGGCTTTATTTGGGCCATTTTGTTTATATTGTGACTTCAGATGTCTATACCTGAACATATATTAATAAACAAAAGTTATTTATTTTTTTGCCTTGCTAAGAATACTTATTTATCTTCTAAAAATTATTCTAGAAAACCTTAAGGGATTTGTTTAAATTGCTTATTAGTATGTGATATAAAATTGAGAGGGCAGTGGGGCTGAAAAAGATTAAAATTACACAAACTCTGAGATTTAAGGTTTTTTTTTTTCTTTTCGGTAAGCTTAAAAAAAGAAACAGTAATAAAAATACTCCCCAGTGGTGTAAAGAACAGAATTTTACATCAACTCTACACCCTGCTTCAGCCCTGTTTAGATTCACCCTTTTTGAAGGCCTTATTTAGGACTTGCCCTACCCTGGAGTCTTGCCTCACAGAACTAACTAGAAGAGATCAGAGTTTTGGGTGATGAATCCTGTTGCCTTTTTAGAATTGGTGCTCACAATTTTCTGAAACCCAATAGCAGATAAATGGAAAATATAACATGTATTATAGGGTCTTAATTTAATAATTTTATATTAAAACCAGTGTTTACAGAGACATTCCATTTAGCAACTTGTTTTCTGTTCCTGCAGATACAGTAGTTGATTCACAAGTCACAAAATAGCAAAATAAATACAATAAAAATTCATCTACATTTCATTAAACTCTATCTGTATCCTTCTCATCTGTCTGTATTTAGATTTTATTCTATGCATTTTAAAAAACTCAGTGATAAACAGAATAGGAAATAAAAATGCTGGGTCTTTATTCTAAATCCTTGGATTTATTGGACACTTAGTATCAACCCACAGGGTATTATTAGAATCACATAATGTGCTATCACAGTGCTCTATAACATCCTATTGATCACATAGTACCTGCTTAATAAACATTGCATTAATACATGTGCACATGTTGTTTTCCAAATGCAGACTTACTCAGAAAATTGCTGCTTTCTGTTTTCTCTGTAAACTTTAAAGAGCCAGAAAATAATATGATACTTTAAGATAGAGAATGGTTGTCTTCATTTGCATCAGAAGTATTTGTGTTGTTACAAAAGTGCTGAGTGTAAGGGGCTCTCTGCTGTACCTCATTTTTCTAACTAATGCTAATAATGAGCCCAGAGAGAGTGACACCAGCACTGAAAGGGGACTTGTTTAGAACACCCATTTATGGACTATTTCCAAACCTGCAGAATCACATTACATAGAGTGGGGCCAATTTTACCAAGTGATTCATAAGCTCATTAAAGCTTGAGTGACAATGCTTAGGTAAGTGGTTATAAGATCAGGCTTCTTTTTTTTTTTTTTTTTTTTTTTTTGATATGGAGTCTCCCTTAGTCGCCCAGGTTGGAGTGCAGTGACGCAATCTTGGCTCACTGCAAGCTCCGCCTCCCGGGTTCACGCCATTCTCCTGCCTCAGCCTCCTGAGTAGCTGAGACTACAGGCGCCCACCACCATGCCTGGCTAATTTTTTGTTTTTTTTTTTTTGTATTTTTACTAGAGACGGGGTTTCACTGTGTTAGCCAGGATGGTCTCGATCTCCTGATCTTGTGATCCGCCTGTTTCGGCCTCCCAAAGTGCTGGGATTACAGGTGTGAGCCACCATGCCCGGCCAAGATCAGGCTTCTAATTAGAATCACATGGCCAATTTGCAGAACTCTCTTTACTTGTGCCCTTTTCACGTTTCTGTTCTGGGTGAAAGCGTCTATTTGTTTTAATTAAGTGCCTCATGTGACCCTCAGGTGCCAGAATCAAATATGAGGAGTTCAAGATACATTCATCAGAGTTAAGTTCCACTTTTGCACTAAAGAATGTTCTAGGAATCTGTTCTGAGTTTGGTAAGGACAGGACAGTGTGGCCAATATTTCTTTCCTTTTCTTTTTCTTTTTTTTTTCTTTTTTTGAGATGGAATCTGGCTCTGTCATCCCGGCTGGAGTCAATGGCATGATCTCGGCTCACTGCAACCTCCGCCTCCTGGGTTCAAGCGATTCTCCTGCCTCAGCCTCCCAAATAGCTGGGATTACAGGTGCCTGCCACCATGCCCAGCTAATTTTTGTATGTTTGGTAGAGATGGGGTTTCACCCTGTTGGCCAAGCTGGTCTTGAACTCCTGACTTGAGGTGATCCACCTGCCTTGGCCTCCCAAAGTTTTGGGATTACAGGTGTGAGACACCACACCCAGCCAATTTTTATATTGTTAGTAGAGATGGGGTTTCACCATGTTGGCCAGGCTGCTGTTCAACTCCAGACTTTGTGATTCACCTGCCTTGGCCTCCCAAAGTGCTGGGATTCAATATTTATATTACTGTAGCAGAAATTGCTGGTGTTTGTAACAGGGGAGAGCACCTGTGGACAAAAAGAAGAGAAACTTATATTTTTCTTTCTGTGGAGCAGCTCATTGTTCCTGAATCTTTTTTGTTGTAAAGGACAGAAATGGGTAGAGTTTTTGTGTCTTGGGCCTTCTGACTTTGAGTGTGGTGGTAACAGGTGAACATGTGGTGCTCAAATTTTTAAAGGCATATTCTCAAGATGCAGGTGTAATTAGTCCAGAAAATCTCATCTGAGAAAGAATTCTAGAGGAGGAGGAGAGAGAAAAAGTGACTTTTTTTCAGCTAAACGTGTCCCAGATCAAGAGTTGTGTCTACTCTGCTTTCTGGAATGCCTTGCATTTAGTACTTGCAGATCTTCACTTCTATACCTGTGTTTTTTCTCCCTAATGAGTTTTAAACTACTTTTAAAAATGCTTATTTTTAAAATCTGGGGTATTGTAACATAACCCAGGCGGGTCTTAATATTCTGACCGAAAGCAATTCTCCCAACTTTCATGTACCATGTAGCTGTCAAGGGTGTCTGAAAAATTTTTCTATATACCAGAGCCTTCTGTACGTCATGGCTTTTTATATGCCATGCAGGATTCTCACCATGAATTTGTGATCTGCAATGTTAAAAATGTTCTCGTTGTGGCTGTTGAACATGGAGAGGTGTGGATACTCAGTATTTCTATGGGGAAAACCTGGGGTTCTTAGTAAAGATGTAGAACATGTAATGTTGAGGTTCTATCTGTGTTCTTTATTATCTGTATGCATTACACAATTAAGAAAATGCTCATTTAAACAGGATGGCATTTATTACCCAGAAAGTTCTGAAAAAATTATCAAGAGATACCTCCTTATTAGGGTGCTATAGAAAGACTACTTAAAATCACTATTAAAAATTGCAGAACATGAAAGATATCTGTATCTTGAACTTTCCATAAAACTGATGTTTTCTTATGGTTAAATTCAGACTGTAATTTACTTTAGTGGGTACAATATCTCAGTAGTAATGTCGTGTCCTTCTGGGTGCATCAGCACACTATAAAAACTTGTCCTAGTGCAGTTGATGTTGATGCTAATAACTCAATAAGCTCTCTTACAGATTTTTTCACTATAGAATTATTTTTCTCTTCATTAAGTATCTTTATGGAGCTGATGTGCATAAACCATCACGTTTAATCTGGCTGCATTTTGTTTTTTGTCTTTCTTTTTTTTTTTTTAGGTTTTCTTTGCATTTATTTTTCTTTGGTAAATGAAAGCTCTCATCTTTGTTTACAGGCTAGAAAAACTGAAAAAAAAAAAAAAAAAAAAAAAAACAGGCTCTTCCACTTACTGGATATTTGACAAAATAGTCTTTTGGGGCCAAAATATTGGCATTACTGGTGAGCTAGGTAGAGAGATTCATTAACTCACACTTTATTTCAGATCTCCTAAAAAAAAATCTGCATTAACAAGATGTCCAGTTTATTGTACACATTAAAATTTGAATGGTACCTTCTAACTCAAGATTTTGAGTTTTGAGTTTTTTGTCTGAAAAATATAAAAAACTATGTCTTTTTCATCTGAAAAATATACATAACTCATTCTGTATTATGTAAATGTAGCACTCAAAAATGTATGTTAGTGTTTATGCCTTCAATTTTACATGTTATCATCCAGACAAGTATCACATATACACTGATGTTGTGGATATTTTGCCACTCTCTTTTCTCAGAGTTAGAGAATACATTAGAAAATGTTTGTGTGTTGACAGTTATTTTATTGGATAATTTTCAATCACTCTTATAAGTCAGAACCAGTTCTATTTACTCTAATTTTACCTTGAGTCAAATGAAAAATTCTGCCCATAGCCACTTTGTAAATATGTGTGTTCATGTGTGTTTTCCAGGAACTGTTGACATTTAGGGATGTGGCCATAGAATTCTCTCTGGAGGAGTGGCAACACCTGGACGTTGCACAGCAGAATTTATATAGAAATGTGATGTTAGAGAACTACAGAAACCTGGCCTTCCTGGGTGAGGATAACTTTAATACAAATTTCCTAACATAAACTAAAGCTTTTATTTTTCTTTTGTAGAATGTTTTCTGGTAATTTATGCTTTCAGATTTCTGTTTTCAAGAAAATCCTGGGGATTTGTCTGTTGAGAAAGGAATTTCTTCAAGATGTTTCATCTTGACCTGAACTTTCCACATTCCTGAGCTAATCTGTGTCCTGCACTTTAAGGCTAATTTCAGAAGTTTAGTGGCATAAAATATTGTTACACCTTAAAATCTAATTGGCATCACCAATTTTTGATTCAGTAGTACCAGGCAGTGAAATTAAGAACCTAAAAAATTAAAATATTTTCTAAATATTTAAAAATTTCTGTTATAAATTAGTGTATTAGAATAAATTTGTTAGCATATTCTATTATATCATCTTTACTGAGCACATTACTAAGTTGGTAATTGAAGAATATTAGCAAGATTCATTTAGTTATTTTTAATAAAACAGGTATTGCTGTCTCTAAGCCAGACTTGATCACCTGTCTGGAGCAAGGGAAAAAGCCTTGGAATATGAAGCGACATGAGATGGTGGATGAACCCCCAGGTAGGTGAGAGTGAATACAACAGATGACATGGATGAGAGGTCCAAAGTCAAGAAGAAAGCCGCTCTTTAAAGTGATTTAGGAAGCTGTGTTCCAAAGGAAATAGTTTCTGAGAAGCCTAAATCTTTTTTTAAGTTATACTCTCACATAGGGGCATCTTCTGCTTATGCCTGTAAAATCTAAGAATTCTACTTTCCCTTCAGTGATCTTCCTTCAAGTTTACAGTGACAGCCGAAGTACTGTTCATGGCATACAAAAGAGTGTACAATCTGACTTCTTTTTTCTTGTTTTGTGGACAGGCAGATCTATCTCCATAATTTTGAGATACTCTATGTTAAACTGTTTTTTAAGTTCTCTTTTTGCATCATGTCTGAAATGTGTGAGAGTAGTAGTTTCTGTTCTATTGAGTTTTTTCTTTTTGGTTTATTTTTCTGCACATTTCATCCTGTTTTCATTACTATAGTCTTGAAATATAGTTTGAAAGCATAAAGTAGGATGTCCTTCTGCTTTGTTCTTTTTCCTCAAGATTGCTTTGGCTATTCAGTTTATTGTAGTTTCACGTACATTTTAGGATTGCATTTTTCATTACTGTGAAGAAAAACACTGGAATTTTGATAAGGAATTCATTGAATCTACAGGTCACTTTGGATAATATGGCAGTTTCATAATACTTATTCTTTCAATAGAAATAAAATATTTTAAAATTTATTTGTGTCTTCTCTAATTTTTTTCATTGATATATCTTTCACTTAAAAGATTTATGAGCTCCTTGTTTAAATTTGTTCTAAAATTGAGTATTTCATTGCTATTGTACATAAGTTTTTTTCCTCTATTTTATCAGATAGTTTAAGTGTATGGAACCATAACTTATACTTGTATATTAATTTTATATTTTGCTAATTAACTGAGTGTATTCATTAGTTTAAACAGGTTTTAATGTACTGTCTCTCTCTATATATACATATATATATGATTACATGATCTACAAACAGCAACATTTTACTTATTGGTCTTCAATTTCAATGACTTTAAATTTTTCTTTTGACTATTTTGTCTTCTACATGCTTTCACAGCTATGTTAAAATAGAAGCTGGTTTTGCATTAGTGTCTGTAAATTTGAAGGAGCAAACACCTCTTTGAGTTTCTATAAACTGGTTTCAGAAAGTAAAAATGTATTTTTGTTGGGCCCCCAGAGTGATACAATGTCCTCTGGGTTTGTAGTTTAGAGGGGTTGTAGCTTGGCCTTAAGGCTGCTGGGTTTGCACAAGGGTCCACCTTCAGTTGTCTTGTTAAAAGGAGCTTGGATAGTTGTAATTCTCATTTAATTTTTGGACAGACTGAATATCCTTCAGGACTTTGCTGTGCAGGGCAGACCCAAGGGCAGGTTTCTGCAGTCAGGCCTGCATATGGTGAGTTTTATATCAGGATGAGGATGAGCATGGCTTTCACTGAGTACAGGAGAGGATTTTCCCAGGTAACTTTGACTTTCTACATAGGCAAAACCGGCCATGAACTATGGCTCAGGGAGCTGGAACTGAGTCATGGAACTGCTTCAGGGACCACAGTAAAGGTCGAGGTCTGCAGGCCTGCCAGCATGGCTATAAATGGGTGTCTTTCTCCAGGCCTATGGAAAGGCAGGACCTCCCCCAGACTGTGACTGGGAAGAGTTTGGGATGTTTACAGAGTAAGTTTAAAATTCTCAGGGGAACCAAGTTAAGTGGAACAATTTCTTGTCTTTAGCCAAAAAGAGTAGTTCTGTAGTTTGCCACCTGAATGAGGGCTTGCCTTCTAAAAAGGGTTACCTTCAATCTTGGGCTTTAGCAGAGTTTCACAACTCCTTTCCTGGATCTCAGAGTTCTTTTAAAGGCACTTATTTTTGATCTGGGGTATTGTAACATAACCCAGGCAGGTCTTAATATTCTGACCGAAAGCAATTCTCCAACTTTCATGTACCATGTAGCTGTCATTATAGGTGCAAACCGTGATGCCTGGTTCTCTCATAAAGGCATTTTTGTCAGCAATGGCTGACAAATTTTCTTGCTGTCAGAGGATAAGCAAATAAGGCACCTTTAATTTTTTATCTTATTAATGTCATTCTCCATATAAATTTTTACTGTTTTCTACTTCAAATTTGTCTGTAATTTTAGATTCAGACATTTAGGGCAATACACTAGAATATGCATGTTGTGCCTGAATTAAATTAGATAATTAGTATGCAGGCAGGCAAAAAGGAATTATAGAGCCAGGCGCGGTGGCTCATGCCTGTAATCCTTGCACTTTGGGAGGCTGAGGTGGGTGGATCACGAGGTCAGGAGATTGAGACCATCCTGGCTAACACGATGAAAACCCGTCCCTACTAAAAATACAAAAAATTAGCCAGGCGTGGCGGCATGTGCCTGTAGTCTGAGCTACTAGGGAGGCTGAGGCAGGAGAATCGCTTGAACCTGGGAGGTGGGGGTTGCAGTGAGCCAAGATCATGCCACTGCACTCTAGCCTGGGAGACAGAGCGGAGACTCCATCTCAAAAATAAAGGAATTATAGAATTTTCAACCACTTTTATCAGCCTATATCTAAATAATAGCATAATTTATTCCCCAAATATTTGTTTTGTATATGAGGCTCTAACCATATTCTGCTAAATATATACATAATTTAGCAATGCAAGACAATTCTTTGCTTCTAAACTTGGATTACAGTAGTTTTGTGTAAAATAACATGTATTTAAAACATAAAAATTGAGACTAGTTTCTTTTAAATGCTTATCTATTGAAAGTTTCTCATTAGCATCTCCTAATTATGATTTTACTGCATTTACTCTGAAATTTTATTGCTATATAATAGATGCCATTAATTTAAAACACCTGCCTTCCCTGAATGCAGTTACAGTCAAACATTGCAGTTATCTAGACGAATTGTTTGTTAATGTACATTAATGTTGCCAACTAGATTTTATGAGTAAACATTTCTTTCATTATTATCTTGCAGTTCTATATTAGTGTGTTTTTTAGTGCAAGTTTCTTAATATCAGTTTATTGTGTCTATTGATTTCATGCATTATAATTTTAGACAATTGGCAATTCTGTTTGTATACTTTAAGTCACTGTCGGGTTTAATTAAAAGATAAATGAGCCATATGTCTGTCATAGTCAGATTATCTATATGTGTGTGTTTATGTCTACAAATATGACCCAAATTTGGTTATAGTTTACTTGTATATATTCTTTCTTAGCTCATTTTCTTTTTCTTTTTTCTTTTTTTTTTTTTTTTTGAGACAGAGTTTTGCTTTTGTTGCCGAGGCTGGAGTACAGTGCATGTGATGTTGGCTCACTGCAGCCTCCTCCACCCCTCGGGTTTAAGTGATTCTCTAGCCTCAGCCTCCTGAGTAGCTGGGATTACAGGCGTGTGTCACCATCCCAGGCTAATTTTGTATTTTTTTTTTTAGTAGAGACGGGGTTTGCCATGTTGGTCAGACTGGTCTCGAACTCCTGACCTCAGGTGATCTGCTTGCCTTGGCCTCCCAAAGTGCTGGGATTACAGGCATGAGCCACCGTGCCCAGCCTCTTAACTCATTTTCAGTGTTGGTTTTATCTTGTCTAAGTGAGTAGCCTTGGAAATAGTCTTATTTTCACCATGTGTTTAATGATAAATATGTATTTTGTGTGAGAAAAACACTTTCGTGATTTGAAGGTAATTTTTAAAAAGATGTATAATTCTGTATTTTTTCCAGTTTTTAAAAAAATATTTGTTGTAAAAACACTTAACATATAATTTACCGTCTTAAATCTATTTAAATGTACATTTCAGGGCCAGGCATGGTGGTGGCTCACATCTTTAAAACCAGGATTTTGAGAGGCCAGGACAGGAGGATTGCTTGAGCCCAAAAGTATGATACAAACCTGGGCAAAATGTGGAGACACCCTCTCTACAAACATTTTTTTTCTAAGAAATAGCCAGGCATGGTAGTGTACACCTGTGGTCCCAGCTACTTGAGAGATTGAGGGGCAGGATTACTTGAGCCTGGGATTGTGAGGCTGCAGTGAGCCATAACTGTGTCACTGCATTCAAGCTTGGGTGACAGATTGAGACCCTGTTTCCAAAAAAAAAAAAAAAACCCTGTATATTTCAGGCATGTTAACTATATTCACATCGTTATGCAAAAGACTTCTAGAAATTTTACATCTTGTAAAACTAAAACTCAATATCCTTTAAATAACATTTACCTGTTTTATTCTCTCTCTAGCCCTTGACAAACACCTTTCCACCTTCTGTTTTTATGAGTGTGACTATTTTATATATTTCATATAAGTAAAATCATAACATCCATCATTTCGTTACTGGTTTATTTCAGTGGACATAATATTCTCAAAGTGTATCTTTAAATGTGACAAGATTTTTTTTTAAGGCTGAATAATATTCCATTCTATCAAACATGTCTTCAAGGTCTTTTGTTGCATATTTTAGATATAGATTCATAAAGGTAATTGCTGTATTTGATAATTTTATTTTTAGTTATTTGAAGTACATGTATAACATTATAAAATAATATGTGCATCCTTGTTTTCCACCAACAATCCACATGGGTTTCTTTTTTTTTTTTTTTTGAGATGGAATCTCCCTTTGTCACCCAGGCTGGAGCTCAGTGGCACAATCTTGACTCACTACAAACTCCGCCTCCCGGGTTTCAAGCGATTCTCCTGTCTCAGCCTCCTTATTAGCTGGGATTACAGGCATGTGCCACCACATCTAGCTAATTTTTGTATTTTTAGTACAGATGGAGTTTCACCATGTTGGTCAGGCTGGTCTTGAACTCCTGACCTTGAAATCTGCCCGCATCAGCCTCCCAAAGTGCTGGGATTACAGGCGTGAGCCACCTCGCCTGGCCAAGGGTTTTACTGCATCATCAACAGATTAGGTGTTTTTAAAAAATTAATGGTGGCCGTTTAAATGGATGTGAGGGATTTTTTTTTTCATTGTGATTTTTATGCATTTCTCTACAAATTAGAAATTTTGTGTGTCCTTTCAAATTTTTTTATTTGTGTTTTTGATGAAAATGTATTTCAATTATTTGCCTATTTCTAAATAAATTCATTCAAATTTATTGTTTAGTTTTAAAAGTCGTTTATATTTTTTGAATATTGACTCCTGTCACATGTGATTTGTAAATATTTTCACCCATTTTCTAGGAGGCCTTATCCCTCTATTAAATGTTTACTTACATGTGCGGAAATTTTGAAGTGTAGTATAGTTAAATTTTTGCTTTTTTCTTTGTTGCTTATGCGTTTAATGTTGTATCTAAGAGAATGGCACCAAGATTATTGTCATATGTTTCCCCTATATATTTTTAAATGATGAAGAAGTTATCTGGCCTGGAACGGCACCTCACACCTATAATCCTAGCACTTTGGGAGGCTGAGGGGGGTGGATCATGAGGTCAGGAGTTTGAGACCAGCCTGACCAATATGGTGAAACCTCATTTCTACTAAAAATACAAAAAATTAGCCAGGCGTGGTGGTGGGTGCCTGTAATCCCAGCTAATCGGGAGGCTGAGGCAGGAGAATTACTTAAATCCAGGAGACGGAGATTGGAGTGAGTGGAGACCATGCCACTGCACTCCAACCTGGGCAACAGAGTGAGACTGACTCCAAAAACAAAAAAAGTTATCTTCTTATGTCTGATTAAAAGATTTTTCCACACGTGGTTTAAGGAAATAATCAAACTTTATTATTTTTTATTTTTTTATGTTTTTTGAGATGAAGTCTCACTCTGTCACCCAGGCTAGAGTGCAGTGACACAGTCTCAGCTCACTGCAACCTCTGCCTCCTAGGTTCAAGCGATTCTCCTGTCTCAGCCTCCCAAGCAGCTGGGACTACAGGTGTGTGCGACCATGCCTGGCGAATTTTTGTATTTTTAGTAGAGAAGGGGTTTCACCATATTGGCTAGGCTGGTCTTGAACCTCTGACCTCAGGTGATCCACCTGCCTCAGCCTCCCAAAGTGCTGGGATTACACGTGTGAGCCACCACGCCAGGCCTTATTTGTTTGTTCTTGAGATAGGGTGTCACTCTCTCAACCAGGCTGGTTTGCAGTGTTGTGATTGTGGCTCACTGCAGCCTCAACCTCCCAAACTCAGAAGATTCTCTGATTGCAGCCTCTCAGGTAGCTGGGTTACAAGTGTGTAGCATCATGTCCTGCTGGTTTTTTTGTATTTTTGGTTGAGACAAGGTTTTGCCCCATTGCGGAGGTTGGTCTCAAACTTCTGAGATCCAGTGATCAGCCCACTTTAACCTCCCAAAGTCCTGAGATTACATTTATTTTTATTAAGTAGTTTAATTAATTTATATTTAAAATTATTTCTTAAAATGAAATTACTAGTTTTATTGCTATTGTTTTATGTGTTTGAGTGGTATGTTTTTTCTTATTTACCGTTTTATTGCCTTAACTTTTATTTTAATTGTGTAGTGACATGCTTCAATTATTTTTTAAATTTTGTTTTGCATACTTTCTATAAATATTATCTTCATAATCATCTTGTATATTAGTCTGTTTTCATGCTGCTGATAAAGACATACCTGAGACTGGGCAATTTACAAAAGAAAGAGGTTTATTGGTCACAGTTTCTTGTGACTGAGGAGTCATCACAATCATGGTGGAAAGTGAAAGGCATGTCTCACATGGTGGCAGACAAAAGAAAGAGCTTGTGCAGGAAAACTGCCTTATAAAGCCTTCAGCTTTCATGAGACTTATTCTCTATCATGAGAACAGCACAGAAAAGATCTGCCCCCATGATTCAGTTACCTCCTACCGCATCCCTCCCACAACATATGGGAATTAAAGATGAGACTTGGGTTGGGACACGGCCAAACCACATCATCTTAAAAATGGAGTTTACGTAAAACATCTAAAAATTAAAAATATATTTTAATCTCATGACAATTTCAGTTGAATATAAAAATTATACCTCTATATTTTTCAGTTTATTAATATTAAAAATTATTTTGTGTATTAACATTTATGCAGATTTTTATTGTTTTAAATATTCTACAGAAGAGCTTTAAGGGTTTTATGCGTCCTCATTATGATAGTAAAGATTTCTACATTTGTATGTTTACATTTAATAGAGAGCTTTATTTTTATATATGGTTTTATGATGCCATCCAGTATTATTTTATTTTTAAATAAAATTGACTCATTTTAGCATTTCTTTGTTGTTGTTGTTGTTGTTGTTGAAACGGAGTCTTGCTCTGTTGCCCAGGCTGGAGTGCAGTGGCGCAGTCTCAGCTCACTGCAAGCTCCGTCTCCCGGGTTCACGCCATTTTCCTGCCTCAGCCTCCCGAGTAGCTGGGATTATAGGCGGCTGCTACCATGCCCGGCTGATTTTGTTTGTTTTTTTTTTTTGTATTTTTAGTAGAGACGGGGTTTCACCATGTTAGCCAGGATGGTCTCGATCTCCTGACCTCGTGATCTGCCCACCTCGGCCTCCCAAAGTGCTGGGATTACAGGCGTGAGCCACCGCGCCTGGCCCATTTCTTTTTTTAATATGCAGAGTCTTGCTGTATTATTCAGGCTGATCTGAATCTCCTGGTCTTTAGTGTTGTGACAGCTTTGGCCTCCTAAAACTGCAGGATTACAGGCATGAGCCACAGTGCCTGGCCATCATGTAGCATTTTTTTGTAGAACTGTGCTAGTGGTGATGAACTCCCTCAACTTTTATTTTGGAGATTTTCAGTTTTCATCTTATTTTTAAAGGGAAATAGATTTAAATCAAATATTCTTGGTTACAAATTTGTTTTTTCTTTTACTACATCAAAATTTGGGAAGTTCTCACCTTTTCAAGTAACCACTGTATTATTTTTTTCCCATATTCTTCTAAGATTCCCTTAATGAATATATTGATCTACTTGATGGTATCTAATAAGTTTTACATTTCGTGTTTTAATTTTTTTTGCAATTTTATATTTTTGTGTTATATATTCTAACGTATGCCACCATACATCTGATATTTGTGTTTTGACGTTTTAGTATATATCATAATTGTGCATGACAATATTTAACTTTGTACAATTTAAGACCATGTGGAGCAAAATCAAATATGAATCAGCCATATGTCTTTTTCCAGTAGAATTATCTCTATGTTTGTTTGCCTGTATAAATGTTATCCTTTTTTTTTCTTTTTTCTTTTTTTTTTTTTTTTTTTTGAGACAGAGTTTTGCTCTTGTTGACCAGGCTGGAGTGTAATGGCACGATATCAGCTCACTGCAACCTCCGCCTTCCAGGTTCAAGTGATTTTCCTGCCTCAGCCTCCCAGTTAACTGGGATTACAGGCACCCACCACCACGCCCGGATAATTCTTGTATTTTTAGTAGAGACGGAGTTTACCACGTTGGCCGGGCTGGTCTCAAACTCCTGACCTCATGATCCACCCTCTTCAGCCTCCTAAAGTGCTGGGATTACAGGCATGAGCCACTGCACCCGGCTACCCTTGGTTTTTTTTTGTTTGTTTGTTTGTTTTTTGTATATTTGTTGTATAGGTTTTTTGTGAATGTTTTTCTAATCCTGTGTAGATGAGTAGTTATAAAATTCTTGTAATTTCAACATCCTATTTATGAATCTATATGATTTTTATGTGGGAGAAACACTTTTGGATTTGAATATAATTTAAAACTATCATAACTCTGTATCTCTTTTGGGTATTGTTTATTTTTACTTGTCAAAAAGAATAACAAATTTACCACAAAATATTTTTAAATATTCAGTTTAGTCATACTAATTATCTTGACATTGTCGTGCAACATATTGCTAGAATGCTTTTATCTTGCAAAGCTAAATCTTAATACATACTGACTACCACTTTTTTCTTTTTTTTTCTTTTTTGAGGTGGAGTCTTGCTCTGTCACCCAGACTGAAGTGCAGTGGTGCCATCTCAGCTCACTGCCACCTCCACCTCCCAGGTTCAATTGATTCTCATGCCTCAGCCTCCTGAGTAGCTCAGATTACAGGTGCCCACCATCATGCCTGGCTAATTTTTGTATTTTTATTAGAGATGAGGTTTCACCATGTTGGCCAGGCTGGTTTTAAACTCCTGACCTTAGGTGATCCACCCACTTGGGTCTCTCAAAGTGCTCAGATTACAGGTGTGAGCCACCATGACTGGCCCCAATTTTTTCTGTTTTATGGCACTGTGCAAACACCAGTCTGTTCATTGTTTCTAAGAGTGTAACTCCTTCATATATCTTATAAAATCTGTCTTTTTGTGGCTGGCTCATTTCATTTTGCATAATGCCATCAACATTTATCTTTATAGTTCGTACAATATTTCATGCTTTTTGAAGACTGAGTGATATTGCAGAATTTTTATATTTCAAATTATCTACTGAATGATTTGGTGAAAGAAATCTGCATTGCTTTTACCTATTGGCTTACAGTAACAATGCTGCAATAAGTATGACTATGTAAATGACTCCTTATATGACCATGTATGTGAAAGTTTATATATGTGCTGCATTCTATTAGTCTACTTTTTCACCTTTATACTCATACCAAATTGTTTTAATTCTGTAGCTTTGTAATGTGATCTAATCAAGAACTTTAATGCCTCCAGCATTGTTCCTTTTATTTTTTGAAGATTGTTGGGTACTTTATTGTCTCTTGAGATTCTATATACTTTTGGGGTTGCTGTTCCTGTTTCTTCAAAAATGCAATGAGAAATTTGAAAAACATTGCATTAAGTCTGTCTGTTGCATTGAGCAGGATGGACCTTTTCACAATATTAACTATTTCAGCCTTTGTTTAAAAGCACACTCAAGGGTGTGTTGTTTAATTTCTATATATTTGTAAATTTTTCAGTTTTTCTGTCTTATTGTTTTATACTCGTACTCCATTTTACTCATAGAAAGTAGTTTATAGAAGTTTACTTTTAAAAATTTTGGTAAGACTTCCTTTTTGGCTTAAGATGTGGTTTATCAAGGAAAATGTTGTATGAGCTAATTAGAAAGGTGTGTATTCTGATGTTGAGGAGTGTTCTCCATAACTCTGTTTGGAATAATTGTTTTATATTGCCTTTAAGTAGTCTGTTCCCTTATTAACATTCTTGTTTTATTTTTATTACAGAAAGTGTGGTATTAAAATATCTTGCTATAATTACATTGCTTTGTATGTGTTTCTTCCATTCTGTCAATATTTGCTTTATATATTTGGAACCCTAATGTGAGACACACACACACACACACACCTGCGCACGTGCACAGACACATACACACATACACACACACAAATATACACAAATTTTTCATAGGTTCCCAGTGAATGAATCTATTATTTTTTGATGTCCTTTATTTCTTTGGAGTTTAAATTTCAAGTACATTTTATAAAATATTATAATTTTTGACTTAAGATGTAGCTTGTGTAAGATTATTTTGACTGTTTCTGCTCTCATTTGATTAATATTTGTATGGAATGTCTACTTTCTTCCTGCCTCTTCCAGTCTTTTTTTATCATTAGATTTCAACTGACTCTTGTAGAAAGGCAAGATGAATCTCAGTTTTTAAAATATTTTAATAAAACTTTATTGAAAGTATGTCTGAGTTTAAAAGTTAATTTTATATATGTTTAAATAATTTTCTGAAATAGAAAGACGTACTGTTATTTTATTAAGTATTTTATTTGATTCTTGCATCTTTGTCTTTTATTCTCTTTCCATCTTTCTTTGTGTCTTTTTGATAGTTGTATTGATAGGCTTTGACTTATTTTGTTTTGTGTATTTATTCAAATATTTTTGTGGTACGTTGGGAATTACATATAACCTCTAAAAGATACAACAACATATTTTAGTCTGCTAAATAAAGAAACTTAAGTTGCATACAAAAATTTGTTCTTTTTATACCTTCCCTCAAATTGTCATTGATGTTGTTAATTGTATCTTTTTATATTGTAGATTCATTAATGAATATTTGTAATGTTTTCTATGCTTTTAACCTTCAAATTTCAGAGAATAATTAAAAATGTTTTCTGCACCACTAGGGTAATGCTAAGAAATTTGACTTTTGTGTATTTGCATATTTTTCCCAGAAAATCATGTATTTTTATATGATTCTGTGTTTTTATTTGAATCATGTTATTTTCAGTAGAAGGAACTGTTTTCAGCACCTTTTATATGTAGGGCATATGCACTTCCAATATACTTTTTTAGAATTTGGTTACTTTAAAGGTTTTTACTTTTTTTATTTGGCAGGACAGATTCGCTGATGATATTATTCTCAATTAATTAAAGCTTTTTTTTTTCACAATTTTTTTCATGGCTACATCACACAGTTCCCTTATGGCCTGCAAAATTTTTGTTAATAGTTCACTGATTATCTTATAAGAGTATGTTTGTAAATGGCACATCACTTTTTTTCTTTTCTTTTTTTTTTTTTTTTTGGAGACAGAGTCTCACTGTATCCCCCAGCCAGGCTTGAGTAGTGGTATGACCTGAGCTCACTGCAGCCTCCACTTCCTGGGTTCAAGTGGTTCTTCAGCTTCGGCCTCCTGAGTAGCTGGGATTACAGGCATGCACCACCAAGCCTGGCTAATTTTTAGTTTTCGTAGAGATGGGGTTTCGCCATGTTGGTCAGGTTGGTCCCAAACTCCTGACCTCAGGTGATCAGCCCACCTTGGCCTCCCAAAATGCCTGGATTACAGGTGTGAGCCACCGTGCCTGGCCTGGCACATCAGTTTTGTCTTGCAGCTTCAAAGGTAATCTTTTTGTCTGTGACTTTTGAAACTGTGCTTATTTATGTGTTTGTTATAAATATCCTTTTGTTATTCTAGTTTGTTGAGCTTTTTTATTTTTACATCTTTTTTTTTTTTTTTTTTTTTTTTTACTTTTAGGATCTGTCAGTTTTTTTGTGTATATTTTATCTCCACAGTTTCTGTTTTTTGATACCTTAAATATTTTTTATTCTCGCCCTCATTTATCTCATTTTCCGTAGTTGTTTCTGTTCCTGTTTTAATCAGTATTATTCAGTTTATTACCAATTATTAAAATTAATGTATACATCTTTTTTATGGTTTCTTTCAGAAAATTTTGTGATATTTTTGGTGGGATTGTATTGTCCTATTTTGTATATATTATAATCCTTGATCGAGATTTGGACATTAAAAAAAGCTACTTGTCAAAATCTTTATAATGTAGCTTTGTCCTGGCATATTCTGAAAACAATTGTCTTGGCTGGTGATTATGAGAGTTTCTTAAACATGTTCTTAGGATATGTGTTGTCTGAAATTTTATGTTTATTCTTTAGTTAAGAGAGTTTACTCATGTTAATTTGTAGTGTCAGTCATCACTTGCTACACTTGTTCCATTTCTGTGGTACTGCAGTCTCTCTGCTGCTGTAACATTTTTCTTTGGTCTCAGCAGACTCAAACTCTCATTCCAAAATATACCACCATTTCTTTCAGTACTTTATGTCATGAGAGACAGAAACCAGTGTCAGGAAAAAACCCTAAAAGCCAGAAATGACAATGATTGTGCCAGTATTTTACCTTTCTTTTAAAACAGAAACCAAGAGTTGGCAATTTACTTGTAAAGACACTATGTTATAGTGGGAACCAGGAAAATATGTGTTGGGTAAATTTAACAGACTTTTCTTTTTCTTCTGTGTGTTTTTTTGCATTGTGCTTACGTGGGACACTGCACACACTTAAATCATTTATGAATTTTCCACAGATGTATTTTGGTCTGTATGTTTTTGTTACATTTATGTCTATGAAAGAATTAGGGCCTGTGGTATTTTGCAATGCCATCTTGTTTATGTAGTTTGTATAATTTTATAGGTAAGATTTTTAAACTATATTCATGTGAGTCTAGTAAGTGGAGTAATTTATAATTTTTAATTTTTTTTCAGGTATATGTCCGCATTTTGCTCAAGACCTCTGGCCAGAGCAGGGCATGGAAGATTCTTTTCAAAAAGCAATACTGAGAAGATATGAAAAATATGGACATGAGAATTTACAGTTAAGAAAAGGTTGTAAAAGTGTGGATGAGTGTAAGGTACACAAAGAAGGTTATAATGGACTTAACCAGTGTGTCACAACTACCCAGGGCAAAGCATCTCAATGTAGTAAATATTTGAAAGTCTTTTATAAATTTATAAATTTAAACAGACATAAGATAAGGCATACTAGAAAGAAACCTTTCAAATGTAAAAATTGTGTCAAATCATTTTGCATGCTTTCACACAAAACCCAGCATAAAAGCATTTATCATAGAGAGAAGTCCTACAAATGTAAAGAATGTGGAAAAACCTTTAATTGGTCCTCAACCCTTACTAATCATAGGAAAATTTATACTGAAGAGAAACCTTACAAATGTGAAGAATATAGCAAATCTCCTAAGCAACTCTCAACCCTTACTACACATGAAATAATTCATACTGGAGAGAAACTCTACAAATGTGAAGAATGTGGTGAAGCTTTTAATCGATCCTCAAATCTTACTACACATAAGACAATTCATACTGGAGAGAAACCTTACAAGTGTGAAGAATGTGGCAAAGCATTTATCTGGTCCTCAACCCTTACTAAACATAAGAGAATTCATACTAGAGAGAAACCCTACAAATGTGAAGAGTGTGGCAAGGCATTTATATGGTCCTCAACCCTAACTAGACATAAGAGGATGCACACTGGAGAGAAACCCTACAAATGTGAAGAATGTGGCAAAGCTTTTAGCCAATCTTCAACCCTTACTACACATAAGATAATTCATACTGGAGAGAAACCCTACAAATGTGAACAATGTGGCAAAGCCTTTAACTGGTCCTCAACTCTTACTAAACATAAGATAATTCATACTGAAGAGAAACCCTACAAATGTGAAAAATGTGGCAAAGCCTTTAAGCAGTCTTCAATCCTTACTAACCATAAGAGAATTCATACCGGAGAGAAACCCTATAAATGTGAAGAATGTGACAAATCTTTTAACCGGTCTTCAACTTTTACTAAACATAAGGTAATTCATACTGGAGTAAAACCTTACAAATGCGAAGAATGTGGCAAAGCATTTTTCTGGTCCTCAACCCTAACTAAACATAAGAGAATTCATACTGGAGAGCAACCCTACAAATGGGAAAAATTTGGCAAAGCCTTTAACCGGTCCTCACACCTCACCACAGATAAGATAACTCATTGGAGAGAAATCTTACAAGTATGAATAATGTGCCAAAGCCTAAAAAAGCCCTCAATTCTTAATAGATATAAGATTATTCATACTGGAGAGAAACTACAAACGTGAGAGAGGCGCTAATGCTTTTGACAGTACCTCAAACTTTAAAGAAAATCATTCTGCTGAAAAATCCTAGAAATGTGAAGAATGTGAAAAAGCCTTTAAATGATTGTCACTCTTGATTGTAGGTAAGATAATTCATACTGGAGAAAACTACCAGTGTGAACAACGTGGCCAAGCTTCGACAATGCTCACATCTTATTGCACAGGAAAGCATTTATACTTGAGAACAAATGTACAAATATAGGCAAAGTAAAAAAGCCATTAATACCTGCACACATCTTACTCAAAATTGTAGAGTTCATAGTAAATAAAAGCATTAAAAGTCTAATTACTCTCAGAAGATCTATCAGAAGATATGTCTTTAAAGTATAGAAGAGCATTTATTTTGAAAAAGCATTACACATATGAAGAGGATTGTAATATCTTGTACCACAGATTTTATTGTATACATTTTATACTAGAGAAAAACCCTCAGGCAGTTGTTAAAATTTTGTTGAACATCAGGGAGTTCATATTGAAGAAAACCCTGCAAGTGTAATGAATTTGGAACAACATTTTTTCAAGAATAGGAAGTATAAAACACCAAAGTGTTCATACTAAAATATAGTTTTGCAGATACATTAAATATGAAAGATATTCAATCCAAAATTAAGTCCATGTAAATATCAGGGAATAGTTCACAGTAGAAATATCTAGGGCCACTCAAGCTTTAGACATTACACTAAATCAGAGTGCTGAGTATGGAAAATAATACAAACTAAAATTTTTCTGAACATTTGTATACAACTTCAAAAAGTAGAATATTTTTGGGAGGGTTATAATTGCATTCAAAGTACTTTTTTTTTGAAAATACAGATTTTTTTAAAAGTGAATAATGTGTTCAACTCATGCTGTTTCATCATTCCTGGTGTATTCACATGTGAAAGCATGTGACTAATTGTTGCTGCACAAAAGATATGAGATTCTTTTTTATTAGGTAGGCATTATTTATGACCTTTTCTATGAAAAGATACAGACATAAAAATGTAAGATGCATGAGGAAAATTTAGGTAGAGAGGCTTTTTGTGGTTAACTTATAATATTGAGTGATGCATGAGGTAGGTGTTCAGAATAATATTTCTCTGCATTATGAATGAAAAACATTCTTTAGTTAAAATTAAGTTAGCCATATGTTATTTTATTAATTGTACTTCTATGGAATAACATGCAGTCTATTTTTAAATTATAAATTATGTGTGAACTTAGCTTTTCAATTCAACATTTTTAACATGTTAAATACTATTGTGAATTCAATGAAGTGTTCTTATGCCACTAACTTTAACCTATTCCCTTACTCAAGGGTGTAGGTAAAAGATGGTAACAATACACTATTTGGTAAGATAATGGACTGACATCTCTAGCAATCTTTTTTGCCAGTGGCTTTAAATTGCCAATAAGTTAAAGAATATTGTTCCTATAGGTTAAATTTTTATTCTTATTTTCACATTTAAATTTATTTTTCTTAATTTTTGTGGATACATAATATGTGTATATATATATGCCATATATGGTATATTTTGATGCAGGCATACTCGATATAATAATCACATTAGAGGAAATGAGATATCCATTACCTCTAGCATTTATTCTTTTTATTACAAGCAATTCAATTCTACACTTTCAGTTATTTTTAAATTTGCAATGTTATTGATTACAGGGTCGTTTTTTTGGTCATAATAAAAAATTTTATACAAACATGTAAAATCCATACATTTCTGAGTTCTGAATATTTTTAAAAATTTTAATATATTTTTCTCTGAACATGTGGCCTTTGCCTGCAAGCACATATGGACTCTTAGAATTGATTTACATAAAATTAAATATATACATCTATTAAACCTTAGGTGTAAATAAATTATGGAGTAAGTATAGTTGTGTGAGTATAAGTTTGAAACTTTTTAGCAGCAAAAAGAAATATTCAAACAAAATAAATTATTTTAATAAGGTAATAAGGTGTCTAATTTACTAGAAAACAAAAATTTTCAAAAATGCTGAAACCAAATCTATGCTATTTGCTTTGTATTGAATTTATTACTGTACAGTCTTTGGGCTTATGATTCAGAATCTCCCCATGCAAATTCTATGTTTTAACTTGACTGGTACTCATGCTAGACCCATAACTTTCTTTTTTTGTTAATTATTTGTTTATTTATTTATTTATTTTTGAGACGGAGTCCTGCTCTATCACCCAGGCTGAAGTTCAATAGTGTGATCTTGGCTCACTGTAACCTCTGCCTTTTAGGTTCAAGCAATTCTCCTGCCTCAGCTGCCCAAGTAGCTGGGATTACAGGTGCCCGCCACCACATCCAGCTAATTTTTGTATTTTTAGTAGAGATGAGGTTTCACCATGTTGGTCAGGCTGGTCTTCAGCTGACATTAGGTGATCCACCCACCTTGGCCTCTGAAAATGCTGGGATTACAGGCATGAGCCACCACGCCCAGCCTGTGTAATAGTTTTTGAAGTATTCATTATGTGAGCTGGTCTGTAATTATAAGAATAATTTTTTTTTAATTTTGTTGTTTGATAAGTTATTGGAGTACATGTGGTATTTGGTTAGATGAGTAAGTACTTAAGTGGTGATCTGTGACATCCTGGTGCACCCATCATCTGAGCAGGATACACTTCACCATATAAGTTGTCTTTTATCTCTCCCCACTCCCACTCTTCCCCTCAAGTCCCCAAAGTCACTGTATAATTCTTGTGCTTTTGTGTCCTCATAGCTTATCTCTCACATATCAGTGAGAACGTACAATGTTTGGTTTTCCATTCCTGAGTTACTTCACTTAGAATAACAGTCTCTAGTCTCATCCAGGTCATAGCAAATGCTGTTAATTCATTCCTTTTTGTGGCTGAGTAGTATTCCTGTGTGTGTGTGTGTGTGTGTGTGTGTGTGTGTGTGTGTGTGTGTGTATCCACTCATTGATTGATGGGCATTTCAGTTGGTTCTATGATTTTTTTAGTTGTGAATTGTGCTGCTAGAAACATGCTTGTGCAAGTATCTTTTTCAAATAATTACTAGTTTTTCTTGGATAGATACCCAGTAGTGGGATTGCTGGATCAAATGGTAGTTCTACTTTTAGCTCTTTAAGGAATATCCACACTGTTTTTCATAGCAGCTGTACTAGTTTACATTCCCACCAGCAGTGTAAAGTTGTTTGAAATGTTTTTTCCTCAGTGCCATAAAGAAATAGCACTTGAACATAAATTTAATTTATTTAGTAAGGCCATTTTTACCTCCTGCAGAAAGTGTACACTCGTCAGCAGTTTTGCCACGAGAGTACAATGAACAAAGGAGAGAGGGTCATTTATAACCTGACGCATCCACCCTATTGCTGTGTCCGATTTCCATTGGCTGGAATGGGACCTCACATTCTGTATTTAGCCCAATTGGCTAGCAACTTAGAACTTTTTAAAAGAGGCAAAGGTAAAGGAGAACAAAGAAAGGAGTAAGTAACTTGTGGAATGCTGAGAAAGGTAAAACCACTTTTAAATAAGGAAGAGGAACAGGCTATGACCTAATGCTTGCTTGGACCAGTATAAGCATGCCAGGGCAAATATTTAGAAGCACAGGTATTTGAATAAATTTTGCCTCTAAGAAAAGTTACAATTTATTCCTAATTAGATGGGGGTGGGGAATCTTTGAAGAGGAACCTCTACTTTACTTTTTACAAAGTGTTCCCTAATCACCGCATCCCTGCCAACAACTCCAGTTTTTTGATCTTTTGATTATGACCATTCTTGCAAGAATAAGGTGGTATTGCATTGTGGTTTTGATTTTCATTTCCCCGATCATTAGTGATGTTGAGCATTTTTTCATATGTTTGTTGTCCATTTGTATATCTTCTTTAGAAAATTGTCTATTCATGTCCTTAGCACGGTTTTTGATTTTTTTTTTTCTTACTGATTTGTTTGAGTTCCTTGTAGATTCTGGATATTAGTCCTTTGTCAGATGTATAGATTGTGACGATTTTCTCCCACTCTGTGAGTTGTCTGTTTACTCTGCTTACTGTTCCTTTTGCCATGCAAAAGCTCTTTAGTTAGGTCCTAGCTATTTATCTTTGTTTATACTGCATTTGCTTTTGGGTTTTTGGTCATGAAACTTTTGCCTAGCCAATGCCTAGAAGGGTTTTTCCGTTGTTATCTTCCAGAATTTTTATAATTTCAGGTCTTAGGTTTAAGTCCTTAATGCATCTTGAGTTGATTTTTTTTATAAGGTGAGAGATGAGGATCTGGGTTTATTCTCTTACATGTGGCTACCATCCCAGCACCAATTGTTGAAAAGGATGTCTTTTCCCCACTTTATGTTTTTGTTTACTTTTTTGAAGATCACTTGGCTGTAATTATTTCAGTTTATTTCTGAGTTCTCTGTTCCATTGGTCTATGTGTCTATTTTTATACCAGTACCATGCTTTTTTGGTGACTATGGTTTTATAGTATAGTTTGAATTCAGGTAGTGTGGTGCCTCCAGATTTGTTCTTTTTGCTTAGTCTTTCTTTGGCTCTGTGGGCTCTTTTTTGGTTCCATATGATTTTTAGAATTTTTTTTTCTAACTCTGTGAAGAATGATGGTAGTATTTTAATGGGAATTGTGCTGAATTTGTAGATTGCTTTTGGCAGTAGGCTCATTTTCACAATATTGATTCTACCCATCCTTGAGCATGGGATGTGTTTCCATTTGTGTCATCTATGATTTCTTTCAGTAGTGTTTTGTAGCTTTCCTTTTAGAGGTCTTTTGACTCCTTCATTAGGTGTATTCCTAAGTTTTTTTTTTTTTTTTCCAGCTATTGTAAAAGGGGAGTTCTTGATTTAATTCTCCATTTGGTTGCTGTTGGTGAATAAAAGAGCTACTGATTTGTGTACATTAATCTTGTATCCAGAAACTTTGCTGAATTCTTTTATCGGTTGTAGGAGCCTTCTGGAGGAGTCCTTAGGGTTTTCAAGGTAAATTATCATATCATCAGCAAACAGGAACAGTTTGACTTCCTGTTTACTGACTTGGATGCCCTTTATTTCTTTCTCTGTTCTGATAGCTTTGGAGGACGTGCAGGACTATGTTAGAGAGGAGTGGTGAGAGTGGGCATCCTAGTCTTGTTCCCATTCTCAGAGAGAATGCTTTCAACTTTTCCTCATTCAGTATTATGTTGGCTGTGGGTTTGTTGTAGATAGAGCTTTTATTACATTAAGCTGTTCCTTGTATGCCAACTTTGCTGAGAGGTGTTTTTTTGTTTGTTTGTTTTTTGTTTTTTTGACGGAGTTTTGCTCTTCTTGCCCAGGCTGGAGTGCAATGGCAGGATCTTGGCTCACCACAACCTCCGCCTCCTGGGTTCAAACAATTCTCCTGTGTCAGCCTCCCAAGTAGCTGAGATTACAGGCACATGTCATCATGCCTGGCTAATTTTTGTACTTTTAGTAGAGACGAGGTTTCATCATATTGGTCAGACTGGTCTTGAACTCCTGAACTCAGGTGATCTGCCTGACTTAGCCTCCCAAAGTGCTGGGATTACAGGTGTGAGCCACTGTGCGCCCAGCCAAGCTGAGTGTTTTACTTTCAAAGGGATGCTGGATTTTGTCAAATGCTTTTTCTGCGTCTATTGAGATGATCATGTGATTTTTGTTTTCAATTCTATTTATGTGGTGTATCACATTTGTTGACTTGTGTGTCAAACCATCCCTGCATCCCTGGTATGAAACCCACTTTATCATGGTGGATTATCTTTTTGACATGTTGGATTCAGTTAGTTAGTATTTTTTTTAAGGATTTTAGCATCAATGTTTGTCAAGGATATTGGCCTGCAGTTTTCTTTCTCAGTTGTGTCTTTTCCTGATTTTGATACTAGGGTGATGCTGGCTTCATAGAATGAATTAGAGAGGGTTCCTTCTTTCTCTATCTGGTGGAATAGTGTCAAAAAGATTGGTACCAATTCTTTGAATGTCTGGTAGAATTCTGCTGTGAATCCGTCTGGTCCTGGACATTTTATTGGTAATTTTTTAAATTACCATTTTAACCTCACTGCTTGTTATTTGTCTGTTCAGGGTATCTAATTCTTCCTGATTTAAGCTAGGAGGGTTGTATTTTTATAGGAATTTATTCTTCTCTTCTATGTTTTGTAGTTTATGTGTGTAAAGGTGTTCATAGTAGCCTTGAATGAATTTCTTGTATTTCAGTGGTGTCAGTTATAATATCTCCTGTTTCATTTCTCAGTGAGGTGATTTGGATTTTCTCTCTTTTCTTGGTTAATCTTGCTAATGGTCTATAAATTTTATTTATATTTTCAAAGAAGCAGCTTTTTGTTTCATTTATCTTTTGTATTTTTTTGTTTCAGTTTCATTTAGTTCTGCTCTGATCTTGGTTATTTTCTTTTTTTTCTGCTGGGTTTGGGTTTGGTTTGTTCTTGTTTCTCTAGTTTCTTGTGGTGTGATCTTAGATTGTCTGTTTGTACTCTTTCAGACTTTTTGATGTAGGCATTCAGGGCTATGAACTTTCCTGTTAGCACCACCTTAGCTGTATGCCAGAGGTTTTGATAGGTTGTGTCATTATTGTCATTCTGTTTGAAGAATTTTTTAATTTTCATATTGATTTGGTTTTTGCCCCAATGCTTATTCAGGAGCAGCTTATTTAATTTCCATATATTTGCATGGTTTTGAAGTTTCCTCTGGGAGTTGATGTCCAGTTTTATTCCACTGTGGTCTGAGAGAGTGCTTGATATAATTTCAGTTTTCTTAAATGTTTTGAGGCTCGTATTATGACCTATCATATGATCTGTCTTGGAGAAAGTTCCATGCGCTGTTGAGGAGAATGTGTGTTCTGCAGTTGTTGAATGAAATGTTTCGTATATATCTGTTAAGTTCATTTTTTTCCTGGGTATAGTTTAAATCCACTCTTTCTTTGTTGACTTTCTGTCTTGATGGCCTGTCTAGTGCTGTCAGTGGAGTTGAAGTTCCCCACTATTATAGTGTTGCTATCTCATTTCTTAGGTCTATTAGCAATTGTTTTATAAATTTGGGTCCTCCAGTATTAGGTGGGTATATGTTTAGGGTTGTGATGTTTTCCTGTTGGACCAGCCATTTACCATTATATAATGTCCCTCTTTGTCTCTTTTAACCACTGTTGCTTTAAAGTTTGTTTTGTCTGATATAAGAATAGCTACCCCTGCTTGTTTTTGGTGTCCATTTGAATGAAATGCCTTTTTCCACTCCTTTACTTTAAGTTTATGTGAGTCCTTATGTGTTAGGTGAGTCTCCTGAAGATAGCAGATAGTTGATTGGTTAGTTCTTATCCATTCTGCATTTCTGTGTCTTTTAAGTGGAGCATTTAGGCCATTTACATTCAATGTTAGTATTGAAATATGAGGTACCATTGCATTCATTATGCTCTTTGTTGCCTGCATACTTTGGTGTTTTTTTTGTTTTGCGTTTTTTTTTTCTGGTTTTGTTTGTTTGTTTGTTTTTGAGATGGAATCTCACTCTGTCACCCAAGCTGGACTGCAGTGGCACCATCTTGGTTCACTGTAACCTCCGCCTCCCAGGTTCAAGCAATTTGCCTGCCTCAGCCTCCCAGGTAGCTGGGAGTAGAGGTGTCTGCCACCATGCCTGGCTAATTTTTGTGTATTTAGTAGAGATGGAGATGCACCATATTGGCCAGGCTGGTCTTGAACTCCTGGCCTTGTGATCTGCCCGCCTTGGCCTCCCAAAGTGCTGAGATTACAGGCATGAGCCACTGCACCTGGCCTTTTTTTTGGTTTTTCATTTTTGTTTTTTATCTTGTATTTCTGTTTTATAAATCCTGTTTGATTTATGCTGTAAAGAGATTCTGTTTGGTTGTGTTTCCAGGATTTGTTTTATGATTTAAGGTTTCCTTTGGCAGTTTTTGTATTAGGGGCTTGGTAATGGTGAATTCTCTCAGCATTTGTTTGTCTGAAAATGACTGTATCTTTCCTTATATATGATGCTTAGTTTCACTGGATGCAAAATTGTTGACTGATAATTGTTTTGTTTGAGGAGGCTGTAGACGGGACCCCAGTCCCTTCTAACTTGTAAGGTTTCTGCTGAGAAATCTGCTGTTAATCTGATAGGTGTTCCTTTATAGGTTACCTGGTTCTTCTGTCTCACAGCTCTTAAGATTTTTTTGTCTTAACTTTGGATAACCTGATCACAATGTGCTAAGGTGAAGATCTTTTTGCTATGAATTTCCCAGGTGTTTTTTGTGCTTCTTTTATTTGTATGTCTAGGTCAGGCCAGAGAAGTTTTACTTGATTATTCCCTCAAATATGTTTTCCAAGCTTTTAGAATTGTTTTCTTCCTCAGGAACACCAATTATTCTTAGGTTTGGTCATTTAACATAATTCCAGACTTCCTGGAAGCTTTGTTTATATTTTCCTATTCTGTTTTGTCTTTGTTGGGTTGGGTTAATTCAAATACCTTGTCTTTGAGCTCAGAATTTTTTCTTCTGCTTGTTAATTTTTATTGCTGAGACTTTCCCGATCATTTCACATTTCTAAAATTGTGTTCAATGTTTCCTGAATTTTTTATTGTTTTTTTTTAAGCTATCTATTTCATTGAATATTTTGCCCTTCACTTCTTGTATGATTTTTTGGATTTCCTTGTGTTGGGCTTTGCCTTTCTCCCATCTCTCCCTGATTAGCTTAATAACTAACCTCCTGACTTCTTTTTTTTCAGATAAATCAGGGATTTCTTCTTGGTTTGGTTCTATTGCTGGTGAACTAGTGTGATTTTTTGGGGGGGTGTTGATGAACATTGTTTTGTCATATTACCAGGTTTGCTTTTCTGTTCCTTCTCATTTAGGTAGGCCCTGTCAGAGGGAAGGTCTAGGGCTGAAGGCTGTTTAGATTTTTTGACCCACAGGGTGTTCCCTTTTTTCTGTGGATGTGGCTCTCCATGAGCTGAACTGCAGTGATTGGTGTCTCTCTTCTGGGTCTAGCCACCCAGTGAGTCTTCCCTGCTCGAGGCTGATACTTGGGGTTGTCTGCACAGAGTCCTGTGATGTAAATCGACTGTGGATCTCTCAGCCATGGATACCAGTGCCTGTTCCAGTGGAGGTGGTGAAGGGTGCAGTGGCCTCTGTGGGAGTCCTTAGTTTTGATGGTTTAATGCTTTATGTATTTATTTATTTTTGCTAGTGGGCCTCCTGCCAGGAGGTAGCACTTCCTAGAAAGCATCAGCTGTAGTAGTGTGCAGAGGGACTGGTGGTGGGTGGGGCCTTAGGACTCCCAACATTATATGTCCTTTGTCTTCCCCTACCAGGGCGGATAGGGAAGGACCATTGGATGCAGGGGGCACTAGGCGTGTCTGAGTTCAGACTCTCCTTGGGCGGGTCTTGCTGTGGCTGGTGTAGGGGATGCGGGTGAGAGTCCCAGGTCACTGGAGTTGTGTACCTAGGAGGATTATAGCTGTCTTTACTGAGTCACACAGGTTGTCAAGGAAGTGGGGGAAAGCGGGTAGTCACAGGCCTCACTCAGCTCCCATGCAAACCAGAGGGCCATTCTCACTCCCACTGTGTACCCCACAACAACCCCAGGTCTGTTTCCAAGTGGAAGGCTAGTTGGGCTTGAAAATTGCTCAAGGCTTTCTGCCTTCCAGTTGCAGGAAAAAAAAAGGGCTTTAGTTCTTCCCCACCTGTGAAGTCTGCAAGCAAGATTCGCGCCTTTCCCTGAGTTCTGGGCAGGAGGCTTCTTGCCCCGTTGAAATTGTTACAAAGTTCAGCTAAGGAAGTCCTTTTCCACTTGGAGTTTTACCCCTGCTCCTCTGTCCTCCCTCCTGATGGATCCCTGTGGTACCAGGCAGGAATGGGCTGCTTGGGGATTTAGCAAGCTCCCGGGGCCTCCCTGCTGCCTGCTCCACCCCTGTATTTCACTCAGCTTGGCTCTCAAATTTGACGCAGCTCCAGGTGGTCAGGAAATTATCCCACAAACAGACTTTCAGCTTCTCCAGTGGGGATGTGTGTTTGGGAGAGGAGGGTCTCCCTTTCTCACTTCTGCAGTTGCACTCACAGTATTTGGAGTGTCTCCAGGGTCCTGCAGGAGCAGTCTGCTTCCTTCAGAGGGTCTGTCCTGATGCCTTTAAAGACACATTTTCAAGATTCTCAGATAAGTGTGTCCCAGGTAAAAACTGTGTCCACATTTTCTTTTAGAATGTCATGTGTTTAGAATTGCAGTCATTTACATTTCCACTTCTGATGCTTTTGCCTAAGAAGATTATTTCAACTACCTTTTCCCTTTTCTTCTCATGACAGTGAAAGGACCTCTTTAAAATAATTCTCCCCTGTATATCAGAGACTTGTCTTTATTCTCTCCATCCAGGCTTCTTACATATCACAAATAATACTCACCTTGAGTTTATATGCTGAAATATTGAAAGTATTCCCTATGTTGACAGATCAGCCTGGGCAGGTGGGAATATAAAACATTCTTGTTGGGGATGGTGCTGGGTCCTCAGATATCAATGAGGGAGAAAAGTGCACTGTTTAGGTTCCATCTGAATGCTCCATCAGCTCTATGAAGAATATAATTTTTAAATGCACACTTAAAAAGGATGGAATTGGCTGGGCGCGGTGGCTCATGCCTGTAATCCTAGCAGTTTGGGAGGCCGAGGGGGGTGGATCACGAGGTCAGGAGATTGAGACCGTCCTGGCCAACATGATGAAACCCCATTTCTGCTAAAAATAAAAAAAATTTGCTGGGTTTGTTGGCATGTACCTGTAACTCCAGCTACTCAAAAGGCTGAGGCAGGAGAATCACTTGAACCTGAAAGACAGAGGTTGCAGTGAGATGATAAGGTGAGATCACGCCACTGCACTCCAGCCTGGCGACAGAGCAAGACTCCATCTCAAAACAAAAAGGATAGAATTAGTCTGGGCACGGTGGCTCACACTTGTAATCCCAGCACTTTGGGTGGCCAAGGTGGGTGGATCATGAGGTCAGGAGTTCAAGACCAGCTTGACCAGCATGGTGAAACCCTGTATCTACTAAACACACACACACACACACAATTAGCTGGGCAAGGTGGTGTGTACCTGTAGTCCCAGCTACTTGGGATACAGGCAGGAGAATTACTTGAACCCATGAGGCGAAAGTTGCCATGAGCCAAGATTGTGCCATTACACTCCAGCCTGTGTGACAGAGTAGACTCCATCACCCCCACCCCCCCAAAAAAAAGAATGGATAGCCTGGAATAATTAGAAAGATATGAAAAGGAAGTAATTCAAAGAAATGTGTCTTCTAGAATGCTACAGAGAGTATTTAAATACACTCTTAGAAATTACAAAACATGGGCAACATACGTGGCTTGAACTTTACATAAAACATGTTTTTCATAATTAGATTCTGATTCTGATTTACAGTCATGTTGCATCATCCTATATGTATCAGCACATGATACCAATCTGTCCCATTAATTTTATTCACTTGGTTAATGTGTTTTCTGAAAGACTTCTTCCCCCCTCCCCGAGATGGAGTCTTGCTCTGTCATCCAGAGCTGGAGGGCAATGGCACGATCTCAGCTCACTGCAACCTCTGCCTCCTGGGTTCAAGTGGTTCTCCTGCCTCAGCCTCCTGAGTAGCTGGGATTGCAGGCATGAGACACCACGCTCAGCTAATTATTGTATTTTTGGTAAAGATGGGGTTTCACCATGTTGGTCAGGCTGGTCTTGAACTTCTGACATCATGATCCCCCTGCCTTGGCCTCCCAATATGCAGGCATTACAGGTGTGAGCCACCACTCCCAGCCAGGATTTCTTCACTCTAAAGTTACTTTATAAGAACTGTATTATTCACAGTTACTTTGGAGAGACTTTCTGACTAATGTGAATAAACAATCACATTTAATCTGAAAAATCCCCTGTTACACCAAGTGTCAGGTTCCAGTCCAAGCTGAGGTCTGACGGGAGTGGGTGGGTGAGTGGTGGGTTGCTGGAAAAACAATCGAGGAATGGTGGGGAGTTTTGACATGGCTTTATTCTCTCTCTGGGCACAAGCCTGGTCATGAGCCCTGTGTACAGAGTCAGCAGCTTTACTCTCTCTCCCTCTCCTGTCCACCTTTCTGTGTACTCCTAACACATAATAGTGGCTGAGAGCCAAGTATGAGCTTACACAACCAGGTTACATAATGAGTAGAATTGTGCATGTGTGCTCCAAACTCACTGAGTCATGCTGAATCAGATGTTTACCTCAGCCTATTCTTGACCACAGCACATCCATTTTTCTTACATTCCTTTTCTTAATAGTTTCTCTTTGTTTATACCTTGCTTTGGAAAATGAAGGGTGTCATTTTTTTTTTACTGGTCATATACACTGGGATAAAACCCAGGTCCAGTCACTTACTAGATGTTTTACAAAGTATTTTCCTTAAGCTAGAATTATTGACATCATTGCTGAATTCGTTAGCAATGCAGTAACTCAGGTCTCATCCCAGATCTCTTGAGTTAGAATACGTATTTTAACAAAATCTCCAGTTTATTGATGTATGCATTAAAATTTGAGAGGTACCTCCTAATGTCCTGTGACTTCTCCATATGGGAACTATACACAGTTTACTCTGTATAATGTAAATATGGCACTCAAAACTGTATATATTTGTGTTTATGCCATACATTTTATGCTGTATCATCAGAAAAGTATAGTACCTACCCTGGTTTTGTGGATCTTATTCTCTTTCCTCAGAATGATGGAATACATTAGAGAAGGTTTCTCTATTAAATAATATTTTACTGGCTAATTTCGGTCTCATGTAAAACAGAGCCAGTTCTCTTAACTCTAAAACACCTAGAGTAAAATTAACAATTCTGCCCATGGCCACTTGCTAAATATGTGTGGGTGATTGGGGTTTTTTAGAAAATGTTAATATTCAAGGCTGTGGCCATAGAATTCTCTCAGGAGGAGTGGGTGTGTCTGAATCCTGCTCGGTGAAATTTGTATAGAGATGCAGTGTTAGAGAACTACAGAAACCTGGTCTCTTTAGGTGAGAATAATTTTTCCCGAGATTTCCTAATATACCTTAAGGTTTATATTTTATCCCTTTGTAGAATGATTTTGGGAGTTTTTGCTCTGCATACATTATTTTTAGATCAGTACAATTAAGGAAAACTTGAAGTTATTGGAATAGAAAAGAAAATTTTCAAGATGTTATATCTTAACAGGAAACTTCCCCTTTCTTGAGCTAAACTGTATCTTTCACTCTAGATTAATGATAATTCTAGAAATTCAGTGGCATAAAGTATTTTCCCCAAGTATTAAAATCCAATATTCATCACCAATTTTAAATTCAATAGTATTGAATAGTAGAGCTAAGGATCCAGAAATGTAAAATACATATTAAATATTTTAACCTAAATATTCTAAAGGTTCTGTCAGAAAACAGTGTTTTGGAATTAAATTTCTAGAATCCTTCATAATGTTCTCTCCTCTCTACTGAACAGAGTACTAGGTTGGTAACTGGAGAATCCCAGCAAGTCATATTACTCTTTCTAACAAAACAGGCCTTGGTGTCTCTAACCTTGATCTGATCTCCTGCTTTAAGCAAATAAAAGAGCCCTGGAATGTGAAGAGATATGAGACAGTAGTCAAATACTCAGATAGCTAAGCATGAATGAAGCAGATAACAGAGACGAGAGGTACAAAGGTCAAAGAATTCCAGACCTTAAAATGTGGTATGGATTGCTCTGCTTCAACGGAAATATTTCCTAGAAAGTCATTTTTTTTCTCTAGCTCTCAAATAGGAGCATCTTTTATACCATACCCTTAAATTCTCTAAGGGCTCCACTTCCTATTTAATGATTTTCCTTTGAGGGTGTTGTGAGAGCTAAGGTCCTCTTTATGGCTTATAAGGTATCACGTTATTCCTGTTGTTCCATTGCTTTGGGGGGATATAAGAATGCCTCTTGATTATTTTTGAGGAGCTGCATATAAGATTATTTCTTAAGTTTTCTTTTCCCATCATGTCTGAAATGTGTGAGAGCAGTGGTGATATTAAGATTTGTTTCAGAAATCTTAGGAACATTAATGACAGATGTTACTTGTTATTTCTCTATTTTTTCATTTTGATATTAGCAATCCTAACAGATTTGAAATGATAGTGCATCATTGTTTTCATTTGCAATTGCCTGTTGGTAGGTGATATTGAGCACTTTTTTATATATCTATTGGTCATTTGTATATATTTGTTGGCAAAATATTTTTTGAGTCTTTTGACCATTTTTCAGGTGGATTATAATTGTTATTATTATACTTGCCTCTACTTTGAATTTCCTATATATTTTTAATAACTTTTCTTGTATATATGGTTTGCTATTGTGAGCATGCTGCAGTAAACATGCAAGTATAGGTATCTTTTTTTTTTTTTTGAGTCGGAGTCTTGTTCTGTTGCCCAGGCTGGAGTGCAGTGGCTCGATCTCGGCTCACTGCAGGCTCCATCTCCCAGGTTCATGCCATTCTCTTGCCTCAGCCTCCCGAGTAGCTGGGACTACAGATGCCCGCCACCATGCCCGGCTAATGTTTTGTATTTTTAGTAGAGATGGGGTTTCACTGTGTTGGCCAGGGTGGTCTCGATCTCCTGACCTCATGATCCGCCTGCCTTGGCCTCCCAAAGTGCTAGGATTACAGGCGTGAGCCACCACACTCGGCCCAGATATCATTTTCATATAATAAACGATTTTTCTTTGGGTAGATACCAAATGATGAGATCTCTGAATCAAATTGTAGCTCTATTTTTAGTTGAGATTGAGTTTTTTTTTTCATATGCATGTTGGCTATTTGTATTCTTTATTGAAAAATGCTTAGTAATGTTATTTGCCCATTTTCAATGGAATTCCTTTTTTTATTATTATGACATTTTTGAGTTGTTTGAATTATTTGTAAATCCTGAATATTAGTTACATGTTGGCACATAGTTCGCAAATATGTTCTTTTATTCTGTAGGTTGCCTATATTTACCCTGTTGATTATTTTTCTTGCTGTGCCTAAACATTTTAGTTTGAATCCCATTTATCTATTTTTTATAATAATAACAATAATTTTTTTGTTGTTGTTGTGTTCTTGACTAGTTTTGGTATCAAGGTGATACCTCAGAGTGACTTAGGAAGAATTTCATTATCCTGAATTTTTGGGAAGAGTTTCAGGAGGATTATTATTCTTAGTACATTTGGTAGAATTTGGCTGTCCATTTATCTACTCCCAAGCTTTTCTTTTTCAAGACTTTTTTTATTACTGCCTCAATCATGCTACTCATTATTGGTTTGTATTACTGTTGTATCCATTGAAATGTCTGTTCTTTCACTTCTGATTGTTGATTTAGATCTCTTCTGTTTTTGGTTAAGCTACCTAGCAATTTACCAATTTTGTCTTTTTGAAAAATCAACTATTCTGTTGATCATTTTTATTGTTTTTGGTCTTAAATTCATTTGGTTCTGTTCTGATTTGTTATTTTTTTTCTTGTAACTTGGAATTTGGTTTGTTATTAATTTTCTAGTTCCTTGAAGTGTGTGATGTTAGGTCCTTAATATGTAAGCTTTCTACTTTTTTGATGCAGGCATTTAGGCTATAAACTGCTCTCTTTGTACTATATTCGCTGTATCTCACAGGTTTTATTATATTGCATTTCTATTTCCATCTTTTTTCCCACAGTTTTTGAATTTTAATTTTAATTTTCTTTTTTAGGTGGGTTTTACTCTGTCACCCAGGCTGGAGTGTAGTGGCACAATCTTGGCCTACTGCAACCTCCGCCTTCCAGGCTCAAGCGATCTTTTTATTTCAGCCTCCCGAGTAGCTAGGACTATAGGTGTGCACCACCACATCTAGCTTTTTTTTATATATATTTTTTGTAGAGATGGGGTTTGCCATGTTGCCCAGGCTAGTCTCAAACTCCTGACCTCAGGTGATCCACCTGCCTCAGCCTCCCAAAGTGCCGGGATTACAGCTGTGAGCCACCACCCCTGGCTGGCCATCTTAATTACTTCATTTACACAGTGACTGTTTAGGAGTATGTTGTTTAAATTCATTGTAAATTTATAGTTTCTGAAATTTCTCTTGATATTGATTTGTAGTTTTATTCTACTGTGATCTAAGTAGGTAGTTGATATAATTGTGATTTATGGGGGTACTTTGTTGATTTGCCAGTTTCCTATCTCAACGATCTCTCTAATGCTGTGAGTAGAAAGTTGAATTTCTCCACTATCATTGTGTTACTATCTCTTTCTATAGGTTTAATAATATTTCTATTTAAAATCTGGGTGCTTTGATGTTGGGTGCATAGATATTTAGAATTGTTATATCTTTTTGCTGAAAAGATTTCTTTATTATTGGATGATTACCTTCTTTACCCTTTTTGTTGCCGCTTTTTATTTAAAGTGTTTTATTTGATATACATATAGATACTCCTGTTTGCTTTTGGTTTCTGTTTGTGTTAATATCTTTCCTCCTTTACTTTTAGTCTATATGTGTCTTGCAAGTAAGGTGAGATTCTTGTAGGCAACATAGAGTTGGACCATTTTTTCTTATTCATATCATAAATCTATACATTTCAATGAAGGATTTAATTAATTTATATTCAAGGTTAATTTTTTCTTTTTCTTTTTTTTTTTTTTTTTTGAGATGGAGTCTCGTTCTTGTGGCTCAGGTTGAAGTGCAGTGGCGCGATCTCGGCTCACTTCAACCTCTGCCTCGCAAGTTCAAGTGATTCTCCTGCCTCAGCCTATTGAGTAGCTGTGATTACAGGTGCCCACCACCATGCCTGGCTAAGTTTTTGTATTTTTAGTAGCGATGGGGTTTCACAATGTTGGCCAGGCTGATCTCAAACTCCTGATCTCAGGTGATCCACCCTCCTTGGCCTCCAAAATGTATGAGCCACCTCACCCGGCCAAGGTTAATGTTAATATTAACATGTAGGTTTTGTTAGTATCATAATGTTAATTATTTTGTTTTTTTTCATCTATCTTTCTGGTTTAATAAAATTCTGTCATGTTGTGATTTATTTCTTTTTCTCTTTTGTTTTATAAGACCCGTTAGTTTTATACTTTTATATGTTTTAATGATGGTGAATATCAATCTTTTGTTTTTCTATTAGAAGTACCGGCCTGGCACAATGGCTCATGCCTGAAATCTCAGCACTTTGGGAGACTGAGGTGGGTGGATCACCTGAGGTCAGGAGTTTGAGACCAGCCTGGCCAACATGGTGAAACCCCGTCTCTACTAAAAATACAAAAATTAGCTGGGTGAGGTGGCGGGTGCCTGTAGTTCCAGCTACTTGGGAGGCTGAGGCAGGAGAATCGCTTGAACCTGGAAGGCAGAGGTTGCAGTGAACTGAGATTGTGCCATTGCACTCCAGCCTGGGAAACAAGAGCAAAACTCTGTCTCAAAAAGAAAAAGAAAAAGAAAAATCCCTTGAACATCTTTTATAGACCCAGTCTAGTGGTAATTAGTTTCCCCAGCATTTACTTCTCAGGATAAGAATATTTCTTCTTCATTTGTGAAGGTTAATTTACCTTGATGTAAAATTTTTGGCTGGCTCTTTTATTTCAACACTCGGTAAGTGCCATTCCATTATGTTCTGGCCAGTAAAGTTTCTGTTGAGAAGTCTGCTTTTAGTCTGATGTGGTTTTCTTTATAAATGACTAGATGCTTTTCTTTTGCTGATTTTATAATTACTTACTTCACTTTGACTTTAGAAATTCTGATTATCGTGTGCCATGGTGAAGTCTGTTTTGCAATTTATTTTACTGGTGATTGCTGAGCTTCCTGTATATATATGTCTAATTCTATTGCTAGACTTGGAAAGTTTTCATCATTTATTTTCTTAAATAGGTTTTCTAAACTTTTTCACGTTTTTTCTTTCTCAGAAACACTGATAATTTTTATGTTTAGTCACTTTATGTAGTCGGAAACATCTCAAAGTCTTCATTTTTAAAAATTCTTCTTAGTTTTGTCTGAGTAGATTATTTTAAAAGACCCATTTAAAGGTCTGAAAATTCTTTTTATGCCTTTTCAGACTATTATTGGGTCATTGAATGTATTTTATTTTTCCTTCAGTAAATCTTTCAGTTCCATAATTTTGTTTTGGTTTCTTTTAAAAGAGATTTATCTCCTTGGCACATTTCCCATTCATACTCTAAATTTATTTACTTATTTTGGTATTGGTTATTAGATTTCTTTTGCATGTCTTTGAGCTTCTTTAAAATCTATATTTTGAAGCCTTTTAAAAGTCTTTTAAAGTCCTTTCAATGATTTTTTTTTTCTTGGAGTACTGGAGAATTATTGTGTTCCTTTGAAAGTGTCATAAACCTTGCTTTTCTGTGTTTCCTCTGTCTTTATGTGGCTTTATATTGATTTCTGCATATCTGGAGAAACAGTTGTTTCATTTTTTTTTAACTTACATTCATTGGAGGAAGCTTTTTTTTTTTTTGAAGTTATTACCATGATGTTTATTGCATAGAGCCAATTGGCTTTACTTTTGGGTTTGTGCAGAGGCAAAGACTGTATAAGTTTCTTGAGTATAAACAAATATGTATATATGTGTATATATATATTTATCACAAATTTTGGCTTAGGAGTCATATTTTCTCTTAGGTTGATTTTTAATTCTAAGTCTCAGAAAACAATTATCTTTGTTTTATTCGTCATTGAGGCCCTGTACACCTGAGGTAAAAGGGTGAGAAGGTAGGGTGGGGGCTGGATAATGAGAAATTACTTAAGGATTATGATGTAAATTATTTGAGTGATGGATACCCTAAAAGCCCAGACTTCACCACTATGCAGTCTTTGCATGTAACTAAATTACATTTGTACACAACACATTTGTAAAAATAAATTAAAAAGACCACTAGAGTTTGCTATCTTGCTTATTCATACATACAAATATGTCATAAATGTTTCCCATGACATTATTATTGATACAGGAGTTAAAAAGAAATTATTTAGGCAGATAGTGAGGGCAAGAAAGTCCTTAGTAAAGCTTTCCTTTTAATAAAAAGCAGCCCACAAATTATTTCTTTTTTAACAAAGGACAGCCTGTAAAATCAAGCTCCAAACATTGATAAGCAAGCTGGAAGCTTGCATGGATAAATGTTGGCAGCTGTGCCAATAGGAAAAGGGGCTAACTGGGGACTACACATGTTTAAAATGGTGACTCCATCTTCCCGTTTCTTTGTTAACCACATGTACAGTAAGAAGCAGGCAACAGGGTGCTGGCAAATGCTCCATTTGCATAATAGAAAATTATGGTGGAGCAGCCAGCTTCCTTGTGTGCTGTGTAAACTTTCAAACCTGATCCCACCAATGTTTGGGCCCTATGTAAATCAGACACCTGCTCCTGAAGCCAGTGTGTAAAATCCATTGCGCTTCGCTGCAGGCTGGAAGTCCCACTCAGAGGCACTGCTCTTTCTCAGAAGAGACGGCTATTCTGCTTTCTCTTTCTTTTGCCTATTAAACCACCGCTCCTAAACCGACTTCTTGTGTGTCTATGCACTGATTTCCTTGGCATGAGATGACGAAACTCGGGTCTTTACCCCAGATAGGTGATGCCACTTCATTATGTTAAAACTAATTAATTTATTAGTTAAAATTGCTTTATTAATAAATATAGCACTTTTTTTTTTTTTTGAGACAGAGTCTTGCTCTGTCACCCAGGCTGGAGTGCAGTGGCGTGATCTCAGCTCACTGCAACCTCCGCCTCCCGGGTTCAAGCAACTCTACTGTCTCAGCCTCCTGAGTAGCTGGGAGTACAGGCATGTGCCGCCACGACCGGCTAATGTTTTGTATTTTTAGTAGAGACAGGGTTTCATCGTGTTAGCCAGGATGGTCTTGATCTCCTGACCTTGTAATCCACACGACTCGACCTCCCAAAGTGCTGGGATTGCAGGCGTGAGCCACCACGCATGGCAAAATATAGCACATTTTAAAGACCGCTGATGCACAGTGCAAAAACTGCCATATATGAATATGACATCAAATTATACTTCCAGTAACAGTGTTAGGAAAGCTCTTGTTTCCCTACACTTACTATTTATGAATAGTTTAATGGAATATGCTATTTTAAAAAATATTTTCCGTTTTGGTATGTGAAAAAATGGCATCTCGTTATTTATTTATTTATTTTTGAGACAGAGTCTCGCTCTGTTGGCCAGGCTGGAATGCAGTGGCACGATCTCGGCTCACTGAAACCTTTGTCTCCTGGGCTCAAGCAATTCTCCTGTCTCAGCATCCCTAGTAGCTGGGATTATAGGTGTGTGCCACCACACCTGGCCAATTTTTGTATTTCTAGTAGAGAGGTTTACATCATGTTGGCCAGGCTGGTCTCAAATTCCTGACCTTGGCCTCCCAAAGTACTGGGATTACAGGTATGAGCCACCGCACTCGGCGGCATCTCATTATTTTAATATGAATTTTAGTAACTATTAGGTAACTTGTTTTTATATATGTTTAGTGTACTACTTTTTGAATTGCCTAGTCATGCCTTCTGCTTATTTTGCTATTAAATTGTTTAACTTTTTACTGATTTATATAAGCTTTTGGTATCCCCATTATAGTAATTGTTTGTCCAAAATTATTTTACATGTATCTTCATTCAGCTCCCAGAGTCCATCTTCAATGCTTTTGACAGAAAAGCAGTTCCTCCCTTCTAAAGATGTCTACTCTTAGTTTAAATATGTACCAATTAGTAATATACAATTAGGGAAGTTTAAACACTGTCTAATTGAATTTGATTTGGGGAAAATAAATGTTCTCACCTTTCCATTATTTTTTAACCATGTGTGAGAAGGCAGTCCTTACATTCTGGGATGAAAAGTCTCTTTTTAAAAAGAGAAAATGTATTCTATCAAAGAGGGTACCAAATTCCAAGTTTGCACTGCACTTTGCTGAACACATTGTATTTTTTCAAGCTTAAACTTTCTAAAAGGTTAGCAGTATTCTCTGTGAAACACAGAGCTGCTCACATTGCAGCCCTGCTCCAAAACATTTGGTAGTTCATAACAGCCTACAAAGCTGAGCCCCCATCCATGTTTCTAAGGCCCACATCTCTTAACATCCCAAATCTACACAACACTCCCAAAGTAAATTCTCTTGTCAAACTCCACTTCTTGTCCCACCCTGTCCTCAAATAAGCCTCATATTTTTATATTTCATGTCCTGTACTTAAACTGCTTTTTTGCCTAGATGTACATTTTTCTTTTCCCACATTCTTCTACACATGGAAAACCTGCACATTTGTGAGTATCACCTTTACTCTCCACTGCAACTTCTCACTTGCCGGTTCTCCACTTGTTCTTGCTGGTTGTAAGGCACTGGTGAATTTTAGAACTGGAACCATATTATATCCATCTTTGCAGTTCTAGAGCCTGATACCAGGTGTAGGTGTCAAGAAATGGTTCCCAATGGAAGCTTGCTGATAGTGATCTTCAACAGATGAGACAAGAAAGGAGCCAGAATGCTGATCTACTAATCCAGATTGCTTTCCACTATTATTTTGTTGAAACTCTCCAATGTCATGAGAAAAATAACAATGATAATAATAATACTAGTAGAAAATACAGAAGATAAGTCAGTTAAAATTGAGCTGGTAGCATGCATGACTTCAATTCTCTATTTATTACTGGTTTCAAAATATTCCTTATCCACAAATTAGAAGAAACAGGAAACAGACCCTCAAGTGCCTATCACAATGCAAGACCTGCCAATTTCATAACTTGCTCAGCCACCCTCATAAAAGAAACTAGGCACACTGGTGACCCCATATTACACACACTCAAAGGAGACAGAAGGTCTGCCTCTCACTGTCCTCCAGTACATGTGTCTCCTCCTTCTTAAAAAGCAAAACAACAAAGAAATAATACCCCCCAGAGGGTATGACACTTGAACTTGGACAAGTTTTTTTTTTTTTTTAGATGGCATCTCGCTCTGTTGCCCAGGCTGGAGTGCAGTGGTATGATCTTGGCTCACTGCAAGCTTTGCCCATGCCATTCTCTTGCCTCAGCCTCCCGAGTAGCTGGGACTGCAGACACCGGCCATAACACCTGGCTAATTTTTTTGTATTTTTAATAGACACCAGGTTTCACCATGTTAGCCAGGATGGTCTCAATCTCCTGACCTCGTGATTCACCTGCCTCTGCCTCCCAAAGTGCTGGGATTACAGACATGAGCCACTGTGCCCGGCCTGATCTTCAAGTTTTTAGATTCGATTAGTAATCAAGTCAATTCAATTGTTGCCCTTACTTGGCTCATATCACATACTATGAACCTCTTAGGATCACCCCATGCAAATTCTGAGGCAAAATCTTGAGTTTCCATATTATGTAAAATAGCAGTAACCTGTTATGAAACAACAGTAGAGCTGTTCCTAAGGCATTGACCCTGCCCAAAGCACAACTAAATTTCCCAAACAGTTATGAGTTTACAGTTTCAAAATCTCTTCAAAAATAGGCTTCAAATGAGTCTTTGAACAGGGCTCAGCCCTTTCTGTGAGGTTAAAAGAGGGTGTACACAAGGAAGATTTCAAGAGATAAGAAAGCCCCTCATTACCCACCACACAGAGGACGAGCAGAATCATAGAGTCCATGCCCACCCTTTTTCACTTCTAGAATATCTCCCACCATGTGAAAGACCACTTCTCTTCCATATGCTATCCTTTTCAATGAGAACATGGTAAACATTTCATCCTTGGCAGGATTTGTTCAGGGTTTCACTCTACTTTCCCACTGGGTCTCAGTCTGCCAGCTTTCTGCTTTAGTGTCTTGTTGAACTCCCCCTCTTTAAGGGCACACAAATCCCCGTCAGTCAGTTCATGTACTAACACGACCTCTGCAAGCCCCTCACTCCACAAAACACCATTCCTGACCATCACAGAAGGGAAGGTCTAACTTATGTGGTCAAATATTAGCTAAAATGAGTTGTTCAATAGGTAAGCTGTAATTTAATTCTGGAAACCAGACCCCCCTGGCACACTTACACTTTTTCCTTGGTATGCCAATTTTTCCCTTGATGTGCCTAATAGGGAGAACTCTGAACACAGGAGTTTTCAGTTAGTATTTGTTTGGTGAATGGATCATGTCTCTATGGTAGGTAGTCTGGCATGGGTCAGGAGCACAGCCCTGGAGAGAAACTTAATAATTTGAGTTCTAATAGCTGGCTGCCTCTCTGGGTCTTTATATCCTCATCTGAATCCTGAGGATAGTAATTACATCTACACCTCTCTGTCAAAGAATTGTGATGAATGAAAAAGATGATGTATAAAGAAAAATTAGGATGCTGTTAGCTAGCTCTCAGTAATTGTTAGATCTTACGACATTTGCTCCTACTGCTATCAAGCTGAGTGTGTTTCTATGTATAAAAGCTAACAACCAACAAGCTAAGTGTGTTTCTATGTATAAAAGCTAACAACCAACAAAGGGTGAAAATTAAAGTAAAACTTCATTGTTGACTTGTCAGACTGGAGTCCTATGGATTAATAGGTCTAGCACAGGTAGAAGATAAAGAAATACTTAACTTCTGGTTTATTTGATTTAATGCAAATTCAGGCAAACCTGGATAAGAAATGCTTTTCACCAAAGTTTGTCTGCAACTTGAATGTTGTAGGTTAAACTTACTTAAAAGTACTTTAGACAGATTCATTTGTCATATAAGTATGTCATAGTTTCTGGTGTTTAGGACTGGATTTTTGTTTTTTTAGTTTTCTGAAAAGACACAAGAGACAGCCCAAGCTGCTATTGGAATTCCTAGAGACAAGCTGGGCAAATGAGCCCTTAAAAAATTCCATTTATGGTAAAGATAATAATGAAATAAATAATTACCAAGACCAGCTCCATCGGGGAGACCCTAACCCAGCAGCACTAGAGGAATTAAAGGCACACACACAGAAGGTGTGAAGTGGGAAATCAGGGGTCTCACAGCCTTCAGAGCTGAGAGCCTCGAACAGAGATTTACCCACATATTTATTAACAGCAAGCCAGTCATTAGCATTGTTTCTATAGATATTAGATTGACTAAAAGTATCCCTTATGGGAAATGAAGGGATGGGCCAAAATAAAGAGATGGGTTGGGCTAGTTATCTGCAGCAGGAGCATGTCCTTAAGGCACAGATTGCTCATGCTGTTGTTTGTGGGATTTTTTTTTCAAGAGGCAAACAAAAAACTTTTATTAATGAGTATGCATACAAACAAACCTAGACAACCACCAAGAGTCCCTCACAGTTTCATGTATTCACAATATTATTTCATCTCTAAAGCCACCAGTGAATGATTAGTTCTGCTACTTGTTAAAGTTGTGCAAAATTTCTCAATTTAAACATACAGTCTTAATTATACCAGTGTTCTAATGTCCCAAGACTGATTGTAGGTAATGGAATCTCAACAATATCTTAAATAGTAATTTAAAAAACTCAATGTGATCTACAAGACTAATATATTTAAAGGAAAATAATTCATATTCACTAAATTCCTCCCCTTTCTTCCTTCTTACCTATTCTCCCTTTCACTTGCCAGTTTTTTTCTACAGTATGTGATGATGGCCAAATTACCCAATATCAACTGTTTCAAAAAAGAAATGTTATTTTAAAAGATACCATACAGCAAGAGACTTATAGGTGTAACACCACTGAAATTATTTACTAAGCCCTGGCTGGGTATGGTGGCTTACACCTGCAATTCCAATACTTTGGGAGGCTGAGGCAGGCAGATCACTTGAGGTCAGGAGTTCAAGACCACCCTGGCCAACATGGTGGAACCCTGTCTCTACTAAAAATACAAAAATTAAGTGGACATGGTGGCTATCCCAGCTACTAAGGAGGCTGAGGCAGGAGAATTGCTTGAGCCTGGGAGGCAGAGGTTGCAGTGAGCCAAAATTGTGCCGCTACACTCTAGCCTGGATGACAGAGCCAGACTCTGTCTCAAAAGAAAAAAAAATTATTTACCAAGCTGTGTTTTCATAGTGTTTTTTAATTCTCCAAACTGCTTCAGTATCTGTAGTGTTTTTTACATTTCAAAGACTTCCCACATGTAACATTTCATTGGAATTACCACTTTAAATCATAGTTGATATGGAAATTATTACATCTAACAGATGAAGAAAATAAAGAACCATTTGCTCTAATGTCATCCAGTGAAACTGCTAAGAGTTAGGATTAGACTCAAGTCCTATTCCCAATCCTGTATACTACCCTAAACTCCTAAGCCCCCATACATTGTACTTCACAGAATGCTACTAGTGACTGTGCTTATGCATTCAAACAAGTTTTGGAAATGTTGTGTTAAGCAAAGATAACCAGGTTGCCAGAGTCTCTATTATGCATCATAAATCCCCAGGAAGGATCTAGAGAATAGAGCAGGTGCCATAAAGTTGAAAGTCCCACAGGTGTCAAGCAGGTAACAAAGGTGAGCATGCAAGGCAAAGTAAGGACTTGGGGATTAGAGGATGCATCTCCATCTAGTGGAACCCTGGTCACATAGCAATCCAGTCTAATCTTGCCAGGTCTTTCCAGAGAAGCTACAAATCTTGGCTTTAATTTCAAATCTCCAGTTTTGTGCATGTTGCCTCAAATTTAAGAAAAAAAGACACTATAGTTTAAAAAAAATTTTTTTTGACCAGATTGGGCCAGCCACATTTGGGAAAACTGAAATACCATGTATCACAATCTCATTTGCCCACAGAATTTTCCTTCAAAGGACCTATAAATTTCCTAGACGATAATGTTGTTAAAAAATGTTGCCTCTGGCTGGGCGCGGTGGCTCATGCCTGTAATCCCAACACTTTTGGGAGGTCAAGGCAGGTGGCTCACCTGAGGTCAGGAGTTGGAGACCAGCCTGGCCAACATGGTGAAACCCCGTCTCCACCAAAAATAAAAAATAAGCTGGGTGTGGTGACGGGCATCTGTAATCCCAGCTACTCAGGAGGCTGAGGCAGGAGAATCACTTGAACCTGGGAGGCGGAGGTTGCAGTGAGCCAAGATTGCGCCATTGCATTTCAGCCTGAGCGACAAGAGCAAAACTACATCTCAAAAAAACAAAAATGAAAACAAAAAGTTTCCTCTGAAAGCAAGCATCCTGCTACCCCAGACAACTATGGTATGGGTAGCTCTGAACCTCAACTATGAATTATTTCAGAGTTTACTCAAACTGAAATTGAAATTAATACCCAGTCTTAACTGTTCATGTAGAAATGTTTCTTTTCTGACAAATCTAGCTCTTGCAGATCTACACTTTGTAGAGACGGGGTTTCTCCATGTTGGTCAGGCTGGTCTCAAACTCCCGACCCCTAGTGATCAACCCACCTCAGCCTTCCAAAGTGCTAGGATTAGAGGCATAAGCCACCATGCCCGGCTGGCAAATATATACTTCTAAACAATTATGCTGGTTTAGTATAATAGTTTTTTATGTATTTTTTTGTACTGACTAAAGATATCCTTACAATAAGCCTAATTGAATTGTAAAAAAAAAAAAAAATACAGGAATTGACTAGATATGAGAAAGACACTTTGCCTTTCCAAAACAATTTTATCTTTCTTTGTTTTCTTAAATTTTTTTCTTAATAGAGATGGGGTCTTTCCCTGTTGCCCAGGCTGGTCTCAAACTTCTGGACTCAAGCTATCTGCCCACCTTGGCTTCCCAAAGTGCTGGGATTACAGGCATGAGCCACGGCGCTAGCGTCCAAATCAATTTTAAACATAAAAGTGATTTGGAGACGATTTAGAATTTGGGTCAAAACTAGTGAGTTTCAAACACTTATATCTGCAATGTAACATAAGGCATGAAAGGCAGCCTTTTCCCTACTCCAGCCTTTTTTTTTCCTTTTATTTCTGACCTTCTTGGTTCTAAAAATTTGTTCAGAAAGGCTGATGGTTGTTTAAATGCTTAGCACCATGACACACATGTAATAAAAATTGCATAAGTGGACCTGGCATGGTGGCTCATGCCTGTAATCCCAGCACCCTGGAAGGCCAAGGCAACTGGATCGCCTGAGGTCAGGAGTTCGAGATCATTCTGCCCAACATGGTGAAACCCTGTCTCTACCAAAAAAGTAGAAAAAATTAGCTGAGCATAGTGGCAGACACCTGTAATCCCAGCTACTCATGAGGCTGAGGCAGGAGAATCGCTTGAACCTGGGAGGTGGAAGTTACAGTGAGATGAGATTTCACCATTGCAATCTAGCCTGGGCAACAAGAGCAAAGTTCCACCTCAAAAAAAAAAATGCATAAATATGTTGAATCACTTGGCAAATGATTTTCTTTCCCTGGTGTCTACGTGTTCCTTACTATTGTAGCCTCTTTTAACTGGTAAAATAGCTACCCCAATTCAGAGATCCAGTACTTAATGCATCACATTTCCAGAGTCATGAGAAAACAGCTAAACCTGTTAGAGTGAATTATACTCACTTTGTTTCCCCATGGAGGAAATAAAAACCCATGATTTGAAACCTTTGGAAAACATAGGAAATGCAACATTTGGAAGTATAATATAGAAAGGAGATAATCATACAATGCTTCCAAATGAAGTCTCACATTGAATTTGCTGATTTTTAAGACAGATTCCCCTCTTCTGGACAGCTCTGATGGCCAAGATAGAAGTTCATTTGCTATGTTTCCAGGGACTATTCTCTTTGATGGATACAGGATTTATGGGTCTAAAGAGAACATACAATTCTAAAGTGTTCATGTTTGAGAGAAAACTCTGCAATGATCCGAAGGATTGAGCCAGTTTTAGCATAAAAAATTAGGACTACATTAATGATGAGGTTGACTATACACAGTTTGGGGTGAGAGAGTTACTCTACCCAGTATCACTGACATGTTGGAATGCCAGATGAAACAAACAGAAAAATTGTCTTGGAGTCTAAAAGATGTCCGATGTGCTGATACCTGTTCAGTCTTCTGCAGTCATGGGCGTAGACACCACTGGGTCTTAGTCTGTGGCATAAAGACTATTCTCAGTGTAGATATTGTCTTCTGCTTGGACTTCCTTTTTAACTGCATTTTGCAAAGCTTTAATTTGAAGGCTGCTAAACGATACACTTAGTTGTTGAATCTTCTTTTTGAAGAAATACTTTTTGGCAATGATGACACCCAAAAGAGCAAGAAGCACCAAGACAGAAATACAGACTCCAGCATAGATTCCTTTTGTGGTGGTGGCCATCTGTGGACTATATGCTGGGGACAGTTGAGTTTGATTGTTATTCCAAAGACCAATCTGAAGACTCTGTCACAGTGTCATTCCCATCTGTTGTGAAAGAGTGCAATGGTGAGCTGGTGGGTTGTGTCCTTATTTCTCCCTGAAGTGTCATAAGGTGGGTTTCTGCTGGCTGAGGTGAAGATGGTGAAGTGGCTACTGACTCATGGTTCTGCATGGGCAATGGCATTGGAGGAACAAAGGTAGAGACCGTTGTTGTCATTGGAACACTTGTTGTCATTGGAACACTCGTTGTTGTTGGAAGTCATTGTCATTGGAACAGTTGTTGTTGGAACACTTGTTGGAGCACTCATTGTCATTGGAACAGTTGTCATTAGAACAGTTATTGTCATTGGAATGCTTGTTGTCATTGGAACTATGGTGCTCGTTTGGACAGTTGTGACAGTTGGAACATTTGTGACAATTGAAGTAGTCATGACCCTGGGTGGCACAATCTCCAATGATATGGTGATTTTCATGTCATTGAACCACCCACTCTGCTCAACACGGCAACAATATAAGCCACTGTCAGACACAGCTATATTTTCTATAGTCAAAGAGAAATCCCTTCTTGAAAGGTCCCCCAATAGCTTATAGCGTGTGTCCTTCTGATAGGTGACATGGGTTCCATTGGTCCAGACAATGCTATTTCGGCATGTGAATAAAGAACATACACCTGTATTCCAGCACATGGATGTGACAGCTCCATTGTAGCAGCAGGGTAGCGTGATAGATGGACCTGCCATTCCAACCTTTACAGAACCAGCTACAGAATCTGCCAGATGTAGGATGAGGCTTAAGATGGTCACTTGAGGGATGCATTATGGGATCAGCCAGTTAGTTAGAAGGCAGTTTTCCAGCTTCTTCTCCCTCCTCCTAGTCTGTGTTTGTGGTTTAAGGACGGCTTTAAATGGTTTTCCACCCTGGGTGGGCCAGGTGTTCCTTGCCCTCATTCTGGTAAATGTACAATCTCCCAGCGTGGGCGTTATGGCCATCATGTACATGTCAGAGTGCTGCAAAGATTTTGTTTATGGCCAGTTTTGGGGCCAGCTTATGGCCAGATCTTGGGAAGCCTGTTCCCAACAAATAATAATCTCTAAACATAGGAATTTGACTAGTGTTAACCACTCCACTTCTCCAATACACTGATACTTCTCCCTTTTTCTTAGCATAACACAAAACAGACACATGACTACACACCATCTGCTTTCCAGTGCGGAACAGAGTAATAAAGGCATAAGCAAGCTTAAGAACACAGTCAACCATGTTCACCACATCTATATCTAGCACTGCTTAAAACAAAATCAATGAGAAACTGAGAAGATGAGTGACTACCCTGTTTTCAGCACTTATTGTCACAAGAAGACAAAACATGTCCACACACTCTCTCATTCTAAGGCAGAGCATCCACTTTCCTGAGGAAAAAGTAATTTTACAGCATATATCTCAATCTCACATTATTAGCAAGATGACATTGGCTTTGGGCATGCAAAGAACAGGCATATCATAGACATCCTTAAGACACGTCGCATGGCCTGGCTTACCTGATACAATTTTTCATTTCTCTGAAGCAAACTCAAATTTCAAACATGTATTTCTTTATTAACTTATTTCATTAATTTCCACAGGGACTTCACAGAAAATATATTCAACATTCATTCACTTAATCATACCATAATAGATGGTCTAACATATCCAGAAGACAGCCATATGTAAGACATGCTCATACCCCAAAGCATAGAAAACTTAACACACCAGGGCCTTGAGGAAGCAACACTATAACAGTGCAAATACACAAATATTTAAGAAAACCTACATCACCCAACACAGAGCATGTATGGTCACCACTACCCAGCACTCTCCAAAATAAGTAGGTATGAATAGCTTATTCAAAAGTTGGCTTATATATACTTGTCACCACAAATTGGTTCTGAACATACTATTCCAATTTTGGATATTCACAACAAGGTAATTATCTGGTAAGATATATTTATAATAACTTGTAATTAGACTCCTAAATGCACACATATACTTGAGTCACAGTGAGGTGAAAAAAACTGAATTATTTGTAGAGTACCTTAAGATTTAAATTTCCAAAAAACATACTTAAGCTTAGTTTTACAAGTATTCCACCCAGCATCTCTTCACCAAGCTTTTTCAATTTTAAAAGATGAGGAGTAGGGAGGGCTTTTAAAAGTTTTATTTCTTTCTATTCAGTTTATCTTATCCCATACAGAAATGGAATAAAGTGTGGTGTCTTTCCTAATGATATTTATGGTTGTGGTAACACAGAAATATCTATGCTTCCAAGCAAGAGATGAAAAATTATGGTCTCCCCAAAATAGAGAAACCAATGCTACCTGAGGCCCAAAGAGATGTTCAGGTTACATCTGTCAGAATTGATACCATGCAAGAGAACCATCTTTGGAGAACAGTGGGGCTCACCTGAGATTTTGGTGTGTCATGTGGATGGCATCAGAGACAAGCATTACACAAAATGAGCATCCCAATAAGACTTTCATGTGAGATTGTCTTAGAAGATGGTGGCCCAACTCACACAGAAGAGGACGGCTGTGCATCCAAGTGAGACTGATATTTTTTCTCAGAAGCAGAAATCTTAATGTAGGAGATGACCACTCACTGAGTAGTTGAAGCATACCCTGATGGAACTCTCTGGGGGTCAGATTTCACACTGTCTCCCTGAGTTGCATAAAGCACAGAACAGCATGCCCGCACTACAGCTTCTAGCATGTAGCAACTCAGCAGAAAACACATCACTGTCTATTTTGTTTCAAAAATGCTTTGCCATTTAAAAAAAGGTAATTAATATAGTAGAAACCCAAGAACTACCTAGGTGTAGGGAGCAAGTCTGTCATCAGAAGTATTTAAATGCTGGCTAGACACACACTCTGTGGAAATAAGTTTCACTCTTTGTGAAAGGGGTAAAATAAATCTTTTTCTTGGGCACTGACAGATCTAGCAAAGATCCTAGCATACAGTAGATAAACAGCAACTTCTATTTACTAAACTTTATTTTCACAGATTACTGGTGAAGCAACTTATTGATATAACTCTAAGACATGAAGGGTATCACAAGACCACTCATGTTCTTTATGGGGTTTCAATTAAGAAATTAGATGAAAAATCTGGCCACGAAAGGAGTTTTGATGCTCCTAAGTAGCATCAGAACTGCTCTGATGTGCTTAAGCCATTGTGACAGTCCTAGCTTTGTTCCTACCCAAAGTCTCTTCTCATGAATCCTAGGCTTACAGGTCAAACAGATAAAGCATCCCTAAATCAAACACAGACTTCAACACTTGTAACAGTAGGTGCACATCTCATCTGAAAATAAATCAAAAGCTCAGACCATCTACAAGAAATCTTTCCTTTGTATTTTAGTATCAATAAAAGGAAAGAAGGAAAAGAATAGGAGAAAGTCATTTAATTATTTTCATAGGTAAAAATATAGCATTGGTTTCTCAGTTACATAAGTACTTTTCTTGCTTCATCCATGCCACACATAATTTTTAACCAAGTAAAACACATTACAAGTAGAGAAATAGCTAAAATCATGGAAAACATATACATAACTCTTTAAAGAGGAGGAAACACTCTGTTCATATGCGTTGCTTAATCCAGCATTCCAATCTCACCGAGGCACCAGCATCCACGCTGTTCTCTGAAGCATTCTTTTTCCTCCTGTCACCCATCCTTCAGATATTAGCTCAAATGTCACTTCCATGGGTCACCTTCCTTGACCTGCATCCCGGCATCCTCCATTCCTCTCCCATACAAAAGGGCCAAACTTTATGTTGGGGTGATCAGACCCAACACCACATTGTCAGGGTGACAAAGTCCAGCAGAGTCAAAGGATTGAGAAAAAGAGAGAAAAAAGTGGGACACCAGGGGGCCATCGCTATCATGGAGGCTGCGAAGGCCCTGAGCTCTGGGAGCCCATGGTATTTTTTGGTAATCCAGCAAAGAAACAGGTGGTGAGAATGTGGAGGTCAAAAGAGCAGGCCCATGATCTACAGCTGTGACGGTTTAGCATTTATATGGGACATGTTCTGCTACTTGAGATAATGGGAACAGGAGCCTAGGAAGGCTAGAACCAAGGAACCAGCAAGTCTAGACACATTCCAGAGGACATTATGCAAGCCCTGCCTCAGTTTCCCTCCCAACACAGCTTTTTCCCAACATGCCCCCTTATCTTTTTTGTAAAAGAGAAGGTATCATTATTACTACCATTATTACTAGCTATCATTATTACTAGCATAAGAAGTGGCCTCTTTTAATTGAGCAAGGTGATTGCAGGCTTTGCAGCCCTTAATTGACGGTGGGCTATCCAGCTTTATTTTTCTTAGCCCTTATTCAAACTGGAGTCGCTCTGGTTTGAATGCTTCCCATATATCTCCCCTTTCCCTTTTACAAAAGGACTCTTAATCCTAGGGGTTGCAGAAGGATGAAGATCCATCTTCTGTAACTTCTTCATGCCGAATAGAGGTGATGATATTCCTGCCTAACTATTAGCATTTCTTGTATTCACGGCAGAGAGGAGCTGAGTCAGAAAGCATTGGTCCATTAAGCATCATGACTCTGGTCGGTCCTCATTCCATCTTCTCATTCAGATTCAATTGTCTCATGGCTCGTACTGGGGGAACCCGGTCCATGGTTGGGATCCATGTGTCCCTCCAGTCTCCCATTCCATGGTCGTACACATCTTGAGGGTGTCCACATGGTTTGTTCATCTCCTGCAAAAACAAAAGCATACCCTCACCCCCACGTTAGTAAATCTACTGAAACAGAAGAAAAAACTTTTGTGGCTGTAGCTGGGAGTCCACTGATAATGAGAAACAGGTTTTTCTGATTAACAGAAGGTATAGAGAAAGCAAATCGAGACTTTTCAAACCTTCAATTCTCACTGTACAGGTGGGTCCACTAGATGCTGTGGCTTATGATAGATCTTCAGATATTTTGTGGCCACCCACATAGGCACCTGATTGTCACCTGGAGAAACACAAGCAAATCCCCTTCCCCATAAAATTATCTTTAGGCAGGTATCAGAGGAAGTAGACTCAGAGGTAAGGAGAATTTTGGGGCCTAATGGCTTCCTGATGTTTGATAGGTGTTCCTTCAGAAGTTAGGAATTCCCTTTCTCTCCATATTGCTGTGTGGGCATGGAGGTCTAGCTAAGCATAGAGTTTGTGCATATATTTACCCTTTTTCATTCTCCTAATTCTAGTGCATAATGGCTCCTGCTTTTGCTAGGATGTCTCTCCCTAACAAAGGTGTGGGGCTTTCAGGCATAATTAAAAAGGCTTGTGAAAAGAGTCAAGTTCCCCAGTCACAACTTAGTGGCTGGGAGAAGTATCTAGTGACTGCCTGTCCTAGGACCCCTTGGATAGTGACAGATCTGGAGGACAGTTGTCCAGGACAGGAGAATAAGACGGAGAAGTCCACACAAGTGTCCAGGAGACAGTTAACTTCCTGGACCTCAATGGCCAAGCATAACTGGGGAGGGTGATGGCATGGGCTGGCACTTGCCCCGGGCACCCTCATTCCTGCTGCTGGATAATTTGGTTAGGACCTCTGACTCTGAGGAACTTTGCCCCCTGGGGCAGTGGGCCTTCCAGTGATTCCCTTGACATAAGGGGCAGGGACAAGGAAGTGGCTTATTTCTATTCAGACAGTCTTTTTAAAAGTGTCCTTGCAGACCACACTGGAAGCAAGCCCTACTAAGCATTCGATTTTCCCAGCCTTTCCCTTTTCCAGAACCTCCAAAGACCGCTTGCCTGAGGGTCATGACTAAAGCGGTGGCCTTTTTTTGTTGTTGTTAGTTTGTCCCATTCTGCCTGCTCCTGCTGATCTCTAGTATAAAAAACAAAAAAACAAAAAACACCGAGGTTGCCAAGTTCAATAGGGTTTCTAAGTTTTGTTCTGGGCCTAAGGCGGACTTTTGAAGTTTTTTCTAAAGCCTGCAGCTGACTGAGTGATAAACTTGTCCTTTAAGATTAGTTGGCCTTCAATAGCGTCAGGTGACAGAGAGGTATGCTTCCTCAATGCCACCCTTTGTCTCTCCAGAAAGGCAGTGGGGTTTTATTCCTTTCCCTGTGTTATAGTGGACATCACTGAATACTTTATAGGCTTCTTTCTAGTTTTCCTTAGCCCTTCTGGCATGCAAGTTAGCAAATGTCTGTGGCACCGATCTCCATGTTCTGATCCTGCATCCCAATGAAGGTCTACACTGGGAACTGCCTACTGTCCTGTGGGGAATTGTTTTCTTTCCTCTGTTGTCATCCTATCATTGACCTGAGTGAGATACCAGAGATCACCAAACTCTCGGGCTGCAGTTATGGCGGATTAGTGTCTGATCTAGCAGTAACATTATATCTCTCTATGTCAGATCAAAGGATTGTCCTAACCCTTGTAAAACATCATGGTTATCTGAGAATTTACCTAGGTCTATTTTAATTTGTGTCAAGTCTGAGAGGAAAAAAGGTACATAAACTCTGACTGGGTTGAATTCTCCAGAATACATCTTAGGGGTGTTTTTGCCTTGGGGGGAACATTTCCCATCTGAAAAAAAGAACATAGGGATGCCAGCACCCCTAGTCACTTTCCACTGAGCATTAGTCCTAGAGCATCCTCTATGTCCTAATGCTTATTCCTTTCCAGGGTGCATAATCACCCATGGACCTCTGCTTATTGGATTAGTTATGTCCACTGATGTAGAAGTCCTGCACCTGTTTTCTCACCTTTCTTGACCACAAAGAAAGGGGTCTGGGCTGCTGGATTCTAGTGGTCCTTTACCAGCATGCCCAACATTGCCTTTGCACTCAAGAGTTGAGTTCTAGAGCTGGGCTGGGTTCTTATTTCATAACAACCCACCTGCCCCATCAAGATGCACTATAAACAGTTCTTATGTAAATTCATTTCAGAGAGGATGTAGGTAAACTTTTGAGTCAGGATTGAGATAGAGTTGTTTTATTCTGAAAGTACTTTAAGGCTTAGCCGAGTGCAAAGAGCTCACCCGCTTGAGAGGTCCAATTATTAGGCAATTTTCCTAACTCTGCTTCTACAAGAGTTTCCCTGTTGTTCCCCCCCACTACCTCAATCACCCAGGAAGAACCATCTGTCCTCCTGTCCTGAAGGGAGTTCCTCCTAGGTCTGGTCGGACCTTTGTATGGTAATTAAGATTTAAATACCTCATTAGGAAATCTGCTGGGTTAAGGGAATTTTCAGTGGTTAATGTTAAATCAACTTTTTCTAACAGAATAGCCCCATACTTTAAGATTGAGTTAGTAAGCTACCTTTTTGCTTTTTTTACTTTGGATAGCTCTGAACTGGTGAGATGTGCTCACTAAGGAGTTTGTTCTAAAAGTTATTTTTCTCCTTTCTTCTGTTAGCAAAGCAGTTGCTGCTACTGATGGAATGCATTTGGGCCATCTACAGGTTACTGGGTTAAGGATTTTTGATAGGAAGGCTACTGGTTGTCAGTGGTCTTAGTGATTTTGAGCAACGCCCTTGTTTACACTGACAACAAGATAGTATTGAAGTGTTATAGGGTCACGGAGAAGACCTTTAGTTATCAATTATAGGTTTTAAATTTATCCTGGCTTTTAAAGGAATAAGTGTACACTGTTTTTTCTTTAGCTACTTGCATCTCTCTTTCTCCTTTGTAGATGGGTTTTGGAAACACAGCAGAAGGACGTTTGCAGTCCTCCCTGCTGGATTAAAGTTATGGGAAATTCCCATGCTTCAAGGTCTTCCTCCACTCTAGCCTTTTGAATAGAATTTTAGATAGTACCACCAATTGCTCCAGGTTTTAATGTTGCAACTACAGGGGCAGTAAGTTTCGTAGCTAATTCATCTTCTCGCCCATTAATGGGAGAGAGAGGAGGTTGCCTTCACTTAATTGAGCATGTGGAGCCAATGGGCTAGTAAAACATACTTTTTTAAGTTTCCCTTTCTTTTAATTTCTGTTTCCTCTTCCTCACATTCAGAATCTGAAGTTAGTTTTTACACTCGTCCTCTTCTCCCTCATCTGAATCTGCTTCATCATCTGTTTGAAATGCCTCAAGAGCTGCTTTTATTAGCAACCACATTGACCAAAACAAGACTGGAATTTTTGCTACATCTTTATACACTTTTTAAAAATCTCTGCTAATTATGTCCCATTCCTCCAATGCCATAGTCCCTTGTTCCGGGAACTAGGGACAAAACTGCTTTATTGCACTAAAAAGTGAGTGGTAACAAATTCTGAGTACTAACTTTCACTCCACCTTTTCATAATAAATGCCTCAAGAAATTTAAACAAGCAGAATGCTTTCACTTTGTCCCATTTTTTTACCTTGGTTCTTCCGAGTGCTCAACTTTCCCACCGATGTTCTTTTAAGCGTCCTTGGGTTACCTTTGACAATGCGTCCTCTGCTTTCACACACTCTGGCGTTCCTTTACCAGGGTCTTTGTCACCCCACATTGGGCGACCAGGAATGTTGGGGTGATCAGACCCAACACCAGGTCATGGGAGTGACAAAGTCTGGCAGAGTCAAAGGATTGAGAAAAAGACATTGAGAGCGAAAAAGGTGGGACACCAGGGGGCCATCGCTATTGTGGAGGCTACGAAGGCCCTGAGGTCTGGGAGCCCACCGTATTTATTGGTAATCCAACAAAGAAACAGGTAGTAAGAACGTGGAGGTCAAAAGGGCCCATGATCTACAGCTGTGATGGTTTAGCATTTATGTGGAACATGTTCTGCTACTTGAGATAATGGGAATGGAGCCTAGGAAGGCTAGAAGCAAGGAGCCAGCAAGTCTAGACACATTTCAGAGGACTTTATGCAAGCCCTGCCTCAGTTTCCCTCCAAACACTCAGCTTTTTCCGAACAACTTTACTTCATAGGTTCTTGTCATACTTAACTTTGAGCAGTTAACACTTATATAAGTGACCTGTTCATGGCTGGATGAGCCTCTTTCAATGTAATCTGTCCTCTATGAGATTAGCAACTGTCTGTCTTTGCCATACCAGCATGCTTCGTGGTAAAGACAGAATCTTCTCCTGCAGATATTCAAATATTTATGGAATAAATAAAAATCTGTAAATGTCAAAAAACTTATCATGGGAATGGTAAATTTGGCGGTGAAAAACTGCCTCTTTTCTGAAAGAAGTCTAAATCTGATACAGAATTGTACTTAGGAAAATTAAGTTGTGAAACTTTAAGAAGCTTTTGAACACAAAATGGTTCTTAGAAAACTTATTTTCAAAATTTAAATACACATCAAATTCAGAGAAACACAAGTTAAGCCTCCTTTAAGTTACTCTTGGTTTAAAACTTTCACGTAGAATATTTTAACCAAATACATAGAAATTTAACTAAACAAGCAGGAGGGCAGGACAAAGGTCAGACCAGTGGCACTGTATGGCTAAAAGATCACTCCTTTCATTATACTAGACAGTTCTGGTCTGAGGCCTGGGGTCCCAGAACATAAAAATGATCATTGTCTCCTTTACTGCTTCCCTGTATTATCCCCATCCTTCTCAGCCAGGGCAGCTGACTGACATCCACCCTCTGAAGAGGACATGCAAGGACAGAAGACCTGGCTCAGAAACACTGCTCTATGAAAAGGGCAGATAGTTATGTAAGAATTTTGTAAAAACATGAGTTTTTAATGAATGCAAAAACATGAACTGTCAGGCAAGTAAGAGCTGTTCAAACAATTTTTTTTTGGAGGGGGGAGATGGATTTTTGCTCTCTTGTTGCCCAGGCTGGAGTGCAGTGGTGTGATCTTGGCTCACTGCAACCTCTGCCTCCTGGGTTCAAGCCATTCTCCTCCCTCAGCCTCTTGAGTAGCTGGGATTACAGGCACATGCCACCACAGCCAGCTAATTTTTTGTATTTTTAGTAAAGATGAGGTTTCATCATGCTGGCCAGGCTGGTCTTGAACTCCTGACCCCAGGTGCTCTACCTGCCTTGACCTCCCAAAGTGCAAGGATTACAGGCATGAGTCACCATACCTGTCTGTCAAACAATTTTTTAAAAAGATATACTCCACATAATTTAAACATGAGGGAGAGTGGCAGATGACAGCATCAGAGTGAGTTTCCTTAATAACTGAGGAGGTGACTGGGAAAACTGAGCCACCCACCAAAATAGCTTTACAGAGCCAGTGCATCTCAGTTGTTGTAGAAGCTGATGAATTCTAGAGCTCTTATTTACTATGGAGTTTTCAAATACATTGAACACCACTTAATGTTTTCCTCAATCCCAAGCTTCTTGTAAAACTTTCACTTTGCCAACCATGGCACCTTAGAGGCAGATAAAAGCTTACCTACTTTATGGAACTTCAGATTTCTAAAAATAGCACATGCAATACAGGGAATGCACCCAGTGTGCTTGTGGATGTTTTAAAGGCCACTACTATACCTTCCAAGAAGGCTTCCTTGACTTCAGCTCTGCTGACATTTGTGGCTGTTCTGTGCATTGTAATATGTGGAGCAGCATTTCTCATGTCTGTGCACTAAAGGCTGGTAGCATCCTTCCCCAACACAAGACACTCAAAAATTCAAAATTCTGGAAAGGAAATCCACAGTGGATGCCCACAAAGCTTCCTGATCTCAAAATATAACACTTGATTACATATGTAGGTTCTGAGTTTCTGGAACATATATTTTATCCTCACAACAATCCCATGGGGTAGAAAATCTACTGAAAAGACGCCTATCATCGTAGTCAGCAATGTCAATGCCACCAAACGCTAAAGTTTCATTCTAAATTCCTTTATACTTTCAAATTCAACAAAATTTTGAAAAAAAAGGTCTTCTTTATTAAAAATAACAACACACGTACACAGAGGTAAATAAGCAGTATACATTTAAAGCTACATTTCTTTTTAGATCAGGTTGACTCTATAAAGCAGTTTTTCCATGGAGCTAGGGGTAGTTATGAATTGTGGATCCTGAGGTTAATTTATTTCCAGCCCTGGGCATATCATAAAGCAGCTATCAAATAGGTCAACATACCCACCCAACCCTAATAGTGTTGCTCTGAGTATAAACATGGGATCTTTGCTGAATGGTTTCAAAAAAGTAGGGTGAAAATAACTTAGTTCAAGAAGGTACATCAAAATGAATAAGGAACATTTTTAAGTAATTAAACCACCAGAAATATAGCACATTTTATATAATCCTACCCCCTTGTGTCTGAGGAAAGACAAAAAAGACAAAGTACAAAGCCAGCTAGAGAAAGACAAATACAGCTTTTAAAAGCTGTAATTAACCCCACTAAGAAATTTTTTTGGCTACCTGGAGTGCGTAGGCACTGTATACTATAGGGCAGTGGTCCCCACCTTTTTGGCACTAGGGTCTGGTTTTGTGGAAGACAGGTTTTTCACATATGTGGTGGGTTGGTTTTCTTTTGGAATAATTCAAGCACATTACATTTATTGTGCACTTTGTTTCTATTATTATGTTGTAATATGTAATGAAATAATTATGCAACTCACCATAATGTAGAATCAGTGAGAGCCTTGGGATTGTTCTCCTGCAACTAGATGTTCCCATCTGGGGATGATGAGAGACAGTGACAGATTCTTAGGAATTAGATTCTCATAAATAGTGTGCAACCTACATCCCTCACATGTGCAGTTCACAATAGGGTCTGCACTCCTATGATAATCTAATGCTGCCACTGATCTGTAATAAGAACAATGGGGAGTGGCTGTGAATACTGATGAAGCTTCGCTCACCCACTGCTCACCTCGTGCTGTGCAGCCTGGTATAGAACAGGCCACAGACTGGTATCAGTCTGTGCCCCAGGTGTTGGGGGCCCCTGATGTAGGGCAACTACATTTATTCATTTATTTATTGAGTGCAATGGCATGATCCTGGCTCACTGCAATTTCCACCTTCCAGGTTCAAGCAATTCTGCCTCAGCCTCCCCAGTAGCTGTGATTACAGGCATGAACCACCATGCCCCATTGATTTTGTATTTTTAGTAGAGATGGGGTTTCACCATGTTGACCAGGCTGGTCTCAAACTCCTGGCCTCAGGTGATCCACTCATCTCAGCCTCCCAAAATGCTGGGATTACAGGCATGAGCCACCATGCCCAGCTGGCAACTACATTTATTACCATCCATTTATTACCAGGGCACCTATGTTGTACAGTGCCTGGCATACAACAGGTAGCCAATAAACAGCTATTGATCTAATGCAGGAATAATAAGGTAAGGGTTTATTTTTTCTCCTTTAACATGCTGTACTTGTGTCAGATGAAAATAAGACCTCTGGAGTCTGCCTGAAGTAACATAAAACAAAAGACCTATTCAGCAAACAATCACCTGGACCCCCTAACTTGTTACAAGTTAGGTATGAATGTACCACCTGTACAAGCTTAGTGAGATGAATGTTTACTATCATATAACAAACACGTGTTTGCCACGCTAAGGGCTTAGAGTCTGAATTTCTGATGAGAAATAAAGTGGCATGCAGAAAACCCCAGAGAATGATATTCCATGTATCCATGAGCATCAGTAGCATTTCTTAAAAGTCTCATACATCCAGCAAATCCTTTTAAAACAAGATATCCTAATATGCAGCCAGTTTAGCAATTTTTTTTTTTTTTTTTTTTTGTCAGACAGAGTCTCACTCTGTCACTCAGGCTGGAGTGCAGTGACGCTAGATGGGCTCACGGCAAGCTCCGCCTCCCGGGTTCACGCCATTCCCCTGCCTCAGCCTCCCTAGTAGCTGGGACTACAGGTGCCTGCGACCACGCCCGGCTAATTTTTTTTGTGTGTGTTTTTTAGTAGAGACGGGGTTTCACCGTGTTAGCCAGGATGGTCTCGATCTCCTGACCTCATGATCCGCCCGCCTCGGCCTCCAAAAGTGCTGGGATTACAGTCCTGAGCCACCGTTCCCGGCCAGCAACATTTTTAAGAATGATAGGACAGTGCAGCTTCATTTACCTGAAGTGGAGCACAAGTTCTTTCTGAAGGAATTCATACCCATTCCTGCAAAAGTTCTGTGGACTCTTGAAGGTAGAACAGAACTAAGCGTTTTTTTTCGTATGTGTTTCCAAAGGGGTTTTAGCCAAGACTTTAGTCTCTAACAGACTCCCTGATTAAAATATGGCTTAGAAACTATACCTACCTACTTGAAAAAGCATCAAATCTACAGAATACTTTTCACGGATGTAAAAAAATGAAAACAAAATCACATTCTACTTTTTGCAGTTAACTTTTTCTCACCTTTCACTTCTCTTAAATATACTTTAGAATCATTCTGCACAGGTGCAGAGACCACTAATTATCTAAAAAAGGAAAAAACCCTCAAATATATGGGGATGGACTGGCAATCTTGCCTTTGCAGAAATCACTTTGTTTCCTTAAGACAGAAGTCTCACTATTTTCAGCATTCTTACCTAACAGGCAAACATTGTTTCCATTGCCTTTGAAAGGGCTAAGCTTAAATCTAAACTCTTAAACAAGAATGAGGATTCAATTTTTTATTAATGAAAATCCCAGACAGGTTTTCCAATGTACCAAATCTTTATATATTTTTTTTGACAAGGTGGCTTATTTTTTTTTTAATTTTATTATTATTATACTTTAAGTTTTAGGGTACATGTGCACAACGTGCAGGTTTGTTACATATGTATCCATGTGCCATGTTGGTGTGCTGCACCCATTAACTAGTCATTTAGCATTAGGTATATCTCCTAATGCTATCCCTCCCCCTTCCCCCCACCCACCCACAGTCCCTGGTGTGTGATGTTCCCCTTCCTGTGTCCAAGTCTTCTCATTGTTCAATTCCCACCTATGAGTGAGAATATGTGGTGTTTGGTTTTCTGTCCTTGCAATAGTTTGCTGAGAATGATGGTTTCCAGCTTCATCCATGTCCCTACAAAGGACATTAACTCATTTTTTATGGCTGCATAGTATTCCATGGTGTATATGTGCCACATTTTCTTAATCCAGTCTATCATTGTTGGACATTTGGGAAGAGCCCGCATTACCAAGTCAATCCTAAGCCAAAAGAACAAAGCTGGAGGCATCACGCTACCTGACTTCAAACTATACTACAAGGCTACAGTAACCAAAACAGCATGGTACTGGTATCAAAACTGAGATATAGACCAATGGAACAGAACAGAGCCCCAGAAATGATGTCGCATATCCACAACCATCTGATCTTTGACAAACCTGACAAAAACAAGAAATGGGGAAAGGATTCCCTATTTAATAAACGGTGCTGGGAAAACTGGCTAGCCATATGTAGAAAGCTGAAACTGGATCCCTTCCTTACACCTTATACAAAAATTAATTCAAGATGGATTAAAGACTTACATGTTAGACCTAAAACCATAAAAACCCTAGAAGAAAACCTAGGCAATACCATTCAGGACATAGGCATGGGCAAGGACTTCATGTCTAAAGCACCAAAAGCAATGGCAACAAAAGCCAAAATTGACAAATGGGATCTAATTAAACTAAAGAGCTTCTGCAGAGCAAAAGAAACTACCATCAGAGTGAACAGGCAACCTACAAAATGGGAGAAAATTTTTGCAACCTACTCACCTGACAAAGGGCTAATATCCAGAATCTACAATGAACACAAGCAAATTTACAAGAAAAAAAGAACAACCCCATCAAAAAGTGGCTGAAGGATATGAACAGACACTTCTCAAAAGAAGACATTTATGCAGCCAAATAACACATGAAAAAATGCTCATCATCACTGGCCATCAGAGAAATGCAAATCAAAACCACAATGAGATACCATCTCACACCAGTTAGAATGGCAATCATTAAAAAGTCAGGAAACAACAGGTGCTGGAGAGGATGTGGAGAAATAGGAACACTTACACTGTTGATGGGACTGTAAACTAGTTCAGCCATTGTGGAAGTCAGTGTGGTGATTCCTCAGGGATCTAGAACTAGAAATAGCATTTGACCCAGCCATCCCATTACTGGATATCTACCTAAAGGATTATAAATCATGCTGCTATAAACACACATGCACACGTATGTTCATTGCGGCACTATTCACAATAGCAAAGACTTGGAACGAAATCTTTATATTTTTTATTCACCCTTCTCTCTGTCTCCACAACCACTAACATCACAACCCACAAAAGAAGAAGACAATCCCTCCAATGTTCCCCGAATGTGTGCTGCTGCTAGCTCGGCAGCTCTGTAGAGTTTTGTAATGGAGTGTGAACTGCTGGCCTGGATCTCCTAACCAGTAAGGAGAGAGGGAGGACAAATCCCCTCAGCAGGTAAAAATTCTTTCCTCCTCATTATAATCTTTCATGGATGCAGCACTGAGGAGGGTGGCCAGGGCACGGGGCCCCTGCCAAGTGGCCCAATGGCCAGCACGTTCTGCGCCCAGCAGAGTCCCCGCACCCTGCATGTCTCCGCCCTGCCTGGAAAGGAAGTGGTCCCGCCAGGCAGTGGAATCGGCCGCTGCGCCCTGTCTTCACTCTTGGCCAGGGAATGGGTCACATCCTCGATGTGCCCTCGGCCCAGAAAACGCGCCGCTTCGCAAGGAGGGCATCGGCAACGGGAAGGACCTCCCCTGCTCCTTGGTAAACATTAGGGCCGCAGGTTCCTAAGAGACACGAGTGGGATGAGGGGAGGGGTCCCAGGCAGAGGCTGGTGCTGGGGGCAGCGGAAGCCACAGTAGGATGAGGGCTGGTATGGGAGGAGGAAGGGAAGCCCCGGAACTAGCTACAAATTTTTCCAGAGGGAGAAGGTCCTCCGCCTTTTTCCAGGACTCACGACGGCACCTGGCACGGAGCCCCCCACTCACACAAGGAAGGTGAACTCCACACTGATGGATCCCTGTAAAACACGCACCCCGCCAACGGAAGAGCGAGGAACGATAGGCGCCCCCATGGCAAGGCCCTGACATCCTTCTTTCCTGTGCGCCTTAGGTGGTAGTGTGCCACAACACAACCACCAGCCAGGAAAAGGCCAGAGTGCAGGGGTGCCTGCTGCTCCCTCGACGCCAGTGTCCTCTGCCAAGGAAGATCAAATCTGCAGAGCAGGGTGCGGCAGGGGCTTCCACCAAATACCCTGGCGAGAACACCCTGGGAGGCCACCTCACGGCTGGCACCCCCAGTGCTTTGCGGCTGCAGGGGAAAGCAGGAGCCCTAGTTTCCAGGGTTCCCTGCCAGAAAGGGCCTGGAAAGACCACAGAAGGAAATTTCCTCATTCCACAGGGAAAGGATGCCGGGAGACAGAGGGCAGAAGGTGGGGGGCAGCGTCGCGAAGATGTTTCTGGCATTCAAGGCTTTCACCTTCTGAGTCCTGTCGGTGCTGTAACAAATGAATTCACCCCACTATTCCGGGAGGCCAAGGCAGGTGGAGCATTTGAGCCCAGAAATTTCAAATCAGCCTGGGCAACGTGGTGAGATGCCATCACTACAAAAAACATTTAGGTCTGATGGGCCACGCCTGTATTCCCAGCTACTTGGGAGGCTGAGGTAAGAGGATCTCTTGAGACTACAGTGAGTCATAATCTTGTGCCACTGCACTTCAGCCTAGGTGACAGAGCAAGACCCTTTATCATAAAATAAATAAATAACTATATAAATAAATTCAGCCGCCGGGGTTGGTCCGGATTCCTACCCTCCACAAGCTAATATAGATGCACATCAGGTCTTGCTAGCACAGCGCTGCAGAGGCTGCCACTATGTGTGCTGGATGCTGATTGGCATGGCCAGTGGCTCTGTAAGAGGAGGAGTAGCAGTGGAGGAGTGGAGATAGAGGAAGAGGAAAAAAGAAGGGGAGAAGAAAAGGAGAAGAGGAAAAGGAAGAGAGAAAATGGGAGGAGAAAATGAGAAGAACAAGAGGAGAGGAGGAGAAAATGAGAAAAAGATAGTAAGAATAGAGGAAGTGGAGAAAAATAACATCAGAGGGGGACAATGGGACCAGGAAAAGAGAAGAGGAAAAGGAAGCTGGGACAAGGAGAGGAGAAGGAGAAGAGGAAAAGGAAAAGATAATGAGGAGGAGGAAAAGAGGAGGACTAGGAGGAGAGAAAGAGAGAAAAAGGAGGGAAGGAGGAAGAGGAGTAGGAGAGGAAGAGGAGAAGGAGGATGGGAGGAGAAGTATGAGGAGAAAATGAAGAGGAAGCGAAGGAGGAGAGGAAGAGATGAGAAGGAGGAGAGGAGGAGGAGAGAAGAAAGAGGAGAGGAGGAGGAGAAAAAGAAGGAGAAGGGGAGGAGGGGAAGAGAAGGAGGAGAAGAGTGAGAAAAGGAGGAAGACAGGAGGAGGAGGAGAGGAGGAGGAGCAGAGGAAGAAGTAAAGAGGGAAGAAGGAGAGAAGGAGAAGAAGAGACAGGAAAAGGGGAGGAGGAGGGGAGGAGGAGAAGAAGACGAGAAGGAGGAGGAGAGGAAAAGGAGAAGTAGGAAAAGAGATGGAGGAGAAGGAGGAGGAGAAGAGGAAAGGAAAAAAAGGAGAAGATGAGGAGGAGAAGAGAAGAAGAGGAGGAGGAGCAGGAGATGAGAAGGAGAGGAAAAGGAGAGGAGGAGGAGAAGAAAAGGAGGTGAGAGGAAAAAAGGAAGAGGAGTAGAAGAGGAGAAGGAGGAGGAGGAGGAGAGAAGGAGGAAGAGAAGAGGAGGAGGAGGAGAAGAGAAGGAGGAAAAGAAGAGGAGGAGAAGGAGGAGAGGAGGAGCAGAGAAGGAGGAATGGAGGAGGAATAGGAGAGAAGTAGAAGGGAAAAGAAGAAGGAGGGGAGAATGAGAGAAGAAGGAGGAGGAGCAGGAGAAGAGGAGACGGAGAGGAGGAAAAGAAGGAAAGGAAGAGGAGATGCAGGAGGAAAAAGAGAAGGAAAGGAGGAGGAGAAGGTAGATAAGGAGAGGAGAAAGAGGAAGAGAAAAAGAGGAGCAGGAGAAGGAGGCGAGGAGGAGCAGAGAAGGAGAAAAGGGGGAGGAGGAGAGTGGGGGATTAGGAGAGGAGAAAAAGGAGGAGGAGAGTAGAAAAAGGAGTAGGAGGAGGACAAGAGAAGGAGGAGGAGGAAAAAGAGAGTAGGAGAGGAGGAGGAGTGGAGGAGGAAGAGGAGACAAGGAGAAGGAGGAGAGCAGGAGGAAGAGAGGAAAAGAAGGAGTGGAGGAGGAAGAGGAGATGAAGAGGAAGAGAAGGAGGAGGAAGGAGGAGGAGGAGAGGAGAAGGAACAGTAGGAGGAGAAAAGGAGAGGAGGGAAACGAGGAGGAAGAGGAGAGAAGGAGGAGGAGAGGAGGAGGAAGAAAAGAAAAGAAAGAAGAGGAGGAGAGCAGAAGAAGGAAGAGGAGTTGAGGAGGAGAGGAGTCAGAGAAGGAGTAGGAAAGGAGTCAAAGTAAAAGATGAGTAGTAGTAGGAGGAAAGGTTTGGGGGAAAAGGAGGGGAGCAGAATGAGGACGAGGAGAGGAGGAAATGAGGAATAGAGTAGGAGATGAGAAAAAGGAGGAGGAGAAGAGGAGAAGGAGGAGGAGGACGAGAGCAGGAGATGAGAAGAAGGAACAGAGTAGGAGACAAGAAAAAGGAGAAGGAGGAAAAGAGGAGGAGGAGGAGGAGGATGAGAGCAGGAGAGGAGAAGGATGAGGAGAGGAGATGAAGGAGAAATAAAGTAGAAGGAGGGAGATGAGGAGAAAAAGAGTAGGAGGAGAAGCAGAGGATGAGGAGATAAAGGATAAAATGAGAGGAGGAGGAGAGGAGAAATAGATGAGGACCAGCGGAGAAGGAGGAGGATGACAGGAGGAGGAAGATGCAATGGAGGAGAAGGGGGAGGAAGAGTGGAGGAGGAGGAGGGGAGGAGAAGGAGGAGAAGAAGACAAGTAGGAGAAGGAGAGAAGGAGGAGGAGGAAAAGAAAAGGAAGAGGGTGGAAAAGAGAAGGAGGAGGAGAGGAGGAGTAGAGGAGGAAGAGGAGAGGAGGAGAAGGAAAGATGAGAGGAAGAAAAGGAGAGGAGGAGGAAGAGAGAAAGAGGAGAAGATGAGGGGAGGAGGAAGAGGAGGAGACAAAGAGGAGAAAAAGGGGGAGGGGGAGGAGTAAGAGGAGGAGGAGAGGAGAAGGATGAGAGGAGGAGCAGAAGAGGAAGAGAAAAGGAGGAGATGAAAAAAGCTACCACTTTGTGGTGTTTAGTAATTATGACTATTTTCATGGCTTTTGTATTAAAGTTTAAACTCAATAGGAGAGATGGGCACAAATTTCCAGATTATTTCAGAGCTAAAGGAAAAGATAAGTGGTAATACACCCGTGGACATTGCCAGTGCAAAATAGTTGCATTATTTTGGTTTGGGATCAAGCCATATGTCTCCATACACAATGTATGTAGTGCCTAGGAGAGAGAAGAGTGCTGGGCCCAGTGATACATTGCAATCTCTTCTTGGTCAGAGCCCAAACATCACCTAGGTTCTAGGTCCAGCAATACATCACAATACTTTCTGAGATGAAGACCAAAGCAGGAGAGCCACTTCACCTAGGTGAGAGCCTTAAAGATACGGCACAATGCGTTCTGTGGGTAGGGCTCAGGAAGAAGAGGAAAGTTACATAACCTAGGGGCTACAGCCAGCTATATGTCACAATCACCCCAAGAGGCAGGGATGATTCATGAGAGGAGAGTCACATCAAGTAGGTGGTGAGCAAAGCAATATGTAACAATCAGAGGAGAGTGTCATCTCCTACATGCTGGACCATATGTTACAACATCTCCTATGGGCAAATCCCAGGTAAGAGAAGAGATTTGCATCAAATAATTGATGGACTAAGGGATACTTCGCAATGCCCCCTGTAGAAAGATACTAGGAGAAATAAATAAGATTCCCTGTGTGCTGGGCCCAGGGATAAGTCACTTTTTCATCTGTGGGCATGGCCCAGGCAGGAGAGGAAAGTCACATCATTTAGATGCTGGGCACAGAGATATGTAACAATCTCTTCTATAAGCAAAACCTGGTAAGAAAAGAAAGACACATAAAATATTTTATGGACCCAGAGATATGTCACAATGCTCTCTCTTGACAGAGTCAAGGCAAGAATGTCACATCACCTTGGTCCTGGGCCACACAATAAGTCACAATGCTTTCTGAAGACAGGGTCAAGGCAAATGAGTAACATCTTGGAGCTGGACCCAGTATATATATAACAGTCTCCCCTGTGGGCAGAACCTAGGAAGAAGAGAAGCGTCACATTAGCCAGGTGTTGAGCTTAGGGATATGTCACCATCCCTCCTGTGAGCAGAAACCAGGCAAGAGATGAGAGTACATTATCTGGGTGAGGAGTGCAGAGAGATGTCGCAATCTCCCCTTTAGGCTGGGCCCAGGCAGAAGAGTCACATCACCTGGGTGTTAAAATGAGCAATATTTCACAATGGCCCTTGTGGGCAGCACCAAGGTAGGAGAGAAAACTTATGTCACCTGAGTGCAAGTCCCAGCGATATGTCACTATGCCTTTTGTAAGAAGCACCAAGGCTTGAGAATAGAGTCATCTCATCTAGGTGCTGGGTCCAGCAATATATCATGGTTCTATTTGTGAATTGAGCCCAGGCAGGAGAGTCAAATCAGGTATTTGACAGGGGCACATGTTAAAATCACACCTTCAAACAAATTCAGGGATGAGATTACCAATCCCTCACATGTCCTGGTTCTGGGTCTGAGAGTCAGCATGTCTTGGTGAAGTACACGAGTCACAATCTCAACTGTGAACTGGATCTGTGCAGCAGCTTCTCAATGTTTTCTGGGCATTGTGTCCCCTTAGATAAGTCACAACCTGCCATGTGTGCTAAAGTTTGGTTTGAGGGTCACAAATCCATGCATAACAAATCCATGTATGAGAGTCAACATTGCAACTCTTGACTAGATATAAGATTTAAATCCTCAACAGTGGGCCACACTCATGTGAGAGGACAATAATCTTTACTCTTGACTGTCTGCTTACTAGTGTTACAATTTCACCTTTGAGCTGGGCTGTTAGTACCTATCTGTACCACCCAAAGAATTTATGAGATACATAGTTTGGCTCTATGTCCTCACCCAAATCTCATCTACAATGTAATCTCCACGTGTCAGGGAAGGAAGGTAATTATATCATGGGGCAGTTTCCCCCATGCTGTTTTCATAATAGTGAGTTCGTTCTCAGGAGATCTGATGGTTTTATAAGTGTTGGAAGTTCCTCCTTCATTCACTTTCTCTCTCCTGCCACCTTGTGAAGAAAGCCCCTGCTTCCCCTTCTGCCATGATTGCAAGTTTCCTGAGGCCTCCCCAGCCATGTGGAACTGTGAGTTAATTAAATCTGTTTTCTACATAAATTACCTGGTCTTGAGGAGTCCTTTATAGCAGTGTGAAAATGAACTAATACAATATGATATGCAAGAGAGTTGCAATCTGCATTAAGATCTTTATGCCGATATGGACACATGATTGTACGTGTCACTCTAAGCTCAGGTGTGAGAGTTAACACCTCCCCAGTTGGCTGGGTCTAAATGGAAAAGGACTCATCTGCCTAAGAGCTGGGTTTAGAAATAGGTCACTATCCAATATGTGCCCAGATGTTCACATATGACTGACACAATTCCATCTGTAGACTGTGTCTACGTGTGAGATTCAGGATCTCACCAGTGGGTTGTGTCCATGGGTGAGGATGACTATTTTAAGGATTGGCAGGGTGTGCATACCAGAAATACAATATTTCCTGTGTCCTTGGACCTGTGATGGTACTCTCTGTACCATTTGAGGGCTTTATACAATATGCAAGAGAGAGGTAAACCTCTGTGACCTTTATACAAAGAGGACACCCAGGATCTTACCTTTTTCCCTAAGCCTAGCTATAACAGACAGTATCTCTCTTAATGGCTAGTTCAAGGTATGAGAATGATCATCACACCTGTAAGCTGGGCCAAGATATATGTCACAATCCCTCCTCTGGATTAGGAGTAATCAGAAGAGTAACATTACCTGGATTTGGGGCCAGTTGTATGTGGCAATCTTCTCTAAGGACTCAGCAATATGTCACAATGATCTATGTATTCAAGACCCAGTCAAAAGGGCCTCATCACCTTGTTGCAGGGTCCAGTGATATGTCATAATCTTTTCTGTTAGGAGGGTCCAGGCAGAAAAGAAGAGTCACATTTCCTAGATAGTGTATGCAGATATATGTCACAAGGCTCCCTGTGGGCAGGGTCCAGGCAGGAGCCTCTTATTTTCTAGGTGTTGGACCCTGCGTTATTTTGCAATACACCAAATGTTTGGGGCCTGGGAGAAAGGAGTCACATCACATAGGTGCTGGGCCAAGTTATATGTTAAAAAAATATGGTATAATACCATTGTGGGCAGGGCTCACACAGAAAAGTTGCATCTCATGGTTGTTAAGATAGGCCATGTGTCACAATACACAATTTATGATGAGCTCAGGCAGGAGAAAAGAACAACATTTACCTATGTGCTGGGCGCAGCGATACATCACAATACCTCCTTGGTCAGAGCCCAAAAAGTAGAAGAGAGTTACCTCACCTAGGTGCCAAGTCCATCAATATGTCACAGTACTCACTGAGGAAAGGGCCCAAGAATAAGAATTACATTATTTTTGGTGAGGGGCCCAGAGCTATGTACTAATGCTCCTTGTAGGTAGAGCTTAGGAAAAAAGGAGAGAGTCACATAAACTGTCACATAACCTAGACAGATGAGACCAGCTCTATGTCAAAATTAAAACAGGTGTCAGAGTCCAGGCATGAGAGGAGAATCACATCACATAAATGTTGGGTGAAGGAATATGTCACAATCACCACTGGGGACAGAAGCAGAAAAATAAAGAGAATTACACCATCTAGATAACGGTGCCAGAGATATGTTGCAGTGACCCCTGTGGACAATGAGCAGGCAGTATAATCACATCACCTGTGTGTAGGGCCTAGTGATAATTCACTCTACCTTCTGTGGGCATAGCACAGGCAAACAAGGAGAGTCACAACACCTAGGTGCTGGAATCAGACATGTCACAATCTCTTCTAATGGCAAAGCCCAAGTAAGTGAGAAGAGTCACATCAAGTAGTTCATTAACTTAGAGATATGTCACAATGCTCCCTGTGGGCAGGGTCCAGACAAGAGACTCACATCATCTTAGTGCTGAGCCCAGCAAAATGTCACAAAGCTTTCTGAAGTCAGGACCAAGGCAACAGTGTAACATCACCTTACTGTTGGGTCCAGAGACACATCACAACCTCTCCTGCAGACAGAACATAAAAAGAAGGGTCACATCAACTCAATGCTGGGCCCAGTGATGAGTCACAATATTTCCCATGAGCAGAGATCAGGCAGAAGTGAGTCACATCATGTGGGTAACGGGTGCAGAGATGTCACAGTGCCTCCTGTAGGCAGGGATCAGGCAGGAGAGTTACATCACCTGGGTTTTGGACACAGTAATATATCACAATGGGCCATTTGGGCAGGGTACAGGCAGGAGAATCACATAACCTGGGTGTGGGGCCCAGTGATATGTCACAATGCCTTCTGTGCACAGTGACAAAAGAGAAGGGTAGGCTCACATTAACTGAATATAAGGCCTAGTGACAGTGATATGTCACAACGCTGTCTGTAGGCAGTACCAAGGCAGTGGACTAGAGTCTCATCATGAAGGCTCTGGGTTTAGCAATATGTCAAAATTCCATCTGTGTGATGGGCACAGGCAGAAGGGCCAAAGCACTTAGTTGCTGGACAGAGGTGTATGTCACACAGTCTCACATGCAGAATGATACAGGGATAAGATTAAAATTCTTGCACATGACCCAATTCTAAGTATGGGAGTCAACATCTCCTCTATGTTGGGTCTAAGTACGTGAGTCACAATCTCCTTTTTTTTTTTTTTTTTTTTGAGACAGGATGTTGCTCTGTTGCCCAGGCTGGAGTGCAGTGGCATGATCTCAGCTTACTGCAACCTCTGACTCCTGGGTTCAAGCAATTCTCCTGTCTCAGCCTCCTGAGTAGCCAGGACTACAGGTGCACGCCACCACACCAGGTTAATTTTTGTATTTTTAGTAGAGACGGGGTTTTGCCATATTGGTCAGGCTGGTCTCAAACTCCTGACCTCAGGTGATCTACCCACCTCAGCCTCCCAAAGTGCTAGGATTACAGGCATGAGCCACCACACCTGGCCAAGTCACAATCTTAAGGGACTAGGCCTTTGCATGAGAAGCTCATTTTCTTCTGTGCACTATGCCTCCTTAGCAGAGTCAGAGCCTCACAGGTGTGCTGAATCTTGGTCTGAGAGTCACCAACCTACTTGTGGACTGGATCTACATGTAAGAGTCACTTTTTCAAGTTTCAACTATCTCCAAATATGACATTCGAAACTGAAAAAGTTGGCCATGTTCATGTGGCAGTATGACAATCTTTATTGTCAACTAGATGTGCATACAAGTGTTAAAATCTCACCTGGGCTGTGCCTTGTCAGGAAACTCTTTGTAGCACCTGAGGGCATTATGCATGAGAGTCTCAATATGATCAGAGGCCTTCCTGCTGGTGGGAGTCATGGTTATAATTTTTTACAGTAAAATTTATTTTATTTTTGCACACAAAACAATAAACATTTTCTAAAAGTTCATACGAACAAAAAGATGCATATCAAACATATTAGGAAGGTTGCACATGGGAAGATGGGGAATAGAAATGGGGGGTGGGAATTAAAGAAAATAAATGAGAGAAGGACTTTGTATGGATCAATGACAATAACTCAATCCTCTATTTGACAAAGAAGAAGGAGAAGGGAGAGGAAGAAAAAGAAAGTGGGAACAAAGGATCAGAAAGGGAGGAAAATAGAAAAAATTAGAGTATGACTCCAGGGTAGACCTGTTTTGTTGTCGCTTGGTTCGTTGGTTGGTTTGACAGTTGTATTTTTCATATGTTTCGCCACGTTGGCCAGGCTGGTCTCGAGCTCCTAGCCTCAAGTGATCAACCCGCCTCAGCCTCCCAGAGTACTGGGACTACAGGCGTGAGCCACCACATCCAGCCCCCACATTGCTTCTGGCCTCTGTGGTAGACCTCCCAGATGGGGCAGCCGGGCAGAGGCGCTCCCCACATGCCAGATGGGGCGGCCAGGCAGAGGCGCTCCTCACTTCCCAGATGGGGCGGCCGGGCAGAGACGCTCCTCACTTCCTAGATGGGGTGGCGGCCGGGCAGAGGGGCTCCTCACTTCCCGGACAGGGCGGCTGGGCAGAGGCGCTCCTCACATCCCAGACGATGGGTGGCCGGGCAGAGGTGCTCCTCACTTCCCAGATGGGGCGGCCGGGCAGAGGCGCTCCTCACATCCCAGAAGGGGCGGCTGGGCAGAGGCACTCCTCACTTCCTAGACGGGGTGGCCGGGCAGAGGTGCCCCTCACATCCCAGAAGGGGCGGCTGGGCAGAGGTGCTCCTCACTTCCCAGATGGGGGGCCGGGCAGAGGCGCTCCTCACATCCAGAGGGGCGGGGCAGAGGCGCTCCTCCAGAGGGGGGGGGGGGGCTCTCATCCAGAGGGGCGGCCGGGCAGAGGCCCTCCTCACTTCCCAGACGGGGTGGCTGTGCAGAGGCGCTCCTCACATCCAGACGATGGGTGGCCAGGCAGAGGCGCTCCTCACTTCTTCCCAGACGGGGCGCCTGGGCAGAGACGCTCCTCACTTCCCAGACGGGGTGGCGGCCGGGCAGAGGGGCTCCTCACTTCCCAGATGGGGTGGCTGAGCAGAGGCGCTCCTCACTTCCCAGATGGGGTGGCCAGGCAGAGGCACTCCTCACTTCACAGAAGGGGCGGCCGGGCAGAGGCGCTCCTCAATCCCAGAAGGGGCGGCCAGGCAGAGGCGCTCCTCACTTCCCAGACGGGGCGGCCGGGCAGAGGCGCTCCTCACCTCCCAGACCGGGCGGCCAGGCAGAGGAGCTCCTCATAACCCAGACGATGGGCGGCCAGGCAGAGACGCTCCCCGCCTCCCAGACGGGGCGGCGGCCGGGCAGAGGCTGCAATCCCAGAACCCTGGGAGGCCAAGGCAGGCGGCTGGGAGGCGGAGGCTGCAGCGAGCCAAGAACACGTCACCGCACTCCAGTCCGGGCAACACCGAGCACCGAATGAGCGAGCCTCCATCTGCAGTCCCAGCACCTCGGGAGGCCGAGGCGGGGAGAGCACTGGAGGTCAGGAGCTGGAGACCAGCCTGGCTGACGTGGCGAAACCGCGCCTCCAGCCAAAGGAGAAAAACCAGGAAGTAGTGGTGGCGCGCGACGGCAATCCGAGGCAGCCCGCAGTCCAGGGCAGGAGAATCACGGGAGCCGGATGCAGGGAGTCTGCAGTGAGCCGAGTTTACTGCAGCCTGGGCCACAGAGGGAAGAGAAAGAAAGAAAAAGAAAGAAAGAGAGAGAGAGAGAGAAAGAAAGAAGAAAGAAAGAAAAAGAAAGAAAGAAAGAAAAAGAAAGAAAGAAAGAAAAAGAAAGAAAGAAAGAAAAAGAAGAAAGAAAGAGAAAGAAGAAAGAAAGAAAGAAAGAAGAGAGAAAGAAAGAGAAAGAAAAGAAAGGAAGGAAGGAAGACCATGGTTATAATTTTTACCCAACCTCTTTGAGAGTCAACTTCTCTCCAATTGGCTGGGTCCAAATAAAAGTTTCCTTACCTACCAATGAACTAGGTCTAGAAATGAGTTACCATCAACTGTAGCATATGACAGAAACAATTCCAGCTGTGGACTATGTCAACCTGTGAGATCCAGGACCTCACCTGCAAGCTCTATCCACATGGAAGGGTGAAAATCCTGATGGATGGTAGGGTGAGAAACACAAACTCATTTGGATGCTGGGGTCTGTGACGGCATTTTGTTCCACATTAGGGCTTTATATAGTGTGTTAGAAAGTGGCAATTTTCTATACCTTCATACAAAGGGGAGACATGGGATCTTACCCATTTCTCTAATCTCAGCTAAAACAGAGTATCTTTTCTATTGGCTGGCATGTGGTATGAGAGTCACCATTCCAACTGCTGGCTGGACCAAGATATATGTCACAGTCTTACCTGTAGGTAGGAAGTAAACAGGAGGATCACATCACCTGTGTTCTGGGCCAGGAATATGTCACAATATTCCCTGACACAAGGGACCAGGCGAAAGGTCAGATCACCTGGGTATTCAGCTGGGAATATGTTACAATCCCCTCCTGAAAGCAGGGTGCAGGCTGCAGAGTCACATCACCTCTGTAATGGGCCCAGTGATGTGTCAAAATTCTTTCTGTGGGCAAGGCCCAATTACGAGAGACTCATCATCTGTTTGCTGAGGCCAGCAATATGTCAGTCTTTCCTGTAGGCAGTGTGCAGGCACAAGTAGACAGCCACATCAGAGATATGTCACCAGGTCTACTGTGGACAGGCCCCAGGCAGGAGCCTTCCATTCTCTAGGTATTGGGCCCAGCGATATGTCATGATACTCAAAACATGTGGGGACCAGGCAAAAAATAAAAAAAGACTCACCTCACCTCGATGCTGGGTCAAGTGATATGTCACAATCTTCTTATTTGGCAGGTCACAGGCAAAAAAAATGTGTCGCATCTCCTAGGTGGTGAACAAACAGTATCATCTAATACCCCCGTCTTCAGGGCTCATGCAGAAGGGTCACATCACCTACTTGTTGGGCCCAGCCATATATTACTATACACAATGAATGCTGGGCCCATGCAGGAGAAGAGAGTAACATCCCCTAGGTGCTGTGTCCAGGTATACATCGCAATGCCTCCTTAAGCAGAGCCCAAGAAGTAGAGAAGAGTCACATTACTTAGGTGCCAGGTAAAACAATTTTTCACAATACTTCCTGAGAGGCCTAGGCAGAAGTGTCACATCACCTTGGTGAGGTGACAAGAAATATGGGGCAATGTCCCTGGTGGGCAGGGCTAGAAAAAAAGAGATGCATCACATAATGTAGGGTCAGTGCTCACTTATCTGTCACAATCTCACCAGTGGGCAGGGCTCAGGCAAGAGTGGAGAGTAATATTATGTAGGCACTGCAGCAAGCAGTATGTCACAATCGCCACTGTGGACAGGCCCAAGAAAGAAAACGAGAATCAAATCACATAGGTCATGGGCCCAGAAATATGCCACAGTGGCCCTTGTGAGCAATAACCAGGCAGAAGAACGGCATTGCTTGTGTGCCGGGCCCAATGATAATTCATTATTCCTTCTGTGGGTCTGGCACAGGGAAAAGAGGAGAGTTATAACACCTAGCTGTTTGGCCCAGAAATATGTCACTATCTCTTCTATGTCACTATCTCTTCAAAGTCCACATAAAACAGCAGAGTCATATCAAATAATTGATGCAGCCAGAGATATGTCATAATGCCTTCTGTTGGCAGGGCCCATGCAAGAGAGTCATAACATCTAGATGTTGGACCCAGCCTTATGTCATAATATACAATGTATTCTGGGCTTAGGCAAGAGATGATAGTCACATCATTTAGATCTTGGATCCATGGAAACATTACAATTATTCCTTGAGCAAAGGCTAAGCAGCAGAAGACAGTCACACCACCTAGGCTTTAGGTCCAACAATATCTTGCAATGACCCCTAAGAGGATGGCCCAGGTAAAAGTGTGACATCATCTATATGAGAGGTCTAGAAATATGTCACAATCTCTGTGGGTAAAGAACAGAATGAAGAGGGAAGTTATATAATTTAATAGGTGGGCTGATCTATATGTCACAATCACTCTAGTGGGAAGAGCTCAAACACGGAGGGAGAGACACACACATAGGTGTCAAATATTTTGCAATACAGAATGTATGCAGAGCCCAGAAAGGAGAGGACAGTCACATCACCTAGGTGCTGTGCCCAGCAATACATTACAATGTCTTTTAGGGCAAAGCCCAAACAGTAGAGGTAATCCTTGCTGCTGGATCCAAAAATATGGCACAACACACTCTGAAAAAAGGGCCCAGGCAGAAGAATCACATAGCCTCAGGACGGTTCCAGGAATATGTCAAAATGCCTCCTGTGGGTAAGGCTCAGGAAGAAGAGAAGAGAAAAATAACCTAGGGGCTGGGGCCAGCCATATGTTACAACAACCTCAGTGAGCAGGGCCCAGGCATGAGAGGAGAGTCACATAACATAGATGCTGTGCCAAGTGATATGTCACAACTCACGCTGTGGACAGGTCTCTAGAAATAAAGGTGAGTCATATAATCTGGTTGATGGTCACAGAGATACATCACAATGTATTTATCTCTTGTGTCATGGGCAGGAACCAGGCAGAAGAATCACATCTCCTCTGGGCTGTGTCCAGGGATAATTTACTCTCCCTTCTGTGACCAGAGCCCAGGAAGAAAAGGAGAGTCATATTATCTAGGTGTTGGGGCCAGAGATATTTCACAATGTCACCTGTTGGCAAATATGAAGTAAGAGAGGAGAGTAACATCAAATAGATGATGGGTCCAGAAATATGTCACAATTCCCCCTGTAGGCAGAATCTAGGCAGGAGACTCACATCACCTGGGTTTTAGACCTAGAAATATGTCAGAAGATGCAATTTGGGCAATGCCAAGACAGAAGAATAAAAAACATATACCCAAGGTGCTAGGTGCAGAAGTATGTCACAATTTTATGTGACTTTCCTGGACCTAACACATAGCGTATATGTCTTTATTGTGACATCCCCACTCAGGTGCTTGGAAGAAGTGTATGTCACAATCAGAGCTGCAGGTAGTTTCAAGGATAAGATTAAAAATCCTACACATGTCCCTATTCTTGGTATGAGAGCAAACACCTCTTCTATGTTGGGTCTGAGTACAAAATTCACAATGTCAACAGTGGACTGAATCTGTTCATGAGAACTTCAATCCCTTCTGTGGACCGTATCTTATTCATGGAGTAATAGCCTCACAAGTGAGTCGAATCTTAGCCTGAAATACACCAACCCACCTGTGCATTACGTCGAAGTATGAGAGTCAATTATCCAACTTTTAACTTCCTCCTAATGTGAGATTCAGAACCTCAGCAGTAAGCTGAATTCACGTGCAAGAATGAAAATCTTTACTAAGAGATTTGTGTGCGTAAGAGTGTCACAATCTCACCTGGGCTAGAGATATATTACAATACCCTCCTGAAAGCAGGTCATGGACAGCAAAGTCACCTCACCTGGATGCTAAGCCCAGCAGTAAATCACAATATTCTCTGTTAGCAAGGAACATGAAGGAGAGACACATCACCTAGGCTTTCGGGCCCAGTAATATCTCACAATCTCCCCTGAGGGAAGAACATACAAAGAAGAAGAGTCACATCAGCTAGGTGTTGGGTTAGTCATAGGTCACAATGCCCCCTGTGAGCAGGAGCCAGGCAGGAGAAGTGAGTCCCAACAATGTCCCCTTTGGGCAGTGCCAAGGCAGGATAATAGAGTCACATAACCTAGGTGCTGGGTCCAACAATACATCACAATCCTGTATGTGGGCTGGGCCCAGACTGTAGGTCAAATCACTCAGGTGCTGCCCAGAGCCATATATCACATTTACACCTGTAGGAAAGTCATAGAATGATATTTACAATCCAGCACATCTCCTGTTTCTAAGTATGTGAGTTAACACCTTATGTATCTTAGGCGTAAGTACCTGAGTTAATCTCAACAATAAACTGGATCTGTGCATGAGAGGCACAATCCTTCCTGTGTGCTGTTTTATCTGAGTGAAGTTACAGCCTCACAGGTGATCTGAATATTGGTCTTAGAGTCACCAACCTTGTGGACCAGATTCACATATTAGAGTCAATTTTCCAACGTCTGACTGCTTTTGGTTGTGAAATCCAGAGCCTTAACAATGGGCTGGGTTCATGTGGGATGATGACAATCTTTTCTGTTTATATGGTGAGTGTCACAGTCTCACCTATGTATCACCCTAGGGCTTTATATCTGATGCATGAGATTTTCAGTCTGCTCTGAGACATTTATGCTGGTATGGATCATGATCGTACCTCTGCCCTTAAGTCCAAGCATGAGAATCAACATCTCTCCAATTAGCTGAGTCCAGAATGAAGAATCTTCACCTTCCTATGAGCTGAGATTAAAATGAGTCACCATCCCAACTGTGCTTACATGTTTACATATGATAGTCACAATCTCAACTGTGGACTGTGTCTGCATGTAACATTCAGGACCTCAATAATGGGCTTTGTTTAAATGAGAAAATGATGAGAAACACAACCTCACCTGCGTCTTGAGCCCTGTGTTGACACTCTCTGTACCACCCAAGGACTTTCTATGAAATGTGAGACAGTGGTAGTTCTCTACGACTTTCATACAAAAATGAGACCTAGGATTTGACCCATTTTCCCAAGAGAGACAGTATTTTCATATTGGCTGGCTCAAGTAATGAGAGTAATTATGACACCTGTAAACTGAATTAAGATATATGTGACAACCCCACAATTTGGTAAGGAGGGAGTGAGCAGGAGAATCACATCACCTGGGCACTGTGTCAGAGATATTTACAACCTTCTCTGAGGGCAGTGACCAGGAAAGAGAGTCACATCATGTTGTTGCTGGGCTAGGGTTATGTCATAATTTTTCATGAGAGTAGGCACCAGGCAAGAGAGTCACAGTACCTGTGTTTTTAGCTACGATATGTTATAATCCTCTCCTGAAAGCAGGACTAAGGCATCAGAGTCCCTTCACCTTGTTGCTGGGCCTAACGATATGTAATAATGTCTCTGTGGCTAGGCCCAGTCAGCAAAGGCACATTACCTAGTGCTGGCTCCAGTAATGTGTCACAATGCTTTTGGCATGGCCTAGGCAGAAGAGGAAATTTGAAACACCTAGGTGATGAAGAAAAAGACACATCTTAATAACCTTGTGGGTAGGACCTATGCAGGAGAGTCACATCACCTAGGTGTTGGACCCAGCCATATTTTACAATACACAATATACGTGGGGCCCAGGCAGGAGAGGAGAGTTTCATCACATGCTCACTGGGCTCAGTAGTATGTCCCCATCTTCCCTGTGCACAAGGTGCCGGCAGAAGAGGAGAGTTACATTTCCTAAGTGATAGACGTAGAGGTATGTCACAGGTCTCCTATGGGCAGGACCCAGGCAGGAGCCTTTTATTTTCTAGATGTTTAGTGCAAAAATATGTCACAATGCCCTAAATATCCAGGGGCCAGGCTAAAGAAGAGTGTCATGTTACCTAGAATCTGTGTCCAGTAATATTTCACAACCCCCACTTTTTGTAAGACCCAGGCAGAAGAGGAGAGACACATCACAGAGATAATAGACATAAAAATATATTAAAGTGCCTTTGTGAGCAGGGCTTATGTGAGATAGTAGTTATCACCTAGGCGTGACAACATGCAATATGTCACAACACATAATGCATGCAGGGCCCAGGAAGGAAAGGAGAGTCACATCACCAGGGTGCAGGGCACATCAACACATAAAAATTCCTTATTGGTCAGAGTCCAAGATGTTGAGAAAGTTGCATCACCTAAATGCTTGGTCCAGCAGTATATCACAATACCCTCTGAGTGAAGGCCCCAGGCAGGAGAGTGAGTCACATCACCTAGCTAAGAGACCCAGAGATATGTTACAATGCTTTTTCTGACAAAGGTCCAGGCAAAAGAAACACATTATCTGGTTTCTGGATGCAATGATGTGTCACAATTCTTTCTGTGGTCAGGGTGCAGGCAGAGATGAGGAGACACATTTTCTAGGTGACATGTCACAATGCCTACTGTGGGGACGGTCCAAGCAAGAAACTCAAATCACCTTGGTAATAGTCCAAGCAATTTGTAATAGTGCCTTTAGAAGGCAGGGCTAAGGCAAAAAGTGACATCACCTTTGTGTTGCGTCCAGCGATGTGCCACAGTGCTTCCTGTAAACATCACCAAGGAAGAACAGGAGACTCATATCACCTGGGGGCAAGGCCTACCAGTATGTCACAATGCCCCTGTGGATATTGGTAATGAAAAAGAGTAGAGTCACATCACCTAGCTGAACTCATTGTCTTTTTTCCAGCTTAAACTTTCTAAAAGCTTAGCAGTGTTCTCTCCAATACACAGAGCTGCTCACATTACAGCCCTGCTCCAAAACATTTGATGGCTCATAACAGCCTACACAGCTGAGCCAACATCCATTTTCCTAAGGCCAACACCTGTTATCATGTCAATGCTACACAACCCCCCCAAACTATATTCTCTTGCCACACTCTACTTCTTGTCCTAACCTATGCTCAAATAAGCCTCATATTTTAAAACTTCAAGTCCTGTACTTAAACTGCTTTTTTGCCCAAATTTACATTTCTTCTTTCCCACATTCTTCTCCACATGGAAAACCTGCACATTTGAGGGTATCACATTTTCTTTCCACTGCAACTTCTCACTTGCAAGTTCTCCACTTGTTCTTGCTGGTTGTGAGGCACTGGTGAATTTTAGAACCAGAACCATATTATATCTATCTTTGTGGTTCTAGAGCCTGGTACCAGGTGTAGGTGTCAAAAAATGGTTTCCAATGCAAGCTTGCTGAAAGTGATACTGAGCAGATGGGAAAAGAAAGGAGCCAGAATGCTGGTCTGCTAATCCACATTGCTTTCCACTATTGTTTTGCTGAAACTCTCCAATGTCATGAGAAAAATAACAATGATAATAATAATACTAGTAGTAAATACAGAAGATAAGTCAGTTAAAATTGAGATGGTAGCGTCCATGACTTCAATTCTCTGTTTATTCCTAGTTTCAAAATATTCCTTATCCATAGATAGGAAGAAACAGGAAACAGACCCTCAAGTGCCTATCACAATGCAAGATTTGCCAATTTCATAACTTGCTCAGGCACCCTCATAAAGGAGTCTAGGCACACTGATGACCCCATCTCAAACATTCAAAAAAGACAGAAGGTTTTCCTCTCGCTGTCCTCCAGTACATGTAGCTCCTCCTGCTTAAAAATCAAAACAACAAAGAAATAATACCTCCCAGAGGCTATCACAGTTGATCTTGGACAAATCTTTAGGTTAGATTAGTAGTCAAGTCAATTCAATTGTTGCCCTTACTTGGCTCCTATTATATGTTATGAACTTCTTAGGATCAACCCAATGCAAATTCTGAGGCAAAACCTTGAGTTTCTATATTATGTAAGTAACTATAACCTACTATAACAAACCAATAGACCTGTTCTCACAGCGTTGGGCCTACCTAAAGCAAAACTAAATTTCCCAAACACTTATAAGTTTACAGTTTCAAATCTCTTCAAAAGTAGGTTTCATATGAGTCTTTGAACAGGGCTCAGCACTTTCAGTGAGGTTAAAAGTGGGTGTCCACAAAAAAGCTTTTGAGAGATAAGAAAGTCTCCCACTGCCCATCACACAGAAGACCAGCAGAATCACAGAGTCCATGCCCATTCTTTTTCACCTGTGGGAATATTTCCCACCATGTGAAAGACCACCTCATTTTCACACACTATCCTTTCCAGTGAGAACATGGTAAAAATTTGATCCTTGGCAGGCTTTGTTCAGGGTTTCACTCTAATTTTCCACTGGGCCTCAGTCTGCCAGCATTCTGCTTTGGTGTCTTGTTGAACCCCCCCTCTTTAAGGGCACGCAAATCCAGGTCAGTCAGTTCATGTAGTAACATGACCTCTACAAGCCCCTCAGTCCACAGAACACGAATCTCCATTCCTGACCATCACAGAAGGGAAGGTCTAACTTATATCGTCAAATATTAGCTAAAATTAGCTGTTGAATAGGTAAGCTGTGATTTATTTCTGGAAACCAGACCCCTGTCCTGGCACACTTACAGTTTTTCCTTGGTGTGCCCATCTTTTCCCTTGACATACCTAACAGGGAGAACTCTGCACACAGGGGGTTTTCAGTTAGTATTTGTTTGGTGAACGAATCATGTCTCTACGGCAGGTAGTCTGGCAGGGGTCAGGAGCACAGCCCTGGAGACAAACTTAACAGTTTGAGTTGTAATAGCTGGCCCACTCTCTGGGTCTCTATTTTCTCATGTGAATCCTGAGGATAATAATTACATCTACATCCCTCTGTCATAGAATTGTAATGAATGAAAAAGGTGATGTGTAAAAAAAATTAGGATGCTGGCAGCTAGTGCTCAATAATTGTTAGATCTTATGACTTCTGCTCTTACTGCTATCATGCTGAGTCCATTTCTATGTAAAAAAGCTAACAACAAACAAAGTGTGAAAATTAAGGTACAGCTTTTGATTATTGACTTACCAGACTAGGTTCCTATAGATTAATAGGTCTAGCACAGGTAGAAGAGGAACAGAGTAGGTCATAGGTCACAATTCCCACTGTGAGCAGGAACCAGCAGGAGAAGTGAGTCCCAACAATGTGCCTTCTGAGCAGCACCAAGGCAGGATAATAGAGTCACATCACCTAGGTGCTGGGTCCAACAATAAGTCACAATCCTGTATGTGGGCTGGGCCCAGGCTAGAAAGTTAAATCACTCAGGTGCTGGCCAGAGGCATATATTACATTTACATTTGTAGGAAGGTCATAGAATGATGTTTACAATCCAGCACATGTCCTGTTTCTGAGTATGTGAGTTAACGCCTTGTGTATGTTGGGTCTTAGTACATGAGTTCATCTCAACAATAAACTGGATCTGTGCATAAGAGGCACAATCCTTCCTGTGTGCTGTTTTAGCTGAGTCAGTACAGCCTCACAGGTGTTCTGAATATTGGTCTTAGAGTCATCAACCTACCTGCAGATCAGATTCACATATGAGAGTCAATTTTCCAACGTTTGACTGCTTTTGGTTGTGAAATCCAGAGCCTTAACAATGGGCTGTGTTCCTGAGTATTGGAGGAACCAGCCCCCAATATTTTAATGTAGGTTCTTTCTATTTTCTCTAAGTGTCAGCTGGTCTGAGAAATAAACAGAAAGAGTACAAAGAGAAAAACTTTACAGCTGGGCCTCCAGGGGTAACATCACATATCAGTAGGTCCATGATGTTCCCTGAGCCGCAAAACCAGCAAGTTTTATTAGGGATTTTAAAAGGGGAGGGCGTGCATGAACAGGGAGCAGGTCACAAAGATCACATGCTTCAAAGGGCAACAAAGATCACAAGGCAAAGGCAAAATTAGAATTACTGATGAGGGTCTACTTCCCGTTGTGCTGATGAGGGTTTATGTCCTGCTGTGTACGTACAGTCCTGATAAAGATCTTTTTTTTTTTAATTATTATACTTTAGGTTTTAGGGTACATGTGCACAATGTGCAGTTTTGTTACATATGTATCCATGTGCCGTGTTGGTTTGCTGCACCCATTAACTCGTCATTTAGTATTAGATATATCTCCTAATGCTCTCCCTGCCCCCTCTCCCCAACCCACAACAGTCCCTGGAGTGTGATGTTCCCCTTCCTGTGTCCGTGAGTTCTCATTGTTCAATTCCCACCTATGAGTGAGAACATGCAGTGTTTGTTTTTTTTGTCCTTGCGATAGTTTACTGAGAATGATGGTTTCCAGTTTCATCCATGTCCCTACAAAGGACATGAACTCGTCATTTTTTATGGCTGCATAGTATGCCATGGTGTATATGTGCCACATTTTCTTTATCCAGTCTATTGTTGTTGGACATTTGGGTTGGTTCCAAGTCTTTGCTATTGTGAATAGTGCCGCAACAAACATACGTGTGCATGTGTCTTTATAGCATGATTTATAGTCCTTTGGGTATATACCCAGTAATGGGATGGCTGGGTCAAATGGTATTTGTAGTTCCAGGAATAGCCACACTGACTTCCACAATGGTTGAACTAGTTTACAGTCCCACCAACAGTGTAAAAGTGTTCCTATTTTTCCACATCCTCTCCAGCACCTGTTGTTTCCTGACTTTTTAATGATGGCCATTCTAACTGGTGTGAGATGGTATCTCATTGTGGTCTTGATTTGCATTTCTCTGATGGCCAGTGATGATGAGCATTTTTCCATGTGTTTTTGGCTGCATAAATGTCTTCAATAAACATCTTAACAGGAAACAGGGTTTGAGCGCAGAGAGCCGGTCTGACCAAAATTTACCAGCTGGAATTTCTCAATCCTACTAAGCCTGAGGGTACTGCAGGAGACCAGGACGTATTTCAGTCCTTATCTCAACTGCATAAGACAGACACTCCCAGAGTGGCCATTTATAGACCTCCCCCCAGGAATGCAATTCTTTTCCTAAGGTCTTAATATTCAATATTCCTTGCTAGGAGAAGAATTTAGTGATATGTGTCCTACTCCCACATCTATTTATAGGCTCTCTGCAAGAAGAAAAATATGGCTGTATTCTGCCCGACCCTGCAGGCAGTTAGACCTTATGGTTATCTTCCCTTTTTCCCTGAAAATCAGTGTTCTTTTTTATTTTATTCTATTTTTATCTATTTTATTCTGTTCTTTTTTAAGGTGCACTGATTTCATATTGTTCAAACACAGGTTTTACAATCAATTTGGACAATAATGATCCTGAGGTGACATAAATTCCTAGCTTACAAAGATAACAGGATAAAGAGATTAAAGTAAAGACCGACATAAGAAATTATAAGAGTATTATTAGAGAAGTGATAAATGTCCATGAAATCTTCACAATTTATATTCAGAGATTGCAGTAAAGACTGACATAAGAAATAATAAAACTATTAATTTTAGGAACTGATAAATGTCCATGAAATCTTCACAATTTATGTTCTTCTGTTGTGGCTCCAGCCAGTCCGTCTGTTTGGGGTCCCTGACTTCCTGCAACAGATGACAATTTTTTCTGTTGACTGAGTGAGTGTCAAAATCTCACTTATGTATCACCCTAGGGCTTTATACCTTATGCATGAGATTCTCAATCTGCTCTGAGACATTTGTGCTGATATGAATCATGATCATTCCTGTGCTCTTTAGCCCAAGTATGAGGGTCAACTTCTCTCCAATTAGCTGAGTCCAGAATGAAGAATCTTCACCTTCCTGTGAGTTGAGCTTAAAATAAGTCACCATCCCAACTGTGTTTACATGTTTACATATGAGAGCCACAATCTCAAATGTAGACTGTGTCCACCTGTAAGATTCAGGACATCAATAATGGGCTTCATTTAATTGAGAAAATGATAAGAAACACAACCTCACCTGTGCCTTGGACTCTGTGTTGACACTCCCTGTACCATCCAAGGGCTTTCTATTAAATGTGAGACAGAGGTAATTCTCTATGACCTTCATACAAAAATGAGGCCTAGGATTTTTTTTTATACTTATGTTTTAGGGTACATGTGCACAATGGGCAGGTTAGTTACACATGTATACATGTGCCATGTTGGTGTGCTGCACCCATTAACTCATCATTTAACATTAGGTATATATCCAAATGCTATCCCTCCCCCCTACCCCACCCCACAACAGGCTCTGGAGTGTGATGTTCCCCTTCCTGTGTCCATGTGTTCTCATTGTTCAATTCCCACATATGAGTGAGAACGTGGGGTGTTTGGTTTTTTGTCCTTGCGATAGTTTGCTGAGAATGATGGTTTCTAGCTTCATCCATGTCCCTACAAAGGACACGAACTCATCATTTTTTATGGCTGCATAGTATGCCATGGTGTATATGTGCCACATTTTCTTAGTCCAGTCTAACATTGTTGGACATTTGGGTTGGTTCCAAGTCTTTGCTATTGCAAATAGTGCTGCAATAAGTATGCATGTGTGTGTGTCTTTATAGCAGCATGATTTATAATCCTTTGGGTATAGAACCAGTAATGGGATGGCTGGGTCAAATGGTATTTGTAGTTCTAGATCCGTGAGGAATAGCCACACTGACTTCCACAATGGTTGAACTAGTTTACAGTCCCACCAACAGTGTAAAAGTGTTCCTATTTCTCCACATCCTCTCCAGCACCTGTTGTTTCCTGACTTTTTAATGATCACCATTCTAACTGGTGTGAGATGGTATCTCATTGTGGCTTTGATTTGCATTTCTCTGATGGCCAGTGATGATGGTATTTTTTCATGTGTTTTTTGGCTGCATAAATGTCTTCTTTTGAGAAGTGTCTGTTCATATCCTTCACCCACTTTTTGATGGGGTTGTTTGTTTTCTCTTGCAAACTTGTTTGAGTTCGTTGTAGATTCTGGATATTAGCCCTCTGTCAGATGAGTAGATTGCAAACATTTTCTCTCATTCTGTAGGTTGCTTGTTCACTCTGATGGTAGTTTCTTTAGCTGTGCAGAAGCTCTTTAGTTTAATTAGATCCTGTTTGTCAATTTTGGCTTTTCTTGCCATTGCTTTTGGTGTTTTAGACATGAATTCCTTGCCCATGCCTATGTCCTGAATGGTACTGCCTAGGTTTTCCTCTAGGGTTTTTATGGTTTTAGGTCTAACATTTAAGTCTTTAATCCATCTTGAATTAATTTTTGAATAAGGTGTAAGGAAGGGATCCAGTTTCAGCTACATATGGCTAGCTTGTTTTCCCAGCAACATTTATTAAATAGGGAATCATTTCCCCATTTCTTGTTTTTCTCAGGTTTGTCAAATATCAGACAGTTGTAGATACACAGCATTATTTCTGAGGACTGTGTTCTGTTCCATTGGTCTATATCTCAGTTTTGATACCAGTACCATGCTGTTTTGGTTACTGTAGCCTTGTACTATACTTTGAAGTCACGTAGCGTGATGACTCCAGCTTTGTTGTTTTGGCTTAGGATTGGCTTGGCAATGCGGGCTCTTTTGTGGTTCCATATGAACTTTAAAGTAGTTTTTTCCAATTCTGTGAAGAAAGTCATTGGTAGCTTGATGGGGATGGCATTGATTCTATAAATTACCTTGTGCAGTTTGGCCATTTCCATGATATTGATTCTTTTTACCCACGAGCATGGAATGTTCTTCCATTTGTTTGTATCCTCTTTTATTTCATTGAGCAGTGGTTTGTAGTTCTCCTTGTAGAGGTCCTTAACATCCCTTGTAAGTTGGAATCATAGGTGTTTTGTTCTCTTTGAAGCAATTGTGAATGGGAGTTCACTCATGATTTGGCTCTCTGTTTGTCTATTATTGGTGTATAAGAATGCTTGTGATTATTGCACATTGATTTTGTATCCTGAGACTTTACTGAAGTTGCCTATCAGCTTAAGGAGACATTGGGCTGAGATGATGGGGTTTGCTAGATATACAGTCATGTCATCTGCAAACAGGGACAATTTGACTTCCTCTTTTCCTAATTGAATACCCTTTATTTCCTTCTCCTGCCTGATTGCCCTGGCCAGAACTTCCAACACTATGTTGAATAGGAGCGGTGAGAGAGGGCATCCCTCTCTTGTGCCAGTTTTCAAAGGGAATGCTTCCAGTTTTTGCCCATTTGGTAGGATTTTGGCTGTGGGTTTGTCATAGATAGCTCTTATTATTTTGAGATATGTCCCATCAACACCTAATTTTTTGAGAGTTTTTAGCATGAAGTATTGTTGAATTTTGTCAAAGGCCTTTTCTGCATCTATTGAGATAATCATGTGTTTTTTGTCTTTGGTTCTGTTTATATGCTGGATTACATTTATTGACTTGCATATGTTGAACCAGCATTGCATCCCAGAGATGAAGCCCACTTGATCATGGTGGATAAGCTTTTTGATGTGCTGCTGGATTTGGCTTGCCAGTATTTTATTGAGGATTTTTGCATCAATGTTCATCAAGGATTTTGGTCTAAAATTCTCTTTTTTGCGTGTGTCTCTGCTAGGCTTTGGTATCAGGATGATGCTGGCCTCATAAAATGAGTTAGGGAGGATTTCCTCTTTTTCTATTGATTGGAATAGTTTCAGGAGGAATGGTACCAGCTCCTCCTTGTACCTCTGGCAGAATTCAGCTGTGAATCCATCTGGTCCTGGACTTTTTTGTTGGTAAGCTATTAACTGTTGCCTCAGTTTCAGAGCTTGTAATTGGTATTTTCAGAGATTCAACTTCTTTCTGGTTTAGTCTTGGGAGGGTGTAAGTGTTGAGGAATTTTTCGATTTCTTCTAGATTTTCTAGTTTATTTGCATAGAGGTGTTTATAGTATTCTCTGATGGTAGTTAGTATTTCTGTGGGATCAGTGGTGATATCCCCTTTATCATTTTTTTTTTTTGAGACGGAGTCTCGCTCTGTCGCCCAGGCTGGAGTGCAGTGGTGCAATCTCGGCTCACTGCAATCTCCACCTCCTGGGTTCATGCCATTCTCCTGCCTCAGCCTCTCCGAGTAGCTGGGACTACAGGCACCCGCCACCACACCTGGTGAATTTTTTTTTGTATTTTTAGTAGAGACAGGGTTTCACCGTGGTCTCGATCTCCTGAACTCGTGATCCACCCAACTCGGCCTCCCAAAGTGCTGGGATTACAAGCATGAGCCACTGCACCGGCTCCCTTTATCATTTTTTATAGTGTCTATTTGATTCTTCTCTCTTTTCTTCTTTATCAGCCTTGCTAGCAGTCTATCAATTTTGTTGATCTTTTCAAAAAACCACCTCCAGGATTCATTGATTTTTAAAGGGTTTTTTGTGTCTCTATTTCCTTCAGTTCTGCTCTGATGTTAGTTATTTCTTGCCTTCTGCTAGCTTTTGAATGTGTTTGCTCTTGCTTCTCTAGTTCTTGTAATTGTGATGTTATGGTGTCAATTATAGATCTTTCCTCCTTTCTCTTGTGTGCATTTAGTGCTATAAAATTCCCTCTGCACACTGCCTTGAAAAAACTACTTTAAAGCTCATATGGAACCATAAAAGAGCCCACATTGCCAATTCAATCCTAAGCCAAAAGAACAAAGCTGGAGGCATCATGCTACCTGACTTCAAACTATACTACAAGGCTACAGTAACCAAAACAGCATGGTACTGGTACCAAAACAGAAAAATAGACCAATAGAACAGAACAGAGCCCTCAGAAATAATGTCACATATCTACAACTGTTTGATCTTTGACAAACCTGACAAAAACAAGAAATGGGGAAATGATTCCCTGTTTAATAAATGGTGCTGGGAAAACTGGCTAGCCATATGTAGAAAGCTGAAATTGGATCCCTTCCTAACACCTTATACCAAAATTAATTCAAGATGGATTAAAGACTTAAATGTTAGACTTAAAACCATAAAAACCCTAGAAGAAAACCTAGGCAATACCGTTCAGGACATAGGCGTGGGCAAGGACTTCATGTCTAAAACATCAAAAGCAATGGCAACAAAAGCCAAAATTGACAAGTGGGATCTAATTAAACTAAAGAGCTTCTGCACAGCAAAAGAAAATACCGTCAGATGAACAGGAAACCTATAGAATGGGAGAAAATTTTTGCAATCTACTCATCTGATGAAGGGCTAATATCCAGAATCTAGAATGAACTCAAACAAATTTAAAGAGAAAAACAAACAACCCCATCAAAAAGTGGGTGAAGAATATGAAGAGACACTTCTGAAAAGAAGGCATTTATGCAGCCAAAAAACACATGAAAAAATGCTCATCATCACTGGCCATCAGAGAAATGCAAATCAAAACCACAATGAGATACCATCTCACACCAGTTAGAATGGCCATCATTAAAAAGTAAGGAAACAACAGGTGCTGGGGAGGATGTGGAGAAATAGGAACACTTTTACACTGTTGGTGGTACTGTAAACTAGTTCAACCATTGTGGAAGTCAGTGTGGCTATTCCTCAGGGATCTAGAACTAGAAATACCATTTGACCCAGCCATCCCATTACTGGGTATATACCCAAAGGATTATAAATCATGCTGCTATAAATAAAGATGCACACACATGTTTATTGTGGCACTATTCCCAATATCAAAGACTTGGAATGAACCCAAATGTCCAACAATGGTAGACTGGATTAAGAAAATGTGGCACATATACAACATGGCATACTATGCAGCCACAAAAAATGATGAATTCATGTCCTTTGTAGAGACATGGATTAAGCTGGAAACCATCATTCTCAACAAACTATCGCAAGGAAAAAAAGACAAACACTGCATGTTCTCAATCATAGGTGGGAATTGAACAATGAGAACACATGAACACAGAAAGGGGAACGTCACACACCGGGGACTGTTTCGGGTCAGAGGAGGGTGGAGGGATAGTATTAGGAGATATACCTAATGTTAAATGATGAGTTAATGGGTGCAGCAAACCAACATGGCACAGGTATACTTATGGAAAAAACCTGCATGTTGTGCACATGTTCCCTAAAACTTAAAGTGTTATAATAATAACAATAAAAAGAGAAAAGAAAGGTTTAACTGTGAGATGAATTCACACATCACTAAGAAGTTTCACAAACAGCTTCTTTCTAGTTTTTATCTGGGAATATTCAGTTTTTCATTGTAGGCTTCCATTGCCCCAAATGTTTCTTCACTTCTTCTACCAAAAGAGCACTTCAAAACTGCTACGTGTTTAACTCTGTGAGATGAATCCACTGAACACCAAGCACTTTCACAGATAGCTTCTTTCTAGTTTTTATCTGGAAATATTTTGTTTCTTGCCATATGACTTAATGGGCTTCCAAATGTGTAGGGGTACCCCCTGAAACTGTTGCTATGGAATAAAAGAAGAAATGCTCCTGATTATTGTAAATACAAAATTGCATGCAGGATTGTGTAAAGACAATGCCTGGTTGGGCTGCCAAAATGAGCCAACAGCCTGTGATGTTCTTCCACCTGCAGAGAGCCTATACACGGAAATGTAGTCAGGGAGATTTCAAAAAATCTGTATTCCTATCCCAGAGAAGCCGATGTTCATAACTTTGGGAATGCACATATCACAAAGTGGTGTCTCAGAACGCTTCTTTCTAGTTTTTTTCTGAAGATATTTCCTTTTTCACCACAGGCCAGAATGCATTCCAAAATGTCCCTTCACAGATTCTACAAAAAGAGTGTTGTAAAACTGCTCAGTCAAAAGAAAGGTTTAACTCTGTGAGATGAATGCACACGTCACAAAGCAGTTTCCCTTACAGCTTCTTACTAGTTTTCATTAGAAGATATTTTCTTTTTCACCATAGGCCTCAACATGCTCCCAAATATACCTTCGCAGATTCTAGAAAAACACAGTTTCCAAGCTCCTCAATCAAAAGAAAGGATTAACTCTGTGAGATAAAAGGAAACATCACAAAGATGTTTCTTAGAAATCTTTCTAGTTTTTTTGTGGAGATATTTCCTTTTTCACCATAGTCCTCATTGAGATCTCAAATATCCCTTTGCAAATTAAACAAAAATAGTGTTTTGAAATGCTCAATCAAAAGAAAGCTGTAACTCTGTGAGAAGAATGTACATATCACAAAGCAGTTCCTCAGAAGGCATCTTTCTGGTTTTTATCTGAGGATGTTTCCTTTCTTACCATCAGCCTCATTGCATTCCCTAGTATCCTTTCACAAATTCTACAAAGTTTCCAAACTGCTAAATCAAAAGAAAGCATTATTTCTGTGAGATGAATGCACTCATCACAAAGTAGTTTCTCAGAAAATGTCTTTCCAGTTTTTATGTGAAGATATTTCCTTTTGCATTGTAGGTCCCAATGCACTCCCAAATATGCCATCCCAGATTCTAAAAAAACAGTGCTTCCAAACTGCTCAATCAAAAGAAAGCTTTAACTCTGTGAGATGAATGCACACATCACAAAACTGTTTCTCAGATATCTTTCTAGGTCTATCTGAAGATATTTAATTATTCACCATAGGCCTGAATGTATTACTAAATACCCCTTCGCAGATTCTACAAAAACAGTGTTTCCAAACTGCTGAATCAAAAGAAAGGTTTAAATATGTGAGATGAATGTGCACATCACAAAGCACCTTCTCAGAAAGCTTCTTTTTAGTTTTTTTGTGAAAATATTTCCTTTTTCACCATAGGCCTCGATGTGCTCCCAAATATCCCTTTGCAGATTCAACAAAAACAGTTTCTCCAAAATCTTCTTTCTGGTTTTCATTTGAAGATATTTCATTTTTCACCATAGGCCTCAATGCACTCCCAAACATCCCTTTAGAGATTATATAAAATCAGTGTTTCCAAACTGGTCAATCAAAAGAAGCTTTAACTGTGTGAGATGAATGCACACATCTCAAAGCAGTTTCTGAGAAAGCTTCTTTCTAGTTTTTATGTGAAGCTATTTCATTTTTCACCATAGGCCTCAATGTGTTCCCATATAACCCTTGATAGATTCTATAAAAACATTGTTTCCAAACTTCTCAATCAAAAGAAAGGTTTAACTCTGTGAGATGAATGCATGCATCATGAAGCAGTTTCTCAGAAAGCTTCTTTCTAGTTTTTATGTGAATATACCTCCTTTTTCACCATAGGCCTCTATGTGCTCCCAAATATCCCTTCAGAGATTCAACAAAAACAGTGTTTCCAAACTGCTCAATTAAAAGAAAGCTTTAGCTCTGTGAGATGAATGCACTTATCACAAAGCTCTTAATCAGAAAGCTTCTTTCTAGTTTTTTTGTGAAGATATCTCCTTTTTCACCATAGGCCTCAATTCGCTCTGAATTAGCCTTTAGCACACTTGCAAAAACAGTTTTTCCAAACTGCTCAATTGAAAGAAAGACTCAACTCTGTGAGATGAATGCACACATTGCAAAGCAGTTTCTCAGGAAGCTTCTTTCTAGTTTTTATCTGAAGATATTTCTTTTTTCACCATAGTCCCCATAGTGCTCCTAAATATCCTTTTGCAGATTCCATGAAAACTGTTTTACTCTAAAATTTTCAACCAAGAGAAAGCTTAAACTCTATGAGACAAGTGCAGACATCACAAAACAGTTTCTCATAAAGCTTCTTTCTAGTTTTTATCTGAAGGCATTTTCTCTTTCACTATATGCCTCAAAGCTGTCCCAAATACTCCTTCCCAGTTTCTACAAAAACAGTGTTTCCAAACTGATCAGGCACACATTTTTAGATAAAATATCTGAGTTTTATGAGGCCTTTAGTATATGATGTGATAGAATATCAGAAGACCATACTTTTTTCTAGTTTTCCATGCAATTCTGTCACTGTTTCATCTTTACTCCTACCAGAGTAATTTTCCAAAATAAATATCTTGTCATTCTTCCTGTTGTTATCAGTAAATAAGTGAAATGAAAAGCTAGATTATATAATTTATCTAGAACAAGGAAGTAGAATTGAATTTCTATTCATTAATGAGACTGACCAGGCAATTACACAGATAGGCATTTTACATTTTGAAGATCATATGGACCCATTGTCAGATATATTATTATTTATGTCTATATGGACATCACCTATGCATATTTATGTAGAAATCAATGAGAGCTGATTTTTATTTTTATTATATCTATTTTTTGAGATAGGGTCTTTCTTTGTTGCCCAGGCTGGTGTGCAGTGGTGCAATCACTGCTCACTGCAGCCTCAAACTCCCAAGCTCAAGCAATCCTTCCACCTTGGCCTCCGAAATAGCTAGGACAACAGGTGCACATCACCATGCCCACCTTTTTTTTTTTTAACGTTTGATAGAGACTGGGTCTTGCTATATTGCCCAGGTTGCTCTTGAACTCCTGGGCTCAAAGAATCCTCTCATTTCAGCCTCTTCAACTGCTGGTATTACAAGCATGAGCCACCATATGGGCTGGAAGCTGGTTTTTAAAGTACTGAGATCATATACATGACAGAACCTGAAAAATAGACAATACCAAGCTTTATGTTAAAAGGTGTGAGGGTATCAATATTGTTGTGGCTATTGGGGAGGAAAAAATTGGTAAAACCAGTGAGTTAAAGCTGTTGCTTTAAACTTTGGCTTTAACTTAACAAATGTTCTGTGGGGCAACAGTATATATGTAACCATGCTATGCCCATTCACAGACGCAGTAGAGGGAAGAATTTCTCAAAGACAACTCTTCTAAGATTGAAATTAAACCGTACTGGGTTTGAAAAGAGAAAGTCCAGGAATTACCAAATATTTTAGATATCAGATAAAAGAGAATGCCAGGTATGCGATGATAATCAGCAATGGTTGTTAACACAATACATCAAATCAGTATTTGAATTAGCTTTTGAATTACAAGGACAAATGGATCAAGTCTTGACTCTTTAGTAGATTAATCTTATTATGCTGAGATGTCTTTTCCCCTGTTTTCCCACAAGGAGATTACAAATTTGCAAAACTCAGCTGCTCTCATTTTATGCTCTCACCAAGCCAAAAGCTGAAGTTCATCAATCAGTGTGTCTAAGTGTTCACTAGTTATATACCATTTTGCAGTTTAAGCTATCTTTCCGACTTCCTAAATCATCACCTTCATTTGTCCTTGTTTTTTTCCACTATCACTTCCTTATTGACCACATAAAGAATAAAGTTCTTATTTTGTTATTGTTCATTTTAGTCTAATTTCATCAAAATATAATAATCCTTTAATTTCATTTTAATTTCAAAGATTAAATTAAACCTACATATAAATGGGTGTAAGATTTGCATTTGCATTATTTTGGCATCAATTTGCTATCCTCCCTCATACACATAGAGATCATTTCCATGTACGTGACTTCAAACATCCAAGTGCAGAATTAAAAGCAGTTGTAAATTCTGGTTCTCATTTTCTTGATACAATTACTATATAAACTTCCTCTTGCTGCTGTAACCAATTACCACAAACTTCATATCTTACAATAAAGTGACTGTTAATCCTACAGTTCTGGAGTTCGGAAGACTTAATTGAGACTCACAGAGCTAACATCAAGTTTTGGCCAGGGCTGTAGTCTTTCTGAGGGCTATGTGGCACAATATATGTACTTGATTTTTTTCAGCATCCAGAGGCCACCTTTATTCCTTGGAACATGACCACATTCTTATATATATTTTTTTGAGATGGAGTCTCCTTCTGTCGCCCAGGCTGGAGTGCAGTGCCATGATCTCAGCTCACTGCAACCACTGCCTCCCAGGTTCAAGCGATTCTCTTGCCTCAGTTTCTTCAGTAACTTGGACTACAGGCACGTGCCACCATGCCCAGTTAAGTTTTTGTGTTTTTAGTAGGGATGGGGTTTCACCATGTTAGCCAGGATGGTCTTGAACTCCTGACCTCGTGATCCACCCACCCCGGCCTCCCAAAGTGCTGCTATTAGGCGTGAGCCACTGCGCTGGGTCCTCATTCTTGTATCTTAAAAGTCAGTGATGTTGAGTAATTTCTCATGCCACCACCTCCATGGTTGTCTTTCTTCTGCCTTCTTCTTTCACTTATAAGGAAGCTTGTGATTTCATTGATTCCACCCATTTAAGATAATCTCTCCACCATTTTATTGCAACCTTAATTTCACTTGAAATCTAATTTCCCCCTGCCATGCAACCTAACATATTTGTATGTCAGACTCTGGGAAGTAGGACATGAACATTTTTGGGAGGCCACTATTTTGTCTCCAGCAGACATAATCTATTTACTTGCAGATTAAAGTGTTCTTTATTTTTCTGCCTCCCACTCTTAATTTTTTTTAATAATACGAATTGCAGTAAAGAGAAAGAAAGAAAAGAAAAGAAAGAAAACAGAAGGAAGGAAAGAAGGAAGGGAGGAAGGAAAGAAAGAAAGAAAGAAAGAAGAAAGAAAAGAAGGAGGAAATTAGAGAAGGAAGGAAGAGAGGGAGGGAGGAAGGGAGAAAGGCAGGAAGGCAGAAAAAAGAAAGCAAGAACACAAGAAAGAAAGAAAGAAAGAAAGAAAGAAGAAAGAAAGAAAAGAAAGAAAGAAAGAAAGAAGAAAGAAAGAAAGAAAGAAAGAAAGAGGAAAAAAGAAAAAAGAAAGAAAGAAAGAAGGAAAGAAAGAAAGGAAGAAAAGAAAGGAAGGCGGAAGGGAGGAAGGAAAGGAGGAAGAGAGAATGGTAAAAGGGAGGAAGGCAAAGAAATAAAGAAAATAAAGAGGAGAAGGAAGGAAGTAAGGAAGTAAGGAAAAAGGAGAAAATAAGGGAGGGAGGGAGGAAGAAAAGGAGGGAGGGAGGGAGTATAAAAGGAAAGAAACCAAGAAAGTGAGAAAGGAAGAAAGAATAAGAGAAAAGAAGGAAGGAAAGAAGGGAGGGAGATAGGAAGGGAGGGAGGAGCGAAGGAAGAATAAGAGGAAAGACAGAAGGAAGGAAAGAGAAAAAAGAAAAGAAAAAAGAAAAGAAAGAGGAAAAGAAGAAAGGAAGGAAGAAGGCAAGGGAAGGGAAGAGAAGAGAAAGGAAGATGGAAAGAAGGAAGGAAGACCGCAAATATTAGAAATTCTGGGTTTGTTAGAGAATATGCCATACTGTGTTTTTTTTTCACTTGAAAGGAAAGAGTATCTGCCATTGAAGATTGGATGTCTTGTTGGTGATATTGTTGTTCTTATCTTCCATATGATTAATGAGTTCGTGCCTAGTCTGTCCATTACTAAGACAAAAGTGTTGAAGTTTGCAAATATAATTTTGGATTTTTCTAGTTCACCTTTGATTTCTTTCATGTTTTACCTCATGTATTTGGAGGTTCTGTTGTTAGCTGCATACCCTAATTAGTAGGATGTTTATGTCTTCTTGAGAATTGATTATTATGTTATATATTATCTCTCATCTCTGATACTTTTTCTTGTTCTGAACTCTGTTGTGTCTAGGATCAATGTAGTCCTTCCACAGCTTTATTTTAGTGTTTCCATGATATGGCTTTCTCCATATCTTGATTATAACCTATTTATATCTCTATATATTTGGAGCAAGATATAAAATTTAGAGCTGATTTTTTAAAGATTTTTCAAGATGGAATTCCTGTTTATTTTTGTTCTATTTGACATTCTCTGAGTTTCCTATATCTGAAGTTTGATTTTCTGTCACTTCTTTTAGAATATTTTTGGCAGTTATTTTGAAAAATATTTCTTTTGCTCCATTATTTTTCCCTCTTTTTTTTTGGGATTTCAATTATAACTAGGGTAGGTAATTTCATCTCAGTCTTATGCAGGTACTTTTTCCCAGAGTCTCAGGAATGTAGCCTTCTCACACTTCTGTTCTTTTCCTGGCTGTGTTGCTGAGCTCAGTGATATTCCTCCTTCACCGTCAAGAACAGTTTTCTTTTGTTTTTCCTGTTTTCATACTCCCAGCATCAGGAGTATTCTAAGTGTGGTAGTTTTTGTTGCCTTCCCCTACATATTAAGTGGAATATCTTGGTCTATTTGGACTCTTACAACAAAATAACATAAACTGGGTGACTAAAAAACAACAGATATTTCTTTTTTCACACTTCTTGAGGCTGTAAGATCTCAGGTCAAGATGCTCACAAATTCAGTGTTGATGAGAGCCCATTTCATAGTTCATAGATGGTGCCTTCTTTCTATGTCCTCACATAGTGGAAGGCACACAAGGACTCCATTGAGCTTCTTTTATAAAGGCACTAATCCCATTCATAAGGGCTGGGCCCCCAAGACCTGGTCATCTCCCAAGTGTTCTGCTCTCCCTGATCTGTATCATATACAGACTGTCTTGGATTCCTTACCAGTTGCTTGAGCGATCACAGTGGGTTTATGGAGAAAAAGTTTTCAAGGTGATGGATCTTTCCCAACTTCTGCAGCTGTCAGCAGTCTCCCAATCTGACCAGCCCCACTTTGTCTTTAGGAATTTATTGATTATTCCAGTTTTACTTGTCATAGTGCTGTCTATTTGCATCTTTCCTATGTAAGTGCATCTGTCCTCTTTCTCCTTGCAGGTGCTTGTTTTCCCTCACATTTTGACTCAGTTCTTGGCAACCTGGTTGCTATAAAAATAAAGTCATGACTTTGAAGTTAGTTTGGTTCTTTCATTGTTGTAAGGTTAGGAGCCCTATTCCATCCCAGCTCTCCAAAACCGAGAATATTTTTGGGGTTGAAATTTTAGGCTTTCTCTTTGAATTGTAGTTTTATCTTATTTCAGTTACAATTTGCATTTTCATAATGATTAATGAGACTAAGCTTTTTTTGTGTAGTTGACTGTACCTTTGGATTTTTTTCCCAAATCCCTTTTCATTTCTTATTTTCTTTATGGTTTTAGAAAATGTAGTTTACATATTGCAGCTTGATTTTTTACTCAGTTAATGGCATGCTTAATGGAGAGAAAAAATATTAACTATATTTCCCTTTTTAATTACTGTGCTTTTTTCTTTTAAAGGAAATATTTCATTACGTTAAATTTTAGTGTTATTCTACTTAGCTATTCCTTAAATATTATAGTATTTTGGATTTCACATATGAAATGGTAACACATCTTGAGTTTATTATGTATAGAGTAAGGCTATTTTCTTTTTTGTTTTTTAAGGTAAAAATCACATAATATAAAATTAATAACTTAACCATTTTAAAGCATACAATGCAGTTGCTTTTAGTATATTCACAATGTTCCAGGACAATTTCGTCATGTCCCTTCTAAAAATTCATTATGCATAAAGTTGTTACACCCTATTCTGCTTCCCTGAGCCCTAACGTCCACTAATCTGATTTATATCCCAAATGATTTGCCAATTCCTGATGTTTCATGTGAATAAAATCAAGTAATATTTGTCCTTTTGTGCACTTAACATAATGCTTTCAAATTTCACCCATATTATACCATGTATAAGTACTTCATTCTTTGTTATAGCTGAAAATTGGGTGCCCATTTATGAGTCAACAAGCATGTGGAGTTTCCACTTTATGACTGTATGAATATTACTGCTATAAATATTCATGCACATGTTTATTTTCTGAGCACCTATGTTTTGTAAGATTAACAGCTCTGACTTAACAGAAACAATGGAAGGCAAGAGGCAGTAGAAAAATATATTCAAAAGATGCAAAGAAAAAAACCTGTCAGCCACCAATTCCTTATCCAGCAATTATTTTCCAAAAATGAAGATAACACAAAGACTTACCCAGATAAACAGAAATATTAACTGAAGTTGTTGCTGGCAGGCCTACCATACAAAAAAAAAAAACAAAACACTAAAATAAATTCCTAAGGCTAAAAGCAAGTTACACAAGACAGTCATTTGAATCCACATTTTTAAAAAAGCACTGGAATAGGTAATGTTAACATTATAAAAGACAGTAGAAATGCATGTTTTCTCTTTATCATAAATTGTTTATAAAATAATATGTGTATAATGGCCGGGCACGATGGCTCACGCCTGTAATCTCAGCACTTTGGGAGGCCGAGGCAGGCGTATTACGAGGCCAGGAGATCGAGACCATCCTAGCTAACACAGTGAAACCGCCTCTCTACTAAAAATACAAAAAATTAGCCGGGCGAGGTGGCAGGCGCCTGTAGTCCCGGCTACTCGGGAGGCTGAAGCAGAAGAATGGCGTGAAGCCGGGAGATGGAGCTTTCAGTGAGCGGAGATTTTGCCACTGCACTCCAACCTGGGCGACAGAGGGAGACTCCGTCTCAATGATAATGATAATAATAATATGTGCATAATGTATTGCTGAGTATTTGACATGTAGAAATGTAATATGTCTATAACATATTTTCCAGTAACGTCAAAAAGGAGATAGTTGGAAGAAAAATGTATTGTGATAAGGTAATCACTATAGATGGTAAAGTAATAATTACTAAAATGTATTGTTGGCTTTGTAACTTTAATAGATGTAATGTGTAAAGTGATAATACTGTAAAATGGAGGAAATAAAAGAGATTTGTATAAGAATGATGGTTCTATGTATTGCTAAAATTTTACTAGTATAAATTGGAAGATGACTTGAATAATTAATTTTCCATATACCTATATGGTAAACTTACAACAAAAATTCTCAAAAATACATAGTAAAATAATTCATTAGTAATCTAAAGTTCCCTATTTTAGAAAATATTCATTCATTGCAAAATAAAGCAATAAAGAAAAATATTTGAGAAATATACAAAACAACCAGTTAAATGGCAGACATAAATAGAATTATGCCAATTATAATATTAAATGTCAGCAGATTAAAATCCAATCAAGAGGCAGAGATTGTCAGACTGGATTAAAACAAGTGATCCCAACATACGCTGAGGTGCAAGGATACTAATGGATTGAAAGTAAAAAGATGACAAAAAATATCATGCAAAGAGCAATCATAAGAACACTGAACTCATTATACTCATAACACACAATATAGACTATTAAAAGTGTGAATAGGATTTTAAAAATTTATATTGTAGTAATAAGGGTGTCAATGCTTGAGGAAGACATAGCTATTACAATCATGTATGCACAGATATGAGCTAAATTATTTCCTCTATATAGATGCTGAAATCCTAACCACTGAATATGACCTCATTAGGAAATAGGTTCTTTGCAAGTGATCAAGTTAAGATAAAATCAGATGAGCCTTAATTCAATATGACTGATGTCCTTATAAAAAGAAGAAATTTGAGTAGAGGCAGACATAGAAACAGGGAGAGTACCATGTGATTATGAGGGCAGAGATTATCCAAGGAATGCCAAAGACTGCCACTAAACCACCAGAAGCTAGAAACAAGGCACAGAACAGGCTTTCTCTCATAGCCCTTGAAGGGATCATCCTTGCTGACACCTCAATCTCAGACTTTTAGCTTCCAGGACTATAAGACTATAAATTTATGTTGTTCAAGGCACCCAGTTTGTGTTACTTGGTTATGGCAGCCCTAGAAAACTAATACATGAACTAATAACAAAGCATAATAACATGAAGCAAAAATTGACAAAAGAGGAGCATCAGCAAAATGGTAGTGGAGACAGCTGCAATCTTCCCTTTCCCAACAGAAACATCACACAACTAAGAGAAACTGTCACAATAAATTTTGCCAAAACTCTGGAAAATGGTCAGAAGATTACAACAACCAAGTGAAAGCAGACTCAAGAAACAGACAACTTGAAAACTTTATGACATTTTTAACTTGCCTTTGCCCCAGCAAATTGGCAGTGTTGAAGTGTCAGAAGCCCACGTTCCCAGTGAGGAACTCTGGTCCATGGTCCAAAGGAACAAAAGATCTTACCCGCAAATTATTATGTGTCTGTTCCGACTGGTCTGGGGGATACCTAAAGGACTAATGAGAGGCTTTTTTGTCTGTGTTGCTAGTATACAGAACAGATAAGGAATGGACATTATTAAGAAACTCTGCAAGGAGACCTAACAAACTACAGGTGCTTTGGGCAAAAATTAGAGCTTACACATATAGCAGATCACCTTCAGCACAGGAAAAAAAGTTGGAGAAGAGTATTTGGAAAACTATGACATCCAAAATCATTCAAGTACATGGAAGAGTCTAGAAAGTCACATGTATGCATAGGTTAAGCCACATGCTGACAGATGTCATAAGAAGACCCTACACATTTACCTTGGCTGATCCCTCCCCTCAGTGCAAGCTCTGTGCAAGAGTGAACTTGAACTTCACTCAGTGCAAGAGTGAACGCACACTTTGTGCCGGCTTTAAAGAACCCAGCACAAAGCCAGTCTGCATGGCCTAGAGGTATATTTTGCTGGATAATGATTACTTGTTTTTCTTTTTTGTTTGTTATATTTGCCTATTTTCTTAGTTCCTGACATACAAGAGAATCACTGTCAAAACATTAGCTTAACATTTGTTAAGGAAACAAAAAGACTTCAGTGACCACACCTTATAAAGCAAACGGTTTTGTAAATCACCTTGGAAAATTTCACTGTAAAAAAAAAACCTTAACGATATAAAAAGTAAATAAAATTTAAAACCACAAAACATTAGTGTGTTTGTAGGGGGGTCTGATTTACAGAGTAACCACATAGTAATTATAATTATTATAATGTCCAGTTTTCAAAAAAGTTACAAGGCATACAAAGAATGGGAAAGTATGGCTCATTCAAAGAAACAAACTAAATTGACAGAAAATATCTCTAAGGAAACACAGACATCAAACTTACTACACAAAGACTTTAAAACAACTCTCTTAATTATACTCAAATGTCGAAAGGAAAACATAAACAAAGAGATAAAGGAATCAGAAAAAATATTAAAAAGTAGGAATATCAACAAAGAGATAACAGAAATTCTGGAGTTGAAAGCTACAATGATAAAAACTAAAAAATCACCAGGGGGATTTAAGAGTATATTTGCACATGCAGAAGAAGTCATGAGCTTGAAGATAAGAAAATGGAAAATATTGATTCTGAGAAACAGAAAGAATAACAAATAAAAAATGAGCAGAGACTAAGGAATCCGTGGGACATCATCAAATAGACCAACATTCATATTCTAGAAGGATAAATTATGTTGTGAAAACTTTATCATTCTTTCTTTTCACCTTCCTTTCTTCCTCCCTCCCCCTCCTCCTCCTTTTTACTTTTCTTCCTCTTCCTTTCTCTTCTTCTTTCTCTCCTTCATTATCACTTTCACTCTGTTTCTCTTTCTCCCTTTCTCTTTTTTCTTTTCTTTCAATTTTCTCAATTACTAAGAGATGTTTAAATACCCTTACCATGTTAGTAGATATGGTTATTTCTTCCTTTGGTTCTCTTTGGAGATTTATAGTCACTCTAAGTAAAGAGATAACCCAAACATAAGCCTCACAAACAGGCTTCCATACCATTCTTAATTTGGTCCTGTAATTCTTCATTGCTGTATTAACTTTCTGGTGCTTTTAAGGATGTTTTATAACAAATTGTTTAGTTTTTTCCAATGGAATGTTGATTCTGAATTTTGTAATTCATATTGTAAGTATATAGGGAGTTTAATATAAAATTATTAAGCTAATATTTGTGAAAGAATGTATGTGTCCATTTAACAAATATGTTAATCCTCAAACTGCTATTGGGCAGCTGAGCATACAGCAATAAAAATAACATAATTTTTATGCACACAATATTTATGGAATACATTTCTGAAACAAATAAATAATTTAGTTAATAACATGACAAAGAACAGAAATCGTATACACTATAGAGCATAGTAAAGGAATAATGAATGATTAAAATTATTAATATCAGGTAGAAAATGAAGGGTATCTTTGAGAGCAGATTGCTTGCTCAAGGAAGCAAGCAATTAGTCTTATGAGGAAAGAGTTACCTGTGGATAAAGGAGTAACTGAAAAATTTACAAGTCAAGACTTTTGAGCAAAAACAAATATATGACTCTTAGTCACTGATTCAGTACAGTGAAAAAAAAGTTGAAGAGATATCTTGGAACTAAACCATGTTGTGGAAGAGCATGTAGGGTTTTGATAATCATGGGATTATTTTGAATTAATTTTAAATGCGATAGGAATATATGAGATAATTTCACCAGAGAATAACATGATTGTGTTTGCATTTCAAAGGGGTGTATCTGGTGTACTGTGTAGAATAAATAGGTTATGTGAGCAAATAAATTGGGAGGCTACTGTAATCCAGAGAAAAAAGGTAGTGACTTAGGTGAGAATGCTGTTAGTATGAGTGGTATTAGTGGTGAGAAGTCGTTAGGCCGTGGATGTATTTCACAGGACTGGCCAAGAGAACTGCAGCTAAATTGGAGTGTAGGGAGTGAAATGGAGAACTCAAATATGACTCTCAGCACTGGAAGGTGACAGCTGTCACTGAAGCATGCTGACGCCTCTTATTAAGAGAGTTACTTGGGAATGGCAAGATCAAAACTTCTCACTTTCAAATTTATGAAAAATATTGTTTTCAGAACGAATGACTTTGGGATCAGAAAGCCGTCATTCTAATTGATGGTTCCACGACTACACAGGCTCACATTCCCAAGAGCAAAATTAAATCATCACAAAGGTGCTTCCTGATAATTCTAGAGAATGGAGAATTACTGTAACATCTTTCTGATTTTAGGAGAGGTAGCAGTTCCCTTTTTAGCCTAAACGCTATTTTTTTTAAAGCTCAGCCAAGAGACTCCATTATAATTTTCAAATGTGTGTAACTAAATTCTCATATTAAATACCACTATGCTTAAATTAGTCAAAACATTTTCCCCATCTACAACCCTATCCTTTCATTGCAATCATTTTCTCAAAAGTGACTGCAGCTAACAGACCCTAAAAGGTGAAAATCTAGGGTAGGTTATCTGATCTAGTTAGTTTTGAAGACAGGATCTAGAGATTATTTAATATGAAATAGGTCACCTGAAATGAAGTGTTTACTGAAAACAGTTTGGATCAGCCCAGTTTTCCATCACTGAACCATGCATTTGGTTTAAAAAACACAACAACTCTGGGGAATATTGGCTGCTTCCAAATGTGTTGAAGATGTTAAAGAAAAGAGCATAAAATTATAAATGATCATCTGAGACCTTTAGAGTCTCTGCTCAAGAGACTGGAGTCTTCCATTCTTAACGAAACACCCAAATATTGTAATAATTGGGCAAAATCTAAATATCAGAGAGATAATTGTATCTTGAAGATTGTTAAATTATAATGGTGATTCACTACCTTGCCACGTCTCTGAGTCAAAAATTAGATCTTTGTTTAGGAATCAATGGTACTCTGCAACTTGGAAGTAGGAAGATTTTAGAAGACTCAAACATTGACTTTCTTGTGTGCAAAAAAAAGATGTATTGAGATAAGACAAGTCTTTCCTTGCAAGGATACCTCTAATGCTCATACACCACCTCCCCTAACGTTAATATAGCTTCCAGATCACTAACCAGTGTCAGAGAGCAGCCTATGCAACTACAAATTCAAAAGATGTCAAACACAGGGTCAAGCCTAGAATAAGAAGTCTTAGCTAATTAAGTATGCTTTTTTCCCCAAATTCATATTAACAAAAACTTGGATATGTCAGAGAATGCATTCTAAGTTCACTCATCCTAGGAGGGAGAAACATAATTTTAAATTAAGAGCTGAAGCATTCTTTTCCTAACAAAAAGCAAGTAAAACGAAATATCACACCACAGGAGGGATTTCACGAATTAGTGTCAATATCAAAACCTTAAAATAGGCAAGGGAAATGCAGATTCACAATTAACTCTTCTACTTGTTTTGTTCAGAGAAGAGATGATTCTGAGAGAATGACAGTTAATTAACCCCAGCTGGTTTAGTTGGTGCTTTCAATTGCTGCTTCTGATGAATTCCTTTAGCTAGAATAAATTTATGAGGATTTTGGCATGTGGTATTAGAGATGGTTATTAATTTTTTCCTCTTATTTGCATTGTTCAATGTAGTAAATACTGGCTGTATATGGCTACTTAAATTCAAATTAATTACAATGAAATATACTTAAATATTGAATTTTTTAGTCACTGATGGTTCATTATTGAATATCTTCAGCTAAGATTTCCCACCTAAATACACTAAGAGGTGGCTTAGTTAACTGCTTCTCCACAAATATTGAAGCTGTTGTTAACTCCTGATATATTCTGTGCAAATAGAATATTCATGAGCCTCCTCCTGAAACCAGCAGCCTAGATATAATTTTATAAATTGGATACAAGTTGGAAATCTATACTCTTTAAGTTTTTGAAATATTAGCTTCCCAGGGAAGAAAATCAAATTCATTAGATATGTTAGGACAATTTAACTCAAGATGTTCAAAACCGAAATGACATATTCTACAATATGTGATAAAACCACCCCCTAACAACATAAAGCAAAACAGGGATTGACCTTAAAGTCCTGCCTTTTCCTTAACCGCAAGCCAATCAGTTTTCAAATCTTGCATTTTATTTTGAAAGGTCGTTATCCCCCTAGTCTCTTGTGTCTAGACTTGGCACATATCTAAGTTTGTTACCTCTATCTACTGACTGTTGCTGGATTTTGAGTGTTTACCCTCACATAGGATTCTAGAACACTGATGCTGGGTTCTTAGTGTTTGTCCCTCACATAGGATACCAGAACACTGCTACGACGTTGTGAATGTTTGTCTGTCACAAAGTATTCTAGAAAATTGCTGCTGGGTTCTGAGTGTTTGTCCGTCTCAAATTATTCTAGAACACTGCTGCTGGGTTCTGAGTGTTTGTCCCTCACACAGAATTCCATAACCCTGCTGCTGGGATCTGAGTGTTTGTCCCTCACATAGGATTCGAGAACACAGCTGCTGGGTTCTGAGTGTTTGTCCCTCACATGGGATTCCAAAACACTGCTGCTGGGTTCAGTGTTTGTCCCTCACATACGATTCCCAAACACTGCTAAGAGATTCTTAATGTTTGCCCCTCACAAAGGATTCTAGAACACTGCTTCTGGGTTCTGAGTGTTTGTCCCTCACATGGGATTCCAGAACACTGCTGCTGGTTTCTGAGTGTTTGTTTCTCATAAACGATTACAGAAGACTTCTACTAGTGTCTGAATGATTGTCCCTCAGATAGGATTCCAGAACACAGTGCCAGGGTTCTGAATGTTTGTCCCCCACACAGGATTCCAGAAGAATTCTAAGAGTGTCTGAATATTTGTCCCTCAGATAGGATTCCAGAACACAGTTGCTGGATTCTGAGTGTTTTTCCCTCTCATAGGATTCCAGAAAACTGCTGTTGGGTTCTGAGTGTTTATTCCTCACATAAGATTCCAGAACATTACTGCTGAGTCTGAGTGTCCCTCACAGAGGATTCCAAAACACTGCTGCTGGATTCTGAGGGTTTGTCCCTCACATATGATTTCAGAACACTGCTATGAGTGTCTGAATGTTTCTCCATTACAAAGGATTCCAGAAAACTGCTGCAGTGTTCTGAGTGTCTGTCCCTCACATAGGATTCTGGAACACTGCAACGAGTTTCTTAATGTTTGTCCCTCACAAAGGATTCTAGAACTCTGCTACTGGTTTCTGAGTGTTTATCTCTCACATAGGATTCCAGAACACTGCTACTGGGTTCTGAGTGTCTGTCCCTCACATAGGATTCCAGAACACAGCTGCTGGGTTCTGAATGTTTGTCCCTCACAGACGATTCCAGAACACTGCTGCTGGGTTCTGAGTGTTTGTCCATCACATAGGATTCCAGAACACTGCTTCGAGGGTCGGAATGTTTGTCCCTCCCAATAGATCGTAGGACACTGCTGCTGGGTTCTGAGTGTTTGTCACTCCCATAGCTACGAGGGTCTGAATGTTTGTCTATCACAAAGGATTCCAGAACACTGAAGCTGGGTTCTGAGTGTTTGTCCCTCATTCTGGATTCCAGAACACTGCTTCGAGGGTCTAAATGTTTGTCCCTCACATAGGATTGTAGAATATTGCTTCAGGGTTCTGAGTGTTTCTCTCTCACATAGGATTCCAGAGCACTGCTGCTGGGTTCTGAGTGTTTGTCCCTCACAAAGGATTCCAGAACACTTCTACGAGTGTCTGAATATTTGTCCTACGTATAGGATTTCCGGATACAGTGGCTGGGTTCTGAGTGTTTGTGCCTCACATAGGATTCCTGAAGACTTCTATGAGTGTCTGAATCTTTGTCCCTCTGATAGGATTCCAGAACACTGCTGCTGGGTTCTGAGGGTTTGTCCCTCACATAGGATACCAGAACACTGCTACAACCATCTGAATCTGTATCTGTCACAATTAATTATAGAACACTGCTGCTGGGTTCTGCATTTTTGTCCCTCACATAGGATTCCAGAACACTGCTGCTGGGTTCTGAGTGTTTGTCCCTCAAATAGGATTCCAGAACCCTACTGCTGGGTTCAGAATGTTTGTCCCTCACAGACGATTCCACAACACCGCTACGAGTTTCTTAATGTTTGTCCCTCAGAAATGTTTCTAGAACACTGCTGCTAGTTTCTGAGTGTTTGTCCCTCACAAAGGATTCTAGAACACTGCTGATGGGTTCTGCGTGTTTGTCTCTCACATAGGATTCCAGAACACAGCTACTGTATTCTGAGTGTTGGTCTCTCACATAGGATTCCAGAACACAGCTACTGTATTCTGAGTGTTTGTCCCTCACAGAGGATTCCAGAACTATGCTGCTTAGTTCTGAGTTTTGTCCCTCACAAAGGATTCTGGAACACTGCAGCTGGGTTCCTAGTGTTTGCCCCTCACAAAGGATTCTAGAAGACTGCTGCTGGGTTCTGAGTGTTTGTCCCTCACATAGGATTCCAGAACACTGCTACAGGGTTCTTAGTGTTTGTCCCTCACAGTGTATTCCAGAACAGTGCTGCTGGGTTGTGAGTGTTTGTCCCTCACATGGAATGACAGACCACTGCTGCTGGGTTCATCGTGTTTGTCCCTCACATAGGTTTCCAGAACACTGCTACGAGGATCTGAAAATTTGTCCCTCACAAAGGATTCGAGAACACTGCTGCTGGGTTCTGACTGATTGTCCCTCACAAAGGATTCCAGAACACTGCTGCTGAATGCTGTTTGTCCTTCATGAAGGATTCCAGAACATTGCTGATGGTTTCTGGGTGTTTGTCCCTCACATAGGATTACAGAACACTTCCACAAGTGTCTAAATATTTGTCCCTCAGATAGGATTCCAGAACAAAGTGGCTGGGTTCTGAGTGTTTCTCACTCTGAAAGGATTCCAGAACACTGCTGCTGGTTTTTGAGTGCTTGTCACTCACATAGGATTTCAGAAACCTGTTGCTGGGTTCTTATTGTTTGTCCCTCACAGAGGATTGTAGAACACTGAGGCTGGGTTCTGAGAGTTTGTTCCTCACATAGGATACCAGAATACTGTTACGACGGTCTGAATGTTTCTCTGTCACAAAGGATTCTAGAACACTGCTGCTGGGTTCTGAGTGTTTGTCCCTCACATAGGATTCCAGAACACTGCTGCTGGGTTCTGAGTGTTTGTCCCTCACATGTGATTCCAAAACACCACTGCTGGGTTCAGCGTGTTTGTCCCTCACATACGATTCCAGAACACTGCTGCATGGTTCTTAAGTTTGTCCCTCACAAAAGCTTCTAGAAGACTGCTGCTGGGTTCTGAGTGTTTGTCCCTCACAAAGGATTCTAGAACACTGCTGATGGGTTCTGAGTGCTTGTCCCTCACATAGGATTCCATAACACTGCTGCTGGTTTCTGAACGTTTGTCCCTCAAAGAGGATTCCAGAATATTGCTGATGGGTTCTGTGTGTTTGTCCCTCACATAGGATTCCAGAACACTGCTACAATGTTCTGAATGTTTGTCCATCACAAAGGATTCCAGGACACTGAAGCTGGGTTCTGAGTGTTTGTCCCTCACATGGGATTCCAGAACACTGCTTTGAGGGTCTGAATGTTTGTCCCTCACAAAGGATTCTAGAACAATGCTGCTCGGTTCTGAGTGTCTCCCAGAAGGGATTCCAGTACACTGCTCCTGGGTTCTGAGTGTTTGTCTCTCACTTGGGATTCCAGACCACTGATGCTGGGTTCATAATGTTTGTCCCTCACATAGGATTCCAGAACACGGCTACGAGGTTCAGAATGTTTGTCCCTCAAAAAGGATTCCAGAACACTGCTGCTGGGTTCCGAGTGTTTGTCCCTCACAAAGGATTACAGAACACTTCTGTGAGTGTCTGAGTGTTTGTCCCTCAGATAGGATTCCAGAACACAGTGGCTGGGTTCTGAGTGTTTGTCCCTCACATAGGATTCCAGAACACTGCTCTTGGATACTCAGTGTTTGTCCCTCACATGCGATTCCAGAACACTACTGCAGGGTCTGATTGTCCCTCACAGAGGACTCCAGAACACTGCTGCTGGTTTCTGAGTGTTTGTCCCTCACATAGGATTTCGGAACAATGCTACAAGGGTCTGAATATTTCTCCATTACAAAGGATTCCAGATCCCTGCTGCTGGGTTCTGAGAGTTTGTCCCTCACATAGGATTCCAGAACCCTGCTGCTGGGTTCTGAGTGTTTGTCCCTCAAATAGGATTCCAGAACACTGCTGCTGGGTTCAGAGTGTTTGTCCCTCACAGACGATTCCACAACACCGCTACAAGTTTCTTAATGTTTGTCCCTCAGAAAAGTTTCTAGAACACCACTGCTGGTTTCTGAGTGTTTGTCCCACACAAAGCATTCTAGAACACTGCTGCTGGGTTCTGAGTGTTTGTCCCTCACATAGGATTCCGGAACAGAGCTACTGTATTCTGAGTGTCTGTCCCTCACAGAGGATTCCTGAGCACTACTGCTGGGTACTGAGTGTTTGTCCCTCACATAGGATTCCAGAACTCTGCTGCTGAGTTCTGAGTTTTTGTCCCTCACAAAGGATTCTAGAACACTGCAGCTGGGTTCTGAGTGTTTGCCCCTCACAAATGATTCTAGAACACTGCTGCTGTGCTCTCAGTGTTTGTCCCTCACATAGGATTCCAGATCTCTGCTATTGGGTTCTGAGTGTTTGTCCCTCACATAGGATTCCAGAACAATGCTGCTGGGTTCTGAGAGTTTGCCCCTCACAGAGGATTCCAGAACACTGGTACTGGGTTCTGAGTGTTTGTCCCTCACATATGATTCCAGAACACTGTTACTGGGTTTGGAATGTTTGTCCCTCATATAGGATTCCTGAACACTGCTTCTGGGTTCTGAGTGTTTGTTCCTCACATAGGATTCCAGAACATTGCTACGAAGTTCTGAATATTTGTCCCGCACAAAGGATTCCAGAACACTGCTGCTGGGTTCTGAGTGTTTGTCCCTCACAAAGGATTACAGAACACTTCTACGGGTGTCTGAATGTTTGTCCCTCAGATAGAAATCCAGAACACAGTGGCTGGGCTCTGATTGTTTGTCCCTCACATAGGATTCCAGAAGAATTCACCGAGTGTATCTGAATTTTTGTCCCTCAGATTGGATTCCATTACACAGTGGCTTGATTCTGAGTGTTTGTCCCTCACATATGATTCCAGAACACTACTGCTGGGTCTGCGTGGTTGTCCGTTACAGAGGATTCCAGAGCACTGCTGCTGGATTCTGAGTGTTTTTCCCTCACATAGGATTTCAGAACATTGCTAAGAGGGTCTGAATGTTTCTTCATTACAAAGGATTCCAGAACACTGCTGCTGGTTTCTGACTGATTGTTGCACACATAGAATTCCACTACACTGCTGCTGGGTGCTGTTTGTTTTTCCCTCACGAAGGATTCCAGAGCACTGCTGATGGATTCTGAGTGTTTGTCCCTCACACAGGTTTCCAGAATACTTCTGCGAGTGTCTCAATATTTGTTCCTCAGATAGGATTCCAGAACCAAATGGCTGGGTTTTGAGTGTTTGTCACTCACAAAGGATTCCAGAATACTACTGCTGGGTTTTGAGTGATTGTCCCTCACATAGGATTACAGAAACCTGTTGCTGGGTTCTGAGTGTTTGTCCCTCACATAGGATTCTAGAACACTGATGCTGGGTTCTGAGTGTTTGTCCCCCACATAGGATACCAGAACACATCTACGATGGTCTGAAAGTTTGTCCATCACAAAGGATTCTAGAACACTGCTACTGGGTTCTGAGTGTTTGTCCATCACATAGGATTCCAGAAACCTGCTGCTGGGTTCTGGGTGTTTGTCCCTCACATAGGATTACAGAACACTGCTTTGAGGATCTGAAAGTTTGTCCCTCACAAAGGATTACAGAACACTGCTGCTGGGTACCGAATGTTTGTCCCCCACGAAGGACTCCAAAGCACTGCTGATCGTTTCTGTGTGTTTGTCATTCACGTAGGATTCAAGAACACTTCTACGAGTTTCTGAACATTTGTCCCTCAGATAGGATTCCAGAACAAAGTGGCTAGGTTCTGAGTATTTGTCACCCACAAAGAATTCCAGAACACTGCTGCTGGGTTTTGAGTGTTTGTCCCTCACATAGGCTTCCGGAACCTTGTTGCTGGGGTCTGAGTGTTTGTCCCCCACATAGGATTCTAGAACACTGATGCTGGTTTCTGAGTGTTTGTCCCTCACATAGGATACGAGAACACTGCTATGACGGTCTGAAAGTTTGTCCGTCACAAAGGATTCTATAACACTGCTGCTGGGTTCTGAGTGTTTGTACCTCACATGTGATTCCAAAACTCTGCTGCTCTGCTCAGCGAGTTTGTCCCTCACATACGATTCCAGAACAATACTATGAGGTTCTTAGTGTTTGTCCCTCACAAAATATTATAGAACACTGCTGTGGGGCTCTGAGTCTTTGTTCTTCACAAAGGATTCTAGAACACTGCTGCTGGGTTCTGAGTGTTTGTTCCTCACATAGGATTCCAGAACACTGCTACTTGGTTCTGAGTGTTTGTTCCTCACACAGGTTTCCAGAACATTACTGCTGGGTTCTGAGTGTTTGTCCCTCACAGAGAATTCCAGAATATTGCTGCTGGCTTCTTAGTGTTTGTCCCTCACATAGGTTTCCAGAACACTGCTATTGGGTTCTGAATGTTTGTTCTCTCACATAGGATTCCAGAACACTGTTGCTGGATTCTGAGGGTTTTTCCTTCACAGAGGATTCCAGAACACTGCTGCTGGGTTCTGAGATTTTGTCCCTCACATAGGATTCCAAAACACTGCTTCGAGGATCTGAAGGTTTGTCCTTCACAAAGGATTCTTGGACGCTGCTCCTGGGTTCTCAGTGTTTGTCACTCACCTAGGATTCCAGAACACTGCTACGAGGGTCTGAATGTTTGTCCCTCACAAAGGATTCTAGAACAGTGCTGCTGGGTTGTGAGTGTTTGTCTCTCACATAGGATTCCAGAACACTGCTGCTGGGTTCTGAGTGTTTGTCCCTCAGATGGATTTCCAGACCACTGCTGCTGGGTTCATAGAGTTTGTCCCTCACATAGGATTCAGGAACGCTGCTACGAGGTTCTGAATATTTGTCCCTCACAAAGGATTCCAGAACACTGCTGCTGGGTTCTGAATGTTTGTCCCTCACAAAGCATTACAGAACACTTCTACGGGTGTCTGAGTGCTTGTCTCTCAGAGATGATTCCAGAACACAGTGGCTGGATTCTGAGTATTTGTCCCTCACATAGGATTCCAGAACACTTCTGATGGGTTCTCAGTGTTTGTCCCTCACATAGGATTCCAGAAAACTACCACTGGGTCTGAGTGTTTGTCCCTCACAAAGGATTCCAGAACACTGCCTCTGGATTCTGAGTGTTTGTTCGTCACATAGGATTTCAGAACAATGCTACAAGGGTCTGAATATTTCTCCATTACAAAGGATTGCAGAACCCTGCTGCTGGATTCTGGGTTTTTGTCCCTCACATAGGATTCCAGAACACTTCTAAGAGGTTCTGAATGTTTGTCCCTCTCAAACGATTCCAGAACACTGCTGCTGGGTGCCGAGTGTTTGTCTCTCACATAGGATTCAAGTACACTGCTACAAGTTTCTGAAAGTTTATCCCTCAAAAAGGATTCCAGGGCACTGCTGCTGGGTTCTGATTGTCCCTCACATAGGATTCCACAACTCTGCTGCTGGGTGCCGTTGGTTTGTCCGTCATGAAGGATTCCAGAGCTCTGCTGATTGTTTCTGTGTGTTTTTCCCTCACATAGGTTTCCAGAACACTTCTACGAGTGTCTGAATGTTTGTCCTCAAATAGGATTCCATAACAAACTGTCTGGGTTCTGAGTGTCTGTCACTCACAAAGGATTCCAGAACACTGCTGCTGGGTTTTGAATGTTTGTTCCTCACATAGGATTCCAGAACCCTGTTGCTGGGTCTGAGTGTTTGCCCCTCACATAGGATTCTAGTACACTGATGCTGGGTTCTTAGTGTTTGTCACTCACATAGGATACCAGAACACTGCTATGACATTGTAAATGCTTGTCCATCACAAAGGATTCTAGAACACTGCTGCTGGTTTCTTAGTGTTTGTCCCTCACATGGGATTCCAAAACATTGCTGCTGGGTTCAGAGTGTCCCTCACATATGATTCCAGAACACTGCTACGAGGTTCTTAATGTTTGCCCCTCACAAAGGATTGTAGAACACTGCTGCTGGGTTCTGAGTGTTTGTCCCTCACATAGGATTTTGGAACACTGCTACTGGGTTCAGATTGTTTGTCACTCATATAGGATTCTGGAACACTGTTTCTGGGTTCTGAGCGTTTGTCCCTCACATAGAATTTCAGAACACTGCTACTGGGTTCTGAGTGTTTGTCCTCATATAGGATTCTGGAACACTGCTTCTGGGTTCTGAGCGTTTCTCCCTCACATAGGATTCCAGAACACTGCTACTGGATTCTAGTGTTTGTCCTCATATAGGATTCCGGAACACTGCTTCTGGGTTCTGAGTGTTTGTTCCTCACATAGGATTCCAGAACACTGCTGCTGTGTTTTCAGTGTTTGTCCCTTACATAGGATTCCACAATCCTGTTGCTGGGTCTGAGTGTTTGTTCCTCACATAGGATTCTTGTGCACTGATACTGGGTTCTTAGTGTTTGTCACTCACATGGGATACCAGAACACTGCTACGACATTGTGAATGTTTGTCTGTCACACAGGATTCTAGAACACTGCTGCTGGTTTCTTAGTGTTTGTCCCTCACATGCGTTTCCAAAACACCGCTGCTGGGTCCTGAGTGTTTGTACCTCACATGTGATTCCAAAACACCACTGCTGTGTTCAGCGAGTTTGTTCCTCACATGCGACTCAAGAACAATGCTATGAGGTTGTTAATGTTTGTCTATGTGAAGATATTTCCTTTTCTACAATAGGCCACAAAGCGCTACAAATGTTCACTTGCAGATTCTACAAAAAGAGTGCTTCAAAACTGCTCAAGAAAAGGAAATGTTCAATCTGTGAGATGATTGCAAACACCAGAAAGAAGTTTCTCAGAGTGCTTCTACTAGTTTTTATGTGAAGATATTTCCTTTTCCGCAATAGGCATCAAAGCACTCCAAATGTCCACTGGCAGATTCTACATAAAGAGTGTTTCAAAACTGCACAATCAAAAAAAAGGTTTAATTCTGTGAGATGAATGGACACACCATGAAGAAGTTTATCAGAATGCTTCTGCCTAGTTTTTATGCTGAGATATTGCTTTTTCCATAACAGGCCAGAAAGCGCTCCAAATGTCCACTTGCAGATTCTACAAAGAGTGTTTCAAAACTGCTCAATCAAAGGAAAGGTTCAACTCTATGAGATGAATGCACACACCACAAAGAAGTTTCTCAGAGTGCTTCTGTCTAGTTTTTATGTGAAGATATTTCCTTTCCCGCAATATTCCTCAAAGCATTCCAAATGTCCACTTGCAGATTCTACATAAAGAGTGTTTCAAAACTGCTCAGTCAAAAAAAAAGGTTCAATTCTGTGAGATGAATGCACACATCACAAAGTATTTTCTCAGACTGCTTCTATCTAGTATTTTTGTGAAGATATTTCATTTTCCACAATAGGCCATAAAGCGCTCCAAATGTCCACTGCAGATACTACAAAAAGATTCTTTCAAAACTGCTCCATCAAAGGAAAGGTTCAAATCAGTGAGATGAATGCACACACCACAGAGTAGTTTCTCATAATGCTTCTGTCTAGTTCTTATGTGAAGAGATTTCCTTTACCACAATATGCCCCAAAGCACTCCAAATACGTCTTCTTGAGAATTGATTATTATGTTATATATTATCTCTCATCTCTGATACTTTTTCTTGTTCTGAACTCTGTTGTGTCTAGAATCAATGTAGTCCTTCCACCACTTTATTTTAGTGTTTCCATGATATGGCTTTCTCCATATCTTGATTATAACCTATTTATATCTCTATATATTTGGAGCAAGATATAAAACTTAGAGTTGATTTTTTAAAGATTTTTCAAGATGTAATTCCTGTTTATTTTTGTTCTATTTGACATTCTCTGAGTTTCCTATATCTGAAGTTTGATTTTCTGTCACTTCTTTTAGAATATTTTTGGCAGTTATTTTGAAAAATATTTCTTTTGCTCCATTATTTTTCCCTCTTTTTTTTTGGGATTTCAATTATAACTAGGGTAGGTAATTTCATCTCAGTCTTATGCAGGTACTTTTTCCCAGAGTCTCAGGAATGTAGCCTTCTCACACTTCTGTTCTTTTCCTGGCTCTGTTGCTGAGCTCAGTGATATTCCTCCTTCACCTTCAAGAGCAGTTTTCTTTTGTTTTTCCTGTTTGCATACTCCCAGCATCAGGAGTATTCTAAGTGTGGCAGTTTTTGTTGCCTTCCCCTACGTATTAAGTGGAATATCTTGGTCTATTTGGACTCTTACAACAAAATAACATAAACTGGGTGACTAAAAAACAACAGATGTTTTTTCACACTTCTTGAGGCTGTAAGATCTCAGGTCAAGATGCTCACAAATTCAGTGTTGATGACAGCCCATCTCACAGTTCATAGATGGTGCCTTCTTTCTATGTCCCCACATAGTGGAAGGCACACAAGAACTCCATTGAGCTTCTTTTATAAAGGCACTAATCCCATTCGTAAGGGCTTGGCCCCCAAGACCTGGTCACCTCCCAAGTGTTCTGCTCTCCCTGATCTGTATCATATACAGACTGTCTTGGATTCCTTACCAATTGCTTGAGAGATCACAGTGGGTTTGTGGGGAAAAAGTTTTCAAGGTGATGGATCTTTCCCAACTTCTGCAGCTGTCAGCAGTCTCCCAATCTGACCAGCCCCACTTTGTCTTTAGGAATTTATTGATTATTCCAGCTTTACTTGTCATAGTGCTGTCTATTTGCATCTCTCCTGTGTAAGTGCATCTGTCCTCTTTCTCCTTGCAGGTGCTTGTTTTCCCTCACATTTTGACTCAGTTCTTGGCAAACTGGTTGCTATAAAAATAAAGTCATTTGTTTGTATCCTCTTTTATTTCATTAAGCAGTGGTTTGTAGTTCTCCTTGAAGAGGTCCTTCACATCTCTTGTAAGTTGGATTCCTAGGTATTTTATTCTCTTTGAAGCAATTGTGAATGGGAGTTCACTCATGATTTGGCTCTCTGTTTGTCTGTGATTGGTGTACAAGAATGCTTGTGATTTTTTACATTGATTTTGTATCCTGAGACTGCTGAAGTTGCTTATCAGCTTAAGGAGATTTTGGGCTGAGACAATGGGGTTTTCTAGATATACAATCATATCATCTGCAAACAGGGACAATTTGACTTCCTCTCTTCTTCTCCTGCCTGATTGCCCTGGCCAGAACTTCCAGCACTATGTTGAATAGGAGTGGTGAGAAATGGCATCCCTGTCTTGTGCCAGTTTTCAAAGGGAATGCTTCCAGTTTTTGCCCATTCAGTATGATATTGGCTGTGGGTTTGTCATAGATAGCTCTTATGATTTTGAGATATGTCCCATCAATACATAATTTATTGAGGGTTTTTAGCATGAAGCATTGTTGAATTTTGTCAAAGGCCTTTTCTGCATCTATTGAGATAATCATGAAATAAAAGAGGAAACAAACAAATGGAAGAACATTCCATGCTCATGGGTTGGAAGAATCAATATCGTGAAAATGGCCATACTGCCCAAGGTAATTTATAGATTCAATGCCATCCCCATCAAGCTACCAATGACTTTCTTCACAGAATTGGGAAAAACTACTTTAAAGCTCATATGGAACCAAAAAAGAGCCTGCATCACCAAGTCAATCCTAAGCCAAAAGAACAAAGCTGGAGGCATCATGCTACCTGACTTCAAACTATCCTACAGGGCTACAGTAACCAAAACAGCATGGTACCAGTACCACAACAGAGACATAGATCAATGGATCAGAACAGAGCCCTCAGAAATCATGCCGCACATCTACAACTATCTGATATTTGGCAAACCTGACAGAAACAAGCAATGGGAAAAGGATTCCCTATTTAATAAATGGTGCTGGGAAACCTGGCTAGCCATATGTAGAAAGCTGAAACTGGATCCCTTCCTTACACCTTATACAAAAATTAATTCAAGATGGATTAAAGACTTATATGTTAGACCTAAAACCATAAAAACCCTAGAAGAAAACCTAGGCAATACCATTCAGGACATAGGCGTGGGCAAGGACTTCATGTCTGAAACACCAAAAGCAATGGCAACAAAAGCCAAAATTGACAAAATGGGATCTATTTAAACTAAAGAGCTTCTGCACAGCAAAAGAAACTACCATCAGAGTGAACAGGCAACCTACAATTTGGGAGAAAATTTTCGCAACATACTCATCTGACAAAGGGCTAATATCCAGAATCTACAATGATCTCAAACAAATTTACAAGAAAAAAACAAACAACCCCATCAAAAAGTGGGCAAAGGACATGAACAGACACTTCTCAAAAGAAGACATTTATGCAGGCAAAAAACACATGAAACAATGCTCATCATCACTGGCCATCAGAGAAATGCAAATCAAAACCACAATGAGATACCATCTCACACCAGTTAGAATGGCCATCATTAAAAAGTCAGGAAACAACAGATGATGGAGAGGATGTGGAGAAATAGGAACACTTTTACACTGTTGGTGGGACTGTAAACTAGTTCAACCATTGTGGAAGTCAGTGTGGCGATTCCTCAGGGATCTAGAACTAGAAATACCGTTTGACCCAGCCATTCCATTACTGGGTATATATGCAAAGGACTATAAATCATGCTGCTATAAAGACACAAGCATAAGTATGTTTATTGCGGCACTATTCACAATAGCAAAGACTTGGAACCAACCCAAATGTCCAACAATGATAGACTGGATTAGGAAAATGTGGCACATATACACCATGGAATACTATGCAGCCATAAAAAATGATGAGTTCATGTCCTTTGTAGGGACATAGATGAAACTGGAAACCATCATTCTCAGTAAAGTATCGCAAGGACAAAAAAACCAAACACCGCATGCTCTCACTCATAGGTGGGAATTGAACAATGAGAACTCATGGACCCAGGAAGGGGAACATCACGCTCTGGGGACTGTTGTGGGCTGGGAGGAGGGGGGAGGGACAGCATTAGGAGATATATCTAATGCTAAACAACGAGTTAATCGGTGCAGCACACCAACATGGCACATGGATACATATGTAACAAACCTGCACATTGTGCACATGTACCCTAAAACGTAAAGTATAATAATAATAATAAAAAACATGAAAAAAATAAAAAAAAAGTCATGACTTTGAAGTTAGTTTGGTTCTTTCATTGTTGTAAGGTTAGGAGCCTTATTCCATCCCAGCTCTCCAAAAGCCAGAATTTTTTGGGGGTTGAAATTTTAGGCTTGCTCTTTGAATTGTAGTTTTATCTTATTTCAGTTACAATTTGCATTTTCATAATGATTAATGAGACTAAGCTTTTTTTGTGTATTTGACTGTACCTTTGGATTTTTTTCCCAAATCCCTTTTCATTTCTTATTTTCTTTATTGTTTTAGAAAATGTAGTTTACATATTGCAGCTTGATTTTTTACTCAGTTAATGGCATGCTTAATGGAGAGAAAAAATATTAACTATATTTCCCTTTTTAATTACTGTGCTTTTTTCTTTTTTAAGGAAATATTTCATTTTGTGCTGTTGCTTTTTGACCCCGTTGCTGCGGTGTTTGCCCCCACCACCGTGGCTTTTTGCGGTTTTTTAACCCCCACTGCTGCAGCTTTTTGCGGGTTTTTGCCCCCGCTGCCGTGGCTTTTTACCCCGCCGCCACGGCTTTTTGCAGCTTTTTGCCTTGGCCTTCGTGGCTTTTTGCCCCCACCGCCACAGCATTTTGTCCCCGTGCCTGCGGCTTTTTGCTCCGGCCACTGCAGCTTTTTAATGCTGTGGCTTTTTGTCCCCCGCCGCTGCAGCTTTTTGCCCCTGCCACTGCGGCTTTTTGTGGTGGGTACATTCATCTCACAGAGTTGAACCTTTCTTTCAATTGAGCAATTTGGAGACACTCTTTCTGTAGAATCAGCAAGCGGATATTTTGAGCACTTAGAGGCCAATTGTTGAAAAGGGAATATTTTCAAATAAAAACTAGACAGAAGCATTCTGACAAACTCCTTTGTGATGGGTGCATTCATCTCACAGATTTGAAACTTTCTATACATTGAGCAGTTTGGAAACACTCTTTCTGTAGAATCTGCAAGTGGACATTTGGAGTAGTTTGAAGCCCCTAGTGGAAAAGGTAATATCTTCACAAAAAAACTAGACAGAAGCATTGTGACAAACTTCTTTGTGATGGATGCATGCATCTTACAGTGTTCAAAGTTTCTTTTGATTGAGCAGTTTGCAAAGATGCTTTCTGTAGAATCTTCAAGTGTACATTTGGAGTGGTTTGAGGCCCATTGTGGAAAAGGGAATATCTTCACATAAAAACAAGATAGAAACATTCTGACAAACTTCTATGTGATGAGTGCATTTATCTCAAAGACCTGAACCTTTCTATCAATTGAGCAGTTTGGAAACCCTCTTTTTGTAGAATATGCAAGTGGACATTTGGAGGGCTTTGAGGCCCATTGAGGAAAAGGGAATATCTTCACATAAAAACTAGACAGAAGCATTCTGACAAACTTCTTTGTGATGGGTGCATTCATCTCACAGGTTGAACCTTTCTTTCTATTGAGCACTTTGGAAACACTCTTTCTGCAGAATCTGTAAGTGCACATGTGGAGCGCTTTGAGGCCCATTGTGGAAAAGGGAATATGTTCACATAAAAACAAGATAGAAGCATTCTGACAAACTTCTTTGTGATGGGTTCATTCATCTCAGAGACTTTAACCTTTGCTTCAATTGAACAGTTTGGAAACACTCTTTCTGTAGAATCTACAAGTGGGTATTTGGAGTTCTTTGACGCTCATTGTGGAAAAGGGTATATCTTCACATAAAAACTAGAAAGAAGCATTCTGACAAACTTCTTTGTGATGGGTGCATTCATCTCACAGAGTTGAAGGTTTCTTTTGATTGAGCAGTTTGGAAACACGCTTTCTGGAGACTCTTTAAGTGTACATTTGCAGCGCTTTGAGGCCTATTGTGGAAAACGGAATATCTTCACATAAAAACAAGACAGGACCATTCTGACAAACTTCTTTGTGATGGGAGCATTCATCTCACAGAGTTGAACCTTTCTTCCACTTGAACAGTTTGGAAACACTTTTTCTGTAGAATCTGCAAGTGGAAATTTGGAGGGCTATATTGCCTATTGTGTAAAAGGGAATATCTTCACATAAAAACTAGACAAAAGCATTCTGACAAATTTCTTTGTGATTGGTGCATTCATCTTACAGTGCTGAAGGTTTCTTTCAATTGAGAAGTTTTCAAACATGCTTTCTGTAGAATCTTCAAGTCGACATTTGGAGCGCTTTGAAGCCCATTGTGGAAAAGGGAATATCTTCACATAAAAACTAGACAGAAACATTCTGACAAACTTCTTTGTGTTGAATGCATTCATCTCACAGAGTTGAACCTTTCTTTCAATTGAGCAGTTTGGAAACACTCTTTTTGTAGAATCTGCAAGTGGACATTTTTGGGGATTTGAGGCCCACTGTGGAAAAGGGAATATCTTCACATAAAAACCAGACAGAAGCATTCCGACAAACTTCTTTGCAATGGGTGCATTCATCTCACAAGTTGAATCTTTCTTTCGATTGAGCAGTTTGGAAACAGTCTTTCTGTAGAATCTGCAAGTGGACATTTGGAGCGCTTTGTGGCCTGTTGTGGAAAAGTGAATATCTTAACATAAAAACTAGTCAGAAGCATTGTGACAAACTTCTTTGTGATGGGTGCATTCATCTCACAGAGTTGAAACTTTCTTCCAACTCAACAGTTTGGAAACACCCTTTTTCTAGAATCTGCAAGTGGACATTTCGAGGGCTTTGAAGCCCACCATGGAAAAGGGAATATCTTCACATAAAAACTATACAGAAGCATTCGGAGAAACTTCTTTGTGATGGGTGCATTATTCCCAGAGAGTTGAAACTTACTTTTGATTGAGCATTTTGGAAACACTCTTTCTATAGAACCTGCAAGTGGAAATTTTGAGTGCTTTGAGGCCTATAATGGAAAAGGGAATATCTTCACATAAAAACTAGACAGAAAAATTCTGACAACCTTCTTTGTGATGGGTACATACATCTTACAGAGTTGAACCTTTCTTCTGATTGAGCATATTGGAAACACGCTTTCTGCAGAATCTGCAAGTGGAAATTTGGAGGACTATGTTGCCTACTGTGTAAAAAGGAATATCTTCACATAAAAAGTAGACAGAAGCATTCTGACAAACTTCTTTGTGATGGGTGCATTCATCTTACAGTGTTGAACGTTTCTTTTGGTTGAGCAGTTTGCAAACACACTTTCTGTAGAATCTTCAAGTTGACCTTTGGAGTGCTTTGAGGCCCATTGTGGAAAAGGGAATATCTTCACATAAAAATTAGAGAGAAGCATTCTGACAGACTTATGTGTAATGGGTGCATTCATCAAACAGAGTTGAACCTTTCTTTCAATCAAGCAGTTTGGAAACCCTCTGTTGAATCTGTAAGTGGAGATTTGGAGAGCTTTGAGGCCCGTTATGGAAAAGGTAATGTCTTCACCTACAAACTAGACAGAAGCATTCTGAGAAACTTCTTTGGGATGGGTGCATTCATCTCTAAGACCTGACCCTTTCTTTCGATTGAGCAGTTTGGAAACAGTGTTTCTGTAGAATCTGCAAGTGGACATTCGGAGCGCTTTGAGGCCCACTGTGGAAAGGAAAATATATTCACATAAAAATTAGACAGAAGCATTCTGACAAACTTCTTTGTAATGGGTGCCTTCATCTCACAGCGTTGAAACTTTCTTTTGATTGAGCAGTTTGGAAACCCTCTTTACTATCTGCAAGTGAACGTTTGGAGCACTTTGAGGCCCATCGTGGGAAATGGGATATCTTCACATAAAAACTAGACAGAAGCATTCTGACAAACTTCTTTGTAATGGGTGCATTCATCTCACAGAGTGGAATCTTCCTTTTGATTGAGCAGTTTGGAAACACTCTTTCTGTAGAATCTGAAAGTGGACATTGGTAGTGCTTTGAGGCCCATTGTGGAAAAGGGAATACCTTCACATTAAAACTAGACAGAAGCATTCTCACAAACTTCTTTGTGATGGTTGCATTGATCTCACAGAGTTGAAAATTACTTCTGATTGAGTGGTTTGTAAACACTATTTCTGTAGGATCTGCAAGTGGACATTTTGTGCACATTGAGAACTATTGTGTAAAAGGGAATACTTTCATCACTAGACAGAAGCATTATGAAAAACTTCTTAGTGATGGGAGCATTCATCTCACACAATTGAAACTTTCTTTTGATTGAGCAGTATGGAAACACTCTTTCTGTGGAATCTGCAAGTGGACATGTGGAGTGCTTTGAGGCCCACTGTGGAAAAGGGAATATCTTCACATAAAAATTAGAAAGAAGCATTCTGACAAAATTCTTTGTGATGGGTAAATTCATCTAACAGATTTGATCCTTTCTTATGATTTAGCAGTTTGGAAACACTGTAGAATCAGCAAGTGGACATTTGGAGCGCTTTGAGGCCCATCGTGGGAAATGGAATATCTTCACATAAAAACTAGAGAGAAGCATTCTGACAAACTTCTTTTTGATGGGTGCATTCATCTCATAGAGTTGAATCTTTCTTTCAATTGAGTAGTTTGGAAACAATCTTTCTGTAGAATCTGCAAGTGGACATTTGGAGAGCTTTGAGACTTATTGTTTAAAAGGGAATATCCTCACTTGAAAACCTGACAGAAGCATTCTGGCAAGCCTCTTTGTGATGGGTGCATTCATCTCACAGAGTTGAACCCTTCCTCGATTTAGCAGTTTGGAAACACTTTTTCTCTGGAATCTGCAAGTGGACATTTTGAGGGCTATGAGGGATATTGTGGAAAAGGGAATATCTTCACATAAAACTAGTCAGAAACATTCTGACAAACCTTTTTGTGATAGGTTCATTCATCTCACAGAGTTGAATTTTTCTTCCAATTGAGCAGCTTGGAAACAATCTTTCTGTAGAATGTGCAAATGGAAATGTGGAGGACTATGTTGCCTATTGTGTAAAAGGCAATATCTTCACATAAAAACAAGACAGAAGTACTCTGACAAACTTGTGTGATGGGTGCATTCATCTTACAGTGTTGAACGCTTCTTTCGATTGAGTAGTTTGGAAAAATGCTTTCTGTAAAATCTTCAAGTGGACATTTGGAGTGCTTTGAGGCCCATTGTGGAAAAGGGAATATCTTCACATAAAAACTAGACAGAAGTATTCTCACAAACTTCTTTGTAATGGGTGCATTCATCACACAGAGTTGAATCTTTCTTTTGATTGAGCAGTTTGGAAACCCTCTTTCTGTAGAATCTGCAAGTGGACATTTGGAGTGCTTTGAGGCTCAATGTGGAAAAGGGAATATCCTCAGATTAAAACGAGATAGAAGCAATCTGACAAACTTTTTTGAGATGAGTGCATTCATCTCAAAGACCTGAACCTTTCTTTTGATTGATCGGTTTGGAAACACTCTTACTGTAGAATCTGCAAATGGACATTTGGAGTGCATAGAGGCCTACTGTGTAAAAGGGAATATCTTCACATAAAAGCTAGACTGAAGCATTCTGAAAAACTTATTTGTGATGGGTGCATGCATGTCACAGAGTTGAAGCTTTCTTTCAATTGAGCAGTTTGGAAATACTCTTTCTGTAGAAGCTGCAAGTGGACATGTGGAGTACTTTCAGGACCATTGTGGAAAGGGGAATATCTTCACATAAAAACCAGACAGAAGCATTCTCACAGACTTCTTTTGATGGGTGTATTCATCTCAAAGAGTTGAACATTTCTTTCAATTGAGCACTTTGGAAACACTCTTTCTGAATAATCCAAGTGGACATTTAGAGCGCTTTGAGGCCCATTGTGGTAAAGAGAATATCTTCACATAAAAACTAGACAGAAGCATTCTGACAAACTTCTTTGTGATGAGTGCATTCATCTAAAAAACCTGAACCTTTCTTTGGATTGAGCTTGGAGAGTTTGGAAACACTCTTTTTGTAGAATCTGCAAGTGGACATTTTTGGGGATTTGAGGCCCACTGTGGAAAAGGGAATATCTTCACAGAAAAACTAGACAGAAGCATTCCGACAAACTTCTTTGCAATGGGTGCATTCACCTCACAAGTTGAATCTTTCTTTCGATTGAGCAGTTTGGAAACACTCTTTTTGTAGAATATGGAAGTGGACTTTTGAGAGCTTTGAGGCCTACTGTGGAAAAGGGAATATCTACACAAACAAACTAGACAGAAGCATTCTGACAAACTACTTTGTGATGGGTGCATTCATCTCAGAGAGTTGAACCTTTCTTTCGATTGGGCAGTTTGGAACCACTCTTTCTGTAGAATCTGAAAGTGGACATTTTTAGCATTTTCAGGCCCCTTGTGGAAAAGGGAATACCTTCACATTAAAACTAGACAGAAACATTCTCACAAATTTCTTTGTGTTGATTGCATTCACCTCACAGAGTTGAACTTTTCTTCTGATTGAGCCGTTTGTAAACACTTTCTGTAGAATCTGCAATTGGACATTTGGAGCGCATTGAGGCCTACTGTGGAAAAGGGAATATCTTCACATAAAAACTAGACAGAGGCATTCAGAAAAACTTATTTGAGATGAGTGCATTCATCTCACAGAGTTGAACCTTTCATTCAATTGAGCAGTTTGGAAGCACTCTTTTTGTAGAATATGCAAGTTGATTTTGAGAGCTTTGAGGCCTTCTGTGGAAAAGGGAATATCTACACATACAAACTAGACAGAAGCATTCTGTCAAAGTTCTTTGTGATGGGGACATTCACCTCATAGAGTTGAAAGTTTCTTTCAATTTAGCAGTTTGGAAACACTCTTTCTGTAGAATCTGCAAGTGGACATTTGGAGGGCTTTCAGGCCTATTGTGTAAAAGGGAATATATTCACATATTAACTAGACAGAAGCATTCTGACAAACTTCTTTGTGATGGATGCATTCATCTCACAGAGTTGTACGTTTCTTTTGATTGAGCAGTTTGAAAACATGCTTCCTGTAGAATCTGAGAGTGGACATTTGGAGCTCTTTGAGACCTATTCTGGAAAAGGGAATATCATCACATAAAAACTAGACAGAAGCATACTGCCAAACATCTTCATGATGGGTGCACTCATCTCCCAGAGTTGAACCTTTCTTTTGATTGAGCTGTTTGGAAACACTCTTTCTGTAGAATCTGCATGTCGACATTTTGAGCGCTTTGAGTCCCATTGTGGAAAAGGGAATATCTTCACATAAAAACCAGACAGAAGCATTCTGACAAACTTCTTTGTGATGAGTGCATTCATCTCAAAGGCCTGTACATTTCTTTCAATTGAGAACTTTGGAAACACTCTTTTTGTAGAATCTAGAAGTGGATATTTGAAGTGCTTTGAGGTCCACTGTGGAAAAGAGAATATCTTCTCGTAAAAACTAGAGAGAGGCATTCTCACAAACTTCACTGTGATGGCTGCATTCATCTCATAGAGTTGAATCATTCTTTTGAATGAGCAGTTTGGAAACCCTCTGTAGAATCTGCAGGTGGACATTTGGAGCACTTAGTGGCCCATTGTGGAAAAGGGAATATCTTCACATAAAAACTAGACAGAAGCATTCTGACAAACTTCTTTGTGATGAGTGCATTCATCTCAAAGACCTGTATGTTTCTTTCAATTGAGAACTTTGGAAACACTCTTTTTGTAGAATCTGGAAGTGGATATTTGAAGCGTTTTGAGGCCCACTGTGGAAAAGAGAATATCTTCTCATAAAAACTAGAGAGAGGCATTCTCACAAACTTCACTGTGATGGCTGCATTCATCTCATAGAGTTGAACTGTTCTTTCGAATGAGCAGTTTGGAAACCCTCTGGAGAAACTGCAAGTGGACATTTGAAGCGTTTTGAGGCCCATTGTGGAAAAGGGAATATCTTCACATAAAAACTGGACAGAAACATTCTGACAAACTGCTTTGTGATGGGTGCTTTCATCTCACAGAGTTGAAACTTTCTTTTGATTGAGCAGTTTGTAAACACCATATCTGTAGTATCTACAATTGGATATTTGGAGAGCTTTGAGGCCCATTGGGGGAAAGGGAATATCTTCACATAAAAGCTAGACAGAAGCATTCTAACAAATTTCTTCTGTTGGGTGCATTCATTGCACAGAGTTGAACTTTTCTTTCAATTGAGTAGTTTGGAAATGCTCTTTTTGTAGAATCTTCAAGTGGACATTTGGAGCACTTTGAGGCCCACTGTGGAAAAGGGAATATCTTCACATAAAAACTAGACAGATGCATTCTGACAAACTTCCTTATGATGGGTGCATTCATCTCACTGAGTTGAAACTTCCTTTTCATTGAGCAGTTTGGGACACTCTTTCTGTAGTATCTGCAAGTGGGCTTTTTGAGCACTTTGAGACCCATTGTGGAAAAGGGAATATCTTCACATAAAAACTAGACAGAAGCATTCAAACAAACTTCTATGTGATGGGTGCATTCATCTCACAGAGTTGAACGTTTCTTCTGATTGAGCATTTTGGAAACACTCTTTCTGTAGATTCTATAAGTGGACATTTTGAGTGCTTTTGGGCCCGTTGTGGAAAACAGAATAGCCTCATGTAAATACTAGACAGAAGCATTCTGACAAACATTTTTGTGATGAGTGCATTTATCTCTCAGATTTGAACCTTTCTTTCAATTCAGCAGTTTGGAAACACTCTTTCTGTAGAATCTGCAAGTGGACATTTTGAGCACTTTGAGGCCCATTGTGGAAAAGGGAATATCATCACATAAACATAGACAGAAGAATTCTGACAAATTGCCTTGTGATTGGTTCATTCATCTCACAGAGTTAAAATCTTCTTTCAATTGAGCAGTTTGGAAACACTCTTTCTGTAGTATCTGCAAGTGGACATTTTTAGCACTTTGAGGCCCATTGTGGAAAATGGAATATCTTCACATAAAAACTGGACAGAAGCATTCTGACAACCTGCTTTGTGATGGGTGCTTTCATCTCACAGAGTTGAACCTTTCTTTTGATTGAGCAATTTGGATACACTCTTTCTGTAGAATCTGCAAGTGGACATTTGGAGCACTTTGAGGTCCTTTGAGAAAAATAGAGTATCTTCACATGAAAACTAGACAGAAGTATTCTGACAAACGTCTTTGTGATGGGTGCATTCATCTCACAGAATTGAATCTTCCTTCCAATTGAGCAGTTTGGACACACTCGTTCTGTACAATCTGCAAGTGGACATTTGGAGGGCTTTCAGGCCTATTGTGTAAAAGGGAATATCTTCACATATAAACCAGACAGAAGCATTCTGACAAACTTCTTTGGATGAGTGCATTCATCTCACAGAGTTGTATGTTTCTTTTGATTGAGCAGTTTGGAAACACACTTTCTGTAGAATCTGCAAGAGGACATTTGGAGCTCTCTGAGACCTATTCTGGAAAAGGGAATATCTTCACATAAAAACTAGACAGAAGCATACTGCCGAACTTCTTCATAATGGGTCCATTCATCTCCCAGAGTTGAACCTTTCTTTCAACTGAGCAGTTTGGAAACACTCTTTCTGTAGAATCTGCATGTGGACATTTTGAGTGCTTTGAGGCCCATGGTGGAAAAAGGAATATCTTTACATAAAAGCCAGACAGAAGCATTCTGACAAACTTCTTTGTGATGAATGCATTGATCTCAAAGACCTGAATCTTTCTTTTGGTTGAGAAGTTTGGAAACACTCTTTTTTTTAGAATCTGGAAGTGGATATTTGAAGCACTTTGAGGCCCACTGTGGAAAAGAGAATATCTTCTCATAAAAACTGGAGAGAAGCATCTGACAAACTTCACTGCAATGGCTGAATTCGTCTCATAGAGTTGAAACTTTCTTTCTATTGAGCAGTTTGGAAATAGTCTTTCTGTAGAATCTGCAAGTGGACATTTGAAGTGCTTTCAGGACCATTGTGGAAAAGGGAATATCTTCACATAACAACTAGAGAGAAGCAGTGTGACAAACTTCTTTGTGTTGGGTGCATTCATCTCACAGTGTTGAATCTTTGTTTGCATGGAGCAGTTTGGAAACACTCTTTCTGAAGAATCTGCATTTAGAGATTGGTAGCACTTTGAGGCCCATGTGGAAAAGGGAATATCTTCACATGAAAACTAGGCAGTATCATTCTCACAAACTCCTTTGTGATGGGTGCATTCGTCTCACACAGTTGAACCTTTCTTTCAATTGAGCAATTTGGAAACACTCTTTTTGTAGAATCTGCAAGTGGATATTTGGAGCTCTTTGAGGCCCATTGTGGAAAAGAGAATAACTTCACATAAAAATTAGACAGAAGCATTCTGACAAAATCCTTTTAGTGGGTGCATCCATCTTACAGATTTGAAACTTCTTTTGATTTTGCAGTTGATAAACATCCTTTCTGTAGAGTCTGCAAGTGGACAATTGGAGCCCTTTGAAGCCCATTGTGGAAAAGGGAATATCTTCAAATAAAAACTTGACAGAAGCATTCTGAAAAACTACTTTGTTATGGGGGCATTCATCTCACAGAGTTTAACCTTTCCTTCAAGTGAGCAGTTTGGAAACTGTTTTTCTGTAAAATCTGCAAGTGGAAATTTGGTGCAGTTTGAGGCCCATTGTGGAAAAGGGAATATCTTCACGTAAAAAGTAGACAGAAGCATTCTGATAAACTTGTTTGTGATGGGTGCATTAGTCTCACAGAGTTGTACCTTCCTTCAGATTGAGCATTTTGGAAATACTCTCTCTGTAGAATCTGCAAGTGGACACTTGTAGGGCTATGAGGCCTGTTATGTGAAAGGGAATATCTTCACTTAGAAATTACACAGAGGAATTCTGAAAAACTACTTTGAGTTTTTTGTGTTTTGCCTCCCAAGACCTCTAAAGTCCTTGCCCTTCTGTGTGTCTGCCATGCAGGAGGGAACTCTCCCACTTTGGAGTGGAGGTGTCTGTGATTGAACTTGGTCACTTCACTACCAATATGAGAGGGTGGAGCCAAGATGGCCGAATAGGAACAGCTCTGATCTACTGCTCCCAGCATGAGCAATGCAGAAGACAGGTGATTTCTGCATTTCCATCTGAGGTACGGGGTTCATCTCAGTAGGGAGTGCCAAACAGTGGGTGCAGGACAGTCGGTGCAGTGCCTCGTGTGCAAGCCAAAGCAGGGTGAGGCATTGCCTCACTCAGGAAGTGCAAGGGGTCAGGAAGTTCCCTTTCCTAATCAAAGAAAAGGGTAACAGATGGCACCTGGAAAAACTGGTCACTCCCACCCTAATACTGTGCTTTTCCAACAGGCTTGGAAAACAACACACCAGGAGATTGTGTCCCACACCTGGCTCAGAGGGTCTTATGCCCACAGAGTCTCTCTGATTGCTAGCACAGCAGTCTGAGATCAAACTGCAAGGTGGCAGCAAGGCTGGGTAAGGGGCGCCCACCATTGCCCAGGCTTGCTTAGGTAAACAAAGCAGCCACGAAGCTTGAACTGGCCTCCACCTGTGAAGGTAGGGCACAGACAAATGAAAAGACAGCAGGAACCTCTGCAGTCTTAAATGTCCCTGTCTGACAGCTTTGATGAGAGTAGTGGTTCTCCCAGCATGCAGTTGGAGATCTGAGAACGGGCAGACTGCCTCCTAAAGTGGGTTCCTGTTCCCCTGAGCAGCCTAACTGGGAAGCACCCCCCAGTAGGGACAGACTGACACCTCACTCGGCCAGGTATTCTTCTGAGACAAAACTTCCAGAGGAACAATCAGACAGCTGAATTTGTGGTCCACGAATATTGGCTGTTCTGCAGCCATTGCTGCTGACACCAAGCAAAACAGGGTCTGGAGTGGACCTCCAGAAACACCAACAGACCTGCAGCTGAGGGTCCTGTCTGGTAGAAGGAAAACTAACAAACAGAAAGGACACCCACACCAAAAACCCATCTGTACATCACCATCATCAAAGACCAAAAGAAGATAAAACCACAAAGATGGGGGAAAAAAAGAGCAGAAAAACTGGAAATTCTAAAAAGCAGAGCACCTCTCCTCCTCCAAAGGAACGCAGCTCCTCACCAGTAATGGAACAAGGCTGGATGGAGAATGACTTTCATGAGTTGAGAGAAGGCTTCAGATGATCTAGCTACTCCAAGCTACAGGAGGATATTCAAACCAATGTCAAAGAAGTTAAAAACTTTGAAAAAAAAAACCAGAAGAATGTTTAACTAAGATAACCAATGCAAAGAAGGGGTTAAAGGAGCTGATGGAGCTGAAAGCCAAGTTTCGAGAACTACGTGAAGATTGTAGAAGCCTCAGTAGCCAATGCAATTAACTGGAAGAAAGGGTATCAGCGATGGAAGATGAAATGAATGAAATGAAGTGAGAAGAGAAGTTTAGAGAAAAAAGAATAAAAAGAAACGAACAAAGCCTCCAAGAAATATGGGACTATGTGAAAAGACCGAACCTATGTCTGATTGGTGTATCTGAAAGTGATGGGGAGAATGGAACCAAGTTGGAAAACACTCTGCAAGATATTATCCAGAGAACTTCCCCAATCTAGCAAGGCAGGCCAACATTCAGGTTCAGGGAATACAGAGAACGCCATAAAGATACTCCTTGAGAAGAGCAACTCCAAGACACATAATTGTCAGATTCACCAAAGTTGAAATGAAGGAAAAAATGTTAAGGGTGGCCAGAGAGAAAGGTCGGGTTACCCACAAAGGGAAGCCCATCAGACTAACAGCTGATCTCTCGGCAGAAATTCTACAAGCCAGAAGAGAATGGGGGCTGATATTCAACATTCTTAAAGAAAAGAATTTTCAACCCAGAATTTCATATCCAGCCAAACTAAGCTTCATAAGTGAAGGAGAAATAAACTACTTTACAGACAAGCAAATGCTGAGTGATTTTGTCACCACCAGGCCTGCCCTAAAAGAGCTCCTGGAGGAAGCACTAAACATGGAAAGGAACAACCAGTACCAGCCACTGCAAAAACATGCCAAGTTGTAAAGACCATCAAAGCTAGGAAAAAACTGCATCAACTAACGAGCAACATAACCAACTAACACCATAATGACAGGATCAAATTCACACATAACAATATTAACTTTAAATGTAAATGTGCTAAATTCTCCAATTAAAAGACACAGACTGACAAATTGGATAAGGAGTCAAGTCCCATCGTGTGCTGTATTCAGGAAACCCATCTCATGTGCAGAGACACATATAGACTCAAAATAAAGGGATGGGGGAAGATCTACCAAGCAAATGGAAAACAAAAAGGCAGGGGTTGCAATCCTGGTCTCTGATAAAATAGACTTTAAACCAACAAAGATCAAAAGAGACAAAGAAGGCCATTACATAATGGTAAAGGGATCAATTCAACAAGAAGAACTAACTATCCTAAATATATATGCACCCAACACAGGAGCACGCAGATTCATAAAACAAGTCTTGAGTGACCTACAAAGAGACTTAAACTTCCACACAATCATGATGGGAGATTTTAACACCCCACTGTCAACATTAGAGAGATCAATGAGACAGAAAGTTAAGACGGATACTCAGGAATGGAACTCAGCTCTGCACCAAGCAGACCTAATAGACATCTACAGAACTCTCCACCCCAAATCAACAGAATATACATTTTTTTTCAGCACCACAGACCACCTATTCCAAAATTGACTGTAGATGGAAGTAAAGCTCTTTTCAGCAAATGTAAAAGAACAGAAATTATAACAAACTGTCTCTCAGACCACAGTGCAATCAAACTAGGACTCAGGATCAAGAAACTCACCCAAAACCGCTCAACTATATGGAAACTGAACAACCTGCTCCTGAATGACTACTGGGTACATAATGAAATGAAGGCAGAAATAAAGATGTTCTTTGAAACCAATGAGAACAAAGACACAACATACCAGAATCTCTGGGACACATTCAAAGCAGTGTGTAGAGGGAAATTTATAGCATTAACTGCCCACAAGAGAAAGCAGGAAAGATCCAAAATTGACACCTAACATCACAGTTAAAAGTACAAGAAAAGCAAGAGCAAAGACATTCAAAAGCTAGCAGAAGGCAAGAAATAACTAAAATCAGAGCAGAACCGAAGGAAACAGAGACACAAAAAACCCTTCAAAAAATTAATGAATCCAGGATCTCGTTTTTTGAAAGGATCAACAAAATTGATAGACTGCTAGCAACTCTAATGAAGAAGAAAAGAGAGAAGAACCAAATAGGTGCAATAAAAAATGATAAAGGGGAGAGCTTCTGCACAGCAAAAGAAACTACCATCAAAGTGAACAGGCAACCTACAGAATGGGAGAAAATTTTTGCAACCTACTCATCTGACAAAGGGCTAATATCCAGAATCACAATGAACTCAAACAAATTTACAAGAAAAAAACAAACCACCCCATCAAAAATTGGGCAAAGGACATGAACAGACACTTCTCAAAAGAAGACATTTATGCAGCCAAAAAACACATGAAAAAATGCTCATCATCACTGGCCATCAGAGAAATGCAAATCAAAACCGCAGTGAGATACCATCTCACACCAGTTAGAATGGCCATCATTAAAAACTCAGGAAACCACAGGTGCTGGTGAGCATGTGGAGAAATAGGAACACTTTTACACTGTTGGTGGGACTGTAAACTAGTTCAACTATTGTGGAAGTCAGTGTGGCGAATCCTCAGGGATCTAGAACTAGAAATACCGTTTGACCCAGCTATCCCATTACTGGGTATATACCCAAAGGACTATAAATTATGCTGCTATAAAGACACATGCACACGTATGTTTATTGCGGCACTATTCACAATAGCAAAGAGTTGGAACCAACCCAAATGTCCAACAACGATAGACTGGATGAAGAAAATGTGGCACATATACACCATGGAATACTATGCAGCCATAAAAAATGATGAGTTCGTGTCCTTTGTAGGGACATGGATGAAACTGGAAAACACCATTCTCAGTAAACTACTGCAAGGACAAAAAACCAAACACCGCATGTTCTCACTCATAGGTGGGAATTGAATGTTGAGAACACATGGACACAGGAAGGGGAAAATCACGCTCCGGGGACTGCTGTGGGGTGGGGGCAGGGGGGAGGGACAGCATTAGGAGATATACCTAACGCTAAATGACGAGTTAATGGGTGCAGGAAATCAACATGGCACATGGATACATATGTAACAAACCTGCACATTGTGCACATGTACCCTAAAACCTAAAGTATAATAAAAAAAATGATAAAGGGGATATCACCACCGATCCCACAAAAATGCAAACTACCATTAGAGAATACTACAAACACTTCTACAGAAATAAACTAGAAAATCTAGAAGAAATGGATATATTCCTCAACACGTACACCCTCCCAACACTAAACCAGGAAGAAGTTGAATCTCTGACTAGCCCAATAACAGGCTCTGAATTTGTGGCAATAATCAATAGCTTACCAACAAAAACAGTCCAGGACCAGATGGATTCCCAGCCGAATTCTACCAGAGGTACAAGGAGGAACTGGTACCATTCCTTCTGAAACTATTCCAATTGATAGAAAAAGAGGGAATCCTCCCTAACTCATTTTATGAGACCAGTATCATCCTGATACCAAAGTTGGGCAGAGACAAAATCAAAAAAGACAATTTTAGAACAATATCCTTGATGAACATTGTTGTAAAAATCCTCAATAAAATACTGGCAAACTGAATCCAGCAGCACAGCAAAAAGCTTATCCACCATGATCAAGTGGGTTTCATCCCTCGGATGCAAGGCTGGTTTAACATAGGCAAATCAATAAATGTAATCCAGCATATAAACAGAACCAAAGACAAAAACCACATGATTATCTCAATAGATGCAGAAAAGGCCTTTGACAAAATTCAACAACCCTTCATGCTAAGAACTCTCAATAAATTAGGTATTGATGGGACGTATCTCAAAATCATAAGAGCTATCTATGACAAACCCACAGCCAATATCATACTGAATGGGCAAAAACTGGAAGCATTCCCTCTGAAAACGGGCACAAGACAGGGATGCCCTCTCTCACCACTGCTATTCAACATCGTGTTGGAAGTTCTGGCCAGGGCAATCAGGCAGGAGAAAGAAATAAAGGGTATTCAATTAGGAAAAGAGGAAGTCAAATTGTCCCTGTTTGCAGATGACATGATTGTATGTCTAGAAAACCCCATCGTCTCTGCCCAAAATCTCGTTAAGCTGATTAGCAACTTCAGCAAAGTCTCAGGATACAAAATCAATGTACAAAAATCAAAAGCATTCTTTTACACCAATCACAGACAAACAGAGAGACAAATCATGAGTGAACTCCCATTCACAATTGCTTCAAAGAGAATAAAATACCTAGGAATCCAACTTACAAGGGACGTGAAGGACCTCTTCAATGAGAATTACAAACCACTGCTCAATGAAATAAAAGAGGATACAAACAAATGGAAGAACATTCCATTCTCATGGGTTGGAAGAATCAATATCGTGAAAATGGCCATACTGGCCAAGGTAATTTACAGATTCAATACCATCCCTATCAAGCTACCAATGACTTTCTTCACAGAATTGGAAAAAACTACTTTAAAGTTCATATGGAACCAAAAAAGAGCCCGCATCGCCAAGTCAATCCTAAGCCAAAAGAACAAACCTGGAGGCATCACACTACCTGACTTCAAACTAAATTACAAGGCTACAGTAACCAAAACAGCATGGTACTGGTACCACAACAGAGACATAGATCAATGGAACAGAACAGAGCCCTCAGATATAATGCCACATATCTACAACTATCTGATATTTGACAAATCTGACAAAAACAAGCAATGAGAAACGGATTCCTTATTTAATAAATGGTGCTAGGAAAACTGGCTAGCCATATGTAGAAAGCTGAAACTGGATCCCTTCCTTACACCTTATACAAAAATTAATTCAAGATGGATTAAAGACTTACATGTCAGACCTAAAACCATAAAAACCCTAGAAGAAAACCTAGGCAATACCTTTCAGGACATAGGCATGGGCAAGGACTTCATGTTTAAAACACCAAAAGCAATGGCAACAAAAGCCAAAATTGACAAATGGGATCTCATTAAACTAAAGAGCTTCTGCACAGCTAAAGAAACTACCATCAGAGTGAACAGGCAACCTGCAAAATGGGAGAAAATTTTCGCAACCTACTCATCTGACAAGGGCTAATATCCAGAATGTAAAATGAACTCAAACAAATTTACAAGAATAAAAACAACCCCATCAAAATGTGGCAAAGGACATGAACAGACACTTCTCAAAAGAAGACATTTATGCAGCCAAAAAACACATGAAGAAGTGCTCATCATCACTGGCCATCAGAGAAATACAAATCAAAACCACAATGAGATACCATCTCACAACAGTTAGAGTGGCAATCATTAAAATGTCAGGAAACAACAGGTGCTGGAGAGGATGTGGAGAAATGGGAACGCTTCTATACTGTTGGTGGGACTGTAAACTAGTTCAACCATTGTGGAAGTCAGTGTGGCGAATCCTCAGGGATCTAGAACTAGAAATACCATTTGACCCAGCCATCCCATTACTGGGTATATACCCAAAGGACTATAAATCATGCTTCTATAAAGACACATGCACACGTATGTTTATTGCGGCACTATTCACAATAGCAAAGACTTGGAACCAACCCAAATGTCCAACAACGATAGACTGGATTAAGAAAATGTGGCACATATACACCATGGAATACTATGCAGCCATAAAAAACGATGAGTTCATGTCCTTTGTAGGGACATGGATGAAACTGGAAACCATCATTCTCAGTAAACTATCACAAGGACAAAAAGCCAAACACCGCATGTTCTCACTCATAGGTGGGAATTGAACGATGAGAACACATGGACACAGGAAGGGGAACATCATGCTCCGGGGACTGCTGTGGGGTGGGGGGAGGATGGAGGGACAGCATTAGGAGATATACCTGGTGCTAAATGACGATTTAATGGGTGCAGCAAACCAAAATGGCTCATGGATACATATGTAACAAATCTGCACATTGTGCACATGTACCTTAAAATTTAAAGTATAATAATAATTTAAAAAAAAGAAAAACTACTTTGTGATGGGTGCATTCATCTCACAGACTTGGAAGTTTCTTTCAATTGAGCAGTTTGGAAACACTCTTTCAGCAGAATCTCCAAGTGGACATTTGGAGCTCATTGAGGCCCATTTTGGAAAGGGAATATCTTCACAAAAAAAAGGACAGAAGCATTCTGACAAACTTCTTTGTCATGGGTGCATTCATCTCAGGATCGTTCAACCTTTCTTTTGATTGAACAGTTTGGAAACACTCTTTGTGTAGTATCTGAAAGTGGACATTTGGAGCACTTTGAGGCCCACTGGGGAAAAGGGAATATCTTCACTTAAAAAGTAGCAGAAGAATTCTGACAAACTTCTTTGTGATGGGTGCATTCATCTCACAGAGTTGAATGTTTCTTTCAATAGAGCAGCATGGAAACACTCTTTCTGTAGAATCTGCAAGTGGATATTTGGAGGGCTCTGAGTCCCACTGTGGAAAAGGGAATGTCTTCACATAAAAGCTAGACAGACTCATTCTGACAAACTTCTTTGTGATGGGTGCATTCATCTCACAGGTTTGAACCATTCTTTCGATTGAGCAGTGTGGAAATCCTCTTTCTGTAGAATCTGTAAGTGGACATTTGGAGTGCTTTGACGCCCAATGTGGAAATCGGAATAATTTCAAATAAAAGTAGACAGAAGCATTCTGACAAACCACTTTGTTATGGGTGCATTCATCTCACAGGGTTGAAACTTTCTTTCAATTTAACAGTTTCAAAACCCCCTTTCTGTAGAATCTGCAAGTGGACATTTGGAGCGCTTTGCGGCCGATTGTGGAAAAGGGAATACCTTCACAAAAAAACTAGTCAGCAGCATTCTGACAAACTTCTTTGTGATGGGTGCATTCATCTCACAGTTTTGAACCTTTCTTTCGATTGAGCAGTTTGGAAACACTCTTTCTGTACTATCTGCAAGTGGACATTGGAGCACTTTCAGGCCTATTGTGGAAAAGGGAATATCTTCACATTACAACTAGAGAGAAGCATTCTGACATACTTTTTGTGAGGCATGCATTCATCACAAAGAGGTGAAACGTTCTTTTGATTGAGGAGCTTAGAAGCACTCTCTGTAGAATCTGTAAATGGGCATTTGGAGCACTTTGGGGCCCATTGTGAAAAAGTTAATATCTTCACATAAACACTAGACAGAAGCATTCTGTCAAACTGCTTTGTAATGGGTGCATGCATCTAACAGAGTTGTACCTTTCTTTCGATTGAGCAGTTTGGAGACACTTTTTCTGTAGAATCTGCAAGGGGACATTTGGACTGTTTGGAGTTCTATTATGGAAACGGGCATGTCTTCACACAAAAACTAGACAGAAGCATTCTGACAAACTTATTTGTGATGGGTGCATTTATCTCAGAGTTAAATCTTTCATTCAATGGAGCAGTTTGGAAAAACTCTATCTGTAGAATCTGCAAGTGGACATTTGGAGCACTTTGAGGCCCATTGTGGAAAATAGAATATCTTCACATAAAAAGTATACAGAAGTGTTCTGACAACCTTCTTTGTGATGGGTGCATTCACGCCACAGAGTTGAAAATTTCTTTTGATTGCGCCATTTGGAAACGTTCTTTCTGTAGAAACTGAAAGTGGACATTTGGAGCGCTTTGAGGCCCATTGTGGAAAAATAAATATCTTTACATAAAAATAGACAGAAGCATTCTGACAAACTCCTTTGTAAAGAGTGCATTCATCTCATGAAGTTGAACGTTTCTTTTGATTGAGCAGCTTGGCAACACTCTTTCTGTAGAATCTGCAAGTGGACATTTGGAGCTCTTTGAGGCCCATTGTGGAAAATGGAATATCTTCACATAAAAACTAGACAGAGATATTCTGACAAACAACTTTCTGATGGGTGCATTCATCTCACAGAGCTGAACCTTTCCTTCAGTTGAGCAGTTGGGAAACGTTCTTTCTGTAGATTCTGCAAGTGGACATTTGGAGTGATTTCAGGCCTATTGTGGAAAAGGGAATGCCTTCACATAAAAACCAGAGAGAAACATTCTGACAGACTTTTTGGGATGGGTGCATTCATCTCACAGAGTTGAACTTTTCTTTCAATTGTGCAGTTGGGAAACACTCTTTCAGTAAAATATGCTTGCGGACATTTTGAATGCTTTGTGGCCCATTCTGGAAAAGGGAATATCTTCACATAAAAAAAGACAGAAGCGTTCTGACAACCTTCTTTGTGATGGTTGCATTCATCTCACAGAGTTGAACATTTTTTTTTGATTGAGCAGTTTGGAAACCCTCTTTCTGTAGAGTCTGCAATTGGACATTTGGAGCACTTTGAGGCCCATTGTGAAAAACGGAATAACTTCAAATAAAAAATAGACAGAAGCATTCTGACAAACTTCTTTGTGATGGGTGCATTCATCTCACAGAGTTGATTCTTTCTTTCAATTGAGCAGTTTGGAAACACTCTTTCTGTAGTATCTACAAGTGGAAATTTTGAGCGTTTTGAGGCCTGTTGTGGAAAAGGGAATATCTTCAAATAAAAACTAGATAGAAGCATTCTGACAAATTTCTTTGTGAGGGGTGCCTTCAACTCACAGAGTTGAACCTTTCTATCAATTGAGTAGTTTTGAAACACTCTTTCTGTTAAATCTGCAAGCGGACATGTGGAGCAATTTGAGGCCCATTGGGAAAAAGGGAATATCTTCACTTAAAAACTACACAGAAGAATTCTGACAAACATTTTTGTGATGGGTTCATTCATCTCACAGAGTTGAATCTTTCTTTCAATTGAGCAGCTTGGAGACACTCTTTCTGTAGAATCAGCAATTGGACACTTGGAGTCCTTTAAGGCCCATTGTGGGAAAGGGAATAACTTCATATAAAAACTAGACAGAGGCATTCTGAGAAAATTCTTTGTGATGGGTGCATTCATCTCACCGAGTAGAACATATCTTTCCATTGTGCAGTTTGGAAACACTCTTTTTGTAGAATCTGCATGTGGACATTTGGAACACTTAGAGGCCCATTGTGGAAAAGGGAATACCTTCCCATAAAAACTAGAAAGAAGCATTCTGAGAAAGTTCTTTGTGATGTGTGCATTCATCTCACAGAGTTGAAACTTGCTTTAGATTGAACAGTTTGGAAACCCTCTCTCTGTGTAATCTGCAGTGGACAATTGGAGAGGTTTGAGGCCCATTGTGGAAAAGGGAATATCTTCACATAAAAACTAGAAAAAAGAATTCTGAAAAACTTCCTTGTGATGGGAGCATTCGTCTCACAGAGTTGAACTTTTCTATCAATATAGCAGTTTGGAAACACTCTCTGTAGAATCTGCAAGTGGCCATTTTGAGCGCTTTGAGGCCCATTGTGGAAAAGGGAATATTTTCACATAAAAAGTAGACAGAAGCATTTTGACAAAGTTCTTTGTGATGGGTGCATCCATCGCACAGAGGTGAACCTTCCTTTCAATTGAGCAGTTTGTAAAAACTATTTTTGTAAAATCTGCAAGTGGACATTTGGAACACTGTGAGGCCCATTGTGGGAAAGGCAATATCTTCACATTAAAACTACAGAGTAGCATTCAGACAAACTTCTTTGTGATGGGTGCATTCACGTCACAGAATTGAAACTTTCTTTCAACTGAGTTATTTGGAAACACTCATTCTGTAGAATCCACAAGTGGACATTTGGAGCACTTTGTGGCCCACTGTGGAAAAGGCAGTATCTTCACATAAAAACTAGACAGAAGCATTCTGACAAACTTCTTTGTGATGGGTGCATTCATCTCAGAGAGTTGAACCTTTCTTTCTATATAGCACTTTCTATAGCATCTGCAAGTGGCCATTTGGAGCGCTTTGTGGCCGATTATGGATAAAGCAATATCTTCACATAAAAACTAGACAGAAGCATTCTGATAAACTTCTCCAAGATGGGTGCATTCATCTCACGGAGTTGAACGTTTCTTTCAATTGAGCAGTTTGTAAAAACTATTTCTGTAAAATCTGCAAGTGGACATTTGGAACACTTTGAGGCCCACTGTAGAAAAGGGTGTATCTTCACATAAAAACTAGAGAGCAGCATTCAGACAAACTTCTTTGTGATGGGGGCATTCATCTCACAGAGTTGAACCTTTCTTTCAACTGAGCAGTTTGGAAACACTCATTCTGTAGAATCTGCAAGTGCACATTTGGAGTGCTTTGAGGCCCATTGTGGAAAAGGAAATATCTTCACATAAAAGTTAGACAGAAGCATAGTGACAAACTTCTTTGTGATGGTTGCATTCATCTCACTGAGTCAAAATTATCTTTCAATTGAGCTGTTTGAAAACACTCTTTCTGTATAATCTGCAAGTGGATATTTGGTGCGTTTGAGGCCCATTGTGGAAAAGAGAATATCTTCACATAAACACTAGAAAGAAGTATTCTGACAAACTTCTTTGTGATGGGGGAATTCATCTCACAAAGTTCAACTTTTCTTTCGATGGAGTAGTTTGGAAACACTCTTTCTGTAGAACCTGCAAGTGGACATTTGGAGCGCTTTGAGGCCCATTGTGGAAAAGGAAATATCTTCACATAAAAGTTAGACAGAAGCATTCTGAGAAACTTCTTTGTGATGTGTGCATTCATCTCACAGAGTTGAACCTTTCTTTCAATAGAGCAGTTTGGAAACAGTCTATCTATAGAATCTGCAAGTGGACATTTGGAGCACTTTCAGGTGCATTGTGGAAAAGGGAATATCCTCACATAAACACTAGACAGAAGAATTCTGAAAAACCTCTTTGTGATGGGGGCTTTCATCTCACAGTGTTGAACCCTTCTTTCAATGGAGCAGTTTGGAAATACCCTTTGTGTAGCATCTACAAGTGGACTTTTGGAGCTCTTTGTGGCCCATTGTCGGGAAGGCCATTTCTTTACATAAAAACTAGACAAAAGTATTCTGACAAACTTCTTTATGATGGGTGCATTCACCTCACAGAGGTGTAACTTTCTTTCAATTGAGCAGTATGGAAACACTCTTTCTGTAGAATCTGCAAGTGGACATTTGGAGCGTTTTATGGCCCTTTGTGGAAAAGGGAATATCTTCACATAAAAACTAGACAGAAGCATTCTGCCAAACTCCTTTGTGATGGGTGCATTCATCTCACAGATTTGAATCTTTCTTTTGATTGAGCAGTTTGGAAGCACTCTTTCTGTAGAATCTGAAAGTGGACATTTCGAGCACTTTGAAGCCCGTTGTGGAAAAGGGAATATTTTCACATAAAAACTCGACAGAAGCATTCTGAGAAAATTTTTGTGTTGGGTGCATTCATCTCAGAGAGTTGAGCATTTCTTTTGATTGAGCAGATTGGAAACACTCTTCCTGTAGAATCTGCAAGTGGACATTTGGAGGGCTTTGGGGCCCATTGTGGAATAGGGAATATCTTCACATAAAAATTAGACAGAAGCATTCTGACAAACTTCTTTGTGATGGTGCATTCATGTCACTGAGTCGAAATTATCTTTCAATTGAGCAGTTTGAAAACAGTCTTTCTGTAGAATCTGCAAGTGGAGATTTGGAGCATTTGAGGCCTGTTTTGGAAAAGAGGATATCTTCGCATAAACACTAGACAGAAGTATTCCCACAAACTTCTTTGGATGGGGCATTCATCTCACAGAGTTCAACTTTTCTTTCAATGGAGCAGTTTGGAAACACTCTTTCTTTAGAATCTGCAAGTGGATATTTGGAGTGCTTTGAGGCCCATTGTGGAAAAGGGAATATCTTCACATAAAACTAGACAGAAGCATTCAGACAAACTTCTTTATGATGGGTGCATTCATCTCTCAGAGGTGAACCTTTGTTTCAATTGAGCAGTTTGGAAAAACTCTTTCTGTAGAATGTGCAAGCGGACATTGTGAGCACTTTGAGGCCCATTGTGGAAAAGGGAATATCTTCACATAAAAACTAGACAGAAGCATTCTGAAAAACTTCTTTGTGATGGGTGTATTCATCTTACAGTGTTGAACTTTTTTTTCAATTTAATCGTTTGGGAACACTCTACAGAGAGTGTTTGGGAACACTCTCTGTAGAGGGTGCATTCATCTTGCAGAGTTGAACCTTTCTTTCCATTGAGCTGTTTGGAAAACCTCCTTCTGTAGAATCTGGAAGTGGACATTTGGAGCACTTTGAGACCCATTGTGGAACACGGAATACCTTCACATATAAATTTGACAGAAGCATTCTGACAAACACCACTCTGCAAGTGGACATTTGGAAGGCTTTGAGGCTCATTGTGGAATAGGGAGTATCTTCTCACAAAAATTAGACATAAGCATCCTGACAACCTTCTTTGACAACCTTCAATTCACCTCACAGAATTGAAATTTTCATTCAATTCAGCATTTTGGAAACACTCTTTCTGTCGAATCTGCAAGTGGACATTTAGAGCACTTTGAGGCCAATTGTGGATTAGAGAATACCTTCACATAAAAACTAGACAGAAGCATTCTAACAAACTTCTTTGTGATGGGTGGATTCATCTCACTAAGTTGAAGCCTTCTTTTGGTTGAGCAGTTTGGAAACACTTTTTGTAGAATCTGCAAGTGCACATTTGGAGCTCTTTGAGGCCCATTGTGGAAAAGGGAATATCTTCACATAAAAACTAGACAGAAGCATTCTGACAAACTTCTTTGTGATGGTTGCATTCATCTCACAGAGTTGAAACTTTCTTTCTATTCAGCAGTTTGAGAGCACTCTTTCTGTACAATCTGCAAATGGACATATGGAGCGCTTTGAAGCCCTTTGTGGAAAAGGGAAGATCTTCACATAAAAATTAGCAGAAGAATTCTGACAAAATTCTCTGAGATGGGTCCATTCACCTCTCTGAGTTGAACCTTTCTTTGGATTGAGCAGTTTGGAAACTCACTTTCTGTAGTATCTGCAAGTGGATATTTACAGTGCCTTGAGGCCCATTGTGGAAAACGGAATATCTTACATTAAAAACTATACAGAAGCATTCTGAAAAACTTTTTTGTGATGGTTGCATTCATCTCACTGAGTTGAAATTATCTTTCAATTGAGCTGTTTGAAAACACTCTGTCTGTATAATCTGCAATTGGACATTTGGTGCGTTTGAGGCCCTTTGTGGAAAAAGGAATATCTTCACATAAAAACTAGAAAGAAGCATTCTGACAATCTTCTTTGTGATGGTTGAATTCATCACACCGAGTTGAACATTTCTTTCCATTGAGCAGTTTGGAAGCACTCTTTCTGTAGAATCTGTAAGTGGACATTTGGGGCGCTTTGAGGCCCACTGTGGAAAAGGCAATATATTGATATAAAAACTAGACAGAAGCATTCTGACAAACTTCTTTGTGATGAGTGCATTCATCTCACAGAGTTGAAACTTTATTTAAATTGAGCAGTCTGGAAAAACTCTTTCTGTAGAATCTGCATGTGGACATTCAGAGCAGCATTGTGTAAAATGGAATATCTTCAAATAAAAACTAAACTGAGGTGCTCTGACAAACTTCTTTAGATTGGTCCATTCATCTCACAGGGTTGAACCTTTCTTTCAATCGAGCAGTTTGGAAAAACTGTTTCTGTATAATCGGCAAGTGGATACATTGAGTGCATTGAAGCCCATTGTAGAAAAGGAGATATCTTCACATAAAAACTAGATAGAAGTATTATGACAAAGTCCTTTGTGAGGGGTGCATTCATCTCACAGAGTTGAAGCTTTCTTTGGATTGAGCAGTTTGGAAACACTCTTTCTGTAGAGTCTGCAAGTGGACAATTTGAGAGCTTTAAGGCCCACTGTGGAAAAGAGAATATCTTCACATAAAAACTAGACAGAAGCATTCTGACAAACTTCTTTGTGATAGGTGCATTCATCTCACAGAGTTGAAGATTTATTGTGCTTGAGGAGTTTGGAAACACTCTTTCTGTTGAATCTACAAGTGGACAATTGGAGCACTTTTAGGACAATTGCGGAAAAGGAAATATCTTAACATAAAAACTAGACAGAAGTATTGTGACAGACTTCTTTGTGATTGGTGCACTCATCTCACAGAGTTAAATCTTTCTTTCAATTGAGCACTTTGGAAGCACTCTTTCTGTAGAATTGGCAAGTGGACATTTGGAGTGCTTTGAGACCATCCTGGAAAAGGGAATATCTTTACATAAAAACTAGAGAGAAGCATTCTGACAAATTTCTTTGTGATGCGTGCATTCATCACAGAGAGTAGAACCTTTGTTTCAATTGAGCTGTATGGAAACACTCTTTCTGTAGAAACTGCAAGTGGACATTTGTGGTGGTTTGATGCCATTGTTGCAAATGGAATACCTTCACATAAAAAGTATACAGAAGCATTCTGACAAACTTCTTTGTGATGGGTGCACTCATCACACAGATTTGAAATTTTCTTTTGATGGAGCCGTTTGGAAACTCTCTTTCTGTAGAATCTGCCAGTGGACATTTGTGGTGCTTTGAGACCCATTGTGGAAAAGGGAATATCTTCACATAAAACCTTGACAGAAGCATTCTGACAAACTTCTTTGTGATGGGTGCATTCATCTCACAGAGTTAATTTTCTTTGACTCAGCAGTTTGGAGACCCTCTTTCTGTAGAATCTGCAAGTGGGAATTTGGAGTGCCTTTTAGGCCCATTGTGTTAAAGGGAATATATTCACAAAATACTAGACAGAAGTATTCTGACAAACTTTTTGTGATGGGTGCATTCATCGCACAGAGTTGAACTTTTCTTTTGATTGAGCAGTGTGGAAACCTCTTTCTGTAGATTCTGCAAGTGGACATTTGGAGTGCTTTGAGGCCTATTGTGCAAAAGGCAACTTCTTCACATTAAAACTAGGCAGAAGCATTCTGACAAACTTCTTTGGGATGGGTGCATTTTTATCACAGAGCTGAACCTTTCTTTCAATTGGGCAGTTTGGAAACACACTTTCTGTAGAATCTGCAAGTGGAAATTTTGTGCACCTTGAGGCCCATAGTAGAAAAGAAATACCTTCACATAAAAATGGTACAGAGGCATTCTGACACACAATCTTTGTGATGGGTGCTTTCATGACACAGAGTTGAGACTTTCTTTTGATTGAGCTCTTTGAAACACTCTTTATGTAGAATCTGCCAGTGGACATTTGGAGAGCTTTGAGGCCTGTTGTGGAAAAAGAAATATCTTCACATAAAAACAAGACAGAATCATTCTGAGAATCTTCTTTGTGATGGCTGCATTCATGGCACAGAGTTGAAGCTTTATTTCTATTGAGCACTTTGGAAACACTCTTTATGTAGAATCTGCAAGTGGACAATTGCAGTGCTTTGAGGCTCATTGTAGAACAGGGAATATCTTCACATTAAAAACTAGACAGAAACATTCTGACAAACTTCTTTGTGGTGGGTGCATTCATCTCACAGAGTTGAATCTTTCTTTGGATTGAGAAGTATTGGAACCCTCTTTCTGTAGAATCTGCAAGCGGACATTTGGAGTGATTTGTGGCCCATTGTGGAAAAGGCAATATCTTCACACAAAAACAAGACAGAAACATTGTGACAAACTTCTTTGTGATGGGTGCATTCATCTCACAGAGTTGTAAGTTTCTTTCAATTGAGGAGTTTGGAAACACTCTTTCTGTGAAATCCGCAAGTGGACATTTGGAGGGCTTTCAGGACCATTGTGGAAAAGGGAATATCTTAACACAAAAACTAGACAGAGGCATTCTGAGAAACTTCTTTGTGATGGGTGCATTCATCTCACAGGGTTGAAACTTTCTTTCAATTGAGCAACATCAAAACACTCTTTCTGGAGGAGTGGAGCCAAGATGGCCGAATAGGAACAGCTCCGGTCTCCAGCTCCCAGCCCCAGCGACACAGAAGACAGATGATTTCTGCATTTCTGCTTGAGGTACCAGATTCATCTCACTAGGGAGTGCCTAACAGTGGGTACAGGACAGTCGGTGAAGCACACTGCACACGAGCCGAAGCAGGGCGAGGCATTGCCTCATGGGAAGCGCAAGGGGTCAGGGAGTTCCCTTTCCTAGTCAAAGAAAGGGGAAACAGACGGCACCTGGAATATTGGGTCAGTCCCATCCTAATACTGCGCTTTTCCAACGGGCCTGGAAAACGGCACACTAGGAGATTGTGTCCCGGGCCTGGAAACGGTACACTAGGAGATTGTGTCCCGCACCTGGCTCGGAGGATCCTATGCCCACGGAGTCCCGCTGATTGCTAGCACAGCAGTCTGAGATCAAGCTGCAAGGTGGCAGCGAGGCTGGGGGAGGGGCGCCCGCCATTGCCCAGGCTTGCTTAGGTAAACAAAGCAGCCAGGAAGCTCGAACTGGGTGGAGCCCACCACATCTCAAGGAGGCCTGCCTGCCTCTGTAGGCTCCACCTCTGGGGGCAGGGCACAGACAAACAAAAACTCAGCAAGAACCTCCACAGACTTAAATGTCCCTGTCTGACTGACAGCTTTGAAGAGAGTAGCCCAGCACGCAGCTGGAGATTTGAGAACGGACAGACTGCCTCCTAAAGTGGATCCCTCACCCCTGAGCAGCCTAACTGGGAGGCACCCCCCCAGTAGGGACAGACTGACACCTCATTCAGCTGGGTACTCCTCTGAGACAAAACTTTCAGAGGAACTATCAGACAGCTGAATTTGTGGTCTCACGAAAATCCACTCTTCTGCAGCCACCGCTGCTGACACCCAGCCAAACAGGGTCTGGAGTGCACCTCTAGTAAACTCCAACAGACCTGCAGCTGAGGGTCCTGTCTGGTAGAAGGAAAACTAACAAACAGAAAGGACATCCACACCAAAAACCCATCTGTACATCACCATCATCAAAGACAAAAAGTAGATAAAACCACAAAGATGGGGAAAAAACAGAGCACAAAAACTGGAAACTCTAAAAAACAGAGCACCTCTCCTCCTCCAAAGGAACGCAGTTCCTCACCAGCAACGGAACAAAGCTGGATGGAGGATGACTTTGACGAGTTGAGAGAAGAAGGCTTCAGACGATCAAACTACTCTGAGCTACGGGAGGAAATTCAAAACAATAGCAAAGAAGTTAAAAACTTTGAAAAAAAATTAGAAGAATGGATAACTAGAATAACCAATGGAGAGAAGGGCTTAAAGGAGCTGATGGAGCTGAAAGCAAAGTTTCGAGAACTACGCGAAGATTGCAGAAGCCTCAGTAGCAGATGCAATCAACTGGAAGAAAGGGTATCGCTGATGGAAGATGAAATGAATGAAATGAAGAGAGAAGGGAAGTTTAGAGAAAAAAGAATAAAAAGAAACGAACAAAGCCTCCAAGAAATTTGGGACTATGTGAAAAGACCAAACCTACGTCTGATTGGTGTACCTGAAAATGATGGGGAGAATGGAACCAAGTTGGAAAACACTCTGCAAGATATTATCCAAGAGAACTTCCCCAATCTAGCAAAGCAGGCCAGCATTCAGATTCAGGAAATACAGAGAACTCCACAAAGATACTCCTCGAGAAGAGCAACTCCAAGACACATAATTGTCAGATTCACCAAAGTTGAAATGAAGGAAAAAATGTTAAGGGCAGCCAGAGAGAAAGGTCGGGTTACCCACAAAGGGAAGCCCATCAGACTAACAGCTGATCTCTCAGCAGAAACTCTACAAGCCAGAAGAGAGTGGGGGACGATATTCACCATTCTTAAAGAAAAGAATTTTCAACCCAGAATTTCCTATCCAGCCAAACTATGCTTCATAAGTGAAGGAGGAATAAACTACTTTACAGAGAAGCAAATGCTGAGTGATTTTGTCACCACCAGGCCTGCCCTAAAAGAGCTCCTGAAGGAAGTACTAAACATGGAAAGGAACAACCGGTACCAGCCACTGCAAAAACATGCCAAATTGTAAAGACCATCGAGGCTAGGAAGAAACTATAGCAACTAACGAGCAAAATAACCAACTAACATCATAATGACAGGATCAGATTCACACATAACAATATTAACGTTAAATGTAAATGGGCTAAATGCTCCAATCAAAAGACACAGACTGGCAAACTGGATAAGGAGTCAGGACCCATCAGTGTGCTGTATTCAGGAAACCCATCTCACGTGCAGAGACACACATAGACTCAAAATAAAGGGATGGAGGAAGATCTATCAAGCAACTGGAAAACAAAAAAAGGCAGGGGTTGCAATCCTAGTCTCTGATAAAATAGACTTTAAACCAACAAAGATCAAAAGAGACAAAGAAGGCCATTACATAATGGTAAAGGGATCAATTCAACAAGAAGAGCTAACTATCCTAAATATATATGCACCCAACACAGGAGCACCCAGATTCATAAAGCAAGTCCTCAGTGACCTACAAAGGGACTTAAACTCCCACACAATAATAATGGGAGATTTTAACACCCCACTGTCAACATTAGACAGATCAACGAGACAGAAAGTTAAAAAGGATATCCAGGAATTGAACTCAGCTCTACATAAAGTGGACCTAATAGACATCTACAGAACTCTCCACCCCAAGTCAACAGAATATACATTCTTTTCAGCACTACACCACAACTATTCCAAAATTGACCACATAGTTGGAAGTAAAGCTCTCCTCAGCAAATGTAAAAGAACAGAAATTATAACAAACTGTCTTTCAGACCACAGTGCAATCAAACTAGAACTCAGGATTAAGAAACTCACTCAAAACCACTCAACTACATGGAAACTGAACAACCTGCTCCTGAATGACTACTGGGTACATAATGAAATGAAGGCAGAAATAAAGATGTTCTTTGAAACCAACGAGAACAAAGACACAACATACCAGAATCTCTGGGACACGTTCAAAGCAGTGTGTAGAGGGAAATTTATAGCACTAAATGCCCACAAGAGAAAGCAGGAAAGATCCAAAATTGACACCCTAACATCACAATTAAAAGAACTAGAAAAGCAAGAGCAAACACATTCAAAAGCTAGCAGAAGGCTAGAAATAACTAAAATCAGAGCAGAACTGAAGGAATTAGAGACACAAAAAACCCTTCAAAAAATTAATGAATCCAGGAGCTGGTTTTTTGAAAAGATCAACAAAATTGGTAGACCGCTAGCAAGACTAATAAAGAAGAAAAGAGAGAAGAATCAAATAGATGCAATAAAAAACGAAAAAGGGGATATCACCACTGATCCCACAGAAATACAATCTACCATCAGAGAATACTACAAACACCTCTATGCAAATAAACTAGAAAATCTAGAAGAAATGGATAAAGTCCTCGACACATACACCCTCCCAAGACTAAATCAGGAAGAAGTTGAATCTCTGAATAGACCAATAACAGGTTCTGAAATTGTGGCAACAATCAATATCTTACCAACCAAAAAGAGTCCAGGACCTGATGGATTCACAGCCGAGTTCTACCAGAGGTACAAGGAGGAACTGGTACCATTCCTTCTGAAACTATTCCAATCGATAGAAAAAGAGGGAATCCTCCCTAACACATTTTACGAAGCCAGCATCGTCCTGATACCAAAGCCTGGCAGAGACATAACCAAAAAAGAGAATTTCAGACCAATATCCTTGATGAACATTGATACAAAAATCCTCAATAAAATACTGGCAAACCGAATCCAGCAGCACATCAAAAAGCTTATCCACCATAATCAAGTGGGCTTCATCCCTGGGATGCAAGGCTGGTTCAACATACACAAATCAATAAATGTAATCCAGCATATAAACAGAACCAAAGACAAAAACCACATGATTATCTCAATAGATGCAGAAAAGGCCTTTGACAAAATTCAACAACCCTTCATGCTAAAAACTCTTAATAAATTAGGTATTGATGGGACGTATCTCAAAATAATAAGAGCTATCTACAACAAACCCACAACCAATATCATACTGAATGGGTAAAAACTGGAAGCATTCCCTCTGAAAACTGGCACAAGACAGGGATGCCCTCTCTCACCGCTCCTATTCAACATAGTGCTGGAAGTTCTGGCCAGAGCAATCAGGCAGGAGAAGGAAATAAAGGGTATTCAATTAGGAAAAGAGGAAGTCAAATTGTCCCTGTTTGCAGATGACATGATTGTATATCTAGAAAACTCCATTGTCTCAGCCCAAAACCTCCTTAAGCTGATTAGCAACTTCAGCAAAGTCTCAGGATACAAAATTAATGTACAAAAATCACAACCATTCTTGTACACCAATCACAGACAAACAGAGAGCCAAATCATGAGTGAACTCCCATTCACAATTGCTTCAAAGAAAATAGAATACCTAGGAATCCAACTTACAAGGGATGTGAAGAACCTCTTCAAGGAGAACTACAAACCACTGCTCAGTGAAATCAAAGAGGATACAAACAAATGGAAGAACATTCCATGCTCATGGGTTGGAAGAATCAATATCGTGAAAATGGCCATACTGCCCAAGGTAATTTATAGATTCAATGCCATCCCCATCAAGCTACCAATGACTTTCTTCACAGAATTGGAAAAAACTACTTTAAAGTTCATATGGAACCAAAAAAGAGCCCGCATCGCCAAGTCAATCCTAAGCCAAAAGAACAAAGCTGGAGGCATCACGCTACCTGACTTTAAACTATACTACAAGGCTACAGTAACCAAAACAGCATGGTACTGGTACCACAACAGAGACATAGATCAATGGAACAGAACAGAGCCCTCAGAAATGATGCCGCATATCTACAACTATCTGATCTTTGACAAACCTGACAAAAACAAGAAATGGGGAAAGGATTCCCTATTTAATAAATGGTGCTGGGAAAACTGGCTAGCCATATGTAGAAAGCTGAAACTGGATCCCTTCCTTACACCTTATACAAAAATTAATTCAAGATGGATTAAAGACTTAAATGTTAGACCTAAAACCATTAAAATCCTACAAGAAAACCTAGGCAATACCATTCAGGACATAGGCGTGGGCAAGGACTTCATGTCTAAAACACCAAAAGCAATGGCAACAAAAGCCAAAATTGACAAATGGGATCTAATTAAACTAAAGAGCTTCTGCACAGCAAAAGAAACTACCATCAGAGTAAACAGGCAACCTACAGAATGGGAGAAAATTTTTGCAACCTACTCATCTGACAAAGGGCTAATATCCAGAATCTACAATGAACACAAACAAATTTACAAGAAAAAAACAAACAACCCCATCAAAAAGTGGGCAAAGGACATGAACAGACACTTCTCAAAAGAAGACATTTATGCAGCCAAAAAACACATGAAGAAATGCTCATCATCACTGGCCATCAGAGAAATGCAAATCGAAACCACAGTGAGATACCATCTCACACCAGTTAGAATGGCCATCATTAAAAAATCAGGAAACAACAGGTGCTGGAGAGGATGTGGAGAAATAGGAACACTTTTACACTGTTGGTGGGACTGTAAACTAGTTCAACCATTGTGGAAGTCAGTGTGGCGATTCCTCAGGGATCTAGAACTAGAAATACCATTTGACCCAGCCATCCCATTACTGGGTACATACCCAAAGGACTATAAATCAGGCTGCTATAAAGACACATGCACACGTATGTTTATTGCGGCACTATTCACAATAGCAAAGAGTTGGAACCAACCCAAATGTCCAACAACAATCGACTGGATTAAGAAACTGTGGCACATATACACCATGGAATACTATGCAGCCATAAAAAATGATGAGTTCATGTCCTTTGTAGGGACATGGATGAAACTGGAAAACATCATTCTCAGTAAACTATCGCAAGGACAAAAAACCAAACACCGCATGTTCTCACTCATAGGTGGGAATTGAACAATGAGAACTCATGGACACAGGAAGGGGGAACATCACACTCCGGGGACTGTTGTGGGGTGGGGGGAGGGGGGAGGGACAGCATTAGGAGATACACCTAATGCTAAATGACGAGTTAATGGGTGCAGGAAATCAACATGGCACATGGATACATATGTAACAAACCTGCACATTGTGCACGTGTACCCTAAAACCCTAAAGTATAATAAAAATAAAATAAAATAAAAAAAACAAAACAAAACACTCTTTCTGTAGAATCTGCAAGTGGACATTTGGAGGGCTTTGAGGCCAATTGTAGTAAAGTGAATATCTTCACATAAAAACTAGACAGAAACATTCTGCCAAACTTGTTTGTGATGGGTGCATTCATCTCACAGAGTTGTAAGTTTCTTTCAATTGAGGAGTTTGGAAACACTCTTTCTGTGAAATCCGCAAGTGGACATTTGGAGGGCTTTCAGGACCATTGTGGAAAAGGGAATATCTTAACACAAAAACTAGACAGAGGCATTCTGAGAAACTTCTTTGTGATGGATACATTCATCTCACAGGGTTGAAACTTTCTTTCAATTGAGCAACGTCAAAACACTCTTTCTGTAGAATCTGCAAGTGGACATTTGGAGGGCTTTGAGGCCAATTGTGGTAAAGTGAATATCTTCACATAAAAACTAGACAGAAACATTCTGACAAACTTGTTTGTGATGGCTGCATTCATCTCACAGAGTTGAATCTTTCTTTTGATTGAGCAGTTTGGAAACACTCTTTCTGTAGAATCTGCAGGTGGACATTTAGAGAACTTTGAGTTCCGTTGTGGAAAAGGGAACATCTTCACATAAAAACTAGACAGAAGCATTCTGACAAATATCTTTGGGATGAGTGCCTTCATCTCACAGATTTGAACCTTTTAGATTCATCAGTTTGGAAACCCTCTTTCTGTAGAATCTGCAAGTGGACGTTTTGAGTGCTTTGCAGCCCTCTATGGATAAGGGAATGTCTTTACATAAAATCTAGAAAGAAGCATTCTGAAAAACTTCTTTGGGATAGGTTCATTCATCTCACAGAGTTAAAACTTTCTTCTGATTGAGCAGTTTGGAAACACTCTTTCTGTAGTATCTGCAAGTGGTCATTTGTAGCACTTAGAGGCCCATTGTGGCAAACGGAATATATTCACATAAAAACTAGACAGAAGCATTCTGACCAACTAATTTGTGATGGGTGCAATGACCTCGCATCATTGAACCTTTCTTTTGATTGATCAGTTTGGAAGCACTCTTTCTGTGGAATCTGCAAGTGGACTTTTGGAGCACTTTCAGGCCCATTGTTGGAAAGGGAATATCTTCATATAAAACTAGACAGAAGCATTCTAACAAACTTCTTTGTGATGGGTGCATTCATCTCACTAAGTTGAAGGCTTCTTTTGGTTGACCAGTTTGGAAACAATCTTTCTGTGGAATCTGCAAGTGCACATTTGGAGCGCTTTGTGGTCCATTGTGGAAAAGGGAATATCTTCACATAAAAACTAGACAGAAGTATTCTGACAAACTTCTTTGTGATGGTTGCATTCATCTCACAGAGTTGAAACTTTCTTTTGATTCAGCAGTTTGAGAGCACTCTTTCTGTTCAAACTGCAAATGGACATATGGAGTGCTTTGAAGCCCTTTGTGGAAAAGGGAAGATCTTCACATAAAAATTAGCAGAAGCATTCTGACAAAATTCTCTGAGATGGGTCCATTCACCTCCCTGAGTTGAACCTTTCTTTGGATTGAGCAGTTTGGAAACTCACTTTCTGTAGTATCTGCAAGTGGATATTTACAGTACTTTGAGGCCCATTGTGGAAAACGGAATATCTTACATTAAAAACTATACAGAAGCATTCTGAAAAGCTTTTTTGTGATGAGTGCATTCATCTCACAGTGTTGTACCTTTCTTTTGATTGAACTGTTTGGAAACACTCTTTCTGTAGAATCTGCAAGTGGACAATTTGAGCGCTTTGAGGCACTTTGTGGAAAAATGAATGTCTTCACATAAAACTAGACAGAAGCATTCTGACAAACTTCTTTGTGATGGGTGCATTCATCTCACAGAGTTCAAACTTTCTTTCAATTCAGCAGTTTGGAAACACTCTTTCTGTAGAATCTGCAAGTGGACATTTGGAGCGCTTTGAGGGCCATTGTGGAAAAGGGAATATCTTCACATAAAAATTAGACACAAGAGGGGGTGGAGCCAAGATGGCCGAATAGGAACAGCTCCGGTCTCCAGCTCCCAGCCCCAGCGACACAGAAGATGGGTGATTTCTGCATTTCTGCTTGAGGTACTGGTTTCATCTCACTAGGGAGTGCCTAACAGTGGGTGCAGGACAGTCGGTGAAGCGCACTGTGCGCGAGCCGAAGCAGGGCGAGGCATTGACTCACTCGGGAAGTGCAAGGGGTCAGGGAGTTCCCTTTCCTAGTGAAAGAAAGGGGAAGCAGACGGCACCTGGAATATCGGGTCAGTCCCACCCTAACTGCGCTTTTCCAACGGGCCTGGAAAACGGCACACTAGGAGATTGTGTCCCGCACCTGGCTCGGAGGGTCCTATGCCCACGGAGTCTCGCTAATTGCTAGCACAGCAGTCTGAGATCAAGCTGCGAGGCGGCAGCGAGGCTGGGGGAGGGGCGCCCGCCATTGCCCAGGCTTGCTTAGGTAAACAAAGCAGCCAGGAAGCTCGAACTGGGTGGAGCCCACCACATCTCAAGGAGGCCTGCCTGCCTCTGTAGGCTCCACCTCTGGGGGCAGGGCACAGACAAACAAAAACTCTGCAAGAACTTCCACAGACTTAAATGTCCCTGTCTGACTGACAGCTTTGAAGAGAGTAGTGGTTCTCCCAGCACGCAGCTGGAGATCTGAGAACAGTCAGACTGCCTCCTAAAGTGGGTCCCTCACCCCTGAGCAGCCTAACTGGGAGGCACCCCCCCAGTAGGGACAGACTGACACCTCATTCAACCCGGTACTTCTCTGAGACAAAACTTTCAGAGGAACTATCAGACAGCTGAATTTGTGGTCTCACGAAAATCTGCTGTTCTACAGCCACCGCTGCCGACACCCAGCCAAACAGGGTCTGGAGTGCACCTCTAGTAAACTCCAACAGACCTGCAGCTGAGGGGCCTGTCTGGTAGAAGGAAAACTAACAAACAGAAAGGACATCCACACCAAAAACCCATCTGTACATCACCATCATCAAAGACAAAAAGTAGATAAAACCACAAAGATGGGGAAATAACAGACCAAAAAAACTGGAAACTCTAAAAAACAGAGCACCTCTCCTCCTCCAAAGGAACGCAGTTCCTCACCAGCAACGGAACAAAGCTGGATGGAGGATGACTTTGATGAGTTGAGAGAAGAAGGCTTCAGACGATCAAACTACTCTGAGCTACGAGAGGAAATTCAAAACAACAGCAAAGAAGTTAAAAACTTTGAAAAAAAATTAGAAGAATGGATAACTAGAATAACCAATGGAGAGAAGGGCTTCAAGGAGCCGATGGAGCTGAAAGCCAAGTTTCGAGAACTACGCGAAGATTGCAGAAGCCTCAGTAGCAGATGCAATCAACTGGAAGAAAGGGTATCGCTGATGGAAGATGAAATGAATGAAATGAAAAGAGAAGGGAAGTTTAGAGAAAAAAGGATAAAAAGAAATGAACAAAGCCTCCAAGAAATTTGGGACTATGTGGAAAGACCAAACCTACGTCTGATTGGTGTACCTGAAAATGATGGGGAGAATGGAACCAAGTTGGAAAACACTCTGCAAGATATTATCCAGGAGAACTTCCCCAATCTAGCAAGGCAGGCCAGCATTCAGATTCAGGAAATACAGTGAACGCCACAAAGATACTCCTCGAGAAGGGCAACTCCAAGACACATAATTGTCAGATTCACCAAAGTTGCAATGAAAGAAAAAATGTTAAGGGCAGCCAGAGAGAAAGGTCGGGTTACCCACAAAGGGAAGCCCATCAGACTAACAGCTGATCTCTCAGCAGAAACTCTACAAGCCAGAAGAGAGTGGGGGCCGATATTCAACATTCTTAAAGAAAAGAATTTTCAACCCAGAATCTCCTATCCCGCCAAACTAAGCTTCATAAGTGAAGGAGAAATAAAACACTTTACAGACAAGCAAACGCTGAGTGATTTTGTCACCACCAGGCCTGCCCTAAAAGAGCTCCTGAAGGAAGCACTAAACATGGAAAGGAACAACCGGTACCAGCCACTGCAAAAACATGCCAAATTGTAAAGACCATCGAGACTAGGAAGAAACTATAGCAACTAACGAGCAAAATAACCAACTAACATCATAATGACAGGATCAGATTCACACATAACAATATTAACGTTAAATGTAAATGGGCTAAATGCTCCACTCAAAAGACACAGACTGGCAAACTGGATAAGGAGTCAGGACCCATCAGTGTGCTGTATTCAGGAAACCCATCTCACATGCAGAGACACACATAGACTCAAAATAAAGGGATGGAGGAAGATCTATCAAGCAACTGGAAAACAAAAAAAGGCAGGGGTTGCAATCCTAGTCTCTGATAAAATAGACTTTAAACCAACAAAGATCAAAAGAGACAAAGAAGGCCATTACATAATGGTAAAGGGATCAATTCATCAAGAAGAGCTAACTATCCTAAATATATATGCACCCAACACAGGAGCACCCAGATTCATAAAGCAAGTCCTGAGTGACCTACTAAGGGACTTAAACTCCCACACAATAATAATGGGAGATTTTAACACCCCACTGTCAGCATTAGACAGATCAACGAGACAAAAAGTTAACAAGGATATCCAGGAATTGAACTCAGCTCTACATAAAGTGGACCTAATAGACATCTACAGAACTCTCCACCCCAAGTCAACAGAATATACATTTTTTTCAGCACCACACCACACCTATTCCAAAATTGACCACATAGTTGGAAGTAAAGCTCTCCTCAGCAAAATTAAAAGAACAGAAATTATAACAAACTGTCTCTCAGACCACAGTGCAATCAAACTAGAACTCAGGATTAAGAAACTCACTCAAAACCACTCTACTACATGGAAACTGAACAACCTGCTCCTGAATGACTATTGGGTACATAATGAAATGAAGGCAGAAATAAAGATGTTCTTTGAAACCAACGAGAACAAAGACACAACATACCAGAATCTCTGGGACACATTCAAAGCAGTGTGTAGAGGGAAATTTATAGCACTAAATGCCCACAAGAGAAAGCAGGAAAGATCCAAAATTGACTCCCTAACATCACAATTAAAAGAACTAGAAAAGCAAGAGCAAACACATTCAAAAGCTAGCAGAAGGCTAGAAATAACTAAAATCAGAGCAGAACTGAAGGAAATAGAGACACAAAAAACCCTTCAAAAAATTAATGAATCCAGGAGCTGGTTTTTTGAAAAGATCAACAAAATTGATGGACCGCTAGCAAGACTAATAAAGAAGAAAAGAGAGAAGAATCAAATAGATGCAATAAAAAACGAAAAAGGGGATATCACCACTGATCCCACAGAAATACAATCTACCATCAGAGAATACTACAAACACCTCTATGCAAATAAACTAGAAAATCTAGACAAATACACCCTCCCAAGACTAAACCAGGAAGAAACTGAATCTCTGAATAGACCAATAACAGGTTCTGAAATTGTGGCAATAATCAATAGCTTACCAACCAAAAAGAGTCCAGGACCTGATGGATTCACAGCCGAATTCTACCAGAGGTACAAGGAGGAACTGGTACCATTCCTTCTGAAACTATTCCAATCGATAGAAAAAGAGGGAATCCTCCCTAACACATTTTATGAAGCCAGCATCGTCCTGATACCAAAACCTGGCAGAGACATAACCAAAAAAGAGAATTTCAGACCAATATCCTTGATGAACATTGATACAAAAATCCTCAATAAAATACTGGCAAACCGAATCCAGCAGCACATCAAAAAGCTTATCCACCATGATCAAGTGGGCTTCATCCCTGGGATGCAAGGCTGGTTCAACATACGCAAATCAATAAATGTAATCCAACATATAAACAGAACCAAAGACAAAAACCACATGATTATCTCAATAGATGCAGAAAAGGCCTTTGACAAAATTCAACAACCCTTCATGCTAAAAACTCTCAATAAATTAGGTATTGATGGGACGTATCTCAAAATAATAAGAGCTATCTACGACAAACCCACAGCCAATATCATACTGAATGGGCAAAAACTGGAAGCATTCCCTCTGAAAACTGCCACAAGACAGGGATGCCCTCTCTCACCACTCCTGTTCAACATAGTGCTGGAAGTTCTGGCCAGAGCAATCAGGCAGGAGAAGGAAATAAAGGGTATTCAATTAGGAAAAGAGGAAGTCAAATTGTCCCTGTTTGCAGATGACATGATTGTATATCTAGAAAGCCCCACTGTCTCAGCCCAAAATCTCCTTAAGCTGATTAGCAACTTCAGCGATGTCTCAGGATACAAAATTAATGTACAAAAATCACAAGCATTCTTGTACACCAATAACAGACAAACAGAGAGCCAAATCATGAGTGAACTCCCATTCACAATTGCTTCAAAGAGAATAAAATACCTAGGAATCCAACTTACAAGGGATGTGAAGGACCTCTTCAAGGAGAACTACAAACCACTGCTCAATGAAATAAAAGAGGATACAAATAAATGGAAGAACATTCCATGCTCATGGGTTGGAAGAATCAATATCGTGAAAATGGCCATACTGCCCAAGGTAATTTATAGATTCAATGCCATCCCCATCAAGCTACCAATGACTTTCTTCACAGAATTGGAAAAAACTACTTTAAAGTTCATATGGAACCAAAAAAGAGCCCGCATCCCAAGTCAATCCTAAGCCAAAAGAACAAAGCTGGAGCCATCACGCTACCTGACTTCAAACTATACTACAAGGCTACAGTAACCAAAACAGCATGGTACTGGTACCACAACAGAGACATAGATCAATGGAACAGAACAGAGCCCTCAGAAATGATGCCGCATATCTACAACTATCTGATCTTTGACAAACCTGACAAAAACAAGAAATGGGGAAAGGATTCCCTATTTAATAAATGGTGCTGGGAAAACTGGCTAGCCATATGTAGAAAGCTGAAACTGGATCCCTTCCTTACACCTTATACAAAAATTAATTCAAGATGGATTAAAGACTTATATGTTAGACCTAAAACCATTAAAATCCTACAAGAAAACCTAGGCAATACCATTCAGGACATAGGCGTGGGCAAGGACTTCATGTCTAAAACACCAAAAGCAATGGCAACAAAAGCCAAAATCGACAAATGGGATCTCATTAAACTAAAGAGCTTCTGCACAGCAAAAGAAACTACCATCAGAGTTAACAGGCAACCTACAGAATGGGAGAAAATTTTTGCAACCTACTCATCTGACAAAGGGCTAATATCCAGAATCTATAATGAACTCAAACAAATTTACAAGAAAAAAACAAACAACCCCATCAAAAAGTGGGCAGAGGACATGAACAGACACTTCTCAAAAGAAGACATTTATGCAGCCAGAAAACACATGAAGAAATGCTCATCATCACTGGCCATCAGAGAAATGCAAATCAAAACCACAGTGAGATACCATCTCACACCAGTTAGAATGGCCATCATTAAAAAATCAGGAAACAACAGGTGCTGGAGAGGATGTGGAGAAATAGGAACACTTTTACACTGTTGGTGGGACTGTAAACTAGTTCAACCATTGTGGAAGTCAGTGTGGCGATTCCTCAGGGATCTAGAACTAGAAATACCATTTGACCCAGCCATCCCATTACTGGGTACATACCCAAAGGACTATAAATCAGGCTGCTATAAAGACACATGCACACGTATGTTTATTGCGGCACTATTCACAATAGCAAAGAGTTGGAACCAACCCAAATGTCCAACAACGATAGACTGGATTAAGAAACTGTGGCACATATACACCATGGAATACTATGCAGCCATAAAAAATGATGAGTTCATGTCCTTTGTAGGGACATGGATGAAACTGGAAAACATCATTCTCAGTAAACTATCGCAAGGACAAAAAACCAAACACCGCATGTTCTCACTCATAGGTGGGAATTGAACAATGAGAACTCATGGTCACAGGAAGGTGAACATCACACTCCGGGGACTGTTGTGGGGTGGGGGGAGGGGGGAGGGACAGCATTAGGAGATACACCTAATGCTAAATGACGAGTTAATGGGTGCAGGAAATCAACATGGCACATGGATACATATGTAACAAACCTGCACATTGTGCACATGTACCCTAAAACCCTAAAGTATAATAAAAAAAAAAAAAAAAAAAAAAAGGTTGGAGAATTTAAGCAAACACTCAGTGGTTTTGGAAATGTAGTTTCCATGGCAACCAACATGGTCTTCTTTATATAGCATTATAAACAGATGGTAAGGAGTGGTCATGTTTGTTTCTCTGCCAGTATATCAATAAAACTACTATCATACTGTATTGAATACACTTGAACTATTTACTGAATTTAATATACTAACCACAAGGTGTACTAATTTAGACTGATGTAATGAATTTTTTTCTTTTAAATAAACACATGATGATCTTGAAAAAAAAAAAAATTAGACACAAGAATTCTGACAAACTTCTTTGTGATGGGTGTATTCATCTCACAGAGTTCAAACTTTCTTTCTATTGAGAAGTTTGGGAACACCCTTTCTGTAGATTCTGCAAGTGGACATTTGGAATGCTTTGAGGCCCATAGTGGAAAAGGGAATATCTTCACATAAAAACTAGACAGAAGCATTCTGACAAACGTATTTGTGGTGGGTGCACTTATCTCACAGAGTTGAACCTTTCTGTCAATTGGGCAGTTTGGAAACACCCTTTCTGTAGTATCTGGAAGTGGACATTTGAAGTGCCTGGAGGCCCATTGTGGATAAGGGAATATCTTCACATAAAAACTAGACAGAAGCATTCTGACAAACTTCTTTGTGATGAGTGCATTCATCTCACAGAGTTGAACCTTCCTTTATGTTTAGCAGTTTGGAAACACTCTTTCGGTAGAATCTGCAAGTGGAAATATAGCGCGCTTTGGGGCCCATTGTGGAAAAGGAAATATCTTCACATAAAAACTAGACAGAATTATTCTAACTAACTTCTTTCTGATGGGTGCATTGACTGCACAGAGTTGAATGTTTCTTTCAATGGAGCAGTTTGGAAACACTCTTTTTGTAGAATCTACAAGTGGACACTTGGAGCGCTTTGAGGACCATTGTGGAAAAGGGAATATCTTCACATAAAAACTCGACAGAAGCATTCTAACAAACTTCCTTGTGATGGGTGCATTCATCTCATGGAGTTGAAACTTTCTTTTCAGCGAGCAGTTTGGGACACTCTTTCTATAGTACCTGCAACTGGAATTTTCGAGTGCTTTGAGGCCCATTGTGGAAAACGGAATATCTTCACATAAAAACTAGACAAAGCATTCTAACAAACTACTATGTGTGAGGTGCATTCATCTCACAGAGTTGAACCTTTCTTTTGATTGAGAACTTTGGAACACTCTTTCTGTTGAATCTACAAGTGGACATTTGGAGAGCTTTGGGGCCCATTGTGGAAGACGGAATATCTTCCTGTAAAAACTAGACAGAAACATTCTGACAAACATCTTTGTGATGGCTGCATTCATCTCACAGAGTTGAATCTTTCTTTTGATTGAGTAGTTTGAAAACACTCTTTCTGTACAATCTGCAAGTAGATATTTGGAGAACTTTTATTTCCTTTGTGGAAAAGGGAACATCTTCACATAAAAACTAGACAGAAGCACTCTCACAAACTTCTTTGTGATCAGTGCATTCATCTCAAAGAGTTGAACGTTTCTTTAGAATGAGCAGTTTGGAAACACACTTTATGTAGAATCTGCAACTGGACATTTGGAGTGATTTGAGGCCTATTGTGGAAAAGGGAATATCTTCACATAAAAGTAGACAGAAGCATTCTGACAAACATATTTCTGATGGGAGCATTCATCTCACAGAGTCGAACCATTCTTTCAAATGAGCAGTTTGGAAACACCCTTTGTGTAGAATGTGCAAGTGGACATTTTGAGCGCTTTGAGGCCTATTGAGGTAAAGGGAAAATCTTCACATAAAAACTAGAGAGAGACACTCTAACAAACTTCTTTGTGCCGGGTGCATTCATCTCAAAGAGTTGAAACTTTCTTTCTAATGAGAAGTTTGGAAAAACTCTTTGTGTAGAATCTGCAACTGGACATTTGGAGCAATTTGAGGCCCATTGTGGAAAAGGGAATATCTTCACTAAAAACTAGAGAGAAGCATTGTGACAAACTTCTTTGTGATGGGTGCATTCATCTCACAGAGTTGAACCTTTCTTTTGATTGAACAGTTTGGAAACACTCTTTCTATAGAATCTATAAGTGGTCTTCTGGAGTTCTTTGAGGCTTATTTTGGAAAAGGGAATATCTTCACATAAAAACTAGACAGAAGGATTCTGACAAACGTCTTTGTGATGGGTGCATTCATGTCACAGAGTTGAGACTTTCTTTCAACTGAGCATTTTGGAAACTTTCTTTCTGTAGAATCTGCAAGTGGACATTTTGAGTGCTTTGAGGCCTATTGTGGAAAAGGGAATATATTCAAATAAAAACTAGAGAGAAACATTCTGACAAATTTCTTTGTGATGGGTGCATTCATCTCTCAGAGTTGAACTTTTCTTTGGTTTGAGCAGTTTGGAATCTCTCTTTCTGTAGAATCTGCAAGTGGACATTTGTATCGCTTTGAGTCCCATTGTTGAAAAGGGAATATCTTCACATAAAAACTAGACAGAAGCATTCTGAAAAACTTCTTTGTGATGGGAGCATTCATCTAACAGAGTTGAACCTTTCTTTTGATTCAGCAGTTTGGAAACCCTCATTCTGTAGATTCTGCAAGAGGTCATTTGTAGCACTTTGAGGCCTATTGTGGAAAAGGGAATAACTTCACATAAAGACAAGACAGAAGCGTTCTGACAAACTTCTTTTGATGGGTGCATTCATCTCTCAGAGTTGAAGTTTTGTTTTCATTGAGCAGTTTGGAAACACTCTTTCTGTAGAATCTGCAAGTGGACATTTGGAGCACTTTGAGGCTCATTTCGGAAAAGGGAATATCTTCACATAAAAACTAAATGGAAGCATTCTGACAAACTCCTTTGTGTTGTTTGCATTCAACTCATTAAGTTGAACCTTTGCTTCAATTGAGCAGTGAGGAAACACTCTTCCTGTAGAATCTGCAAGTGGACATTTGGAGTGCTTTGAGGCCTATTGTGGAAAAGGGAATATCTTCACATATAAACTAGATAGAAGCATTCTCACAAACGTCTTTGTGATGGGTGCATTGATCACACAGTGGTGAACCTTCCTTTTGATTGAGCAGTTTGGAAACACTCTTTCTGTAGAAATTGCAAGTGGACATTTGGAGCGCTTTTAGGCCCATTGTGGAAATGGGAATATCTTCACATAAAAGCTACACAGAAGCATTCTGACAAACTTCTTTGTGATTGATGCATTCATCTCACAGAGTTGAAACTTTCTTCCAATTCAGCAGTTTCGATACACCCTTTCTGTAGAATCTGCAAGTGGACATTTGGAGCGCTTGGAGGCCCATTGTGGAAAAGGGAATATCTTCACATAAAAACTATACAGAACCATTCTGACAAACTGCTTTGTGATGGGTGCATTCATCTCACGGAGTTGAATATTTCTTTTGATTGAGCAGTTTGGAGACCCTGTCTCTGTAGAATCTGCAAGTGGATATTTGGAGCACTTTGAGGCCCATTGTGGAAAAGGGAATATCTTCACATAAAAACTAGACAGAAGTATTCTGACAAACTTCTTTTTCATAGGTGCATTCATCTCGCAGAGCTGAACCTTTCCTTATGTTGAGCAGTTTGGAAGCACTCTTTTTGTAGATTCTGAAAGTGGACATTTGGAGTGCTTTGAGGCCCATTGTGGAAAAGGGAGTATCTTCACATAAAAACTTGACAGAAGCATTGTGACAAACTTCTTTGTGATGGGTACATTCACCTCAAGAGTTGAACATTTCTTTCAATTGTGCAGTTTGGAAACACTCTTTCTGTAGAATCTGCAAGTGGACATTTAGAATGCTTTGAGGCCCATTGTGGAAAGGGAGTATCTTCACCCAAAAACTACACAGAAGCATTCTGACAAACTTCTTTATGATGGGTGCATTCATCTCACAGAGATGAAACTTTCTTTCAATTGAGTAGTTTGGAAACACTTTTCCTGTAGAATCTGCAAGTGGACATTTGGAGGACTTTGAGGCCCATTGTGGAAAAGGGAGTATCTTAACATAAACACGAGACAGAAGCATTCTGACAAACTTCTTGTGATGGGAGCATTCATCACAGAGAGGTGAATCTTTCTTTCATTTGAGCAGTTTGGAAACACTCTTACAGTAGAATCTGCAAGTGGGCATTTTGTGCGCATTGAGGCCCAAAGTGCAAAAGGGATAATCTTCACATAAAAACTAGAGAGAAGCATTCTGAGAAACAACTTTGAGATGGGTGCATTCATCTCACAGTGTTGAACATTTCTTTCTATAGAGCAGTTTGGAAAAACTCTCTGTAGACTCTGCAAGTGGACATTTGGAGGGCTCTGAGGCCCTTTGTGGAAAAGGGAATATCTTCAGGTAAAAATTAGACTGAAGCATGCTGACAAACTTCTTTGTGATGGAGTCATTCATCTCACAGAGTTGAAATTTTCTTTCAATTGAGCAGTTTGGAAACACTCTTTCAGTGGAATCTGCAAGTGGACATTTGGAGCGCTTAGAGGTCCTTTCTGGAAAAGAGAATATCTTCACATAAATATTAGACAGAATCATTCTGATGAACTTCTTTGTAATGCAGACATTCATCTCACAGAGTTGAACCTTTCGATTGAGGAGTTTGGAAACACTCTTTCTGTAGCATCTGTAAGTAATCATTTGGAGCGCTTTGAGGCCCATTTTAGAAAGCGGAATATCTTCACATAAAAACTAGACAGAAGCATTCTGACAAACTTCTTTATGATGGGTGCATTCATCGCACAGAGTTGAAATATTTTTTCATTTGAGCAGTTTGGAAACACTCTTTCTGTACAATCTGCAAGTGGACATTAAGAGTGCTTCGAGGCCCATTGTGGAAAAGGGAATATCTTAACATAAAAACTAGAAAGAAGCATTCTGAGAAACTTCCTTGTGATGGCTGCATTCATTGCACAGAGTTGAACCATTCTTTCAATTGAACAGTTTGGTAACACTATTTCTATAGAATCTGCATGTGGGCATTTGGAGCACATTGAAGGCCGTTGTGGAAAAGGGAACATCTTCAAATAAAAACAAGACAGAAGCATTCTGACACACTACTTTGTGATGGGTGCATTCATCTCACAGAGTTGAAACTTTGTTTTGATTGAGTAGTTTGGAAACACTCTTACTGTAGAATCTACAATTGGACAATTGGAGCACCTTGAGGCCCATTGTGGAAAACGTAATATCTTCATATAAAAACTAGACAGAAGCATTCTGACAAACTTCTTTGTGATGGGTGCATTTATCTCACAGACCTCAACCTTTGTATCAATTGAGCAGGTTGGAAACACTCTTTCTGTGGGATCTGCAAGTGGACATTTGGAGAGATCTGAAGCCCATTGTGGAAAAGGGAATATCTTCACATAAAAACTAGACACTAGCATTCTGACAAACACTTTTTTGATGGGCATATTCATCTCAGAGAGTTGGAACTTTGTTGTAATTGAGCAGAATGGAAACCTTCTTTGTGTAGAATCTGCAATTGGACAGTTGGAAAGCTTTAAGGCCCATTGTAGTAAAGGGAATATCTTCACATAAAAACTAGACAGAAGAATTCTGACAAACTTCTTTGTCATGGTTGCATTGATCACACAGAATTGAAAGTTTCCTTCGATTCAGCAGTTTGGAAAACCTCTTTCTGTAGAATCTCCATGTGGACATATAGAGCGCTTTGATGCCCATTATGGATAAGGGAATATGTTCACATAAAAACTAGAAAGAAGCATTTTGACAAAATTGTTTGTGATGGGTGAATTCATCACACAGAGTTGAACCTTTCTTAACATAAAGGGAATATCTTTATGTGATTCCACATAAAGGGAATATCTTCACATAAAAACTAGACAGCATTCTGACAAACTTCTTTGTGATGGGTGCATTCATCTCACAGAGTTGAGATTTTCTTTCGTTTGAGCAACTTAGAAACACTCTTTCTGAAGAAGCTGCAAGTGGACATTTTGAGTGCTTTGAGGCCCTTTGTGGAAAAGGGAATATCTTCACATAAAAATTAGAAAGAAGCATTCCGATATACTTCTTTCTGATGGGTGGATTCATCTCACAGAGTTAATCCTTTCTTTCAATTGATCAGTGTGGAAACACTCTTTATGTAGAATCTGCAAGTGGACACTTGGAGCCCCTTGAGGCCCATTGTAGAAAAGGGAATAACTTTAAATAAAAACGAGACAGAAGCATTGTGACAAATTTCTTTGTGATGGGGGCATTCATTGCACAGAGTTGAAACTTTTCTTCAATTGAGCAGTTTGGAAACACTCTTTCTATAGAATCTTCAAGTGGACATTTGGAGTGCTCCAAGGCCCATTGTGGAAAAGGGAATATCTTCACATAAAAACTAGACAGAAGCATTCTGACAGACTTCTTTGTAAAGGGTGCATTCATCTGATGGAGTTGAACATTTCTTTCAATTCAACTGTTTCAAAACACTCTTTTTGTAGAATCTGTAAGTGGACATTTGGAGTGCCTTGAGGCCCATTGTGTAAAAGGGAATATCTTCACATAGAAACTAGACAGATGCATTCTGAGAAACGTCTTTTTGATGGATGCATTCATCTCGTAGATTTGAAACTTTTTTTGGATTTTACAGTTTGGAAACACTCTTTCTCTAGAATCTGTAAGTGCACATTTGGAGAACTTTGAGGCCAATTGTGGAAAATGGAATATCTTCACATAAAAATTGGACAGAAGCATTCTGGCAAACTTCTTTGTGATGGGTGCATTCCTCTCACAGATCTGAACCTTTCTTTTGATTGAGCCATTTGGAAACACTCTGTTTATAGAATCTGCAAGTGGAAAATTTGTGTGTTTTGAGGCCCTTTTGTAAAAAGGAATATCTTCACACAAGAACTAGACAGAAGCATTTGGGCAAACTTCTTTATGATGCTTGCATTCATCTCACAGAGATGAACCTTTCCTTAAATTCAGCTGTTTGGAAACACTCTTTCTGCAGAATCTGCAATTGGACATTTGGAGTGCTTTTTGGCTCATTGTGGAAAACGAAGTATCTTCACATGAAAACTAGACAGAAGCATTCTGACAAACTTCTTTGTGATGGGTGCGTTCATCTGATAGAGTTGAAACTTTCTTTCAATTGAGCAGTTTGGAATCACTCTTTCTGTAGAATCTGAGTGGATATTTAGAGCACTTTGAGGCCCTTTGTGGCAAAGGGAATATATTCACAGAAAAACTGGACAGAAGCACCTGACAAACTTTTTGTTGATGGGTGCATTGATGTGGCAGAGTTGAACTTTTCTTTTCATGGAGCAATTTGGAAACACTCTTTCTGTAGATTCCGCAAGTGGACATTTGGAGCACTTTGAGGCCCATGGTGGAAAAGGGAATATCTTCACAAAAAAACTAGACAGAATCATTCTGACAAACTTCTTTGTGATGGGTGTATATATCTCACACAGTTGAACCTTTCTTTCAATTGGGCAATTTGCAAACACTCTTTTTTTTGAATCTGCAAAAGGTCAATTGGAGCGCTTTGAGACCCATTGTGGAAATGGGAGTGTCTTCCCATAAAAAGGAGACAGAAGCATTCTGACAAACTTCTTTGTGATGGCTGCATTCATCACACAGAATTTGAAACTTTCTATCAGTTGCAGTTTGGAACCTCTCTTTCTGTAGCATCTACAAGTGGATATTTAGTGCACTTTGAGGCCCATTGTGTAAAAGGAAATATCATCATATAACAACTAGACAGAAGCATGCTGACAAACTTCTTTCTGATGGATGCATTCATCTCACCGAGTTGAACATTTCTTTCAATTGAGTAGTTTGGAGACACTCTTTCTGTAGAATCTGCAAGTGGACATTTAGAGCACTTAGAGGCCCATTGCGGAAAAGGGAATATCTTCACATAAAAACTAGACAGAAGCATTTTGACAAAATTGTTTGTGATGGGTGAATTCATCACACACAGTTGAAACTTTCTTTTGATTGAGCCATTTTGAAACACTCTTTCTGTAGAATCTGCAATTGGACATTTGGAGTGCTTTGAGGCCCATTGAGGAAAAGGGGATATCTTCATATAAAAACTAGACAGAAGCACTCTGCCAAACTCCTTTGTGATGGGTGGCTTCATCACACAGAGTTGAATCTTTCCTTTGATTGGGCAGTTTGGAAACACTATTTCTGTATTATCCGCAACTGGACATTTGGAGCAGTTTGAGGCCCATAGTGGAAAAGGAAATATCTTCACATAAAAACTAGATAGAGGAATTCTGATGAACTTATTTGCAATGGGTCCATTCATTGCACACAGTTGAACATTTCTTTTGAATGAGCAGTTTGGAAACACTCTTTCTGTGGATTCTGCAAGCAGACATTGGAGTGCATTGAGGCCCATTGTGGAAAAGGGAATACCTTCACATAAAAACTGGACAGAAGCATTCTGACAAACTTCTTTGTGATGGGTGCATTCATGTCATGGAGATGAACCTATCTTTTGATTGAGCAGTTTGGAAACACCCTTTCTGTACATCTGCAAGTGGACAAATGGAGCTCTTTGAGGCCCATTGTGGAAATGGGAATATCTTCACACAAAAACTAGACAGAAGCATTCTGAGAACCTTCTTTGTACTGGGTGCATTCATCTCACAGAGTTGAACCTTTCTTTCCGTTGAGCAGTTTGGAAACACTATTTCTGTAGAAGCTGCAAGTGGACATTTTGAGTGCTTTGAGGCCCATTGTGGAAAAGGGAATATCTGCACATAAAAATTAGAAAGAAGCATTCTGATATGCTTCTTTGTGATGGGTGGATTCATCTCACAGAGTTGATCCTTTGTTTCAATTGATCAGTGTGGAAACACTCTTTCTGTAGAATCTGCAAGTGGACATTTGGAACACCTTGAGGCCCATTGTAGAAAAGGGAATAACTTCAAATAAAAACGAGACAGAAGCATTATGACAAATTTCTTTGTGATGGGTTCATTCAATACACAGAGTTGAAACTTTTCTTCAATTGAGCAGTTTGGAAACACTTTTTCTGTAGAATCTGCAAGTGGACATTTGGAGTGCTTCAAGGCCCATTGTGGAAAAGGGAATATCTTCACATAAAAACCAGAAAGAAGCATTCTGACAAACTTCTGTGTAATGGGTGCATTCACTGCACAGAGTTGAAGCTTTCTTTCAATGGAGCAGTGTGGAAACACTCTTTTTGTAGAATCTGCAAGTGGACATTTTGAGCGCTTTGAGGCCCATTGTGGGAAAGGGAATATCTTCTCATAAAAACTGGACAGAAGCATTCTGACAAACTTCTTTGTGATGGGTACATTCATCTCAGAGTGTTGAAAGTTTGTTTTGATTGAGCAGTTTGGAAACACACTTTCTGTGGAATCTGCAAGTGGACAATTGGAGCACTTTGAGGCCCATTGTGGAAAAGGGAAAATCTTCACATAAAAACTAGACAGAAGCATTCTGACAAACTTCTTTATGATGGGTGCATTCATATCACAGAGTTGAAACTTTCTTTCATTTAGCAGTATGGAAACACTCTTTCTGCAGTATCTGCAAGTGGAATTTTGGAGCGAATTGAAGTGCATTGTGGAAAAGGGATTATCTTCACATTAAACTAGAGAGAAGCATTCTGACAAACTAGTTTAAGATGGCTGCATTCATCTTGCAGAGTTGAAGCTTTATTTCAATGGAGCAGGTGAGAAACACTCTTTCTTTAGAATCCACAATTGGACATTTGGAGAGCTCTGAAGCCCATTGTGGAAAAGGGAATATCTTCACATAAAAACTAGACAGAAGCATTCTGATAAACTTCCTTGGGAAGGGTGCATTCATCTGATGGAGTTGAACATTTCTTTCAATTCAGCTGTTTTGAAACATTCTTTTTGTAGAATCTGTAAGTGGACATTTTGAGTGCCTTGAGGCCCATTGTGGAAAGGGGGATATCTTCACATAGAAACTAGACAGATGCATTCTGAGAAACATATTTTTGATGGATGCATTCATCTCGTAGATTTGAAACTTTTTTTGGATTTTACAGTTTGGAAACACTCTTTCTCTAGAATGTGTAAGTGCACATTTCGTGCACTTTGAGGCCAATTGTGGAAAGCAGAATATCTTCACATAAAAATTAGACAGAAGCATTCTGGCTAACTTCTTTGTGATGGGTGCATTCCTCTCACAGATCTGAACCTTTCTTTTGATTGAGCCGTTTGGGAACACTCTGTTTGTAGAATCTGCAAGTGGAAAATTTGTGTGTTTTGAGGCCCTTTTGTAAAAAGGAATATCTTCACACAAGAACTAGACAGAAGCATTCGGGCAAACTTCTTTATGATGATTGCATTCATCTCACAGAAATGAACTTTCTTTAAATTCAGCTGTTTGGAAAACTCTTTCTGTAGAATCTGCAATTGGACATTTGGAGTGCTTTTCGGCTCATTGTGGAAAACGAAGTATCTTCACATGAAAACTAGACAGAAGCATTCTGACAAACTTCTTTGTGATGGGTGCATTCATCTGATAGAGTTGAAACTTTCTTTCAATTGAGCAGTTTGGAATCACTCTTTCTGTAGAATCTGTGAGTGGATATTTAGAGTGCTTTGAGGCCCTTTGTGGCAAAGGGAATATATTCACAGAAAAACTGGACAGAAGCACCTGACAAACTTTTTGGTGATGGGTGCATTGATGTCACAGAGTTCAATGCTTCTTTTCATGAAGCAGTTTGGAAACACTCTTTCTGTAGATTCTGCAAGTGGACATTTGGAGCACTTTGAGGCCCATGGTGGAAAAGGGAATATCTTCACAAAAAAACCAGACAGAATCATTCTGACAAACTTCTTTGTGATGGTTGCATACATCTCACAGGATTGAAACTTTCTTTCAATTGAGCAGTTTGGAATCACTCTTTCTGTAGAATCTGTGAGTGGATATTTAGAGTGCTTTGAGGCCCTTTGTGGCAAAGGGAATATATTCACAGAAAAACTGGACAGAAGCACCTGACAAACTTTTTGGTGATGGGTGCATTGATGTCACAGAGTTCAATGCTTCTTTTCATGAAGCAGTTTGGAAACACTCTTTCTGTAGATTCTGCAAGTGGACATTTGGAGCACTTTGAGGCCCATGGTGGAAAAGGGAATATCTTCACAAAAAAACCAGACAGAATCATTCTGACAAACTTCTTTGTGATGGTTGCATACATCTCACAGGATTGAACCTTTCTTTCAATTGAGCAGGTTGCAAACAATCTTTTTTTTGAATCTGCAAGAGGACAATTGGAGCACTTTGAGACCCATTGTGGAAATGGGAGTATCGTCCCATAAAATGTAGACAGAAGCATTCTGACAAACTTCTTTGTGTTGGTTGCATTCATCTCAGAGAGTTGAAGCATTATTTTGATTGAGCCATTTGGAAACTCTCTTTCTGTAGAATCTACATGTGGGCATTTTGAGTGCTTCAAGGCCCGTTTTGGAAAAGGGAATATCTTCACACAAAAACTAGGAAGAAGAATTCTGACAAACTTCATTGTGATCGGTGCGTTTTTCTCATAGAGGTGAACCTTTCTTTTGAATGAGCAGTTAAGGAACACTCTTTCAGTGGCAACTGCAAGTGGACATTTGGAGTGCTTTGAGGCCCATTGTGGAAAAGGGAATATCTTCCCATAAAAACTTGACAGCAGCATTCTGACAAACTTCTTTGTGATGGTTTCATTCATCTCACAGATTTGAAGCTTACTTTCAATTCAGCAGTTTATAAACACTGTTTCTGTAGAATCTGCAAGTGGTCATTTGGAGCGCTTTTAGAGGCAATGTGGAAAAGGGAATATCTTCACATAAAAACTAGACAGAAGGATGCTGACAAACTTCTTTGTGTTGCAGGCATTCATCTCACAGAGTTCAAATTTTCTTTAGATTGAGCAGTTTGGAAACCCTCTTTCTGTAGAATCTGCATGTGAACATTTGGAGCGCTTTGATGCCCATTGTATAAAAGGGAATATCTTCACATAAAAACTAGACAGCAGTGTTCTGGCAGACTTCTTTCTGTTGCATGCATTCATCTCACAGAGTTGAGCCTTTCTTTGAATTGAGTAGTTTGGAAACACTGTTTCTGTTGTATCTGTAAGTGGATATTTAGAGCACGTTGTGGCCCATTGTGGAAAAGGAAATATCTTTCCATAAAAACAAGACGGAAGCATTCTGACAAACTTCTTTGTGATGGGTGCATTCATCGCACACAGCTAAACCTTTCTTTTGATTGAGCAGTTTTGAAACACTCCTTCTGTAGAATCAGCAAGTTCACATTTGGAGTGCTTTCAGGACCATTATGTAAAAGGGAATATCTTCACTCAAAAACTACACAGAAGCATTCTGACAAACTTCTTTGTGATGGGAGCATTCATTGCAAAGTGTTAAATCTTTCTTTCATATGAGAATTTTGTAAACACTCTTTCTGTAGAATCTTCAAGTGGACATTTTGAGTGCTTTGAGGCCCATTGTGGAAAAGGAAATATCTTCACATTAAAACCAGACAGAAGCATTTTAACAAACTTCATTCTGATGGGTGCACTCATTGCAGAGAGTTGAACTTTTCTATCAATTTAGCATTTTGGAAACACTCCTTCTACATAATCTTCAAGTGGACATTTGGAACAATTTGAGGCCCATTGTGGAAAAGGGAATATCTTCACATAAAAACAATGCATAAGCATTCCGAGACTCTTCTTTGTGATGGTAGCATTCCCCTCACAGAGTTGAACCTTTATTTCGATTGAGCACTTTGGAAAACCTCTTTCTGTAGAATCTGCAATTGGACATTTGGCACTCTTTGATGCCCATTGTGCAAAAGAGAATATCTTCACAGATAAACTAGACAGAAACATTCTGAGAAACTACTATGTGATGGTTGCATTTATCCCACAGAGTTGAAACTTTCTTTCAATGGAATGGTTTAAAAACATTCTTTCTATAGAATCTGCAAGTGGACATTTGGAGCGCTATCAGGCCCACTGTGGAAAAGTGAGTATCTTCATATAAAAACTAGACAGAAGCATTCTTACAAACTTCTTTGTGATGGATGCATTAATCTCATGGACTTGAAGACTTCTTTTGATTGAGCAGTTTGGTAACATTCTTTCTGTGTAATCTGCAAGTGGACATTTATAGCCCTTTGAGGCCCATTGTGGAAAAGGGAATATTTTCACATAAAAACTAGCAGAAGAATTTTGATGAACTTGTTTGTGATTGGTGCATTCACCTCACTGAGTTGAACCTTTCTTTTGATTGAGCAGTTTGGAAACACTCTTTCTGTAGTTTCTGCAAGTGGACATTTTGAGCGCTTTCAGGCTCATTGTGGAAAAGGGAATAACTTCACATGAAAACTAGACAGAGGCATTCTGACAAACTTCTTCATCATGGGTGCATTCATCTGAGAGAGTTGAACCTATGTTTGGATTGAGCAGTTGGGAAACCCTCTTTCTGTTGAATCTGCAAGTGGACATTTGGAGTGCTTTGAGGTCCATTGTGGAAGAGTGAATATCTTCACATAATAAATAGACAGAAGCATTCTGACAAACTTCTTAGTTATGGGAGGATTCATTGAACAGAGTTGAATATTCTTTTGATAGTGCAGTTTGGAAACCCAGTTTCTGTAGTATCTGAAAGTGCACATTTGGAGCGTTTTGAAACAATCTTTACGCAGAATCTGCAAGTGGACCTTTGGAGCGCTTTGAGGCCTTTGATGAAAAATGAAATATCTTCATATAAAAACTACACCGAAGCATTCTGTGAAGGTTCTTTCTTATCTGTGCATTCATCTCACAGATTTGGAACTTTCCTTTGATTGAGCCGTTTTAAAACACTCTTTTTGTAGAATCTGCATGTGGATGTTTTGAGTGCTTTAAGGCCTATGGTGAAAAATGAAATATCTTATCATAAAAACTACACAGAAGCATTCTGTGAAACTTCTTTCTTATCTGTGGATTCATCTCACAGGTCTGAACCTTTCTTTTGATTGAGGAATTTTGAAACACTCTTTTTATAGAATCTGCAAATTGACGTTTGGAGTGCTTTGAGACCTATGTTGAAAAACGAAATATCTTCATATAAAAACTACACAGAATCATTCTGTGAAACTTCTTTCTGATATGTACACTCATCTCACAGAGTGGAACCTTTCTTTTCATTGAGTGGTTTTGAAATACTCTTTCTGTAGAATCTGCAAGTGGACGTTTGGAGCGCTTTGAGGCCTATGGTGAAAAACGAAATATCTTCCCATAAAACCTACACAAAAGCATTCTGTGAAACCCCTTTCTGATCTGTGCATTCATCTCAAAGAGTTGAACCTTTCTTTTGATTGAGCATTTTTGAAACGCTCTTTTTGTAGATTCTGCAAGTGGACATTTGGAGGGCTTTGAGGCCTAGGGTGAAAAGCGAAATAACTTCCCATAAAAACTACACAGAAGAATTCTGTGAAACTTCTTTCTGGTCTGTGCATTCATGTCACAGGGTTGAATCCTTCTTTTGATTGAGCACTTTTGAGACACTCTTTCTGTAGAATCTGTAATTGGACTTTTGGAGCACTTTGAGGCCTATGGTGAAAAACGAAATATCTTCCCTTTAGAACTACACAGAAGCATTCTGTGAAACTTCTTTCTGATCTGTGCATTCAACTTACAGAGTTGAACCTTTCTTTTGATTGATCAGTTTTGAAACACTCTTTATGCAGCATCCGCAACTGCATATTTGGAGCGCTTTGTGGCCTATGGTGAAAACCGAAATATCTCCCAATAAAAACTACACAGAAGCATTGTGTAAAACTACCTTTTGATCTGTGCATTCATCTCACAGAATTGAACATTTCTTATGATTGAGCAGTTTTGAAACACTTTTTGTAGAATCTGCAAGTGGACATTTGGAGCGCTTTGAGGCATGTGGTGAAACACGATATATCTTCCGAAAAAAACTACACAGAAACATTCTGTGAAACTTCTTTCTGATATGTGCATTCATCTCAAAGAGTTGAACATTACTTTTGATTGAGCAGTTTTGAAACATTCTTTTTGTAGAATCAGCTAGTGGACATTTGGAGCGCATTAAGGTCTATGTTAAAAACCAAAATATCTTCCCATAAAAACTACACAAAAGCATTCTGTAAAACTTGTTTATGATCTGTGCATTCATCTCACAGAGTTGAACCTTTCTTTTGATTGTACAGCTTTGAAACACTCTTTTTGTAGAATCTGCAAGTGGATATTTCGAGTGCTTTGAGGCCTATGGTGAAAAAAATCCTCCCATAAAATCTAACCAGAAGCATTCTGTGAAACTTCTTTCTGATCTGTGCATTCATCTCACAGAATTCAACCTTTCTTTTGATTCAGCAGCTTTGAAACACTCTTTTTGTAGAATCTGCAAGTGGACATTTGCAGCACTTTGAGGCCTATGGTTAAAAACGAACTATCATCCCATAAAAACTACACAGAAGCATTCTGTGAAACATCTTACTGATGTGTGCATTCATCTCACCGAGCTTAACCTTTCTTTTGATTGAAGAGTTTTTAAACTCTCTTTTTGTAGAATCTGCAATTGGACATTTGTAGTGCTCTGAGGCCTAGGGTGAAAACCAAAATAGCTTCCCATAAAAACTACACAGAATCATTTTGTGAAACTGCTTTCTGATCTGTGCTTTCATCTCACAGAGTTGAACCTTTCTTTTTTTGAGCAGTTTTAAAACACTCTTTTTGCAGAATCGGCAAGTGGACATTTGGAGTGCATTGAGGCCTATGGTGAAAAACTGAATATCTTCCCATTAAAAACTACACAGAAGCCTTCTCTGAAACTTCTACCTGATCTGTGCATTCATCTCACAGAGTTGAACCTTTCTTTTGATTGAGCAGATTTGAAACAATCTTTTTGTAGAATCTGCACATGGAAATTTGGAGCACTTTGAGGCCTATGGTGAAAAAGGAAATATCTTCACATAAATACTACACAGAAGCATTCTGTGAAACTACTTTCTGATCTGTGCATTCATCTCACAGATTTGAACCTTTCTTTTGATTGAGTACTTTTGAAACAGTCTTTTTGGAGAATCTGCAAGAGGACTTTTGGTGCGCTTTGAGGCTTATGGTTAAAAATGAAGTATCATCCCATAAAAACTATGCAGAAAGATTGTGTGAATGTTCTTTCTGATGTGTGAATTCATCTCACAGAGTTGAACCTTTCTTTTGATTCAGCAACTTTGAAACACTCTTTTTGTAGAATCTGCTAGTGGACATTTGGAGCGCTTTGAGGCCCATGGTGAAAAGCGAAATATCTTCCCATAAAAACTACACAGAAGCATTCTGTGTAACTTTGTTCTCATCTGTGCATTCATCTCATGGATTTGAACATTTCATTTGATTGAGCAGTCTTGAAACACTCTTTTTGTAGAATCTGAAAGCAGATTTTTGGAATGCTTCGGGGCCTATGGTGAAAAACGAAATATCTTCCCATAAAAACTACACAGAGCATTCTGTGAAACTTCTTTTTGATCTGTGAATTAATCTCAAAGAGTTGAATCTTTGTTTTGATTGAGCAGTTTTGAAACACTCTTTTTGTAGAATCTGCAAGTGGACGTTTTGAGCACTTTGAGGCCTATGGTGAAAACCGAAATATCCTCCCATAAAAACTACACAGAAGCATTCTGTAAAATGTCTTTCTGATCTGTGCATTCATCTCACAGAGTTGAACCTTTCTTTTGATTGAGCAGTTTTGAAACACTAATTTTGTAGAATCTGCAAGGGGACATTTGGAGCGCTTTGAGGCCTATGGCTAAAAAGTAAATGTCTTCACATAAGAACTACACAGAAGCATTCTGCGAAACTTCTTTCTGATCTGTGCATTCATCTCACAGAGTTGAAGCTTCCTTTTGATTAAGCAGTTTTTAAACTCTCTTTTTGTAGAATCTGAACGTGTATATTTGGAGCACTTTTAGGCTATGATGAAAAAGGAAATATCTTCACATAAAAACTATACTGAAGCATTCTGCGAAACTTCTTTCTGATCTGTGCATTCATCTCACAGAGTTGGGCCTTTCTTTTGATCGTGCAGTTTTCAAGAACTCTTTTTATAGAATCTGCAAGTGGGCATTTGGAATGCTTCGAAGCCTAGGGTGAAAAAGGAAATATCCTCACATAAAAACTACACAGAAGCATCCTGCAAAACTTCTTTCTGATCTGTGGATTCATCACACAGAGTTGAACCTTTCTTTTGATAGAGCAGTATTGAAACACTCTTTTAGTAGAATCTGCAAGTGGACATTTGTAGCGCTTTGAGATGTATGGTGAAAGAGGTTATATCTTCACTTAAATACTACACAGAAGCATTCTGTGAAACTCCTTTCTGTTCTGTGCATTCATCTCGCAGTGTTGAACCTTTTTTTTGATTGAGCAGCTTTGAAACACTCTTTTTGTAGAATCTGCAATTGGACATTTGGAGCATTTTGAGACCTATGGGTAAAAAGGAAATATCTTCACATAAAAACTACACAGAAAGAGTCTGCAAAACTTCTTTCTGATCTGTGCATTCATCTCACAGAATTGAACCTTTGTTTTGATTGAGCTGTTTTCAAACACTCTTTTTGTAGAATCTGTAACTGGACATTTACAGCGCTTTGAGTCCTATGGTGAAAAAGGAAATATCTTCACTTAAATACTACACAGAAGCATTCTTTGAAACTTGTTTCTGTTCTGTGCATTCATCTAACAGAGTTGAAACTTTCTTTTGATTCAGCAGTTTTGAAACACTTTTTTTGTAGAATCTGCTAGGGGACAGTTGCAGCGCTTTGAGGCCTACGGTGAAAAACGGAATATCTTCACCTAAAAACTACACAGAAGCATTCTCCGAAACTTCTTTCTGATCTGTGCATTCATCTCACACTGTTGCATATTTCTTTTGATTGAGCAGTTTTGAAACACTCTTTTTGTGGTATCTTCAAGGGGACATTTGGAGCGCTTTAAAGCCTATGGTGAAAAAGGAAATATCTTCACTTAATTTCTACACAGAAGCATTCTGTGAAACTTCTCTCTGTTCTGTGCCTTCATCTCTCAAAGTTGAACCTTTCTTTTGATTGAGCAGTTGTGAAACCCTCCTTTTGTAGAATCTGCAAGTGGACATTTGGAGCACTTTGTGGCCTACAGCTAAAAATTAAATATCTTCACATAAAAACTAGACAGAAGCATTCTGTGAAACATCTTTCTGTTCTGTGCATTCATCTCACAGAGTTGAACCATGTTTTGTTTGAGCAGTTTTTAAACACTCCTCTCCTAGAATCTGAAAGTGGACATTTGAGTGCTTTCAGGCCTGTGATGAAAAAGGAAATATCTTCACATAAAAATTACACAGAAGCGTTCTGCAAAATTTCTTTCAGATCTGTGCATTCATCTCACAGAGTTGAACCTTTCTTTTGATACTGCAGTTTTGAAACACTCTTTTTGTAGAATCTGCAAGTGGACATTTGGGGCTCATTGAAGCCTATGGTGAAAAAGGAAGTATCTTCACATAAAAACTACACAGAAGCATTTCACGAAACGTCTCTCTGATCTGTGCATTCAGCACACAGAGTTGAATCTTTCATTTGATTGAGCAGTTTTGAAACACTGTTTTTGTAGAATCTGCAAGTGGACATTTCTAGCGCTTTGAGGCCAATGGTGAATGAGGAAATATCTTCACTTAAATATTACACAGAAGCATTCTGTGAAACTTCTTTCAGTTCAGTGCTTTCATCTCACAGACTTGAACCATTTGTTTGATTGAGCAGGTTTGAAACACTCTTTTTGTAGAATCTGCAACTGGACATTTGGAGCACTTTGAGGCTTATGGGGAAAATGGAAATATCTTCACAAAAAAACTACACAGAAGCATTCTGCAAAACTTCTTTCCAATCTGTGCATTCATCTCACAGAGTTCAAACTTTCTTTTGATTGATCAGATTTAAACACTCTTTTTGTAGAACCGGAAGGTGGACATTTGAGGCGCTTAGAGGCCTATGGTGAAAAAGGAAATATCTTCACATAAAAGGTACAAAGAAGCATTCTGCAAAACTTCCTTCTGTTCTGAGCATTCATCTCTCAGAGTTGAACCTCTCTTTTGATTGAGCAGTTTTGAAACACTTTTTTTGTAGAATCTGCTAGGAGAAAGTTGCAGCCCTTTGAGGCCTATGGTGAAAAAGGAAATATCTTCACATAAAAACTACAGAAAAGCATTCTGCAAAACTTCTTTCTGTTCTGTGCATTCACCTCACATATTTGAACGTTTCTTTGGATTGAGCAGTTTTTGAACACTCTTTTTGTAGGATCTAAAGGTGGACATTTGAAGCACTTTGTGGCCTATGGTGAATAAGGAAATATCTTCTCATAAAAACTATACAGCAGCATTCTGTGAAACTTCCTCCTGATCAGTGCATTCATCTCACAGAGTTGAACCTTTGTTTTGATTCAGCAGTTTTGCATCAATCTTTTTGTAGAATCTGCAAGTCGACATTTGGAGTGCTTTGAGGCCTATGGTGAAAAAGGAAATATCTTCACTTAGATACTACACAGAAGCATCCTGCGAAACTTCCTTCTGTTCTGTGCATTCATCTCACAGGGTTGAACCTTTCTTTTGATTGAGCAGATTTGGAAAACTTTTTGTAGAATCTGCACATGGAAATTTGGAGCGCTTTGAGGCCTATGGTGAAAAAGGAAATATCTTCACGTAAATACTACACAGAAGCATTCTGCAACACTTCCTTCTGATCTGTGCTTTCATCTCATGGAGTTGAACCTTTCTTTTGATTGAGCAGGTTTGAAACACTCTTTTTGTAGAATCTGCAAGTGGACTTTTGAATCAGTTTGAGGCCTACGGTGAAAAAGGAAATACCTTCACATAAAAAATACAGAGAAGGATTCTGTGAAACTTCTTTCTGATCTGCACATTCATCTCACAGAGTTGAACCTTTCTTTTGTTTGAGCAGTTTTGAAACACTCTTTCTGTAGAATCTGCAAGTGGACATTTGGAGCACTTTGAGGCCTAGGGTGAAAAAGGAAATATTTTCACATAAAAACTACACAGAAGCATTCTGTGAAACTTCTTTATGTTCTGTGCATTCATCTCTCAGAGTTGAACCTTTCTTTTGATTGAGCAGTTTTTAAACACTCTTTTTGTAGAATCTGAAATTGGACATTTGAAGCCTTTTGAGGCCTATGGTAAAAAAGGAAATATCTTCACTTAAAAACTACACAAAAGCATTCTGCGACAGTTCTTTCTGATCTGGGCCTTCATCTCACAGAGTTGAACTTTTCTTTTGTTTCAGCAGTTTTTAAACACTTTTTTTGTAGAATCTGCAATTGCACATTTGGAGCGCTTTGAGGTCTATGGTGAAAGAAGAAATATCTTCACTTATATTCTACACAGAAGCATTCTGTGAAACTTCTTTCTCTTCTGTGCATTCATCTCACAGATTTGAACCTTTCTTTGATTGAGTAGTTCTGAAACACTCTTTTTGTGGAATCTGCAATTGGAAATTTGGAGCGCTTTGAGGCCTATGGTTAAAAAGGAAATATCTTCACATAAAAACTACACAGAAGGAGTCTGTGAAACTTCTTTCTGATCTGTTCATTCATCTCACAGAGTTGAATTTTTCTTAGGATTGAGCAATTTGGAAACACTCTTTTTGTAGAATCTAAAAGTGCACATTTGGATCACTTTGAGGCCTACGTTGAAAAAGGAAATATCTTCACGTAAAAAATACAGAGAAGGATTCTGTGAAACTTCTTTCTGTTCTGCACAATCATCACACAGAGTTCAACCTTTCTTTTGTTTGAGCAGTTTTGAAACATTCTTTCTTTAGAATCTACAAGTGGACATTTGGAGTGCTTTGAGGCCTAGAGTGAAAAAGGAATATTTTCACATAAAAACTACACAGAAGTATTCTGCGAAACTTCTTTCTGTTCTGTGCATTCATCTTTAAGAGTTGAACCTTTCTTTTGATTGAGCAGTTTTGAAACACTCTTTTTTTGCAATCTGCAAGTGGACATTTGGAGCCTTTTGTGGCCTATGGTAAAAAAGGAAATATCTTCACATAAAAACTACACTGAAGCATTCAGCAAAAGTTCTTTCTGATCTGTGCATTCATCCCACAGAGTTGCACCTTTCCTTTGATAGAGCAGTTTTGAAACACTCTTTTTGTAGAATCTGAAAGTGGACATTTGCAGCGCTTTTAGGCCTATGGTGAAAAAGGCAATATCTTCACATAAAAACTACACAGAAGCATTCTGTGAAACTTCTTTCTGATCTGTGCATTCATCTAATAGAGTTGGACCTCTCTTTTGACTGAGCAGTTTTGAAACACTCTTTTTGTGGAATGTGCAAGGGGACATTTTTTGTGCTTTAAGGTCTATGGCAAAAAAGGAAATATCTTCACATAAAAACTACACAGAAGCATAATGTGAAACGTCTTTATGTTCTGTGCAATCACTTAACAGTGTTGAAACTTTATTTTGATTGAGCAGTTTTGAAACACTCTTTTTGTAGAATCTGAAAGTGGACATTTGGAGAGGTTGGAGGCCTATGATGAAAAAGGCAATATCTTCACATAAAAACTACACAGCGGAATTCTGTGAATCTACTTTCAGTTGTGTGCATTCATCTCACAGCATTGATCCTTTCTTTTGATTGAGCAGTTTTGAAGCAGTCTTTTTGTAGAATCTGCAATTGGACATTTGGAGCGTTTTGAGGCCTATGGTGAAAAAGGAAATATCGTCACTTAAATACTATACAGAAGCGTTCTGCAAAACTTCTTTCCAATCTGTGCATTCATCTCACAGAGTTGAACCTTTCTTTTGATTGAGCAGTTTTGAAACACTCTTTTTGTGCAATCTGCAAGTGGATATTTGGAGCGCTTTGAGGCCTATGGTGAAAAAGGAAATATCTTCACTTAAGTACTACACAGAAGCATTCAGCAAAACTTCTTTTTGTTCTGTGCATTCATATCACAGAGTTGAACCTTTCTTTTGATTGAGCAGTTTTGAAATACTCTATTTGTAGAATCTGCAAGTGGACATTGGGATCACTTTGAGGCCTACGGTGAAAAAGGTAATATCTTCACATAAAAACTACACAGAAGCATTCTGCAAAACATCTTTCTGAGCTGTACATTCGTCTCACAGAGTTGAACTTTTCTTTTGATTGAGCAGATTTGAAACACTCTTTTTGTGGAATCTGCACTTGGAAATTTGGAGCGCTTTGAGGCCTATGGTGAAAAAGGAAATATCTTCACTTAAACACTACACAGAATCACTCTGTGCCACTTCTTTCTGATCTGTGCATTCATCTCACAGAGTTGAACCTTTCTTTTGATTGAGCAGTTTTCAAACACTCTTTTTGTAGAATGTGCAAGTGAACATTTGGAGCGCTTTGAGGCCTATGGTGAAAAAGGAAATATCTTCACTTAAATATGAAACAGAAGCAATCTGCGAAACTCCTTTTGGATCTGTGCATTCATCTCACAGAGTTGAACATTTCTTGGATTGAGTAGATTTGAAACACTCTTTTTGTGGAATCTGCACTTGGAAATTTGGAACGCTTTGAGGCCTATGGTGAAAAAGTAAATATCTTCACTTAAACACCACACAGAACCACTCTGCACCACTTCTCTCTGATCTGTGCATTTTCATCTCACAGAGTTGAACCTTTCTTTTGTTTGAGCAGTTTTGAAACACTCTTTTTGTAGAATCTGCAAGGGGTCATTTGGAGCGCTTGGAGGCCTGTGGCGAAAAAGGAAATATCTTCACATAAAAACTACACAGAAGCATTCTGAGAAACTTCTTTCTGTACTGTGCATTCGTCTCACAGATTTGAACCTTTCTTTTCATTGAGCAATTTTTAAACACTCTTTATTTAGAATCTGAAGGAGGACATTTGAAGCACTTGGAGACCTATGGTGAAAAATGAAATATCTTCACATAAAAACTACAAAGAAGCATTCTGTGAAACTTCGTTCTGATCTGTGCATTCATCTCACAGAGTTGAACCTTTCCTTTGATAGAGCAGTTTTGAAATACTCTTTTTGTAGAATCTGAAATTGGACATTTGCAGCGCTTTCAGACCTATGGTGAAAAAGGCAATATCTTCACATAAGAACTACACAGAAGCATTCTGTGAAACTTCTTTCTGATCTGTGGATTCAACAAATAGAGTTGGACCTTTCTTTTGATTGAGCAGTTTTGAAACACTCTTTTTGTAGAATCTGAAAGTGGACATAGGGAGCACTTTCAGGCCTATGATGAAAAAGGCAATATCTTCACACAAAAACTAGGCAGAAGCATTCTGAACAACTTCTTTCTGATCCGTGCATTCAACAAACAGAGTTGAACCTTTCTTTTGGTTGAGCAGTTTTGAAACACTCTTTTTGTAGAATCTGCAAGGGGACATTTGGGGCGTCTTGAGGCCTATGGTGAAAAAGGTAATATATTCACATAAAACTACACAGAAGCAATGGGGTTTTCTAGATATACAATCATGTCATCTGCAAACAGGGACAATTTGACTTCCTCTTTTCCTAATTGAATACCCTTTATTTCCTTCTCCTGCCTGATTGCTCTGGCCAGAACTTCCAGCACTATGTTGAATAGGAGCGGTGAGAGAGGGCATCCCTGTCTTGTGCCAGTTTCCAGAGGGAATGCTTCCAGTTTTTGCCCATTCAGTATGATATTGGCTGTGGGTTTGTCATAGATAGCTCTTATTATTTTGAGATACGTCCCATCAATACCTAATTTATTGAGAGTTTTTAGCATGAAGGGTTGTTGAATTTTGTCAAAGGCCTTTTCTGCATCTATTGAGATAATCATGTGGTTTTTGTCTTTGGTTCTGTTTATATGCTGGATTACATTTATTGATTTGTGTATGTTGAACCAGCCTTGCATCCAAGGAATGAAGCCCACTTGATTATGGTGGATAAGCTTTTTGATGTGCTGCTGGATTTGGTTTGCCAGTATTTTATTGAGGATTTTTGCATCAATGTTCATCAAGGATATTGGTCTGAAATTCTCTTTTTTGGTTATATCTCTGCCAGGCTTTGGTATCAGGACGATGCTGGCTTCATAAAATGTGTTAGGGAGGATTCCCTCTTTTTCTATCGATTGGAATATTTTCAGAAGGAATGGCACCAGTTCCTCCTTGTACCTCTGGTAGAATTCAGCTGTCAATCCATCAGGTCCTGGACTCTTTTTGGTTGGTAAGCTATTGATTATTGCCACAATTTCAGAACCTGTTATTGGTCTATTCAGAGATTCAACTTCTTCCTGGTTTAGTCTTGGGAGGGTGTATTTGTCGAGGAATGTATCCATTTCTTCTAGATTTTCTAGTTTATTTGCATAGAGGTGTTTGTAGTATTCTCTGATGGTAGATTGTATTTCTGTGGGATCAATGGTGATATCCCCTTTTTTGTTTTTTATTGCATCTATTTGATTCTTCTCTCTTTTCTTCTTTATTAGTCTTGCTAGCGGTCCATCAATTTTGTTGATCTTTTCAAAAAACCAGCTCCTGGATTCATTAATTTTTTGAAGGGTTTTTTGTGTCTCTAATTCCTTCAGTTCTGCTCTGATTTTAGTTATTTCTAGCCTTCTGCTAGCTTTTGAATGTGTTTGCTCTTGCTTTTCTAGTTCTTTTAATTGTGATGTTAGGGTGTCAATTTTGGATCTTTCCTGCTTTCTCTTGTGGGCATTTAGTGCTATAAATTTCCCTCTACACACTGCTTTGAACGTGTCCCAGAGATTCTGGTATGTTGTGTCTTTGTTCTCGTTGGTTTCAAAGAACATCTTTATTTCTGCCTTCATTTCATTATGTCTCAGCCCAAAATCTCCTTAAGCTGATTAGCAACTTCAGCAAAGTCTCAGGATACAAAATCAATGTACAAAAATCACAACCATTCTTGTACACCAATCACAGACAAACAGAGAGCCAAATCATGAGTGAACTCCCATTCACAATTGCTTCAAAGAGAATAAAATACCTAGGAATCCAACTTACAAGGGATGTGAAGGACCTCTTCAAGGAGAACAAACCACTGCTCAGTGAAATCAAAGAGGATACAAACAAATGGAAGAACATTCCATGCTCATGGGTTGGAAGAATCAATATCATGAAAATGGCCATACTGCCCAAGGTAATTTATAGATTCAATGCCATCCCCATCAAGCTACCAATGACTTTCTTCACAGAATTGGAAAAAACTACTTTAAAGTTCATATGGAACCAAAAAAGAGCCTGCATCGCCAAGTCAATCCTAAGCCAAAAGAACAAAGCTGGAGGCATCACGCTACCTGACTTTAAACTATACTACAAGGCTACAGTAACCAAAACAGCATGGTACTGGTACCACAACAGAGACATAGATCAATGGAACAGAAGAGAGCCCTCAGAAATGATGCCACATATCTACAACTATCTGATCTTTGACAAACCTGACAAAAACGAGAAATGGGGAAAGGATTCCCTATTTAATAAATGGTGCTGGGAAAACTGGTTAGCCATATGTAGAAAGCTGAAACTGGATCCCTTCCTTACACCTTATACAAAAATTAATTCAAGATGGATTAAAGACTTAAATATTAGACCTAAAACCATTAAAATCCTACAAGAAAACCTAGGCAATACCATTCAGGACATAGGCGTGGGCAAGGACTTCATGTCTAAAACAGCAAAAGCAATGGCAACAAAAGCCAAAATTGACAAATGGGATCTAATTAAACTAAAGAGCTTCTGCACAGCAAAAGAAACTACCATCAGAGTGAACAGACAACCTACATGGGAGAAAAGTTTTGCAACCTACTCATCTGACAAAGGGCTAATATCCAGAATCTGCAGTGAACTCAAACAAATTTACAAGAAAAAAACAAAGAACCCCATCAAAAGTGGGCAAAGGACATGAACAGACACTTCTCAAAAGAAGACATTTATGCAGCCAAAAAACACATGAAGAAATGCTCATCATCACTGGCCATCAGAGAAATGCAAATCAAAACCACAGTGAGATACCGTCTCACACCAGTTAGAATGGCCATCATTAAAAAATCAGGAAACAACAGGTGCTGGAGAGGATGTGGAGAAATAGGAACACTTTTACACTGTTGGTGGGACTGTAAACTAGTTCAACCATTGTGGAAGTCAGTGTGGCGATTCCTCAGGGATCTCGAACTAGAAATACCGTTTGACCCAGCCATCCCATTACTGGGTATATACCCAAAGGACTATAAATCATGCTGCTATAAAGAAACATGCACACGTATGTTTATTGTGGCACTATTCACAATAGCAAAGAGTTGGAACCAACCCAAATGTCCAACAAAAATAGACTGGATTAAGAAAATGTGGCACATATACACCATGGAATACTATGCAGCCATAAAAAATGATGAGTTCCTGTCCTTTGTAGGGACATGGATGAAACTGGAAAACATCATTCTCAGTAAACTGTCGCAAGGACAAAAAACCAGACACCGCATGTTCTCACTCATAGGTGGGAATTGAACAATTAGAGCTCATGGACACAGGAAGGGGAACATCACACTCCGGGGACTGTTTTGAGGTTGGGGGAGGGGGGAGGGACAGCATTAGGAGATATACCTAATGCTAAATGACAAGTTAATGGGTGCAAGAAATCAATATGGTACATGGATACATATGTAACAAACCTGCACATTGTGCACATGTACCCTAAAACCTAAAGTATAATAAAAAAAAAACTAAACAGAAGCATTCTCTGATACCTCTTTCTGTTTTGTGCATTCATCTCAGAGTTGAACCTTTCTTTTGATTGAGCAGTTTTGAAACACTCTTTTTGTAGAATCTGCAAGTGGACCTTTGCAGTGCTTTGAGGCCTGTAGTGAAAAAGGAAATGTCTTCAAGTAAAAACTACACAGAAGCATTCTGTGAAACTTCTTGCTGATCTGTGCATTCAAATCAGAGTTGAACCTTTCCTTTGACTGAGCAGTTTGGAAACACTCTTTTTGTTGAATCTGCACTTGGACATTTGGAGTGCTTTGAGGCCTATGGTGAAAAAGGAAATATCTTCACTTAAATACTACACAGAAGTATTCTGAGAAACTTCTTTCTGTTCTATGCATTCATCTCACAAAGCTGAACTATTCTTTTCATTGAGCAGTTTTGAAACACACTTTTTGTAGAATCTGCAAGGGGACATTTGGAGCGCTTTGATGCCTATGGCGAAAACTAAATAACTTCACATGAAAACTATAGAGAAGCATTCTGCAAAACTTCTTGCTGTTGTTTGCATTCATCTGACAGAGTTGAAACTTTCTTTTGATTGAGCAGTTTTTAAATGCTCTTTTTGTAGTATCTGAAGGTGGACATTTGAAGCAATTTGAGGCCTATGGTGAAAAAGGAAATATCTTCACATAAAACCTACAGAGAAGCATTCTGCAAAACTTCTTTCAAATCTGTGCATTTATCACACAGAGTTGAACCTTTCTTTAGATAGAGCAGTTTTGAAACACTCTTTCTGTAGAATCTGCAAGGGGACATTTGTAGCGCTGTGAGGCCTATGGAGAAAAAGGAAATATCTTCACATGAAAACTACACAGAAGCATTCTTCGAAACTTCTTTCTGATCAGTGCATTCATGTCACAGAGTTGAACCTTTCTTTTGATTGAGCAGTTTTTAGACACTCTTTATAGATTCTGAGTGTGGGCCATTGGAACACTTCGAGGGTTATGGCAAAAAATGAAATATCTTCACACAAAAACAACACAGAAGCATTCTGCGAAACTTCTTTCTGTTCTGTGCATTCATCTCACAGAGTTGAACCTTTCTTTTGATTGAGCAGTTTTTAGACACTCTTTGTAGATTCTGAGTGTGGACCATTGGAGCACTTCGAGGCCTATGGCGAAAAAGGAAATATCTTCACATTAAAACAACACAGAAGCATTCTGTGAAACTTCTTTCTGTTCTGTGCATTCATCTCACAGAATTAAACCTTTCTTTTGATTGAAAAGTTTTTTAACACTCTTTTTGAAGAATCAGAAGGAGGACATTTGGAGTGCTTTGGGCCTGTGGTGAAAAAGGAAATATCTTCAAATAAAATCTAGACAGAAGCATTCTGTGAAACTTCTTCCTGATCTGTGCATTCAAATCAGAGTTGAACCTTTCTTTTCATTCAGCAGTTTTGAAACACTCTTTTTGTAGAATCTGAAGGAGGACATTTGAAGCACTGTAACGCCTGTGGTGAAAAAGGAAATATCTTCACATAAAAACTACACAGAAGCATTCTGTAAAACTACTTTCTGATCTGTGCATTCATCTCACAGAGTTGAACCTTTCGTTTGGTTGAGCAGTTTTGAAACACTCTTTTGTAGAACCTGCAAGTGGACATTTGGAGCCCTTTGAGGCCTGTGGTGAAAAAGGAAATATCTTCAAATAAAAACTACACATAAGCATTCTGTGTAACTTCTTTCTGATATGTGCATTCAAATCAGAGTTGAAACTTTCTTTTGATTGAGCAGTTTGGAAACACTCTGTTTAAAGAATCTGCAAGTGGACATTTTGAGGGCATTGAGGCCTATGGTGAAAAAGGATATATCTTCCCAGGAAAACTACACTGAAACATTACATGAAATTTCTTTCTGATGTGTGTATTCATCTCACGGAGTTAAAGCATTCTCTAAGCTCAGCAGGTTTGAAATAGTCTTTTTCTAGAATCTGCAAGTGGATATTTGATATAATTTCATCCGAAGGGGATTGTGAAATATCTTTACATAAAAACTAGACAGAAGCATTCTGAACAACTTCTTTCTGATTGGTGCATTCAATACACAGAGCTTAAACTTTCTGTTTATTGAGCAGTTTGGAAACACTCTGTTTGAAGAATCTGCAAGTGGACATTTGGAGGGCATAGAGGCCTATGGTGAAAAAGGTTATATCTTCTCAGGAAAGCTACACAGAAACTTTCTGCAAAATTTCTTTCTGATGTGTGTATTCATCTCACGGAGTTAAAGCTTTCTCTAAATTTAGCAGGTTTGAAACAGTCTTTTTCTAGAATCTGAAAGTGGATATTTGAGATTATTTCCTCTGAAGTGGGTTATGAAATGTCTTCAAAATAACAAGTAGACAGAAGGATTCTGAACAATTTCTTTCTGATCCATGCATTGAATACACAGAGCTGAACCTTCCTTTTGATTGAGCAGTTTGGAAACACTCTGTTTGAAGAATCTGCAGGTGGACATTTGGAGGACTTTGTGGCCTATGGTGAAAAAGGATATATCATCCCAGAAAAACTACACAGAAACATTCTGCGAAATTTCTTTCTGATGTGTGTATTCACCTCATGGAGTTGTAGCTTTCCATAAGATCAGCAGGTTTGAAACAGTGTTTTTCTAGAATCTGCAGGTGGATATTGGAGATTATTTCATCCGAAGCGGGTTATGAAATATCTTCACATAAAAACTAGACAGAAGCATTCTGAACAACTTCTTTCTGATCGGTGCATTCAATACACAGAGCTGAACTTTTTTTTGATTGAGCAGTTTGGAAACACTCTGTTTAAAGAATCTGCAAGTGGACATTTGGAGGGCATTGAGGCCTATGTTGAAAAACGTTATATCTTCCCAGGAAAACTACACAGAAATATTCTGTGAAATTTCTTTCTGATGTGTGTATTCATCTCACGGAGTTGAAGCTTTCTCCTAGGTCAGCAGGTTTGAAACAGGCTTTTTCTAGAATCTGCAAGTGGGTACTTGAGATTATTTCATCCGAAGCGGGTTATGAAATATCTTTACAGAAAAACTAGACAGAAGCATTCTAAACAACTTCCTTCTGATTGGTGCATTTAATACACAGCACTGAAACTTTCTTTTGATTGAGCAGTTTGGAAGCACTCTGTTTGAGTAATCTGCAAGTGGATATTTGGAGGGCTTTGAGGCCTATGGTAAAAAAGGATATATCTTCCCAGAAAAACTACACAGAAACATTCTGCGAAATTTCTTTCTGATGTGTGTATTCATCTCACGGGAGTTAAAGCTTTCTATAAGAAAGTGGATATTTGAGATTATTTTGTCCGAAACGGGTTATGAATTATCTTTACATAAAAACTAGGCAGAAGCATCCTGAACAACTTCTTTCTGATTGGTGCATTTAATACACAGAGCTGAACATTTTTTTTGATTGAGCAGCTTGGAAACACTGTGTTTGAAGAATCCGCAAGTGGACGTTTGGAGGGCTTTGAGGCCTATTGTGAAAAAGGATATCTCTTCCCAGAAAAACTACACAGAAAGATTCTGCGAAATTTCTTTCTGAAATGTGTATTCATCTCAAGGAGTTTAAGCTTTCCCGAAGTTCAGCAGGTTTGAAACAGTGTTGTTCTAGGATATTCAAGTGGATGTTTGAGATTATTTTGTCCGAAGCAGTTTATAAAATATGTTTACATAAAAACTAGACAGAAGCATTCTGAACAACTTCTTTCTGATAGGTGCATTCAATACACAGAGCTGAACCTTTCTTTTGATTGAGCAGTTTGGAAACACTCTGTTTGAAGAATCAGCAAGTGGACATTTTGAGGGCATTGAGGCCTATGGTGAAAAAGGATATATCTTCCCAGGAAAACTACACTGAAACATTATGCGAAATTTCTTTCTGATGTGTATATTCATCTCACGGAGTTAAAGCATTCTCTAAGCTTAGCAGGTTTGAAACAGTCTTTTTCTAGAATCTGCAAGTGGATATTTTATATAATTTCGTCCGAAGGGGATTGTGAAATATCTTTACATAAAAACTAGACAGAAGCATTCTGAACAACTTCTTTCTGATTGGTGCATTCAATACACAGAGCTTAAACTTTCTGTTTATTGAGCAGTTTGGAAACACTCTGTTTGAAGAATCTGCAAGTGGACATTTGGAGGGCATAGAGGCCTATGGTGAAAAAGGTTATATCTTCTCAGGAAAGCTACACAGAAACTTTCTGCAAAATTTCTTTCTGATGTGTGTATTCACCTCATGGAGTTAAAGCTTTCTCTAAATTTAGCAGGTTTGAAACAGTCTTTTTCTAGAATCTGAAAGTGGATATTTGAGATTATTTCCTCTGAAGTGGGTTATGAAATGTCTTCAAAATAACAAGTAGACAGAAGGATTCTGAACAATTTCTTTCTGATCCATGCATTGAATACACAGAGCTGAACCTTCCTTTTGATTGAGCAGTTTGGAAACACTCTGTTTGAAGAATCTGCAGGTGGACATTTGGAGGGCTTTGTGGCCTATTGTGGAAAAGGATATGTCATCCCAGAAAAACTGCACAGAAACATTCTGCGAAATTTCATTCTGATGTGTGTATTCATCTCACGGAGTTAAAGCTTTCTATAAGACCAGCAGGTTTGAAACAGTGTTTTTCTAGAATCTGCTAGTGGATATTTGAGATTATTTCACCCAAAGTGGGTTATGAAATATCTTCACATAGAAACTAGACGGAAGCATTCTGAACAACTACTTTGTGATCGATGCATTCAATACACAGTACTGAAGCTTTCTTTTGATTCAGCAGTTTGGAAACACTCTGTTTGAAGAATCTGCATGTTGACATTTGGAGGGCTTTGAGACCTATGGTGAAAAAGGATATATCATCCCAGAAAAACTACACAGAAACATTCTGCGAAATTTCTTTCTGATGTGTGTATTCACCTCACGGAGTTGAAGCTTTCTATAAGATCAGCAGATTTGAAACAGTGTTTTTCTAGAACCTGCAGGTGGATATTGGAGATTATTTCATCCGAAGCAGGTTATGAAATATCTTCACATAAAAACTAGACAGAAGCATTCTGAACAACTTCTTTCTGATCGGTGCATTCAATACACAGAGCTGAACTTTTTTTTGATTGAGCAGTTTGGAAACACTCTGTTTAAAGAATCTGCAAGTGGACATTTGGAGGGCATTGAGGCCTATGTTGAAAAACGTTATATCTTCCCAGGAAAACTACACAGAAACATTCTGTGAAATTTCTTTCTGATGTGTGTATTCATCTCACGGAGTTGAAGCTTTCTCCTAGGTCAGCAGGTTTGAAACAGGCTTTTCCTAGAATCTGCAAGTGGGTACTTGAGATTATTTCATCCGAAGCGGGTTAAGAAATATCTTTACAGAAAAACTAGACAGAAGCATTCTAAACAACTGCTTTCTGATCAGTGCATTCAATACACAGCACTGAAACTTTCTTTTGATTGAGCAGTTTGGAAGCACTCTGTTTGAAGAATCTGCAAGTGGATATTTGGAGGGCTTTGCGGCCCATGGTGAAAAAGGATATATCTTCCCAGAAAAACTACACAGAAACATTCTGCGAAATTTCTTTCTGATGTGTGTATTCATCTCATGGGAGTTAAAGCTTTCTGTAAGAAAGTGGATATATGAGATTATTTTGCCCGAAGCGGGTTATGAATTATCTTCACATATAAAGTAGACAGAAGCATTCTGAAAAACTTCTTTCTGATCGGTGCATTCAATAAACAGAGCTGAAGCTGTCTTTTGATTGAGCAGTATGGAAACACTCTGTTTGAAAATCTGCAAGTGGACATTTGGAGGGCGTTCATGCCTATGTTGAAAAAGGATATATCTTCCCAGGCAAACTACACAGAAATATTCTGCGAAATTTCTTTCTGAAATGTTATTCATCTCAGAGAGTTAAAGCTTTCTCTAAGTTCAGCAGGTTTGAAACAGTCTTTTTCTAGAATCTGCAAGTGGATATTTGAGATTATTTCGTAAGAAGCGAGTTATGAAATATCTTCACATAAAAACTAGACAGAAGCATTCTGAACAATTCCTTTCTAATCGGTGCATTCAATACCCAGAGCTGAAAATTTCTTTTGATTGAGAATTTTGGCAACACTCTGTTTGAAGAATCTCCAAGTGGACATTTGGAGGGCATTGAGGCCTATGTTGAAAAAGTTTATATCTTCTCAGGAAAAGTACAGAGTAACATTCTGCGAAATTTCTTTCTGATATGTGTATTCATTTCACGGAGGTAAAGCTTTCTCTAAGTTCAGCAGGTTTGAAACAGTCTTTTTCTAGAATCTGCAAGTGGATATTTTAGATTCTTTTTTCCGAAACCGGTTATGAAATATCTTCACATAAAAACTAGACAGAAGCATTCTGAACAACTTCTTTCTGATCAGTGCATTCAATTCACACAGCTGAAGCTTTCTTTTCATTGAGCAGTTTGGAAACACTCTTTTTGGAGAATCTGCAAGTGGACATTTGGAGGGCAGTGAGGCCTATGTTGAAAAACGTTATATCTTCCCAGGGAAACTACACAGAAACATTCTGCAAAATTTCATTCTGATGTGTGTATTCATATCAAGGAGTTAAATGTTTCTCTACGTTCAGCAGGTTTGAAACTGTCTTTTTCTATAATCTGCAAGGGGATATTTGAGATTATTTCATCCGAAGCGGGATATGAAATATCTTCATATAAAAAGTAGACAGAAGCATTCTGAACAACTTCTTTCAGATCAGTGCATTCAATACATGGAGCCGAACCTTTCTTTTGATTGAGCAGTTTGGAAACACTCTGTTTGAAGAATCTGCGAGTGGACATTTGGAGGGCCTTGAGGACTATGGTGAAAAAGGATATATCATCCCAGAAAAACTACACAGAAACATTCTGGAAATTTCTTTCTGATGTGTGTATTCATCACATGGAGGTAAAGTTTTCTATAAGATCAGCAGGTTTGAAACAGTGTTTTTCTAGAATCTGCAAGTGGATATTTGAGATTATTTCATCCGAAGCGGGTTATGAAGTATCTTCACATAAAAACTAGACAGAAGGATTCTCAAAAACTTGTTTCTGACTGGTGCATTCAATACACAGAGATGAACATGTCTTTTGATTGGGCAGTTTGGAGACACCCTGTTTGAAGATTTTGCATGTGGACATTTGGAGGGCATTGAGGCCTATAGTGAAACAGGTTATATCTGTCCAGGAAAACTAAACAGAAACATTCCGCGAAATTTCTTTCTGATGTGTGTATTCATCTCACGGAGTTAAAGCTTTCTCTAAGTTCAGCAGGTTTGAAACAGTCTTTTTCCAGAATCTGCAAGTGGATATTTGAGATAATTTCATCCCAAGCGGGTTATGAAATATCTTTACATAAAAACTAGACAGAAACATTCAGTACAACTTCTTTCTGATCGGTGCATTCAATACATGGAACTGAACCTTTGTTTTCATTGAGCAGTTTGGAAACACTCTGTTTGAAGAATCTGCAAGGGGACATTTGGAGGACTTTGGGGTCTATGGTGAAAAAGGATATGTCTTCCCAGAAAAACTACACAGAAACATTCTGCGAAATTTCTTTCTGATGTGTGTATTCACCTCATGGAGTTAAAGCTTTCTATAAGATCAGCAGGTTTGAAACAGTGGTTTTCTAGAATCTGCAAGTGGATATTTGTGACTATTTCGTCCGAAGCGGGTTATGAAATATCTTCACATAAAAACTAGACAGAAGCATTCTGTACATCTTCTTTCTGATCGATGCATTCAATACAGAGAGCTGAAACGTTCTTTTGATTGAGCAGTTTGGAAACACTCTGTGTGAAGAATCTGCAAGTGGACATTTCTAGGGCATTGAGGCCTACGGTGAAAAAACATTATATCTCCCAGGAAAACTACACAGAAACGTTCTGTGAAATTTCTTTCTGATGTGTGTATTCATCTCACAGAGTTAAAGCTTTCTCTAAGTTCAGCAGCTTTGAAACAGTCTTTTTCTAGAATCTGCAAGTGGATATTTGTGATTATTTCATCCGAAGTGGGTTATGAAATATCTTTGCATAAAAACTAGTCAGAAGCATTCTGAACAACTTCTTTCTGATCGGTGCATTCAATACACAGAGCTGAACCTTTCTTTTGATTGAGCAGTTTGGAAACACTCTGTTTGAAGTATCTGCAAGTGGACATTTTGTTTCCTTTGAGTTCTATGGTGAAAAAGGATATGTCTTCCCACAAAAACTACACAGAAACGTTCTGCGAAATTTCCTTCTGATGTGTGTATTCATCTCACGGAGTTAAAGCATTCTATAAGATCTGCAGGTTTGAAACAGTGTTTTTCTAGGATCTGCAAGTGGATATTTGAGATTTTTTCGTCCGAAGTGGGTTATGAAATGTCTTCACCTAAAAACTAGACAGAAGCATTCTGAACAACTTCTTTCTGATCAGTGCATTCAATACACAAAGCTGGAGGTTTCTTTTTATTGAGCAGTTTGGAAACACTCGGTTTGAAGAATCTGTAAGTGGACATTTGGATGGCATTGAGGCCTATGGTGAAAAAGGTTATATCTTCCTAGGAAAACTACACAGAAACATTCTGCGAAATGTCTTTCTGATGTGTGTATTCATCTCACAGAGTTAAAGCTTTCTCTAAGTTCAGCAGGTTTGAAACAGTCTTTTTCTAGAATCTGCTAGTGGATATTTGAGATCATTTATTCCGAAGTGGGTTATGAAATATCTTCACATAAATACTAGACAGAAGTATTCTGAGCAACTTCTTTCTGATCGGTGCATTCAATATGCAAAGGTGAACTTTTCTTTTCATTGAGCAGTTTGGTAACACTCTGTTTGAAGAATCTGCAAGTGGACACCTGGAGGGCATAGAGGCCTATGGTGAAAAAGGTTATATCATCCCAGGAAAACGACACAGAAACATTCTGCGAAATTTCTTTCTGATGTGTGTATACATCTCACAGAGTTGAAGCATTCACTAACTTCAGCAGGTTTGAAACCGTCTTTTTCTAGAAACTGCAAGTGGATATTTGAGATTATTTCATCCGAAGCGGGTTATGAAATATCTTCAGATAAAAGCTAGACAGAAGAATTCTAAACAACTTCTTTCTGATCGGTGCATTCAATACACAGAGCTGAATCTTTCTTTTGATTGAGCAGCTGGGAAACACTCTGTTTGAAGCATCTGTAAGTGGACATTTGGAGGGCTTTGAGGTCGATGGTGAAAAAGGATATATCTTCCTAGAAAAACTACACAGAAACATTCTGCGAAATTTCTTTCTGATGTGTGTATTCATCTCACGGAGTTAAAGCTTTCTCTAAGGTCAGCGGGTTTGAAACTGTCTTTTTCTTGAATCTGCAGGGGGATATTTGAGATTATCTTGTCCGAAACAAGTTATGAAATATCTATACATAAAAACTAGACAGAATATTTCTGAACAACTTCTTTCTGATCAGTGCATTCAATACACAGAGCTGAACCTTTTTTTTGATTGAGCAGTTTGGAAACACTGTGTTTAAAGAATCTGCAAGTGGACATTTGGAGGGCATTGAGGCCTATGGTGAAAAATGTTATATCTTCCCAGGGAAACTACACAGAAACATTCTGTGAAATTTCTGTCTGATGTGTGTATTCATCTCACAGAGTTGAAGCTTTCTCTAAGTTCAGCAGGATTGAAACAGGCTTTTTCTAGAATCCGCAAGTGGATATTTGAGATTATTTCGTCCGAAGCAGGTTATGAAATATCTTTACATAAAAACTAGACAGAAGCATTCTGAGCACCTTCTTTCTGATTGGTGCATTCAATACACAGAGCTAAACGTTTCTTTTGATTGAGCAGTTTGGCAACACTCTGTTTGAAGAATCTGCAAGTGGACATTTGGATGGCATTGACGCCTATGGTGAAAAAGGTTATATCTTCTGAGAATAACTACACAGAAACATTCTGCGAAATTTCTTTCTGATGTGTGTATTCATCACAGGGAGTTAAAGCTTTCTCTTACTTCAGAAGGTTTGAAACAGTGTTTTTCTAGAATCTGCAAGTGGATGTTTGAGATTATTTCGTCTGAAGCGGGTTATGAAGTATGTTCATGTTAAAACTAGGCAGAAGCATTCTGAACAACTCCTTTCTGATCAGTGCATTCAATACACAAAGCTGAAACTTTCTTTTGATTGAGCAGTGTGGAAACACTCTGTTTGAAGAATCTGCATGTGGACATTTGGAGGACTTTGAGGCCTATAGTGAAAAAGGTTATATCTTCCCAGGAAAACTACACAGAAACATTCTGCGAAATTTCTTACAGATGTGTGTATTCATCTCACGGAGTTGAAGCTTTCTCTAAGATCAGCAGGTTTGAAACAGTGTTTTTCTAGAATCTGCAAGTGATTATTTGAGATTCTTTCATCCGAAGCGTTTTATGAAATATTTTCACATAAAAACTAGACCGAAGCATTCTGAACAACTTCTTTCTGATCGGTGCATTCAATGAACGGAGCTGAAACTTTCTTTTGATTGAGCAGTTTGGCAACACTCTGTTTGAAGAATCTGCAAGTGGCCATTTGGATGGCATTGAGGCCTATCATGAGAAAGGTTTTATCTTCCCCGGAAAACTACACAGAAGCATTCTGCAAAATTTCTTTGTGACGTGTGTATTCATCTCACAGAGTTAAAGCTTTCTCTAGGTTCAGAAGATTTGAAACAGTCTTTTTCTAGAATCTACAAGTGGATATTTGAGATTTTTTCTTCCAATACGTGTTATGAAATATCTTCACATAAAAACAAGACAGAAGCATTCTGAACAACTACTTTCTGATCGGTGCATTGAATACACAGAGCTGAACCTTTCTTTTGATTGAGCAGTTTGGAAACACTCTCTTTGAAGAATCTGCAAGTGGACATTTGGAGGGCATTTATGCCTAAGTTGAAAAACGTTATATCTTCCCAGGAAAACTACACAGAAACGTTCTGCGAAATTTCATTCTGATGTGTGTATTAATCTCAAGGAGTTATATCTTTCTCTAAGTTCAGCATGTTTGAAACTGTCTTTTTCTATAATCTGCAAGGGGATATTTGAGATTATTTCGTCCGAAGTGGGATATGAAATATCTTCACATAAAAACTAGACAGGAGCATTCTGAACAACTTCTTTCAGATCGGTTCATTCAATACACAGAGCCAAACCTTTCTTTTGAAAGAGCAGTTTGGAAACACTGTGTTGGAAGAATCTGCAAATGGACATTTTGAGGGCCTTGAGGACTATGGTGAAAAAGGATATATCTTCCCAGAAAAACTACACAGAAACATTCTGCGAAACTTCTTTCTGATGGGTGTATTCATCACATGGAGTTAAAGCTTACTATTAGATCAGCAGGTTTGAAACAGTGTTTTTCTAGAATCTGCAAGTGGATATTTGAGATTATTTCATCCGAGGCGGGTTATGAAGTATCTTTGCATAAAAATTAGACAGAAGGATTCTGAAAAACTTGTTTCTGATTGGGGCATTCAGTACACAGAGCTGAACCTTTCTTTTGATTGGGCAGTTTGGAAGCACTGTTTGAAGAATCTGCATGTGGACATTTGGAGGGCATTGAGGCCTATGGTGAAAAAGTATATATCTTCCCAGGAAAACTACACAGAAACATTCTGTGAAATTTCTTTCTGATGTGTGTATTCATCTCACGGAGTTGAAGCTTTCTCTAAGTTCAGCAGGTTTGAAACAGTCTTTGTCTAGAATCCGCAAGTGGATGTCTGAGATTATTTCGTCTGAAGTGGGTTATGAAATATGTTTACATAAAAACTAGACAGCAGCATTCTGAAGAACCTCTTTTTGATCGGTGCATTCAATACACACAGCTGAAGCTTCTTTTGATTGAGCAGTTTGGAAACACTCTGTTTGGAGAATCTGCAAGTGGACATTTGGAGGGCTTTGAGGCCTATGTTGAAAAACGTTATATCTTCCCAAGAAAACAACACAGAAACATTATTCGAAATTTCATTCGATGTGTGTATTCATCTCAAGGAGTTAAATCTTTCTGTAAGTTCAGCAGTTTTGAAACTGTCTTTTTCTATAATCTGCAAGTGGATATTTGAGATTATTTCATCTGAAGCGGGATATGAAATATCTTCACATAAAAACTAGACAGAAGCATTCTGAACAACTTCTATGTGATCGGTGCATTCAATACACAGAGCCGAAACTTTCTTTTGATTGAGCATTTTGGATACACTGTGTTTGAAGAATCTGCAAGTGGATATTTTGAGGGCCTTGAGGACTATGGTGAAAAAGGATATATCTTCCCAGAAAAACTACACAGAAACATTCTGCGAAATTTCTTTCTGATGTGTGTATTCATCACATGGAGTTAATGCTTTCTATAATATCAGCAGGTTTGAAACAGTGCTTTTCTAGAACCTGCAAGTGGATATTTTAGATAATTTCGTCCGAAGCGGGTTATGAAGTATCTTCACATAAAAGCTAGACAGAAGCATTCTGAACAACTTCTTTCTGATTGGTGCATTCAATACACAAAGGTGAAACTTTCTTTTGATTGAGCAGTTTGGAAACACTCTGTTTGAAAAAAATGCAAGTGGCCATTTTGAGGGCATTGAGGCCTATGGTGAAAAAGTTTGTATCTTCCCAGGAAAACTACACAGAAACATTCTGTGAAATTTCTTTCTGATGTGTGTATTCATCTCACGGAGTTAAAGCTTTCTCTAAGTTCAGCAGGTTTGAAACTGTCTTTTTCTATAATCTGCAAGGGGATATTTGAGATTATTTCTTCCGAAGTGGGATATGAAATATCTTCACATAAAAACTAGACAGGAGCATTCTGAACAACTTCTTTCAGATCGGTTCATTCAATACACAGAGCTGAACCTTTCTTTTGAAAGAGCAGTTTGGAAACACTCTGTTGGAAGAATCTGCAAATGGACATTTTGAGGGCCTTGAGGACTATGGTGTAAAAGGATATATCTTCCCAGAAAAACTACACAGAAACATTCTGCGAAATTTCTTTCTGATGTGTGTATTCATCACATGGAGTTAAAGCTTTCTATAAGATCAGCAAGTTTGAAACAGTGTTTTTCTAGAATCTGCAAGTGGATATTTGAGATTATTTCATCCGAAGTGGGTTATGAAGTATCTTTGCATAAAAACTAGACAGAAGGATTCTGAAAAACTTGTTTCTGATCAGTGCATTCAGTACACAGAACTGAACCTTTCTTTTGATTGGGCAGTTTGGAAGCACTCTGTTTGAAGAATCTGCATGTGGACATTTGGAGGGCATTGAGGCCTATGGTGAAAAAGGTTATATCTTCCCAGGAAAATTAAACAGAAACATTCTGCAAAATTTCTTACTGATGTGTGTATTCATCACATGGAATTAAAGCTTTCTCTTAGTTCAGCAGTTTTGAAACAGTCTTTTTCCACAATCTGCAAGTGGATATCTGAGATTATTTCGTCCAAAGCGGGTCATGAAATATCTTCACATGAAAACTAGAGAGAAGCATAATGAACAACCACTTTCTGATCAGTGCATTCAATACACGGGGCTGAACCTTTCTTTTGATTGAGCAGTTTGGAAACACTCTGTTTGAAGAATCTGCAAGTGGACATTTTGATGGCATTGAAGTCTATGGTGAAAAAGGTTATATCTTCCCAGAAAAACTACACTGAAACATTCTGCGAAATTTCTTTCTGATGTGTGTATTCATCACATGGAGTTAAAGCTTTCTATAAGACCAGCAAGTTTGAAACAGTGTTTTTCTAGAATCTGCAAGTGGATATTTGAGATTATTTCATCCGAAGTGGGTTATGAAGTATCTTTGCATAAAAACTAGACAGAAGGATTCTGAAAAACTTGTTTCTGATCAGTGCATTCAGTACACAGAGCTGAACCTTTCTTTTGATTGGGCAGTTTGGAAGCACTCTGTTTGAAGAATCTGCATGTGGACATTTGGAGGGCATTGAGGCCTATGGTGAAAAAGGTTATATCTTCCCAGGAAAATTAAACAGAAACATTCTGCAAAATTTCTTACTGATGTGTGTATTCATCACATGGAATTAAAGCTTTCTCTTAGTTCAGCAGTTTTGAAACAGTCTTTTTCCACAATCTGCAAGTGGATATCTGAGATTATTTCGTCCGAAGCGGGTCATGAAATATCTTCACATGAAAACTAGAGAGAAGCATAATGAACAACCACTTTCTGATCGGTGCATTCAATACACAGGGCAGAACCTTTCTTTTGATTGAGCAGTTTGGAAACACTCTGTTTGAAGAATCTGCAAGTGGACATTTTGATGGCATTGAGGTCTATGGTGAAAAAGGTTATATCTTCCCAGAAAAACTACACTGAAACATTCTGCGAAATTTCTTTCTGATGTGTGTATTCATCACACGGAGTTAAAGCTTTCTGTTAGTTCAGCAGGTTTGAAAGGGTGTTTTTCTAGAATCTGCAAGTGGATATTTGAGATTATTTCGTCCGAAGCGGGTTATGAAATTACTTCACATAAAAGCTAGACAGAAGCATTCTGAACAACATCTTTCTGAATGGTGCATTCAATACAGAAAGCTGAATCTTTCTTTTGATCGAGCAGTTCAGAAACACTCTGTTTGAAAAAAATGAAAGTGGACATTTGGAGGGCATTGAGGCCTATGGTGAAAAAGTATATATCTTCCCAGGAAAACTACACAGAAACATTCTGTGAAATTTCTTTCTGATGTGTGTATTCATCTCACGGAGTTGAAGCTTTCTCTAAGTTCAGCAGGTTTGAAACAGTCTTTGTCTAGAATCCGCAAGTGGATGTCTGAGATTATTTCGTCTGAAGCGGGTTATGAAATATGTTTACATAAAAACTAGACAGCAGCATTCTGAAGAACCTCTTTTTCATCGGTGCATTCAATACACACAGCTGAAGCTTCTTTTGATTGAGCAGTTTGGAAACACTCTGTTTGGAGAATCTGCAAGTGGACATTTGGAGGGCTTTGAGGCCTATGTTGAAAAACGTTATATCTTCCCAAGAAAACAACACAGAAACATTATTCGAAATTTCATTCGATGTGTGTATTCATCTCAAGGAGTTAAATCTTTCTGTAAGTTCAGCAGTTTTGAAACTGTCTTTTTCTATAATCTGCAAGTGGATATTTGAGATTATTTCATCTGAAGCGGGATATGAAATATCTTCACATAAAAACTAGACAGAAGCATTCTGAACAACTTCTATGTGATCGGTGCATTCAATACACAGAGCCGAAACTTTCTTTTGATTGAGCATTTTGGATACACTGTGTTTGAAGAATCTGCAAGTGGATATTTTGAGTGCCTTGAGGACTATGGTGAAAAAGGATATATCTTCCCAGAAAAACTACACAGAAACATTCTGCGAAATTTCTTTCTGATGTGTGTATTCATCACATGGAATTAATGCTTTCTATAAGATCAGCAGGTTTGAAACAGTGCTTTTCTAGAATCTGCAAGTGGATATTTTAGATAATTTCGTCCGAAGCGGGTTATGAAGTATCTTCACATAAAAGCCAAACAGAAGCATTCTGAACAACTTCTTTCTGGTTGGTGCATTCAATACACAAAGCTGAACCTTTCTTTTGATTGAGCAGTTCGGAAACACTCTGTTTGAAAAAAGTGCAAGTGGACATTTGGAGAGCATTGAGGTCTATGGTGAAAAAGGTTATATCTTCCAAGGAAAACTACACAGAAACATTCTGTGAAATTTCCTTCTGATATGTTTATTTGTCTCACGGAGTTAAAGCTTTCTCTATCTTCAGCAGGTTTGAAACAGTCTTTTTCCAGAATCTGCAAGTGGATATTTGAGATAATTTATTCCGAAGCGGGTTATGAAATATCTTTACATAAAAACTACACTGAAGCATTCTGAACAACTTGTTTCTGATTGGTGCATTCAATACACAGAGCTGAACCTTTCTTTTGATTGAGCAGTTTGGAAACACTGTGTTTGAAGTATCTGCAAGTGGACATTTGGAGTGCTTTGGGTCCTATGGTGAAAAAGGGTATATCTTCCCAGAAAAACTACACAGAAACATTTGGCAAAATTTCTTTCTCATGTGTGTATTCATCTCACGGAGTTAAAGCATTAAATAAGATCCATAGGTTTGAAACAGTGTTTTTCTAGAATCTCGAAGTGAATAGATCAGATTATTTCATCCACAGCGGTTTATGAAATATTTTCACATAAAAACTAGACAGAAGCCTTCTGAACAACTTCTGTCTGATCAGTGCATTCAATACACAGACCTGAAAATTTCCTTTGATTGAGCAGTTTTGAAACACTGTGTTTGGAGAATCCACAAGTGGACATTTGGAGGGCTTTGAGGCCTATGTTGAAAAACGTTATATCTTCCCAGGAAAACAACACAGAAACATTCTGCAAAATTTCATTCTGATGTGTGTATTTATCTCAAGGGGTTAAATGCTTCTCTAAGTTCAGCAGGTTTGAAACTGTGTTTTTCTAAAATCTGCAAGTGGATATTTGAGATTATTTCATATGAAGCGGTTTATGAAATATCCTTACATAAAAACTAGACAGAAGCATTCTGAACAACTTTTTTCTGATCGTTGCATTCAATACGTAGAGCTGAAACTTTCTTTTGATTGAGCAGTTTGGAAACACTCTGTTTGAGTAATCTGCAAGTGGACAGTTGGAGGGCTTTGAGGCCTTTGGTGAAAAAGGATAAGTCTTCCCAGAAAAACTACACGGAAACATTCTGCGAAATTTGTTTCTGATGTGTTTATTCATCTGATGGACTTAAAGCTTTCAATAAGATCAGCTGGTTTGAAACAGTGTTTTTCTAGAATCTGCAAGTGGATATTTCACATTATTTCTTCCAAAGCGTGTTATGAATTATCTTCACATAAAAACTAGACAGAAGCATTCTGAACAACTTGTTTCTTATTGGTGCATTCAATACACAGAGCTGAAGCTATCTTTTGATTGAGCAGTTTGGAAACACTGTTTGAAGAATATGCAAGTGGACATTTGGAGGCCATTGAGGCCTATGGTGAAAAAGGTTATATCTTCCCAGGAAAACTACACAGAAACATTCTGCGAACTTTCATTCTGATGTGTGTATTCATCTCACAGGGTTAAAGCTTTCTCCAAGTTCGACAGGTTTGAAACAGTCTTTTTCTAGAATCTGCAAGTGGATATTTGAGATTATTTTGTCCGAAGCGGTTTACAAATTATCTTTACATAAAAACTAGACAGAAGCATTCTGAATAACTTCTTTCTGATTGGTGCATTTAGTACACGGAGCTGAACCTTTCTTTTGATTGAGCAGTTTGGAAACACTCTGTTTGAAGAATCTGCAATTGGACATTTGGAGGGCTTTGAGTCCTTTTGTGAAAAAGGATATATCTTCCCAGAAAAACTACACAGAAACATTCTACGAAATTTCTTTCTGATGCATGTATTCATCTCATGAAGATAAAGCTTTCTCTAAGTTCAGCAGGTTTGAAACTGTATTTTTCTAGAATCTGCAAGTGGATATTTGAGATTATTTTGTCCGAAGCGGGTTATGAAATATCTTCACACAGAAAATAGACAGAAGCATTCTGAACAACTTCTTTCTGATCGGTGCATTCAATACACAGTGCTGAAGCTTTCTTTTGATTGAGCAGTTTGGAAACACTGTTTGAAGAATCTGCATGTGGTCATTTGGAGGGCTTTGAGGCCTATCATGAGAAAGGATACATCATCACAGAAAAACTTCACAGAAACCTGTGAAATTTCTTTGTGATGTGTGTATTCATCTCACAGAGTTGAAGCTTTCCATAAGATCAGCAGGTTTGAAACAGTGTTTTTCTGTAATCTGCAGGTGGATATTTGAGATTACTTCGTCGGAAGCGGGATATGAAATATCTTCACGTAAAAACTAGACAGAAGCATTCTGAACAACTTCTTTCTGATCGGTGCATTGAATACACAGAGCTAAAGCCATCTTTTGATTGAGCAGTTTGGAAACAGTCTGCTTGAATAATCTGCAAGTGGACTGTTAGAGGGCATTGAGGCCTGTGGTGAAAAAGGTTATATCTTCCCAGGAAAACAACACAGAAATATTCTGTGAACTTTCTTTCTTATGTTTGTATTCATCTCACGCAGTTAAAGCTTTCTATAACTTCAGCAGGTTTGAAACGTATTTTTCTAGAATCTGAAAGTGGATATTTGAGATTATTTCATCCGAAGCAGGTTATGAATTATCTTTACATAAAAACTAGACAGAAGCATTCTGAACAACTCCTTTCTGATCGGTGCATTTAATAAACAGAGCTGAATCTTTCTTTTGATTGAGCAGTTTGGAAACACTCTCTTTGAAGAATCTGCAAGTGGACATTTGGAGGGATTTGAGGCCTATTGTGAAAAAGGATATATCTTCCCAGAAAAACTCCACAGAAACATTCTGTGAAATTTCTTTCTGATGTGTGTATTCATCTCACAGAGTTAAAGCTTTCTATAATATCAGCAGGTTTGAAACAGTGTTTTTCTATAATCTGCAAGCGGATATCTGTGATTATTTTGTCCGAAGAGGGTTATGAAATATCTTTACATAAAAACTAGAGAGAAGCTTTCTAAACAACTTCTTTCTGATGAGTGCATTAAATACACAGAAGTGAAAATTTCTTTTGATTGAGCAGTTTGGAAACACTCTGTTTGAAGTATCTGCAGGTGGACATTTGGAGGGCTTTGAGGCCAATGGTGAAAAAGGATATATCTTCCCAGAAAAACTACACAGAAACATTCTGCGAAATTTCTTTCTGATGTGTGTATGCATCTCACGGAGTTAAAACTTTCTATCAGATCAGCAGGTTTGAAACAGTGATTTTCCAGAATCTGCAAGTGCATATTTGAGATTATTTCATCCGAAGCGGGTTATGAAATATCTTCACATAAAAACTAGACAGAAATATTCTGAACAACTCCTTTCCAATCGGTACATTCAATACACAGAGCTGAACATTTATTTTATTGAGGAGTTTGGAAACACTCTGTTTGAAGAATCTGCAAGTGGACATTTGGAGGGCTTTCAGGCCTATGGTGAAAAGTTATATCTTCTTAGGAAAACTACTCAGAAACATTCTGAGAAATTTCTTTCTGATGTGTGTATTCATCTAACGGAGTTAAAGCTTTCTATAAGAACAGCAGGTTTGAGACAGTCTTTTTCTAGAATCTGCAAGTGGATATTTCAGATTATTTCGTCCGAAGCGTTTTATGAAATATCTTCACATAAAAACTAGACAGAAGCATTCTGAACAACTTCTTTCTGATCGGTGCATTCAATACACACAGGTGAAACTTTGTTTTGATTGGGCAGTTTGGAAACACTCTGTTTGAAGAATCTGCAAGTGGACATTTGGAGGTTATTGAGGCCTATGGTGAAAAAGGTTATAACTTCCCAGGAAAACTACACAGAAACATTCTATGAAATTTCTTTCTGATGTGTGTATTCATCTCACGGAGTTAAAGCTTTCTCTAAGTTCAGCAGGTTTGAAACAGCCTTTTTCGAGAATCTGCAAGTGGATATTTGAGATAATATCATCTGAAGTGGGTTATGAAATATCTTTACATAAAAACTAGACAGAAGCATTCTGAACAACTTCTTTCTGATCGGTGCATTCAATACACAGAACTTATACTTTGTTTTTATTGAGCAGTTTGGAAACACTCTGTTTGAAGAATCTGCAAGTGCACATTTTGAGGGCATGGAGGACTTGGGTGAAAACGGTTGTATCTTCCCAGGAAAACTACACAGAAACATTGTGCGAAAATTTCTTTCTAATGTTTGTTTTCATCTCACGGAGTTGAAGCTTTCTCTAACTTCAGCAGTTTTGAAACAGTCTTTTTCTTGAATCTGCAAGTGGATATTTGAGATTATTTATTCCGAAGCGGGTTATGAAATATCTTTACATAAAAACTAGACAGAAGCATTCTGAACAACTTCTTCCTGATCGGTGGATTCAATACCCAGAGCTGAACCTTTCTTTTGATTGAGCAGTTTGGAAACTCAATGTTTGAAGAATCTGCAAGTGGACAATTAGAGGCCTTTCGGGTCTATGGTGAAAAAGGGTATATCTTCCCAGAAAAACTACACGGAAGCATTCTGTGAAATTTCTTTCTGATGTGTGTATTCATCTCATGGAGTAAAAGCATTCTATAAGATCAGCAGGTTTGAAACAGTGTTTTTCTAGAATCTGCAACTGGATATTTGAGATTCCTTCATCCGAAGCGGTTTATGAAATATTTTCACATAAAAACTAGACAGAAGCATTCTGTACAACTTCTTTCTGATCGGTGCATTCAATGCACATAGCTGAAATTTTCTTTTGATTGAGCAGTTTGGAAACAGTCTGTTTGAAGTATCTGCATAGGACATTTGGAGGGCATTGAGGCCTAGGGTGAAAATGGTTATATCTTCCCAGGAAAAATACACAGAAACATTCTGCGAAATTTCTTTCTAGTGTGTGTTTTCATCTCACGGAATTGAAGCTTTCTCTAAGTTCAGCAGGTTTGAAACGGTCTTTTTATATAATCTGCAAGTGGATATTTGAGATTATTTCGTCCGAAGCGGGATATGAAATATCTTCACATAAAAACTAGACAGAAGCATTCTGAACAACTTCTTTCTGATCGGTGCATTCAATACACAGAGCCGAAACTTTCTTTTGATTGAGCAGTTTGGAAACACTCTGTTTGAAGAATCTGCATGTGGACATTTGGAGGGCCTTGAGGACTATGGTGAAAAAGGATATATCGTCCCAGAAAAAATACACAGAAACATTCTGCGAAATTTCTTTCAGATATGTGTATTCATCACACAGAGTTAAAGCTTTCTGTAAGATCAGCAGGTTTGAAACAATGTTTTTCTAGAATCTGCAAGTGGATATTTGAGATTATTTTGTTCGAATCGGGTTATGAAGTATCTTCACATAAAAGCTAGACAGAAGCATTCTGAACAACTTGTTTCTGATTGCTGCATTCAATACACAAAGCTGAAACTTTCTTTTGATTGAGTAGTTCGGAAACACTCTGTTTCAAAAAAATGCAAGTGGACATGTTGAGGACATTGAGGCGTATGGTGAAAAAGGTTATATCTTCCCAGGAAAACTACACGGAAACATTCTGCGAAATTTCTTTCTGATGTGTGTATTCATCTCAGGAGTTAAAGCTTTCTCTAAGTTCAGCAGGTTTGAAATGGTCTTTTTATATAATCTGCAAGTGGATATTTGAGATTATTTCGTCCGAAGCGGTTTATGAAATATTTTCACATAAAAAGTTGACAGAACCATTCTGAATTACTTCTTTCTGATCGGTGCATTCAATACAGAGAGCCGAACCTTTCTTTTGATTGAGCAGTTTGGAAACACTCTGAAGAATCTCTAAGTGGACATTTGGAGGGCATTGTGGCCTATGCTGAAAAAGGTTATATCTTCCCAGGAAAATTACTCAGAAACATTCTGTGAAATTTCTTTCTGATGTGTTTATTTGTCTCACAGAGTTAAAGGTTTCTCTGAGTTCAGCAGGTTTGAAACAGTCTTTTTCCAGTAACTGCAAGGGGATATTTGAGATAATTTCTTCCAAAGCAGGTTATGAAATATCTTTACATAAAAACTAGACAGAAGCATTCTGAACAACTTCTTTCTGATTGGTGCATTCAATACACAGAGCTGAACCTTTCTTATGATTGAGCAGTTTGGAAACACTGTGTTTGAAGTATCTGCAAGTGCACATTTGGAGGGCTTTGGGGCCTATGGTGAAAAAGGATATAACTTCCCAGAAAAACTACACAGAAACATTCTGCGAAATTTCTTTCTGATGTGTCTATTCATCTCACGGAGTTAAAGCATTAAGTAAGATCTGCAGGTTTGAAACAGTGTTTTTCTAGAATTTCCAAGTGAATAGTTGAGATTATTTCATCCGAAGCGGTTTATGAAATATTTTCACATAAAAACTAGACAGAAGCATTCTGAACAACTTCTTTCTGATCAGTGCATTCAATTCACAGAGCTGAAAATTTCTTATTATTGAGCAGTTTGGAAACAGTCTGTTGGAAGTATCTGCCAGTGGATATTTGGAGGGCTTTGAGGCCTAAGGTGAAAATTGTTATATCTTCCCAGGAAAACTACACAGAAACATTCTGCGAAATTTCTTTCTGATGTGTGTATTTATCTTACGGACTTGAAGCTTTCTCTAAGTTCAGCAGGTTTCAGACGGCCTTTTTCTAAAATCTGCAAGTGGATATTTGAGATTATTTCGTACGAAGCGGGTTATGAAATATCTTTATATAAAAACTAGACAGAAGCATTCCGAACAACTTCTTTCTGATCGGTGCATTCAATACCCAGAGCTGAAACCATCTTTTGATTGAGCAGTTTGGAAACACTCTGTTTGAGGAATCTGCAAGTGGACAATTGGAGGGCTTTGAGGCCTTTGGTGAAAAAGGTTATATCTTCCCAGAAAAACTACACAGAAACATTCTGTGAAATTTGTTTCTGATGTGTTTATTCATCTGACGGAATTCAAGTTTTCAATAAGATCAGCAGGTTTGAAACAGTGTTTTTCTAGAATCTGCAAGTGGATATTTGAGATTATTTCTTCTGAAGCGTGTTATGAAATATCTTCACATAAAAACTAGACAGAAGCATTCTGAACAACTTCTTTGTGATTGGTGCATTCAATACACAGAGTTAAAGGGATCTTTTGATTGAGCAGTTTGGAAACACTCTGTTTGAAGAATATGCAAGTGGACATTTGGAGGGTATTGAGGCCTATGGTGAAAAAGGTTATATCTTCCCAGGAAAACTACACAGAAACATTCTGCGAAGTTTCATTCTGATGTGTGTATTCATCTCACGGAGTTAAAGCTTTCTCTAATTTCGACAGGTTTGAAACAGTCTTTTTCTAGAAACTGCAAGTGGATATTTGAGATTATTTCATCCGAAGCGGGTTACAAATTATCTTTACATAAAAACTAGACAAGGGGTGGAGCCAAGATGACGGAATAGGAACAGCTCCGGTCTCCAGCTCCCAGCCCCAGCGACACAGAAGATGGGTGATTTCTGCAATTCTGCTTGAGGTACAGGTTTCATCTCACTAGGGAGTGCCTAACAGTGGGTGCAGGACAGTTGGTGAAGCGCACTGTGCATGAGCCAAAGCACGGTGAGGCATTGCCTCACTCGGGAAGCACAAGGGGTCAGGGAGTTCCCTTTCCTAGTCAAAGAAAGGGGAAACAGACGGCACCTGGAATATCGGGTCAGTCCCATCCTAATACTGCGCTATTCCAACGGGCCTGGAAAACGGCACACTAGGAGATTGTGTCCCGCACCTGGCTCAGAGGGTCCTATGCCCACGGGGTCTCACTGATTGCTAGCACAGCAGTCTGAGATCAAGCTGCAAGGCGGCAGCGAGGCTGGGGGAGGGGCGCCCGCCATTGCCCAGGCTTGCTTAGGTAAACAAAGCAGCCAGGAAACTCGAACTGGGTGGAGCCCACCACAGCGCAAGGCGGCCTGCCTGCCTCTGTAGGCTCCACCTCTGGGGGCAGGGCACAGAGAAACAAAAACTCAGCAAGAAACTCCACAGACTTAAATGTCCCTGTCTGACTGACAGCTTTGAAGACAATAGTGGTTCTCCCAGCACGCAGCTGGAGATCTGAGAACGGACAGACTGCCTCCTAAAGTGGATCCCTCACCCTTGAGCAGCCTAACTGGGAGGCACCCCTCAGTAGGGACAGACTGACACCTCATTCAGCCGGGTACTCCTCTGAGACAAAACTTTCAGAGGAACTATCAGACAGCTGAATTTGTGGTCTCACGAAAATCCGCTGTTCTGCAGCCACCGCTGCTGACACCCAGCCAAACAGGGCCTGGAGTGGACCTCTAGTAAACTCCAACAGACCTGCAGCTGAGGGGCCTGTCTGGTAGAAGGAAAACTAACAAACAGAAAGGACATCCACACCAAAAACCCATCTGTACATCACCATCATCAAAGACAAAAAGTAGATAAAACCACAAAGATGGGGAAAAAACAGAGCACAAAAACTGGAAACTCTAAAAAGCAGAGCACCTCTCCTCCTCCAAAGGAACGCAGTTCCTCACTAGCAACAGAACAAAGCTGGATGGAGGATGACTTTGATGAGTTGAGAGAAGAAGGCTTCAGACGATCAAACTACTCTGAGCTACGAGAGGAAATTCAAAACAATAGCAAAGAAGTTAAAAACTTTGAAAAAAAATTAGAAGAATGGATAACTAGAATAACCAATGGAGAGAAGGGCTTCAAGGAGCTGATGGAGCTGAAAGCCAAGTTTCGAGAACTACGCGAAGATTGCAGAAGCCTCAGTAGCAGATGCAATCAACTGGAAAAAAGGGTATCGCTGATGGAAGATGAAATGAATGAAATGACGAGAGAAGGGAAGTTTAGAGAAAAAAGAATAAAAAGAAATGAACAAAGCCTCCAAGAAATCCGGGACTATGTGAAAAGACCAAACCTACGTCTGATTGGTGTACCTGAAAATGATGGGGAGAATGGAACCAAGTTGGAAAACACTCTGCAAGATATTATCCAGGAGAACTTCCCCAATCTAGCAAAGCAGGCCAGCATTCAGATTCAGGAAAAACAGAGAACGCCACAAAGATACTCCTCGAGAAGAGCAACTCCAAGACACATAATTGTCAGATTCACCAAAGTTGAAATGAAGGAAAAAATGTTAAGGGCAGCCAGAGAGAAAGGTCGGGTTACCCACAAAGGGAACCCATCAAACTAACAGCTGATCTCTCGGCAGAAACTCTACAAGCCAGAAGAGAGTGGGGGCTGATATTCACCATTCTTAAAGAAAAGAATTTTCAACCTAGAATTTCCTATCCCACCAAACTAAGCTTCATAAGTGAAGGAGAAATAAAATACTTTACAGATAAGCAAACGCTGAGTGATTTTGTCACCACCAGGCTTGCTCTAAAAGAGCTCCTGAAGGAAGCACTAAACATGGAAAGGAACAACCGGCACCAGCCACTGCAAAAACATGCCAAACTGTAAAGACCATCGAGGCTAGGAAGAAACTATAGCAACTAACGAGCAAATAACCAACTAACATCATAATGACAGGATCAGATTCACACATAACAATATTAACGTTAAATGTAAATGGGCTAAATGCTCCAACCAAAAGACACAGACTGGCAAACTGGATAAGGAGTCAGGACCCATCAGTGTGCTGTATTCAGGAAACCCATCTCACGTGCAGAGACACACATAGACTCAAAATAAAGGGATGGAGGAAGATCTATCAAGCAACTGGAAATCAAAAAAAGGCAGGGGTTGCAATCCTAGTCTCTGATAAAATAGACTTTAAACCAACAAAGATCAAAAGAGACAAAGAAGGTCATTACATAATGGTAAAGGGATCAATTCAACAAGAAGAGCTAACTATCCTAAACATAAATGCACCCAACACAGGAGCACCCAGATTCATAAAGCAAGTCCTCAGTGACCTACAAAGGGACTTAAACTCCCACACAATAATAATGGGAGATTTTAACACCCCACTGTCAACATTAGACAGATCAACGAGACAGAAAGTTAACAAGGATATTCAGGAATTGAACTCAGCTCTACATAAAGTGGACCTAATAGACCTCTACAAAACTCTCCACCCCAAGTCAACAGAATATATATTTTTTTCAGCACCACACCACACCTATTCCAAAATTGACCACACAGTTGCAAGTAAAGTTCTCCTCAGCAAATGTAAAAGAACAGAAATTATAACAAACTGTCTCTCAGACCACAGTGCAATCAAACTAGAACTCAGGATTAAGAAACTCACTCAAAACCACTCAACTACATGGAAACTGAACAACCTGCTCCTGAATGACTATTGGGTACATAATGAAATGAAGGCAGAAATAAAGATGTTCTTTGAAACCAACGAGAACAAAGACACAACATACCAGAATCTCTGGGACACATTCAAAGCAGTGTGTAGAGGGAAATTTATAGCACTAAATGCGCACAAGAAAAAGCAGGAAAGATCCAAAATTGACTCCCTAACATCACAATTAAAAGAACTAGAAAAGCAAGAGCAAACACATTCAAAAGCTAGCAGAAGGCTAGAAATAACTAAAATCAGAGCAGAACTGAAGGAATTAGAGACACAAAAAACCCTTCAAAAAATTAATGAATCCAGGAGCTGGTTTTTTGAAAAGATCAACAAAATTGATAGACTGCTAGCAAGACTAATAAAGAAAAGAGAGAAGAATCAAATAGATGCAATAAAAAACGAAAAAGGGGATATCACCACCGATCCCACAGAAATACAATCTACCATCAGAGAATACTACAAACACCTCTATGCAAATAAACTAGAAAATCTAGAAGAAATGGATAAATTCCTCGACAAATACACCCTCCCAAGACTAAACCAGGCAGAAGTCGAATCTCTGAATAGACCAATAACAGGTTCTGAAATTGTGGCAATAATCAATAGCTTACCAACAAAAAAGAGTCCAGGACCTGATGGATTCACAGCAGAATTCTACCAGAGGTACAAGGAGGAACTGGTACCATTCCTTCTGAAACTATTCCAATCGATAGAAAAAGAGGGAATCCTCCCTAACACATTTTAAGAAGCCAGCATCGTCCTGATACCAAAACCTGGCAGAGATTTAACCAAAAAGAGAATTTCAGACCAATATCCCTGATGAACATTGATGCAAAAATCCTCAATAAAATACTGGCAAACCGAATCCAGCAGCACGTCAAAAAGCTTATCCACCATGATCAAGTGGGCTTCATCCCTGTGATGCAAGGCTGGTTCAACATACACAAATCAATAAATGTAATCCAGCATATAAACAGAACCAAAGACAAAAACCACATGATTATCTAATAGATGCAGAAAAGGCCTTTGACAAAATTCAACAACCCTTCATGCTAAAAACTCTCAATAAATTAGGTATTGATGGGACGTATCTCAAAATAATAAGAGCTATCTATGACAAACCCACAGCCAATATCATACTGAATGGGCAAAAACTGGAAGCATTCCCTCTGAAAACTGGCACGAGACAGGGATGCCCTCTCTCACCGCTCCTATTCAACATAGTGCTGGAAGTTCTGGCCAGAGCAATCAGGCAGGAGAAGGAAATAAAAGGTATTCAATTAGGAAAAGAGGAAGTCAAATTGTCCCTGTTTGCAGATGACATGATTGTATATCTAGAAAACCCCATTGTCTCAGCCCAAAATCTCCTTAAGCTGATTAGCAACTTCAGCAAAGTCTCAGGATACAAAATTAATGTACAAAAATCACAAGCATTCTTGTACACCAATCACAGACAAACAGAGAGCCAAATCATGAGTGAACTCCCATTCACAATTGCTTCAAAGAGAATAAAATACCTAGGAATCCAACTTACAAGGGATGTGAAGGACCTCTTCAAGGAGAACTACAAACCACTGCTCAATGAAATAAAAGAGGATACAAACAAATGGAAGAACATTCCATGCTCATGGGTTGGAAGAATCAATATTGTGAAAATGGCCATACTGCCCAAGGTAATTTATAGATTCAATGCCATCCCCATCAAGCTACCAATGACTTTCTTCATAGAATTGGAAAAAACTACTTTAAAGTTCATATGGAACCAAAAAAGAGCCCGCATCACCAAGTCAATCCTAAGCCAGAAGAACAAAGCTGGAGGTATCACGCTACCTGACTTTAAACTATACTACAAGGCTACAGTATCCAAAACAGCATGGTACTGATACCACAACAGAGACATAGATCAATGGAACAGAACAGAGCCCTCAGAAATGATGCCACATAGCTACAACTATCTGATCTTTGACAAACCTGACAAAAACAAGAAAAGGGGAAAGGATTCCCTATTTAATAAATGGTGCTGGGAAAACTGGCTAGCCATATGTAGAAAGCTGCAACTGGATCCCTTCCTTACACCTTATACAAAAATTAATTCAAGATGGATTAAAGATTTACATGTTAGACCTAAAACCATTAAAATCCTACAAGAAAACCTAGGTAATACCATTCAGGACATAGGCATGGGCAGGGACTTCATGTCTAAAACACCAAAAGCAATGGCAACAAAAGCCAAAATCGACAAATGGGATTTCATTAAACTAAAGAGCTTCTGCACAGCAAAGGAAACTATCATCAGAGTGAACAGGCAACCTACAGAATGGGAGAAAATTTTTGCAACCTACTCATCTGACAAAGGGCTAATATCCAGAATCTACAATTAACTCAAACAAATTTACAAGAAAAAAACAAACAACCCCATCAAAAAGTGGGCAGAGGACATGAACAGACACTTCTCAAAAGAAGACATTTATGCAGCCAAAAAACACATGAAGAAATGCTCATCATCACTGGCCATCCGAGAAATGCAAAACCAAACCACAGTGAGATACCATCTCACACCAGTTAGAATGGCCATCATTAAAAAATCAGGAAACAACCGGTGCTGGAGAGGATGTGGAGAAATAGGAACACTTTTACACTGTTGGTGGGACTGTAAACTAGTTCAACCATTGTGGAAGTCAGTGTGGCGATTCCTCAGGGATCTAGAACTAGAAATACCATTTGACCCAGCCATCCATTACTGGGTATATACCCAAAGGACTATAAATCATGCTGCTATAAAGACACATGCACACGTATGTTTATTGCGGCACTATTCACAATAGCAAAGAGTTGGAACCAACCCAAATGTCCAACAACGATAGACTGGATTAAGAAAATGTGGCACATATACACCATGGAATACTATGCAGCCATAAAAAATGATGAGTTCGTGTCCTTTGTAGGGACATGGATGAAACTGGAAAACATCATTCTCAGTAAACTATCGCAAGGACAAAAAACCAAACACCGCATGTTCTCACTCATAGGTGGGAATTGAACAATGAGAACTCATGGACACAGGAAGGGATCATCACACTCCGGGGACTGTTGGGGGTGGGGGAGGGGGAGGGACAGCATTAGGAGATACACCTAATGCTAAATGACAAGTTAATGGGTGCAGGAAATCAACATGGCACATGGATACATATGTAACAAACCTGCACATTGTGCACATGTACCCTAAAACCCTAAAGTATAATAAAAAAAAAAAAAAAAAAA